>NC_139763.1:81997656-83197656 GCF_965231275.1 Zosterops lateralis | reverse complement strand
ATGTCTTTGTGTTAAAACGATTCCTCCCCACCACATAGGTTCTCAGTTTGGTAGATGAGTTGTCAAAATTTTAGGTGTCTAAATCACTTCAGCAGTAAAAACTTTGGTATCTACATCCCCTGAGATACCAAAGTGGATTAGTCAAGAATTTGTAGATCACAGTTGTTTGATTTTGGCCAGCTAAACATGCAGTGTATCGCTTTTTGGATTTGATGTTTTAGATGTTTTTTTAACAGGGCTGGGCATTTGCCTTGCTTTGATTTCTCAGTATGTGAGCTAAGGAGAAGCTTCAAGGTGTTTGAAGTTTACTCCCAAAGATCTGTCCAGTCCTTTCAACATGTCCAAGTGCATTGGAAAGGAAAGCAGTGCATCAGTATTTGAAGTTAGAATACATATGAGTCCCAGATATAGCACTTGGCAAGGTGTTGGAATGAGGCAGAAGGAAAATCACCAGCTCCCTGTCCATTTATTCAGCCTATTTATTTGCCTGTATGAAGCTGGCAAATATTACTTATTCGAACTGATTTCTTTATTTGATAAATGTGCTGGTTTGGCCTTGGTTGGCCTAGGGGCACTTCACATTGTAGCCATTCAAGCTGACTCTTCTCTGTCTCCTCACTGACCAGAGAGCTGAGTGGAGCCGACATTAAAAACCAGACTTGGCAAAGTGGGGATTTGCCTGTGGCAGCATTGCCAGAGCCCTGAAAGTTGGTCTTGCTCTCCCTGTAGCTGGGCCACTCCTCACAGCAGCAATCTCCTCTCCCACAACCAGTGCCACCAGCTCCACCTCTCCAGGGGCAATGAGTCCTATCTGTGTCTTTGGGACAGCCACAATCAGGTGTGCCTACACTGCCATGAGCCCTGGGCCAGCTCTAAACTGGTGTATGAGCAGACACTTCCCTCTGCCCCATTTCCCATTTTTACAGCAACAGTTCCAGAGCCACAGGCCAGCACACCCTTGTATCATCAATTCTGACCCCAGAGATAATACAGCTTTCTGTTTGCTCACCCATTTGCCTTTCTAGCCTAATGTGTGGCTTTATCAGTTTCTTAAGCTACCAGAATTGTTAAAACACTACTAAATGAGGCAACAGGTAGGAACTTTGCAGATGGACTGTAGTAAGTCAAATTTGGGAAGTTTTGCTAATGAAGCATTTCCAGTAGCAATATGTTCTTTGTTCTCCCTTCCTTCAAAGAACATAAAATTAGTGAATTGGCTTTGACTGTATTTTTTGTTAGTATGTCACAACCTTAGTGTTCTTTTAATTGTGTAGGAGCTTTGAAAGTGTAGTATTTAGATTCAGTGCTGAATTTAAAGGAAGCATGAAGTGCTTTTCTGGACTTTGGCACTGTCCTTTTTCACACCTAACAAATGCAAAGCTATTAGGAGACAGCTCGCCTGGAATGACCCAACATACAAAGAAGTGTTAAGAAAAAAGGACTCTTTCCCAGTAGGCAGAACTACCACAGCAGTTCAGATGGCAGAGTGTCACTGTTTCTTTTTCTGTTCACATTTCAAATGCATCTGACACTGTAGTATCTAGGAATCAGTAGGAGAACTAGGAGGACTGATATTAAAGAAGCTGATCTGAGTTAAATACTGCCTGCATTGATGGTCGTGCAATTTTTGGCCCAGGCATTTTCCAGGAGGAAGGGACAAGTGTACATTTCAGTATTTTTTACAAAAAAATATGTGAAGAAGGTATGGTACAAAAATACAGTCCCATAAAATTGTTTTTTACAAATTATCTATGTCTTTAAATCCATAACAAAAGATCAATAAACAAAGTAACAGACTATCATTTTTACTTCAGTAATTTTTGGTATCAAGCAGGGAGGAGGACCTTGAACCTTGAGCTTCCATCACCCACTTATCAGACAACTTTTAATTTATCTTGTGGTTTCAAGAGATCTCCCAGAAAGAGAGAGATTCTTGAACTCGGAATAAGTTTACAGACAGTTAAAACTGGCTAAATTTCAAGTGCACTCTAAAGTCAAAACACAAGCAATAATATCATCATCTGACCAAGCTGTAGTCATTTGAGTATCTGATGTTCAAGTTGCAAATAGCTGGATGCTGTGCTAGAGAAAATCAGATTTTCAGTCCTCTCTTTTCACTCTCCAGATTGGTGTCTAAATCTGGGAGTTACTCCCACACCTTACATACAGAGTCAGCCTGGGATGGGGATGCTTATTAAAGGGAAAGTTGCTCTGCTGTAGATCATTCGTATCCTTGGTGTTGCCCAGATGTAAAACACTAAAGAAGCTGAATTACACTGTATGGTTACTGTCTTCAGTGTAGCTACCATAAATGAAAGAGAACTAGTAACAAGCCTTACAATTGTAATATTCTGTCTATTTGTGTAGGACTGATACTGTATGAGGAAGAGAAATGCAAGGTTTGGTCCTAAAGATCACCTTTCCTATTTGCCAAGATGAAATGTTAGATTTGTTTTAAGGAAATATAAGCTAAACAAAGCTTTGCTTAGAAGATGATTATTTACTAAATAAATTCTAAAGCAGGAGATTAGAACAAATATGACTCACATAGAGCAAACTTAAATCCTACACTGGAATAAACATTTCAAAACTAAACTCCACTTAAAAAAAAAAAAAAAAAAAAAAAAAAACCTGAGTTTGTTGGAGCCTCAGTTCCACTGAGAAATTGTGCTTTTAAGTCTCTAAGAAGTTTAAAGATGTACTCTAGGTGAAAGAAATGAGCAAGAAACAAGCTACAGAATAAACCTAAAATACGGTCTGCATGTAGGAGTTTCTCTTCTCCTGACATACAGAATTTCAGTTGCAGTCAGTGAAGTCATAGGTATGTGGGAAGACTGAAGAGTCTTATACCACAGCAGTGGTTCCCAACTGATGAGCAAAGTAGCCACTGTCACTTAACAGATTGAGTAGGTAATGCCAAGGAAGCTCAGTGGAAAGGGAGGCAAAATGTGTCAAGAGAGAAGGAGGGGAAAAAACCCAAACACAAAACACACAAATCAAACCATTCTGCTAAGCCAGCTTGAAGGTGGCTAATGGCTGTGCAAAATGTGGGATCTTGGAAAGGTCAGGTGTTATTATCCAATGAAAATGTAGAGTCCGCAGAATAAAATGAATTAGTTGTCGCAAAGCATCTAGACATTCTGGGAAGTGAGCCAGTAGGAACAGCAAATGATCAAACAAAAATAATGCTTAGCTCTTCTAGGAGAAAAATGCGAATATTGCTGTCTTACAGCATTTTCACGTAGCTTAGATAGCAGCAAGCAAGATGCAGACCAATGGGTTATAAATGCACTGTAAAGATTTATTTGCTTTAGTTGGGAGGTGGTGGGATCTGGTGGAATGTACCTCCATCCTTTGAGGGATGTGTTGGTTTCATTTCTGCTTTAGCCTTGCTGGGGAGAAAGGGACCCTTCTTTCGAAGGCGTCAGTGAAATAAAACGTTGAGGTGCAGGGAACATCATCTTCTCTTTGCTGGCATCAGTCTGCAATATCTTACTCTTTAAAGTGTCACTGACTCACTGAAATGTATTTTGTACACCCCCTCAGCTTAGTCTTATAGCTCACATCAGTAGATCTCTCGGGTTTAGGTTGAATTGTGGCTCTCTGTGCTGCTGGAGGTTCTCAGTTTCAAGGAATTAGAGCTTGTCTCCAAAACCTCAACCTTTCTTCTTGCAAACCAAGGTTCAGCCCATTGGGTCACACAATGAGCAAGCGGAACATGGCAGCTGGAGGGAGCATTGATGAGGCTGTGTCCTGTCAGAGAGAAGTCTGACCAAATGATAGGGCTCTAGCTGATCCCATGTTGCAGGGCAGCGGGTCACAACATTTTGCAGAGCCACCAGTAGAAGTGTGGAGGTGAATGAGTTGTGGGAGGGAGCATTTCTGTGCCATTGTTATGCAGCTTAGTTTTGGAGTTTCTGGGATCACCCACCCTAAGACTGAGATATGGCTCCACCTATTTAAAAGAACCAGAGCCCAAGCCTCAGTGGGCAGTGTAAAAAAGGAGGCTGATTGCTCATACAATAATTTTATAGCTGCATTGGGTATAATCGGGCATGGAAATATCTCCTTCATTTAGGTGGCATTTTACAGTAATTGCTTGACTCATTAATAACTTTGGTGCACTGTCCCACTGACCCTAACAAGGTATCACATTGTTCAGAAGGAGGAAAGATGCAGTGGAAAACTGCTTTCAACATCCTTTCTACGGACTAGAAGGTATTTGTTAACACACTTTAAACCTCCTTTCCTTTCTTGAAACTGAAGGAGTATGGGTCTAGATATCTGATTCCTCACCTAGCCAGTGCTGAAATGTTCAGATACCACAATAAAAAGGGCATATATTTACCTAACACATTAATTCAAGGTTCTATTAGACCTCAATTTTCAAGACATGCATTACACTCATTAATTTAATGTTAATTTGCATTTAGCAGCCCCAATGATTATATAGGTCAAGAAAACTAAAATATCTTTTTTCTCTGGGGTTTTCTTATCTCCTTAGAGTACGCTCGATTTGAGGCAAAAATCCATGACCTGCGTGAGCAGATGATGAATCACAGCATGAGTTCTGGGTCTGGCTCCCTGAGGACTAATCAGAAGAGGTCACTGTATGTCAGGTAAGCAGGAAGAGCTTTCTCCTGGGAATATGTCAGCAGCTACCTTGTCTGTGCCTGATGTGTGTTGTTCGTTTGGCAAAGTCAGAAAGAAGTCTGAGAAACTGTCTTGGAATGAACTGAGAAATGCATCCATCTTACAAGCACAGCATCATTAATGAGAAAATTGGATAAAAGCCCTCCCTATTTGCCCTATTTGACCATTTCAACTAATGTGCAAAGAGCACTACACTTCTGTAGTGATTTGGGTTTGTGATATCTGAGATGGATACTGTGGAGTAATGATAAAATTTGTTTCTGTCTGAGGTCTTGCCCAGACATGGAACGAGTGTTCTCAGGAAGGAGCACCTTTTTGCCAAAACCTTTTTCCTGCAAAACACAAACTCTTATATGCTATTCTAAGTGCATGGCAATCTACTACTACCCCCTCACATGTTTACCCTTCTATCAGTCTATGCTGCAAAGAATTTGCCATCTACCTAGCAAGATCAAATGTGCAGATGAGATGTTAAACAGCATATGCTGTCCATAGCTTAAATGGGGTAGTGAATAACAAAGGAATTACCTTTGTAACTTATTGGGAGCAGTGATTGTAGTTTCACTTTGACTGTACGAGTCTGTTGCTGGACTGAGTGTTGCCCAGTTGCCCCAGGAAAATTCTTGCTGTCACTCTCCTCTTTTGGGACTCATGGGGACTATGAGACTCTGTCAAGTATTTTAATGATCTTAATAATTATGCTTCTCTAGGCTTTCATTTTCATTCTCCCCTTTGTCCCCTCTATCCTCCCCATGCTCAGCATATAATTTGAAATTCCTGACAATCATAAAGTAGAGGAAGGCAATTTGTCAGCCTCTAGGCAGTGATAATTATTCACAGGGGAGCTAATTCAGGTGATAACATTGCAGAGATCCAATTAAGGCTAAATTCTACATTTTGTCATTATTCTCTCAGCATGAAGGAGTAAGGTAGCAGAGAAGGAAGGGAAAACTTAAATGTTAGCATGAAGGGTCTTGTTCTAATGGGCAACAACCACATGAAGCACTAATTGGTACTGCTGTCAGAAAAAGCAATGACTGAAGGGACGTGGATCACTCTTAACAGTGATGTTGCTGTTGGGCAAGATCAGATTAGAAGTGTTGAGGTTTTCAATGCATCTCTAAACTTCTCTGACCTGAAGTGACCAAACAGAGTGACTTTGTTGTCAAGAGCTTTGGTCAGCTCCCTGAATTTACATTTTATGAGAAGCTACAATTGTGTGTGTAAGGATGGATAGATCGAAGCTTCCTTTCTCGAGATAAGCTAGGAATCTAAAATGTATGGAGTAATGGTGTGAGAAGCCCAGGCCAGCAACTGCAGGTTAATTGAGGTGTGCACATAAAGGGCTAACACCAGGGTTCTGAACACCTTACTGCAGTTTGAACTGCAACAAAGCTTGATCCTCCCTGTATGAGCACTGACCTGGTAAGCTCTGCTGAGAACTGAGGCTTATTAACTTGTGCTCTGAGCCAAGCTGGGATATCTGTGCTGCATCTGGACTAGCAGCACTCGTGTGCACTGATGAGCCTGGTTTTCTGCTACTTCATGAATTCTGGCTGTGGTCTGTCTCACTAAGCTGCTATGCCCTGGTGCTTCACTGCAGGAGCCTTTGATGTCTTAGCTGCTTATCTAAATGGCACTTCCCAAACTACAAATGCAAAACCTGCTCTTTTATTCCTTAGTTGTTCCAACAAATGCCCCAAACCTCTGAAGCAGAAAACCACAAAAGCCTCAGTCGCTTTTGTTAGTGTTTACTTGTTTCTTTCAAAACCCACATGGCCTGGCTGTGTCCATGTCTGAGCAGCCTGTTTGAGAGGCTCTGTATCCCACCTATTGCCATAACATTTTTGTAGTGTAGTAGCACCTGCAGCCTTGTGCCTGTCACTGTCAGTTCAATTCACATACACTAATTACCAAGGTAGCTTATGTCTCTGTTAGGCACTAAGGAAAAATAAATCTGGGCTCAGAAATGTACTTGTTTTCAGAGATGAAAATTTTCTCTTTATGGATCCTCTTTACAGGCAGGGCTCGTGTAAATAACTAGGATCTAGCATTTGGTTTCTATTCTTACAACTCAGGACATTTCTGTTTCAATGGATTATTTTAGTCAGCATGTGCAAGAGAGCTAGAGGCAAATGACCATATGTTGTTGTAAATCTCTAGCTGTAATGCCAAGTTTATGATTCAAGTTTGCTGTTTTCCTTTCTTTGGGATGTAGTGATTTTGCTGTCCTTCACTCAGTATGGCAAGCATGGTTATTTTTTAACCAGAAAGCTGAATTGAAGCAAATCACTATATTTTAGGTAACACAAGGAAATAAATTAAGATCCAGACAGGTTGTAATAATTGAAAATGTGTCATTACCTGCTCATAGAAAAGTCAATGAAAGAGAGTGAGAAAATGTAAAGCTACGGTTATGCCAGTGGATGTGGGGTTCACTGGACACAGGGTTTTCTTCTTTACCTTACAGTCTGTGATTTCTCTATCCAGCCCCTTTTAAAAAAGTATAGCATTGAGATATGTGAGGGAAACTATATTAAGTGATGCAAAATGTAATGTGGGGTTAAAGGGTTGAATGTAGGACCGTAAGTAGGTGGCTGAAAGCAATTAGAAATCTCACTTCAGGGTTGTAAACAACACAGGAAAGGGATCAAGAATTATTTGTTCAGGGAAATTGTGTAGCTCTTTGACATAATCTTTTATCTCTGCATACTCTGGTGTTTCAGATTTGTATAATTTTGGTTTTCTTTATCGCAGTCTGTTTCTCTGACACCTCCTGGAATATTTCCCATGAATTTCCCATTTCATATTTCCCATGAATTTCCTGAATTCTTTTATTCAGTACGACCTGTTGTTTGTGTATCACAGACCCTGTATCTCTGTGTGGGACATCATCATAGTCCATAACACTAAAGGCAAAGTATGTGACTCCAGGGGAGAATGGAGCAGTCCTTTTGGGAGCCCACAACCTCTTTGTTATCAGATCTGTTGAGGAAAAGAAATACAGAAAGAAATGCAGAAAGTGAGAGAATGGATAGGAAACATAGGAAATGTTATTATTCATGCTTTTTCTGGTGGTAAAAGTGAATGAATTTAAATTGAAATCATTAACTGCAATGACAGACTGAAAAACAAGTCTGCTATTAGAATTTTTAAGTCATTGAAATTCAGTCATCAACTCATGATCAACAAGGAGAGTAAACAAACCCATCACCAGCTAAATTCTGTGCTGTATACATGCATAGCAGGGTCTTATGCAAATTCATGTCTTCCTTTTTGTCTTTTTAGCTCAAGGTTTTAAAATCTGCTCTCATAAGATTATATATTTGTTTGGCTTGAAATAAATACATGCTTTGCTTTGTCCTTCTAGGTCCATATCAATAGCCAATTATTTTAGGTTACATATGGTTACTGTAGCTACTCCTAGGAAATGTCAGATCATGTTATTTAACTCACAGGTTATGGAACATTTTGAAGAGTTAAGCATCAGAGAAGTAAAGTCCTTAAAAAGCTTGGTGAATTGGAGCAGTCACTGAAACTTTCCGAGCTTTGGAGGAAACTCAGATCATAAGCAGTTTTCCTGTTGTTTTACTGCATTATTCCTGAGCTTAAAGTACTTGTATTAGATTTCTGAGGATAAGTGTTGATGCTTCAGTAATTGCTACTATACATGCAAAGAAAATGTTTTCAGGAATTATCTGGTGTCCAAAACTGCCGTCTTAGAGTCTGGTTTTGGTTTACAGATGAAAAGTAGAGAGATATGCTTAGAAGGAACAGTCACTGCACCATTTAAGCTTTATTCAAACCAGACAACTTCTGAAATAATGTTTATATTTTAAAATTCCAGTTGTCCAAAGCCACAATCAGGCACCGTGGAGGTGTATCGCTCTGCAGAAATAACTCCAAAGCTTCACACCCCCCAACCCTTTCACTGCCACTTCTCTGTTTAAAGTCTGTTCAGTACTGTCAGTGATCAAACATGATTTCACCTCATCAGGGCTCCTTGTTTCCATGTATGAAGGGACTGGTTCAGCTTACTGAAATGCTGGATGAAAAGTTTCAACTTCAGCACCGCTTTCAAATATGTCAGTACAAAGTGAATGGTATATTTGGCTGGAAAGGTGGGGATGGAAACCAGGGCTGGGACAGGACTGGATCCAGCTGCAGTGTCAGAAGAAGTAGTTCTGCAGCTGCCTCTCCACTGTGTAGGGAAGAACACTACAGTGGGAGGTGGGCTCAAGGGCTCTTCCCAATAAGATGAAGATGCTTATGATCAACCTTTTTGTTTCCAGTCCACGTTGCACTATTTATAAGAAATGGGCACGATGCCTCTTAGTTCACTATGCTTTTGTATTCTTCTAACTGGAATTATTGCTAAGCATTTCATAGCTGTCATAGATATGGCCATACAAACATATAGTATTATGTGTTAAAAATGTCTGTGTTCTGGTTCATCTCTTATTGAGCCATGAGGAAGAATCTGGAGATTTTTCATCACAACTTAGCTCAGCAAAAGGGAAGTCAAAGCCGAGGTACTTTGGGTGGTTTACTCTCATTCCCAGCACAATGGATTCTCCATTACATATTAGAAACCTTCACACAAATTTCCTGAACTTGGAAATTAGCATGTTAATGTATCATAGAACCATAGATGGTTTGGGTTGGAAGAGACCTTAAAGATCATCTGGTTTCAAACCCCTGCTATGGGCAGGGACATCTTCCACTAGAGAGACTTTGATTTTCAACAGATTGCAGACATTCTCAGTTTTGAAGTTTTCAGAGCTACATTTAAAAATCATTTGAGGCAGTTTGTGGAGATTGAATCTGATATCCAGGGCTTGTTTTATGCAATGTCTGTTACAACTACCTTCAGTCTCCCTGTCTTCTTTGAGGCAGTGAACCCCCACAGGGGAGTGAACATCAGGTCAAGGCTCCATGGGCAGAATTCTCCTGGGAATCTGCACAGTCGGTTGCAATGCAGTCTGAAATCTGCCTGAGAAATGCAATTCTTGGAGACATCATGGTAGTGAAACCTGAACACATTATAAGATCAGGCTGGGTGATGGAAAGCTTTAGTATGTAGGTCTGGAAGAAGAAATGCAATGAAGAGAGAATTGCACCGAGGTTTTCAGAAGGTGGTACTGAGGAAACCAGAAAGAGGTAGGAAATGGCCATGATTAAATACTCATTACAGGGAGAGAGAATATTTTTTTGCGAGATGCATGTGTGTGTGTGTGTGTGTGTGTGTGTGTGTGTGTGTGTGTATATATATATATATATATAAAGAAAATCCAAATAGATATGTTAGTGTTAATTACATGCTATATCTGCATACACATTGCAAAAATCTTCACTTAAGTGAATTGCCTGATATCGCTCTTGAGTCAGTGGAGTACACTTGGCACTTTCAGAGTACAGATCATGTCATCCAGAAGTAGACATCTAAAATTGCTCAGGCGAATCATGCCCTAAAAATGTCTCTTTCTCACAGTTGAGTGGAAGGAGCCTCAGGTGATTAGCTGAGATGTAAACATCAATATTAGAGACACTTCAAGTTGTGTGACCTGAATCTCACACACTCTGAAAATCTTGCTCATTTGGTCTCTCTCACACACACAAGTGTTCATATACATATCTAGGAGCTATAACATCAGCCTCTGACTCTTGTCTGTGCATCCTTGTGCAGCACAGCTTGGTAACACCGACAGTCTTCTTTAATTGGGATAGTTTTTTGCCCATATTCTTATTCCCCAGGATTCCTTCTGAATTCATTTGTCACTTTAGTTAGCACTTCTGAGGATTCACATATGCTCATTACACGGTCATCAAGCTGGATGAGTTTATGACATCTGGGAGCATCCAAACTGCATTTTCTTTCAGGTTTTGCAGCACTGTAGGTCAATACAGATTTCTGGAGAGCAAATGCGGTGAGCTTGGCACCTGGACATTTTTTTTTTTGTTTTGATGAGGAAATAGCTATAGCCTACATAGCCATGCCTGTACTTTAATAGCATGATAGAACTATTGGAATTCCCTTTACTGAACAGTAAAGTGGAGGAAAATGGAAATTTTTTACAGTTTTTTCACTTACCTCCAATTCCAGGACAATTGAATAGTCCAAATTGTAGAATGGAAACATGCATTCAGAAATGTGTCATAAATGACATAATGCAGATAAGTTTGGAATTGGCCAGATAGGTGTGCCCAAAAACTAAATTTATGAAATGGCTTATTGGACTTGAAATTCCTTTTCAGATGGGAAATGTTGGAATGTCACTCAATTCACATGTTAGGTCAGAGTTTCTGAATATTCAATTACTACAGTTTAATGGTCTTTCTCTGAAAATATGAATCTTTTCTCCATCTTCCTGGCACAAATATTCTCCTTGTTTTCAGTGAGAACTGCTCAGTTTCAGAACCAAGAAAATAGTGTAAGTCTTTATTTTTCAAAGCAAAGAGGGTCACTCTGTGTGCCTTAGAGACTTTTCCTCCAGAGAGACATTCAAGAGCTGAACTGTATCACTGAATAACTGTTCACTCAGGTCTTCATTAGTTATCAGAAACACTGAGGAACTGAGGACGATGAGGAATATGCTGGAATACAAGAATCACCAAATACAATGGGAAGTAAATCCGGTAGTTTTTATTTATTGCACTGAATTTCATGTTTAAAGCAAAAGCATCTAGCTCACAGAGCATGTGATTATCTGTAAGATGAAAAAGGAAGATGAAGCCAACTCTTGTCTTTGGCAAAGAAAATCTAATATTTTCTTGGAAAATTCAACCTGTTCATATGCTTAGAGGCATTTGCAAAAATTACTGTGTTCATTGCTCTGCTGCTAAGAACAGAGCAAATGAGAAATTAAAAATTTCAACTGAAAATTAAAGAATAAAAAATATCTGGAGGGAAACTGTTTTGTTGGGGGAGGGGGGTGTTAAAGTGGCCTCTCACTGTCAGTGGGAACTGTGAGAATTTATCTTCTTTAAATTATGCCTGTGAAATTTTCCCAAGTCCTTAACTGAAGAGTCCTAAGAATCAGAGTGCTGATGCCACTCTCAGCTGAAAGATGCATGTGAGAATTATTAATCTTGGACTACTCACGATTCAAAGACCTTGAAGTTTAAAGTTTGATGGCAGTCTGATGCTAAAAACTACCCTAAAGTGTAATGCTGTAAATACAATATGTCTCCCCAATATGCTAGGACTGTGAAAATTGATCTATTTGATATATAGTCAGTTGAAACTATTAGCCAACTCACAAGCTATTACAGTTTTTCCTAACAGTTACTGCATTTCTTACTCATCTGCTACTTTTTTTTGCAGTGTTGATACTAATGAACAGATAAGGAAAAATGATGTTTGTTTGCAGTTCTTCATAACATTTCACAAAGACGAAGAAGTTAATGGAGAGTGAAAACTGAACATGTAAACACATCAGTCAAACAGTTTCATCTCTGCATCTGACACCAGCTCTTTCCTTCACATCTTCATGTTTACCATTTCTGCTGCTCTTAGGTACTGGGCATGTAATGAGTTCAGGGATCCCTCTCAGAGATGCGGCGTGATGCATCGTTGGCTGCCGCATGAACCAACAGCCCAGCAAGCCTTTTATCAATGGCTGCTTCTCCAGCTGTATCAAAAAGGGGCAAAAAGCAGATTTATTTTTGTGTGGCTGTGGCTTTGCAAATCATTGATTATTGTGTGATCAAAATTACCAGCTATGGTACACAGTACTGAGCACCTGGCAGGACCGAGTCCTGTGTGATTCAACCACAGCCTACAGGAATTGGAGTTTAGAATAGAAAACAGAATATAAAGTAGCTCCTTATCAAAGCCATTCTTGCCTAAGTTATCCTATCTTTAAATTTTCAGTAAAACTTGTTGTATTTTAAATAACTGGGTAAGACAGGGAATCATGTCCTCAGTGCAGCATTATTAATGCCTGGTGTGAAACAGCTTTTTTTTTGTAGTAACTTCAGTAGGCATAAGTAGTACACACTTATGACCATTTTCCATATTGTTCTCTTTCATAAGGTATTAAAATAATGTCCCAGAACAGGGAATGTGCTTGACATGATGTCTGCTCTACAGAAGCAGCACACCTTTTTCTTTTTTTAGGAGATGCCTTAATAGCTTTTCATTGCACATATATTGTGCTTTTCCGTTCCCTAGAGGGACTGCCTGCTTTCTGCTTTGGAGAGTAGAAAGTGTCAGCTAGAATTATATCCAAGCCAGAAAATGATGAGTATGAAGATCTTGGCCTCATGTGGGAATAGGATTTGTTTGAAGTTTTTACAACCAAGATAGACACAGTTTCAACCTCATTTCTAAGCAGAAACTCTGAGCATGATCTATCGGTGAAGGGGAGGGGGATGTGAAAGGGAAGATAAACTGTCTGTGGCTTAAAATGGCTGAAAGTGAATCAGCAAAACATGCATTTAGGCTGTGTCTGTTCCCTGTGAAATAGCAGTCTTGTCCAACAAATAGTTGCTTATGATGTTTCCATGTCAACAGCTATAATAAGACACCATCAGTTTGTGCAGCTCTCAACTGGAAAAGTACAAGGCAGTAGCTTAGACCATGAACATAGAGACAAAAGCCTATTGCAATAAAAGCTTGTGTGAATACAGTCACAATTGGAAATCTAAATATGTGCATTTGCACACAGCATAGTGGCCAATGTGAGAGAAAGAAGTTGCTTGGCCCTATTGAAGAGTTTTCTATCTGAAATCTTATACAGAAAAGTCATAAAGCCACTATAGAACAGGCTCTCCAAATCAGCTGTGTTTAAACAAAGGTGAGAACAGTGTGAAACAGGACATAACCCTGCTGAAAAAGGTAGTGGGAATTTGCATTCAAACGTTCCTTCCAATAAAAACAAATGAGGAGAATCTTTAGTTTCACTGCAAGGAGGTCCATCTCTGAGGAGGGAGCCCAGCCAAGTTAAGTGATGAGGCTGAGTGAGACCAGTAGTTTTTGCTGACCCTTTAATTTCTCATTAGAAATAGAAATCAATGCAATAATGCTCTGGTGAGCCTAGGAGGATCTGGAGAGTTGCCTACCTGAAATGGGGCTCATAAGGAGCTCCTCAGGAATTCCATTTAGTCATTCCCTGCCACCCCACACTTGTAACAAGTTAAAAGTGCTAATCAGGTCCTCCCAGGCTTCACTGACATCCTGTTGAGTAAACCCTGGTTTAGATGCAGCTACTTTGCTCTTTCTGCTGTGAGTGGTGCTTGTGTGGTGCTGGTCAATACTTTAAGCTGATGTCCAGGGGGAGCCAGCTCAGCATGCCAGCCCCAGCAGGTCTTGCACTGCTTACCCTGTCTCTGTCCCTCTTGTATACCAGTCTTGACAAGCAGGGTTTGATCTTCCCTGAATATGCCTCTGAATGTTCAGAACAAATGGAGTAAAAAATTATTTCAGAGATTGACATCTCTTTCTGTGTGTCTATAAATATGTGTGCCTACATCTGCATTCTGCCATGGCTCCAACTCCATATTTCTTGTGCAGACTGATCGTGTGGCTCATTCTTCTCTTAAAGCTTCTTACTCTAATTGCTTTATCTACTAATGTAGCAAATAAACAGACTGGAAGAGTTATCTGGTGAAGAGTTTGCCAGATGTTTCTTGCCAAACAGGAATTATAATAATTAAACATTCACCCACTTTCTTATACTTTTTAATTGACCATGAAGGCAATCTCATTCCTTCACCCAATATATTGGGCTGATACAATTATCAACACACCTGTTTAGCACAGCGTAGTATCTATTTCTATACAAACCCCTGCTTACAGAGAAGGCAATAACACTTTGCTATTTCTGCTCCTACATCTTCTTTCTAGTTGTTTAAAAGGGTCCTGGCATAGAGGGCAGCAGCTGAAAGCTTTGGGGGGAAAATTAGGGCAGAAAAAGTTATTTAACAACGTAGAAGGCTTTGGGGGTTTTATAACCTTATATTTCTAACCACTTAGCTTTTAGTTATGTCAGGCTGGAATAGTTTTTACCTTAGTGTGCTGCTAATGATACCCGTCCTTCCCATTTACAGAAAGTATCAATATTTATTTCACTCTGGGAGCTGGAAAGATCTGTAATCTTTCTCTTTTAAAAAGCACTATCTCTGCAGACAGGCTTTTTCCTCTTGATGGTCTTGAGACATTTTAGAGTCCAGGTAAAGGCTGCAGATATCCACTGTAATTACTCCTTTCTGCAGAGACTGTAAGACAATTTGGAGAGAAAAGGATCATAGGTGATCAATGGCAAAATGAAAGCATAGCCTAATAGCCATCAAGCAGTATTTTGCCACTTTCTTACAGATGATTCAAATGCAAAGCCATATTTTAGTCCTTTCTGCTGTTCCCATCTGTACTCAGCCAGTCAGACTTTGTCTGTCATGTTCCATTTTCCTGAGAATACTTCAGGAACTACTCTTGTAAAAGTACATCTTAGATGTACTTAGATTTGAAAAATGTCTCTGGTCTCTTCGTGTATTTATGGACAAGGAAACTGGTATCTTTGTGAACCCATCTTGAAAACAGATTGAGACTAGACAGTATCAAAACCATTTTCAGAAGCACTGCAGGAAACAAGGCAGAAGCAATGTTTCTAACAGGGTTTGCAGATTCCAAATGCAATTGCCCGTTCTGTATAAGCATTGAAAGTTACTTTTCCTTTTCTATACTGGCTGACAGAGCATTGCCATATCCATGGAGAACTATTGTGACAAGAAGGCTCTGCTGCAGGGAGAAGCTGTGGATGTAACATCCCAAGAGGTGTCCTGGAAAGTAGATTTGTTCTCAGGGTTATTCTACCCAGTGTTTCATGCAGACATGACATTACAGACACTTTCTTATGACATACACTTTTTACTAATTTAATAGCAAACTTATCACGTTATATTGTTTATGGCAGTGGTGTCTGGTCCTGATTTCATAACTGGTCTTTACAGAAAAGAGGATGAGCTACAGGAACATTATCAAGGTCAGAAGTAGGTTCCTAAAGCCTCTACTAGAGTTATGAGTTACAGCATGGCTCCAGTGCATGGTGCTTCTTCAGATCTCATTTACCCAGGTTTCAGCCTGCTTAAGTTAACCCTAACTGGACTGCAGTTAGGGTCATCAGTTTTTATTCTGATTTCAAGCCAGAATCATGAGATGTTCCAGGAGTAAACAGTAGAAACCCTCTTTCATCATTGATATTTACATGTGGAGTAATCTTGAAAGTCTTGTGAAATTTAGCAGATCTTTTGGCAAAACTGAACTGGACTTAAATTTTCTTGATAATCTTTGACAATCTCTTTATCTACTTAGACTTTAATAATTACTTAGCACATCAGTAGGAAAAACAAAATATGAATTAATAGCAGTGGACCATGAGACACTTCTTAACAATTTCTGTGTTGGGCTTACTATCTGGCCAAATCTAGTGATTACTGCTAGAACATGATGGCTCAGTTTGCAGCTCACCATATCTCCTTCTGCAGGTGCAATAACCACATTATTAACTCCCATGCAAAACAGATATGAGACCTGGCAGTCAGGTGAGTTTCATTGGTTTAGTGGTAAATAACTATTCTTTCCTGTAAATCTGACCTCATTCATCAAATGCCTGATAATTTCTTAGAACATCTGAATGATATGCTGTTTTTTCACAAAGGCCAAGAAGGATGACTTTTTATTAAAGCTACTCTGTTAATGCAATCATCTTCCTTTAATTGAGGGTTTCAGGATTTTAATTTACTTTAATTTGTATTATTGCTCAATGCTGAAATTCAGAATATGTTTAGACAGAACATGATTAGAAATAGGAGGTTTTCTTTTAAATGTCCTCAATGATCAATTTCTCAGCCTTTGTCTGTCTGAAGACATCATCAGCAGATAGTCATTCATTTAGAAATACTTACTTATAGGTTTCCTTCAAGAATATAAAAAATTGAAAAATGTTGATAAAATTCAACAGATAATTTTGCCTTTAATGAAGATTGCAACAGCTTTGGCTGCAAGAAGTCTGGAGAAAAAAAATTGTAGAAGAAATAATCAACAGACAGGATTTTTGTCTTTGAAAGTATGAAAGAATAGGCAAATTGACTGAATTAATGAATTGAAAATTATCCAGAGTAACGCAAGGATCATGGCTGAATTTAGCCTGTAGAAAATGGGGCTGTTTTCCTCTCAAGAGAGTATGAAATTCCTGTATGGTAGATGGATTTTCTGCTACTTCAGTTTTAATTTCTCTGTATTGCCATCCTAAAGACATCAGGCTTGGACAGACATAAGAATATATTCCCTTCTAATGTGGACAGTTTGCACAAGGATTAAAGTTTCCTTTCCCTAAATGTCTTAGTTGCTATAATTCCCTTTCTTCAGTGCAGCAGCTCCTAATTTGCATTAAGATGAGGAAAGGAAAATCCCTACTTTGTTGGCATTTGAGTTTTTAGGAAAGGACATTTCAATTATACTCAGATTTCAGTGCTGCTTTTTAAGGAACTTTTGTAAAATATTAAGCTGCTGCAATTGTACTTTTAGTGTTCCATCTATGGAAATGCACTACCTACCCCAGCATGTTACACAAAATTTGCATTAATTTTTTTACTTGCCTTGAATTCTAAATATACTTCAGAGCAACTGAGGACATCAATTTGAAAGGGAATTTTGTTGTCTTTTGGAAGAGCAGATAGATAGGTGCATGAAAGATGGGAAATTCTTTAAATTTATTTATTAAACATTCCCTAATGATTGTGTCTTCCACAAAATCAGTAAACTCCATCTGCATTCAATACAAGCAATGGTAATATAGAGTGAGTTGAGGAGTCATGAACTGTCATAGCTCAAACAAAAATCTTAGTGCAAGCAAGAATTTTACTCCAATTTACTGTTTAGAAGAGCTCTGCCTGTTAAAAGCACACAAAGAATTTTCCATCCTATCTGAGTTCTTTCTCCGGGAAGATAAGTGGTATCATTCTGGAACTGAGCAGCTCAGATTTTACCTTAATTTAGAACTTAAAGATACACAGTTCTATTGTTAGGGAGATACCGGGTGATGCTGGAGCACTACAGTGAACCGTTTGTTCATTGTAGGACACACAACTGCAGTTATTGGAGATAAACAGATTTTGAATAAGTCATCTCAGACTAAGGCATGAAACTCTGAAGATTATGACATCAGATTGTATCAGAAATTTTTGAATTCGATGTGTGAAAAGAGAAGTTAGGGGTTTTTTAATTGCAGCCCAAATGGAAGGTTTTCTAATGGGATCAGAAGGGTATATCTGATTCTTCCATTTCAGGACAATATGACCTAGCTCTGGTTGTACTTATGATGTGTCATAAACAAGAAAACCCCAACAGGTTTAAGAAAAAGATCAGAATCAGAATCATTAGGTTGGAAGAGACCTCCAGGGTTGTCAAGTCCAACCCAGGACTGGATGATCCAGTCTCTCTCACCCCCTGACTTCATACATATTATTAAGGCACTGGAACAGAAAATCATGAGGAAAATTCCATTGATAACACATGACTTCTATCCATTCCTTTGATAGCATGACGTGCACCTGAACTTCCGTCCATTTCTGCTTAGAGACAGAAAAAAAAATAAATCTATGGTGTTTTCAGTGCTGTTACTTCTCTGAAGAGCTGTAGCTTTCTCAGTAAGGGACATAGTCTTTTCAGTCAGCAAAAAAGGGACTATTTATTTTAATTGTGTCTTTATTACATACCAATAAGACTATACCCACAAGAGAGGTTCAGGAAAACAACATTTCTGCTCCCTTAGGGTACTGATAGAAAGTAGACCTGCTGACATTTAGGTAAAATACTTCAATAAGATTCTCTCTGAGTGGTCTTTATACCAGAAACTTTGCAATACTCAAAACATTCACTCAGAGTGAAACACTGGATGTGTTTTTCATGTTGTACTTTACCTCTGGTTATAGGACTACATGGAGTAAAGAACATTTAAAAAAATCAGCTGTGCAGCTGTTCATGGAAGAATGAAGTACCAACAGAAGTAATTTAGTGTAATTAGATCTGGAAAAGTGTTTGTATGAAATATAAATACTTTTAAAATAATCATGGTAGGCTGGGTCTTAAAGAGTGTGTATTTCTGTGAATTATTTTTTTCTTAATGTGTATACAGAATAATCTTATAATCCGCAATTACAAGAATAATTGGAACTTTATTTGAGATGATTAGCTGATTTTAGTATTTATTTTCTGATATCCCAGCATTTTTTCCTTCATAAAAGCAGTCATCCACCAGCAAGGCTAAATTTTCCTCTGCAAATATTTTGCCTGACATAGGTTCCCTAATGGATGATTAATGGGAAATTTGCTTTGGTAGAATAGAAAATTAGATGTTTGTAGTTTTGGGTTGCTGAGCAATCATGCTCTGTAGAAGGGGACTGTTCTTTACACTTCCTGAAGGCCAATCAAATTATATAATGCTTTTTTGCAGAGAGAGCATTTCTATCAAGCTGCATTTGAAGCTTTAAATTACAATAATCTAATAGAATCATAGAAAAGCTTTGGTTGGAAGGGACCTCAAAGACCATCTAGTTCCAATGCCCCTGCCATGGGCAGGGTCACCTCTCACTAGACCAGGATGCTTAAAGCATTGCCTTTCCCACAACCAACCCTGACATGCTTGGGCAATGTTTCTAAATTCCTGCTGTGCAGCTGTCCCTGTATCCATGCCTGTGTACTGCATTTTTTGCAAATAACATGGTGTGTTGGTGATTAAACACCATACAATAGCATCTGCCCAGTAGATCAATTTTTTTAAAACATTCAAGTTGCATCTTTCCTTTACTCATGTTTTATCTATTCTTTAAACATTGAATCACAGAATCAGTAAGGCTGGAAAAGACCTCTTAAGATCATTCTGTCCAACAATTAAACCAGCACTGCCAGGTCCACCACTAAACCATGTACCTGAGCACCACTTCTTCCAGGGACAGTGATTCCACCATTTCCCTCTCCTGCAAGATAGTTTCCATCATGCCTTTTCTTTATGCTCTAATTGGTTAACATACATGAAATATACATGTAAGCTGAAATTACTGACTTCCCTCTGTTCTGTTCTTGCTCTGTTCATCTCTTTAATGTTGTATTTGGATGGTTCCAGGTCTCCACATGCATATCCACAGTATGCTGTAGGTACCTCGGGTGAATTGCCATTAGTCCTTTAGGGGACTACAGGCAACTTACTAGTCAATCCATTATCTAAGACCTCATCAGTCACACTTTTCAACTCTTTATTACTTCAGTGCCACAACATTGTTACATTTCACATTTTCAACCCTTCACAGCCATGTTTTTGTGTCTGTCTGGAGCTCAGAGTGAAGGGTACTGGATTTTGGCCCTCTAGGATGCAGGTTGAATGAACAAACATAGAGAATGTTTGCTGTGATTGTAGTCACAGACATCTATTATTTGTGGGAGGTGAGTGAGAAGCAAATAAGTGAGTTGTCACTACTCAGTACTTGTTCCCTAGAGCAGAGTTTTGAAATAATAGTCCATCCCTTGATATACATTTCCACTCTTGCAGTCCAGTTGAGTATTTAAAATTAATTTTTCTAAGTTCATTTGGATTCAGTTCTTTCTGCATTTCAGAGAGAATGGGGTTACACTTCCCTAAAATATTACTCCATTCAGGTCATTGCATCAATATGCAAATAAACAGTAATTGAAAAAAAAAAATGCACCTTTATCAATGATGGATTTTAGTGTTATAAGAATTCTGCAAAGTTGAATAGCATCACAATTCATTTTGATATAACAAGAGCATCACAATAAATCTTCATCATTCAGTGACCTGGTCAGTTTCTCAAATTTCATAAGACATCAGTTAAAGCATAATTAAACCATCATGAGTGCCTTCGGCTTCTGGTCTCTCTTCTCCAACAATTCACCCCTCATAATTAATTAAGTGGGATGAGGAAACAGATTAATTTAAACTACTTGAAAACATACTTTCTACACCTAATATAATATATAAATAATGCTGTTTCAGCAACATTTTTTCCAGATTCACCTTAACTGGAAATAAAATGCTTAAATTGCAGCAAGGCATGGTTGTGTGATAGTCACCATGTTTTAATGTTCTGGTTACTTCAGGCTCCCCTAGACCTTTGTAATAATAAATCTTGTTATTGCTGTCACATCACTCCTACCTTATTTTAAATCCTCATCCCTGTCCTTATGCTCTGTGGGCAGGAGATAATCTCATTTTATTTGGTAATCTCATTTTATTTGTAAACCTCTGGGTTTTGTTTCGTAAAACTCAGGGATGAGCTGCTCCTCGTAATGACAGGGAGCAAAATAAGTGAGCTTTGAGATAATCCTATTTGGTGACAGTCTGTGAAAGAGGGTAATGCATTTTTTAGGACTTTCCCAGTATTTGGTTTATTGTGTTATTTGTGCAGCAAATACTGTTCTTTACCTCTTTTTTATCTCTTAAGGGAAAGAGTAAGAGACTTCTTTCCATTGCACCATTTTTAAGTGAAGTATTGATTTATTTTCATTGATCTCACTGCACAGTGTTTAAGGAATTGATGTTGCCATTCAGCAACATGGCACACTCTTGTTCTCCCTCAAATCAATACAGAACAGGTCAAACCTTGAAGCACCACTTCCCATTCTGAATAGTTTTCAGTGTCACTCAAGGAGAAATCTTGGTCCAAGTAGAGAGTTTGGCAGTATGTATAAAAATGTTGCTTATTGATGGGAGGAGAAACTTAGAACTGACTTTGCTAAAATGCTAAAAGCGTTTTCCAAGGTGGCTGTAGGAAGAAGCAACCATCAGGGTGAGGATGCGGAGGTAGGGAGCAGAACTGACTCAAATATTGCCTGTAGAACTGATAGAAGTGCATTCGACTCCCAAGCCATTTTATGAGCTACAAGAGCCCAGCTTTGGCATCCCAGCATCTCATAATGGTCCATGGAGGGTGATCCAAGGTGCCTAACTTAGTTACATAAATTCTGTGTACAGTAAATGGAAGTGTTGAGTAAGGAATTCAGTTTTGCTGTGCTAAGCAGAGACTTTGGCCAAATGCATTCTTAATGGAGCTCCCTTACAGAGCACAGCAACACCTTAGGGATGGGCCGAGTTCAAACATGCAGCTCTGGATTTAGTTTATGGAAAAAACTAAATGCTGGAATAAATCTGAATTCTCACTCTTGCTGAAAGCCTGGCTTCAGTCTTGGTTTTAAGTACCAACTCTTCAGGAATTTGAGACCGAAGTTCCACAAATGAGGATAGGCACTTTATTGAGCAGCAATGTTGTTTAAAATGTAAGAGGAAGAAATGGTGGTGGTGATGATGTTCCTCACATTTCGCAAAACAATCTGGCAAGAGCATATCCCTTTTCCCTGCATTATTGCTGTTTCAGTCAAAGCCAACCCGGAATCACTGATGCCGGTCAGGACAGCTCATTCACTGCTGCATTCCCCAGACTCCAGCCTCGGGGTTACCACCAACTTCTTTCTCACTGCTGCATTCCCCAGACTCCAGCCTCGGAGTCACCACCAACTTCTTTCTCCCAAACTTTTGCCATCCTGACCCCTCAGTCACTGTGCTTTTGCAAGAGAAGAGACGAAAAATGTCCTTTCCAAAAATGGCTACCTGGTGGTTAAGACACTTGATGAAGATGAGAGTGTTCCAGATTTGTATCCCGTCAGTGTGCTAAGGAAACTGCATTTATATCTCCCACTTCCTCAGTCAATGGTGTGGCAAAATATTGAATTTCTCATACTCAAAAAAGTGCCTAACCACTAGACTACTAGAGAAAGGTAAATAGCAAGCCTGTGGTTTTGAATGGGAATGATCTGTCCTGTTGTGGTCTTTCTGCATTCACTTTTCTATATGTTAGGTGCATGCAAAGTACAGTAAGATTTAAATATAGAGTTAAATGCAGTCTGGATGTTTCCCTGCCTTAAATGTGAATTCTATAAATCTTTAAGTGAGAGAGATCCAGCTTCTCACAAATTTGTGAGAGTAAATGTAGTCTAAAATACTCAGTCCACTGAAGGGAGTAGAAACACTGAATTTTGCAGTAGGGCTGTGCTGCTTTAAATCTATCTATGTTCATTTTAAGCATAAAAATGATCAGTCTGAATCTTACTTTTAGCTTTGAGTAAAGCTACTATGATACAGTTTTATCATAGACTGTATTCAATTCCTTTTGCCTTACTGTTCTTCAAGTGACTATGAAAGAGGTGAGATTAGATATGGTCCTAATTTTAAGGGTCATCTGAAGCTTTCTGAATAGTGAACATCAAGAAGGTCCAAGGCAATTAAAATCCCAGTCATAGCTATAGCTAAAATAAATCACACGCCAGCCTGGAATTTCACATTGCTGTAACTGGCATTTTCTTTTTAGTAGTCCTTAAACTGGGCAGCCATTTCAAAGATAGTATCAATGATTAGCAAAAAAATAGTTCATTTGTGAGCCACAGTCACATGAATGAATTAATTTGTCTCGGGATTTCCACCTGCTGCAATATGATATGTTAGATACGGCTTTACCTCACCAACAAAATTATCTTTATTCTAAAAATACACTTTTGTGGCACAATTCTTTGGGTATGACTATGGAAACCAGATAATCTTGCACACTCTTTGCACCCAGACAATTGATTACTCACACTGCACTGCTCGCTCACTCCCAATCCCTCTTTTGGAGCAAACTAACTAGTTCCCTTACAGGCTAAATGTGGATCCCTTTGTATGACACAATCTCACAGACATTTGCTCTGGGAGATGCTCGTACACCCTCATCCCACTCGTTTAGGACATGCAATGCTGTTCTGCTGTCATGCTGTACATCATGGTGTACAACATAGTGGTGTTTCCATTACTGCAGCCACTTTTCTGGAGAAGAACACCACAGTCATCAACTGATCATTCTGCAGGGCCAAAGATTGTGACATGGGCTCAAAGCAGCCCTGAGCCCAGCTAAGCTGTGTGGATGGTTTGTGCAAGAGGGCATTAACTTTGGGCACTGAGGTTGCAAACTGATTGTCAGTACTGAGCCCTCTCTGGTGCAAATATGTCTAGCTGTGTAAATGCAGTCCAGCAATAAGGCATCTGCACCCTTTTATAATTAACTTCTTTTACAGTGTCCTGATTCAAGAAGATCTTCAAGACAACTGTCTCGGTCTGGAGGAAATTTGGTAGACAGTGAAACCATACATGTGTTATGTTGATTCAGAAACGTCAGGATATTTTTACATAGATGTCAAGAGTTATAAGAGCTGCTTTTTTCCCTCCAATATAATTATTTCACATATGTCCAACACATTCTGTTCAATCTCTGTCTTATGAGGATCAGTCTTGTGACATTTATAGTAAAGATGTACTGTTGTTTCTAATTTTGCTTCTCTTTAAAATTCTGCAGACATTGCAAAAGACCCAGCAGCTGTTGCTTTAAAATGCAGATAAGTAGGACACTATGCCACTCATGGGTGCCATCATTACAGACCCATGTTACTGTTTCCTGTCAGCTAGAAGTTAATTACTTCATTTTTTATCCTGTCAATCATCTATAGAGAGACAAGAACAAAGATATCTTCAGGGCATACGTATGCCCTGTGCATTCATGGCATCTTTTTTCTCCAAGCCATTTTTTTGCATGAACATTATAATGATATTTCTCTTATTTAGTTTATAATGAAGTATAAGCAGAGGAAAATATTCCTTAGAACATTTATTTAGATGTTGTTGCTGCAGCATTTATTAACATCCAATTATAGTACTTTATTTTCCCTGGGAAAAGAAACTTTTTTAATGAGATTTGAAAAAACGGTTTCCGGGAAATTTCTCTTTTGCTCATATCTTTATCCAGAGGCAAAGGGACCTAGTTTTGTACTTTGAGAATTTCTCTAAAAATGAGGAATACTTGGATTAACTGTAAACAGAAATAAAGTACTGTATAATGAGGACATTAGATGTATTTAACAGTTTGATTAAAATCCTAATATTAATGTGGTAGGTTAGAAAGATGTGCATACATCTACAATCTTGTAAACTGAGCCATATTTATGTAGGTTGTTTTAATTGTTGTAGGCACTAAGTCTTGCACCAGTAAAATTCTGTAACAAACAAGCAAAATTTAGTTTTGCATTGAAACACTGAATTAGTCTGTAACATTTGTGTTTTTAGGAATATTCAGTGCTCTTAAATCTGTGATATGTTTTCAATCCTTTCATTCAATGTAATCATAGAACCACCAATCATAGAACCACTTGTTGGAAGGGTTGGAAGGGACCTTTAAAGTTTATCCAGTTCAGTCCCCCTGCAATGAGCAGGGACATCTTCAGCTAGATGAGACAGCTAATCCTGAAACACTGCTTGATAGTGGAAAACCAAAAGATTACTCAAAATAATATTCAATAAAATTATTTAAATTGCTTTGATTTAAAATTCTTAGTAACTGTGCCAAGACTTTCAGATAAAATTTAAGCTTACCATTCCTTTAAAACTAAACATCAGAGGAAAGAAAAAGGGAAGGACATAGTGTGAAAGAAGTGTTCTGATAATAACATTAAAATAGTTGTGTCTACCTCTCAATTAGTGTTTCTTGTATCTCTAAGCTTTCTCTGAAGGAAGCAACTAGGTGAAGAAAGACATATATAGATAATGGCTTGCATTGCCTGAAGAAAAGTATTGTCTGTAGGAGTGAATCCCAGCTGTCTATGGGCAGCTGTATCACATTTGCACAAATGGGGTTTCAGCTTGAATTCCTTAGCTGAATTCAACAAATAAGGCATGAAATAAACATAAAAGTTGTCTTTCATGCAGGTTGTCACAAGCCAAAGGACAACTGTTTCAAGGTCTACAGCTCAAACCCAAGCCCTGGTGCTGTAGGGTGGATGTGTGAAAGCAAACATGACCACCAAGCTCCGGGGGACTAAAGGTCCTTCCTAAATATTGTTCTGCTTCAAATAGTATCTGACAGCAGATCATCTGCAAAATCTTGATGGATTTTGCTCTTCCTTGGAAGATTTCTTTTAGACCCATTTCAGTTTTCAGAGTCCACAACACCTACTTGTGAATTGTGTAGTGTATATTATCTGTTAGAGGCAAAATTACACTTGCCTCCATTTCTTGGGAGCAAGTGTCCCCTATTCCTTCTTTCTTGATATTTGTAATTTCAATAATTTTATTCTGCTTTTTTCTTGGTCATCTCTTTTAACACTGAGGAGACTTCATCTGTGTAGTCTGTCCCGTGAAAAAATTGCCCTTATTGCCCTTTTTGTTCCTTCTTTGCCTTTTCCAGGTCTTCTTTGGGATGAAAGGATCAGGACTGTCTGTAGAGGTGTGTGGGTGTCTGTATCATGGTATAATAACAATTATTTATCTTGTGTTCTTTATCAATTTGCTTAAATGGAATGTACAAATTTGCCCTTTTCACTAATGCTAAGCATTGAATTCATGTTTTCCTAAGAAAAAACCAAAGTGTCCAGCACTTCTTCCCAGGGAGGTATTTGCTTACACAGTGTATATCAGTCTATAGATTGACTGAGGACTGATACTACCCATGCTTCCCATTGCATATATTCAAATTGAATTCCATAGAATCATGCCGTAGTTTGAGTTGTAAGGTAACTTAAAGATCTTATAGTTCCAACACCCCTGACATGGATAAGGAGACCTTCCACTACACCAGGTTACTGAAAGCCAAACACAACCAGTACTGTTCCAGCACCTCAGCACCTTCATCATAAGAAATTCTTCCAGTCTAACCCTGCCCTCTTTCTGATTAAAACCATTAACCATTCTGATTAAAACCATTAACCTTTGCCCTATTGCAACAGGCTGAATTTCAGCTATTGCAACTCCCTGAAGCCTTCTGTTCTCCAGGCTGGACAACCACAACTGCCACTGTAAGTGTAAGGAGGGGTGCCTCAGTGTCCTTTCATCACCTTCATGGTCTCCTCTGGATTCACTACAACAGGTCTTTGTTCTTCTCTTGCTGGGGACCCCAGAGCTGGATGCAGCACTCTGGGTGAGGTCTCATGAGAGCAGAAGGGCAGAATCCCCTCCCTCAACTCTCTGGTCACTTCTTGTGATGCAGCCCAGGACACAGTGGCTTTCTGAGTGCACATTGCCAGGTGTATTTTGAAGTGTTTTATCATCCAGTTACTGGACATTTCATAATTCTTTTGCAAATCTTCTGAGTAAATTTTTATTTTTTTCTACCCTTGATACTTCAATGTCTCTAGTAAATATTATTGCTTCATTTTTCATCACCTTTTCTAGATCACTTACAGGATTTAGTCTCTTGTGAAAATAAAACCTTCTTTATTAACCCTTTTTTCCTATCCTTTAAACACTTATTAATCCTTCACTCTCAGACCACTGGTTTGGTTATTTTCTTTATATTTCATGACATTTTGGTGGGGGAGTAATTTTTCTGGAAATTCACATAATATATATGGTCGATGAGTTTAATGTTCCTAAGGAAGTTAAGTAGATCTACCTGTTTTTCAAGTCAGATTTCATTTACTTGTTATGTCCCTTTAAAAAACTGGCTCAGTATTTTCCAGTTCCAAGTTTGAGTCATAAATTTCATCCTGGTAATTTATTACTATTCATTTTATTGATTTGTTATTAAACTTTTTCTACTGACACATCAAGCGCAGATGGTTCCATTGATTTGACAGGTCTGAAAGGCTCTTCTGTGGGTTCATCCTTAAACACATTCTGTAGTTGATTGTAAATAATTCATTTAACTTTATTGGGATGCCCTTTTCTTTCCTCAGCTCTCTTATTACACCCCAATGCCCTGTGCAATTGGTATTTAGTTTCTGAATGCTGCACAAACCTTACTGTAGTTATCCTCACAATTCTCCCTCATGGCAAGGAACATTTATCCTTACTTTGTAAAGACAAAGGCAGGGCCCCAGAGAGACAGACACTTGGTAAAGGATGCCAAGTAATAAAACACTCAGGTTTGCAGTTCCTCAAAAATGTCTCCAGCTCTGAACACAGAACTCCCAGGGAGAGATCTCACTGACTGAAAGGTACCAGCTTGAAGGCAGGAGATAAATTTGGTGCCAGGGGTTGGATTCATGGCTGCAGGTACTATGAGTGTTGGGATACCTACAGCAGCCAATCAAAAAAGCTAAGGAGTGATGTGTGTGATGCTCTGACTCTTGCTGATCTCTGTGATTCAGAGCTGGAAGGCACTCCTTGCTGCCAGCCTTTTTTTCACACCCACCTCCCGCTCTAGCACTCCTTCAGGCTGATCATGCGTGAGCTGCCAACAAGTATTTGAGGAGGTAGGAGAGTTTTCCAAAGATACTGACAGGGATGTTGTAAGGCCAGGACATTTCTGTGGCCTGTTTTGCACCTTGGTTGTGACAGGATTTGTGGTGGCACATCCTCTCTTTGGTGTCCCTGCAGAGCTTGGCAATTCAGGGCCAGGCCAGCCCCAGTGACTGCTGCTCTCTGAGCAGGGAGTGAACTTAGCCTGGGGCATAGGCTCAAACTGGAGATTAGCTGGAAGCACAGACATCCCCACTGCAGCAGGCAGGAGATCCCTCAGCCTTGAGTAAAAGGGAGGAACAATACAAATTCTTGAAAACAAAGCAAGGAAATGAAAAATCTCAACCCACCTCCCTAAAGAGTGGTACTGCAATGGAACTGGTAATTAGTGGCAGTAAATTATTGCTACAGCTGTGGGAGATACAAAGATTTTCAGAAGCAGTCCTGCTACTGGGAAGATTTTTTTAAAATTCTTCCTCAGAGGCAGTTGCATGCTGCAATGAGGCTTTGCTTAATAAAGGCCTTTCGGATAAAGAGGATAGTGCCTCTATCTACCCTGTAAAAGAAGATAGGTTCTTGCTCTTAAGTTCAAAAAAGGGACTTTAAGATACATTTTTGAGATCATAAGGCAAAGGCCCCTTTGAAGATAAACCAAGTTCCATATATTCAATTTTTAAGGTGTTTTAAAATTCATATTTATTTCATCACATTGTACCTTGTACTGACTTCTTGTTTGCTTTTTTTTTAATGAAAGTTGTTCATTGGAATACAAAATCACTCTGTTTAGTCTTTCCACCAACTTGGTTCACTTTACAGAGCTTACTGACAGAACTGTAGGGCTACATTGTAGTGTGGAAAAGAAACATTTCAGGCTTTTCTGGGAAAACAGATTATTATAATAACAGATTATTCCTCAGCTTAATATTTGACAGGAAATACTAGGTTAATGAGACATAAACAGAAGGAAAACTACTTAAAATATAGGATTTGCACTGCTAGTTGGAAAGTATATTATTTGATCCTTTAAGACTGGAGTGGTAAGTGGTAGAGCTGGACATAGGGAAAATGCTTGGATATTGGCATTAAATTTATTTAAAGACTACACACTTGCAGACTAAGTGCTTTGGTCAATCTATAGAGTTAAGGCAGATTCATTTCAGAGGTGGTTTGAAACTCCTATTTACACTATTTCTGTTTAGTGCAACCCAGCACTTTATGTGCTATAAGAGCTTTCATCTTGCTGAAGTAATATGCATTAATCTTCACACACAGCCCTTGATAGAGGGACACAGGGTCAAAATTTATTTGACATAACATTGACACATGCATGGAAATTCCACAGCTCCACAGTAATTGTCCCTCTCTGACTTCCGTGAGTTTCCCCAGCTCTCTGAGAAGCTTCACAATTTATAGGTTGTCTGTGCAGCATCCATGGTGCTGGGAATCACTCTACCCAACTGACTGATGGGTGAGAGTCATCACCTACATGCAGGGAAAACTGTCAGCAGACTGAAGAGTTCACTCCAGTTCTCCTTAAGCCCCATTTTCATAATTTGTCACTCACAGATATTTCTAGTATTAGATTCTTTTTCTATCTGGATTGCTTTATTTGTTTTTTTTTTAACATTGAATATTTTCCACATCCTTTCACCTGCCACCACTAATGCATGTTGTGCAGACAGTTTCAGTTTCTCACCTTCTGTATCTGTTCTCCTCTATAAAATTAACATTAATTTTCTCTTGCAACTACCCTAGCACAGGAGAAAGGTGCATCTAGCTGAGTGTCCTTCCTGTGACAAGTGTCCTTTCTGTGGTGCTGGTTAGCAGCAGATGTTTAGGGAGCATTATAGGGAACAGGGCACATATGGTCTGATCTTCTCCCCGCTGTTCACCACAGCCTTCTCCAAAGACAGCAACCTTGCTCAGCCCCTAAATAAATCGCACACTAAATTGCATTGCTGTTTCCATGTTGGAAGTAAAAAAGTGAAAGTGGAGTGAAAAGGAAGTTCCTACAGCTTGTAAATGAGGCTACAAACTACTAACAATTCTAAGAATTGGTCCAGGCAAAAAAACTTGTTGATGAATATTTCAGTCTTGTACACATCAAGTAAAAGAAAAACATCTCTTCAGTCACCAACATTTGTTTGTTCACTTTCTTGCTTGTTTGTTTTTCCACAACTCCCTGGCATGTCAGAATAATAAAAGAAAAATAACTTCTTTTCAGTCCCTATTCTGTCATTCTTTAAGACTCAATTCGTTTTAATGGCATGGGTTTTGTACAAGCAAATGCTGAATGACAGTGTAATTTATACTTCAGGCTTTTCTGACAAAATGTGTAGCTTCAATAGATGTTTCTATTGAAATCAAAAACATTTCACTCTTTATGTTCAATTTACCCATCACAGCTATTGATATGGCCACTTTACCACATTTTCTGAGCACTTCACAATACCCTCTTAGTGTAATCTTATTTTACCATTAGGAAACTGGACACTGAATCAGAGAAATATTCACACCATCTATATCAACCCATTTTTCTGATCTAATGTAAATGCTTAGAATTATTCCTTTCCCATAGGTACTTAGCTCTCTCCATTACTCTCCAGGGAGTTTAGATTTCTCTAAGAATATCTGCATTGCACCTAGCTTGTCTTCCCAAAATACAAACAAAAGAAAGCTATCTCTGCTGTAATACCATGGCTGTAACAAGAGTGCCTACATTGCCCAAAGATGGCTCAGCCACTCAGCACACTCTAGTTCCCTAATCACTTTCAAGTGATTCAGGATTTTTTTCAGTGTGATTCTGAAGATCACCTGAAACTGTACACAGCTTGAGCATCTCTGTATCATCCTCAGTTACCTTCATCAAGGCACTTTTAAGCAAGGTGAAGTTTTTTTATCCACTACAGAAATGCCCTCAGACACCAAAATATTCCCAAAAGTAATAAATATGGTCTAAATTTCTATGTCTGAACATATTTTATACTTAAGTCCTTCTGTAGATAGGATCATAGGTAATTTTGTTTGAAGGAGATGATTCTGATGTTACAAGACCAACTCCCCTCTCAAAACATGGTCAACTTCAAAATTACCTCGAGTTTCTTAGGACTTTGTCCAGGGGAGTTTCTCATATCTCCCAAAATTTCAGAACCTCTGCACTGCCTGCACCAAGGGTCACCATCCACCTGGTAAGATTCTGTCCTCTCCCACATGTTCAGAGCAGCTCCACTGGTGACAAACTAATCCCTGAGTAATGCAGATATGAACGTGGTCCAGTGCAGTTCCTTATTCCTACATGGTTTGTTTTATCAAGGACTATCTTTTAGAAAAGTTCTTGTTGTGTTTTCTCTGTTGGGAGTGTGGGATTTGCTCCTGCTTCCTAGAGTGGAAACAAGACTTGGCCTCATGCATCTCCCTTGTTAAGGACAAGGTTTGTTGTTCCTTTGGAGACTTTTCTTCCACTGAAGTGGAATGGAATGAAGGGAAGAGAATATTTTAGTTGGAACGATCATCAAGTCCAAAAGTCTGACCAGTTCAGGGCTGAACACAAATTAAAGTGTGTTGTTGAGGGCATTGTACAAATGTTTCTTAAACACTGACACTGACCAGCTCTCAAGGAGGCCTCATTAAATACCTCAGCAAGTGTAGAAAGCAAAATAATATGAGGAAATTTTTGGATCAGCCAAAGACATGCTTGTTAAATTGATTTCTTCTACAACTTTCCCAGCTACAAAACCTTTTTGTAGGGGGTACTATTTAATGTCCTTAACATAGAGAGGAAAGATGCCAGCATAACCTATAAGCCAGTGAAGGAGTTACTGTACATTTATAGCTATCAGAGACATAAACTGGGGGGTTTTACCATTTTTGCCTCATTTTTTTATTTCCTGCACACACATATCTAACATTAACTGGCTTGACACAATCATTTTACTCAGGCTTAGGAAATTGTAGTGGTTTATGACATTGCAAACTGAGTTTTACATTCTGAAATGTGCAATTAATTTCTTTAAAATAAAGACATAGAAGTTATTTACCTAGGAGTAATATTAGAAAAGCAACTGCACCTGTGAATTATTTTCTAGCACATAGAATGTGTCATGGTCTAAGTTAGGTCTAAGTAGATGTAATCTGTTTGAAATCAGTCAGATTACTCAAATGCTAAACAAAATTTGGCTTAGGAGCCTGACTCAAGAGATGGCAAGCTTCACTTTGCCTAAACTTCAGCTTTTAAACATATTTTTTAATGAATATTTCTCATGTAAACTTAATTGCTTAGTGGAAGTAAGGGTTCAAAGTATTTTTTTTTTCCTGCAGGACAGAGGAATGTCTTAAAATCAGGGTAAACTTAAGCCAGTATAGATAAAAATTTGTATGGCAGGGGGAGAGAAAAGAGCAATCTGGTTTTCCTAGAAGATTTGTCTTTAGGCTTTTTTATTGCCACAAGACTCAATTCAAATGAAGATACTAAAAGGAGAGGTCCCAGTTCAGTTGCTTAAGTCAGGAATTACATACAGAATGAGGAGTATCATTATAGACAACACCATCAAAACTCTGAGCTTCATTCATGGCAGCAGGAACTTATCCTGGTTCCTGGTTTCTCCTAGCTCCTAGCACCATGCAGGAGCAATCAAAGCACTTCTGGTACTGCACCAGACCTTCATCTTGTCAGCCTCAGAGCAGCTTAAGGCAAGTTCTGTCAATCTTAAAGCTGCTTAGGGTAATGTTTTCAAAGCAACTTAGCAATTCAGAGTCTAATCTTCATTGAAAGTCTACAAAACCTTGTCTCATATGTGTTTAATTTACCTTTAAAAATAGGATGCAGGATCTTCTGATGTTACCCCTAATCCTGCCTTTGAGCACACGGGAGCTGGGGCTGCAGGAAGGAGGGTGTGGATAATGCAATGGAGTGAATGAGGAATTACAAGGAGCTCAGTGCAGCATGGGCCTAATTTTTTGCTCCGTGGAGAGAAGATAAGAATTTTAGCATCATCCTCTTGCAGCTTTGTTTCAAAAATATTAAAATAGATACTGCTGCTGTTAAAAGTTTTGGGTAATAGTGATCGATCAGCACTTGTATAGTCAAAGTACATTTCTAAAGAAAATTGACTCCCAGACACATAGTGAGACCAGCAAATCTAATCATTAAGAAGAAGTAACAGTCACATTGTTTTGGCACTGATGAAGTGACACCAAAGACTATTATTTTAATTTTTAATTTTTGTTTGTTTGTTTCTGCTTTTGAATATTCTGGCATCTTATTTTCAAGCTTTTTTTCTGTGAAGAGCAGACACTAGTGAAAACTGGTGTTGAATTATTCACTTGAGTCAAGAAGATGGAGGTTTATAGAAAATATCATCGACTAGAAAACATTCAACCCAATCACAGAATAAAACTTCACAAGATAAACCTCTTTGTGATAAGTAAGTGTTGACATATAAGAGTTCAAGGAATCCACAGAACTAGTTGACCAAATAGAACATCTCATAACTGCTGCTCTTCCAGGAAAACTTTCTCTATTATTTCCATTAGAGTTTAGAAGATTTCTGTTGAGTTCAGCTCAGGCCTGTGGCATTGATTTTTCTTTAGTTCCATCTTAAAAATCTGGCATCTTTGGAGATTTCATGTTTGGCCTCTTGAAGAAGAGGTTATGTAGAGACACCTGGCCTTTGTACCATAAAAATTCATCTTTAAATTTCAATTGCATTTGGATTTTTGCAAAATTACTCTTCTTCAAAAGCCACCTTTTAAAAGAGAAAAAAATCAAACCCAAAAATTAATTGCATTGCTTCTAACTGAGGTCTATGCTAAAACCCAAAGAAAAGACTCATTCTATAGGCAACCTCCTCCTGATGATTGAGTGAACTCATTAAGAGTTCCTCAAGTTCTGACCTAGGGACAAAAGGTTTTCATGATTTCTCAAACAGTTGCATCCAGCAGAATTCATGGATTTAGTACATTTCTCCACATGAGGCAGGATAATTAATTTCTGTAATAATTTTCAGTGGTTTTCCACTGTGTAGTTTCCATTTGCATGGGGCTTCTCATTATCGCAGCAGAACCTGCTCAGTCAAGACAGCAACAATGAAAATCCAAATTGTGACTCTTTCACTGTCAAAGGACAGCATTCAAGGCCAAGCAGAAACCATTACTGAGAAAGAGCTGTTGCAAACAACTATCTTGACTTTTCCATAATGCCCTCTCTCCTCAGGGCAGCCAATGTTCTGTCTCATTAATACTTTCTCTGAGTTTTGCTTGTCTACACTTTTTCACAGAGAGAGAACAATCTTTTTTCCAATAGCAGTTTCTAAAGGCTGGAGTGTATAAACAGATTTAATGTGATATGAACAAATTCTTATGATATATTATGATTCATTGTGTTATGAGCACCTCCATGATAGGAAAGTCTGTAGAGTTCCTCACCTCTTACAGCAGAAGTAAGTCAGAATATTCAGATTGATAAGGCTCCAATGTTGATTTCTCAGGAGAAAAGAAAAAAAATCCATTTTGCTGACAAAATTGTCTGAATCTTGGCTGGTGGGATGTTTTTTAGTAGTAGAGGCATTATGCTTAATCCATCTCTTACAAGTCTTTTTGTCATCATTATGTTCAAATCATACAAATCATAAATGTGGATCATTTTTTCATAGGAAGGCTTTCTCTTCCTTAAATTCTGCGGATGTCTAATATCCTTGTCCAAAAAAAAGAAAAAAAATCATATATCTGACTGAGAGTAATAATTATGTTACCAGGGGGGTTCTTTTTGTGTGCTGGAAATTTCCTTTTAATTATGAACTAGTGGAATCACAATGAATTCTGTGGGCAGCCTGGCCACAATAGAATTTTAAAAGCTGCCAACAGATCTGGGTCATGATTAGGTCTAAGAGAAAGCAATTGCAAGCTGCAGGGTATCTGAGAAAACTACCTAAAAAAACCCAACTACCCAAAGCAGATCTTTGAGTTCTATTGCAATAGTTAGAACTACTGCAAGACCAATTATTAAAAAATACCTAAATCCAGTGCTTTTCTGTAGTGTATTCTCTAGTAGTAGGAAGACAAATTTGGGTGCAGGGAGGTATTGGAGTAGCTACAGGCTGTGCTAACAGAGTCATAATTTTCCCTTTGCATTTCATTGTCCTTGAAAGAAATACCTGACTTGATTTTATTTGCTTTAGTTTAGTTTAGTTTTCCTTGAGGAAAAAAAATCCTTAAATTAATATTCTCAGACAACAAATAAGTTACTGTGAAAGGGAATGACTTTTTGGCTCCTGTGTCAATCCAAGCAACACACAGGTTGCAATTTCAGCTGAATTACCCAGTAGTTTAAAGTATCCCTGATTTGACATCCAGTCACATTTCCTTTCTGGATATGGATTATCTTAAATGTCACAACACAACAATCTGTGTTGAGAAACTGCACTTGATGCCTCAGAGAGAAACCAGAGATGTAGTCAAGAAGCAACTTCACTTAGTCTCTATGGGGAAGAAAAAAAACTAAGAAAAAGACAGGTTTCATATCATTTTGATGCATAATGCGCAGGACAAGTCAAGGCAAAGTACAGACCTGGCCTAAGTTTTGGGTTTGCTGTGAAATCTACATCTCATGCACAAGTTTGGGGGTTATTGTGAAATTTCAGCCACAAGGTCAAGGGTGCTGACGAAGCCTTCCAGAAACAATTACAGGTCCCCTCTGGAGTTTATCAAAATGCCTAAATTTAATCTGTTCAGACCCAAGGTGATCTCCCTGTTTTAAAGCAAACCTCAAAGCTGAGCATCTAGACTATATTGAGTCCAATGCAGATGTATTTAAAAGCTTCTGTTTATCACAGATGAAACTGGCAGACAGATTTTCTTAGTCAGTAAATTATGGTAAGGTAAGCATATGCTCACAGCTTGATTTCAGATGTTTGCAATCAGAAGGGGGATTCTGTTTGGGTCTTTATATGCCCTCTAAAATGCCAAAGAAACAAGAAGTGTATTCCTCAAAAGGAATTCCCCTTGTGCTGGCACAAGAGAAAGCATGAAGGAATTTCACTTTCTCAAGCTTCCTTACAATTCCTGCTGGGAGGGGTTAAAGCCAGGCAAACCTGGGAGTAATATTAGTTCTGTTGATGTCCACAACTGAAAGACTGAAGTGTCAGTCCTTGGTCACTGTGAGGTATTTTGCCTCTGACATAGTACATTGTATACTGTTGTGTAGCAAGACCATGAAAGTGCAACATATTGGTTGGATAATTCTGAAAATGGTGACTTACATTTTTCTGTACAAATTTTGCAGAACCCATTTCCTGCATAGAATATGAGCACTTGCTAAAAACTAAAAAAAGCCCATCAGCAGCATAGAGATTGGCTCATAAGAGCTGACATTAAGCATTATGCTTGGATCTCCAAAACTAGCAGAATATTCCCCAAGGACAAATGGCAGACTGCTTTCCTGATAAACATCATAAAGAAAATATATCACTCTCCTTCATAAAATTTTTCTGGAACTAATTGCTGCTGTCTCCAATCCCTTTTTTCATTGAGATCCATGACATAACTCTCTGCCAAATTCCCACTAGGAGGAAAAGAATAAGGAATTGCATGGACTGAATGGAGAAATTGCTGAATGAAGTAAAGAAATAATATGATAGAAAATGGAAAAGGCTTGAATGCAAATGTGCAATGGGATTTGCTGCAGTGGAGGTGCCTTAGGAGTAGCTAAGCTAACACTCTGAAGTGCACATTAACTGGGAGCATGCCCCATGGCTCAGTGCCTAAACCTACCCTCTTACTAATGTAAAGCCATTCCTCCTTTTCCTGTTACCACATGCCCTTGTAAACAAGTCCCTCTCCAGCTTACTTGTAGTGTCTTAGGTACTGGAATGGTCCCTGATCAGTGCTAACTTCCAAAGGGAATATGGCAACCATGTTGGCACTGCTGCCCTGTCATGACTGATTTTGGTAACATAAACAGCCTGACAAGGTTGAGGGGATGGGCTTCAGGAAGAGTCACAGCATCATTAAGATATGGAAAAAAAATTAAAAGAAAAATAAGGCAAAGTAAAGGAAAAAGCCAGAATCATGGTATCTATGAGTGACAGGTCAAACATTCAGGGATATTTTGTTAAAACTGTGTTGTTATAGTATACTCCTAATAAAAGCTGCTCTTTCAAACAGTCCCCTCTCCCACTGTCTCAGCAGAGGTGACAATGTACGGCAGAATAATCTTGTGCACATTCCAGCAGCCTCCAGTCTCAGCAAGCAGCACCTCAGAGCTTCCCAGACCTCCCAAGGAGAGAGAAACCTTTTTTTGTATGCTCTACACACAGGATTTACCAGTTCAGCTTCTCCAGATGGAAACAAAACTGGGAGAAGTTGAAAGTCTTTATTGACTTGCCAGTATGTGAAAATTTAACCCTTTTAATAGCATCTTAATTGCCTTGCAATGGCTGCTTCCATCTGAGAGCCGCTGTGCTCTCTGTCGTAGCTATAGCAATGAATTACATTAGTGTTTCTTTCATCTTCTTCTAATTTTTTCTTCAAGCTGAGCCTGGAAGTGGGTGGAAATACATTTATTACTGAGTGCAGAAAAGACAGCTATGAAGCTTGGGGTCTGATTCTGACTATGATGCTGAGTTACTGTCTAAAAACAGGCAAAGGATTAAACCACTGTGTCCTGGATTTCCCCATCCTTAAAAAAAAGAATAGGACAGGGGGTAGGATAGGTGTGGTGAATGAGGAGGATAACATATATCTCCCTTGGGATGATGCCACAAAACCTGATGTCTGAGAATCACTGTTCAAGAAATTTTCAGAGAAGAGAGAAATATCCTTTAGTGGTGCATATGCAGATATGCTGGCAGATCACAGGAGAGTTAGGACTATTTACAGCAGCTGAAAATCTCTCTTGCTAAATGTTGTTGTCATTTCATAATCAAGTGAATAGCAAAGAGCAGTCTGTAAATTTACGTGCAAACTCCCGTCTGTGCCAGAAGAAGAGGAAAGTAATTTCAGAGATGCAAATAAAGCTGCCATGTAGCACCTGAACTGGATCAAATTAGTGGCAATTGATATGGGAGCGGAAGATTTTGGGGTTTTGCACTGAACACATAGAAGCTTTCTGTAAAATATATTTTTGTGTTGTAGATGCAGTTATATCCCTTGCTTTGTCAGGAAGATTATGAAGACTACTAACAGTGGTGTTTACAGCATTAGCTGAGGTAGCTAAGAGGTTTCTGTGTTAAATTCCTTTTTCTGCTAAGGGTTTAGCAAGATCACTTAGTCTTCCTGTACCCTATTTTTCATGTTACAAATGCTGGTAACAATATAACAGTGTGGATTTCAATAGGTTCTAATATATGGGATTGCACTAGGAATTGATTTTCTATTTTGTTTCAGCTAATATATTTTATCTGTCAAACATTTATTCCTCTAGCTGCAAGAACAGGTGTCATTAGGAATAGAATTTACTGCACGAGGCAGCTTAGCTTTTAGACATGCCTCAAATAATGAAGTATTTATGCTAAGTGGAAGAAAAAAAGATACCCTGGTTTTGGTGGCCTTCATGCCATGTAGACACTTCACTGAGTGTTGGACAGTATATTACAGCTTGGTAAAGACAGTATTTTAATTTCAGACATTTTTTGAGCAATGAATTTAAATGCTGTTGTGAAATGCTTGTCTCATGTTTTACGCTGATGTGGCTGCCTAAAAGTGATTAAGAAGCTCCCAAGCACAAAAATAAAATCTGTTAGGTTCTGTCCAAATTGCTGCTGGGATTAGTCTAGTGTAATGATCACTTCTGAAGTCTGGAATAATATCAGGGAAGCAAACCTCACATATTCTTAAAGATTTGTGATAGCCAGCTGCTTCTAAATGTTTGCACCTCCTGCTTCACTTCTCAGGACTTTATTTTCTATAAACATGAGGCTTTCACCAAGACTTTAATGGCAACACTTGGCATTTGAATGACACTTTTCACTTTCAAGATACTGTACAGATAATAAATAGTTTTCCTTAAAGTAAGGCAAGAACCGAGAACTGAGGAAAAAAATAGCTTAAGTGTTAATGGAAGTTTGGTGCATATACTTTATGCCTTTGATAATCACACCAATTCCTGTTGCTGTTTTTCTAGTAAGGAAACTAAGGTGATCAAATCATGATTTCACCACATCTGTTAAACTGATTAGTAGCAAGTTCTGTTCGGTATTCCAGTATTTTATCCACATCTCATAGTAGTCACTGGGTTTAGTGTATTTGTAACTTCAAAATGCATTCTCTATCCTGTGTAACCCAGGGTCCTGTTTGTGAAATGTGCTATCTAGAAGATGCTGAACAAGAGTTTTCTGATACTGGTGTGATCACAACATTGGTGACAGCTCTAAAGCGGATGTTAAATAATTCAAACTGATTTTTTTTGTTATAAAATATTGACTACCCCAATTCAAAAGTAGACCGAGTCAGCTGACTTGGAAAAAAAAGCCTTAACGACACAGAGAAAGCTCTTGGTTTTGTCCTATAGAATCCAAAAAAGGCTTAAGAGCAAGCAGCTAACTGAGCATATAAAACACCTGAAAGAACAGTTCTTTAAGATGCACTTGTATAAGTTGTGGAGAAACAAAAGAAGCTGCTAGTGTTCAAGACTGTTAGATAAATGTCATTGAAATGTTGTAAGACTATTAAGATTATTGTTCTTTAATACTGCAGTAAATGACACTAAAAATTATTTACAGCTCAGTGCAGTGCAGAACTGCCCAAGCAACCCATGAATAAGCAGCCTCAGCCAGATGAAAGCATAATGTCATATTAGCAAGTTCAGAAAGCTCACGAGCTCTGCTGAGAAGCCTCTCCACTATCTGCACTGTTGTGCTTGTTCTCTGGGCAGATACCTCTAATTCATCACAGAGAGAGAGAGAGAGAGAGAGAGAGAGAGAGGCACTGTGACATGTCTTCTTGGTTTAGACCCTCTGGATGATTTGAATAACCCTGTTTCTATTAAACATCTGATTTTGGAAGATTACTTGTCTGGCCCTGATTGCGCTGATCCTTTTCTAGCTGAAGTGATGGTGCTCATCTCTCAGAGAGAACGATTAGTTGCTCTGTACAAGGATGGGTTTCTTGTTGGACTGCGTGGCTTATGTCCTCTTCTCAACACATAATATTCAGCAAAGGTGCTACTATTTTTTGACCTTTCTTCTGATTCTCTCCCTGGCATGGCAGGACCTATCTAAGGTGTCTGACATACCCCTTAGTGTGTTATCCTGGTGAAGGAGCTTGCATGGAACCACTAGACTTTGCTGAGAGCTGACTTTGTCTCTGATAAAAGTTTCAGTGCTTGCAGATGGTATCCTGTAAGACTTGGATGTCATTGTCTAAAAACATGAAAGAGCAAAGAAAAAAGGCATCTTTTTCTTCTTTTTCTGTCTGCTCTACCCAGTTCCTTTACCAAACAAGAGGTCTGGCTCCATTCATTTTGTATCACTTTAGTTGACACTCAACAGATGCAGATGTGTTATTTTTATATCCATCTTCAAAACCAAGCACAAACACAGCTGTGTGGTGTTCACCAGGTAGAAAATTAGAAATGACATGTCAGTCTCTTAAAAGGGACTAGGTTTTGCAATCCAAATTGCCCTTGCAGCCTGAGGTGGTGGGGATGAGTGTGCCTAGGTCTCTCTCTAGCCCAAAGTAGTCCACAATGCCTGGAGTAAAGATCTCCATGTACTTTATAGCTGGGCTAACAGCCAACAACCAACCAGCAAAAATATTTTTTATGGAGCCAGAAATGTTATCGAAGTTGTAGACTCAAATGCAGATGTTACCAAGACCTGGCTCTTAATTTGAAATGTTTAGGAAAGATCACTGAAGTCAGCTCTCATGTCATTTTCATTTGCTAATGGAGTAATCAACATCTGTAGAGCATCAGCCACAAAATCTTTCATTCAATGAAAAGTGTGCTCAAAAAGTCTCTTGTCTGAGATCTATAATCTCATTTTAATTAGCAATGCACATGATTACTCCAATCAAAGTAAGTCAGTGCCAAACATTGCCATCTGCATTCATCGTTAACATCAGCCAGCAGGATGACAGACTCATTTTAAGTCAATATGTGAGCTCTGAGGTGCAAATGTCTGTTCAAGGACAAAGAATATTGTCTTACTTTCTACTCCTTAACTTTTGAAGGACAGCCTTCGTCTTAGAACTTGCCAAATATGGAGTGTTTTCTGTTTGGCATCAGGGAATGTTTTGCATCAGGGATATGAGAGTCTTCCTTATTCTCTGTAACAGAAGATATTGTCCCTTGTTTTGAGTGACTTAATTATGCCTGGAATCAGGATTGCATGATGTCTGCCCAGTATCCAACATGGCCAACTCTGTGGTTAGGGGTTTTAAGCTGTTGAGCAACTTCCATAGCAAGGTGCACAATTAATCATGAATTTTCAGGATGACTGTTGTGGTAAAACTCTGACCACTGCCTGCAACCAAGGGTAATGCCCAAAGATGATGTGCTGTGTGCCTGTTTGTGTATGCGCTGCCATCTTCCAGGGATCTGGTGTCATCAATTGGTTAAGAACAGGTGTCTAATGACACTTAATTGCTTCTGGATTTATGAGCTTTTTCATCAGATGTCCTCACAGAAAGCTGTACTTGAGAAGCAGCAGATGACCTGGTACCAGTAAGAGCCCTTTATGAATATAAATATTTAATAAGATATAGTCAGGTTTTTAAAATAACTTTTCCACTGCTAAGCCATTAAATTTTTCCAAAGGATACTTGCATTTCAAGAACATTTACCAAAAAAGGCACAAGCATAAGTAAGCTTATGGATTATGTAAAATTCAGCAGTCTTCATCCTCAGAGAAGGAATTATCTGGGCATTTCTGAAGATGTTAGTACAAGACTTTAAACTCTTCTAAAAGAAGACATATTTCAAATAGCTTTTTTTTCTCTTCCTGAACCAGACTTGCCATGCACAGTTGGTGCTTGTAAGAGCTTTAAATTATTTTGGTTGCACAGTCACAATTCTGATAACTTCTTTAAAGTTCTCCTCATTATGAGAAGTAGCTATGAGTGTTTTATATCTACCCATAAAACTGCTACAATCATTCTTTGCAATTGCACTAGAATGCACAGCAATTAATTACATCAAATCCTTCTCGCAAAAGTATTTACCAGTGAAAATATTGCTATGGCTTTCTTTCTGACAATGAAAGAGTAGGAATTATTAGGCACTTCCTGAGATTTTACTGATGTAACATTTCTGCAGCCAGTATGATGATCATATTATTTTCCCTATAGGAAATAAACATCAGTTCTTCACAGGCTGATCTTTAAACAGTATTTTACATGGGAAAAATATTCCCAAGTATTTTTTCCTGTAAGAAACCAAGATCTGGATTTTTAGCTAGGTAACTCCAATGAGTGATCTGCACTTGCTGGGATTCCTGTGCAGGCTCTTACTTGCAGAAAGTGAGGTACATCTGTGCTGGTGTAGGTGCCAGGCATAGGACTGGAAGGCATAGGCTGAAAATTGGTATCAAATTTTACTGTTTACTTTCTTTTACAGGGGAAAAAAAAATAAATAAATAAATAAATAAATAAAAGTCTTCTGTAAAGACTAACTTCACAGTGGAAAGAGTTTTCCTCTGAGTAGGACCTTTCCCTTTGGAAAAGAGAAGGGGTTACCTGCAACATAAAGTATGATTAATTGTTCAGAAGTAAACATACCCAGACTGATCTAACTACCTGCCTTCATATCTTTGTTTCCTTTCACAGAGCCATGTTTGACTATGACAAGAGCAAAGACAGTGGCCTCCCAAGCCAAGGACTGAGTTTCAAGTATGGAGACATCCTTCACGTCATCAACGCCTCAGATGATGAGTGGTGGCAGGCGAGGAGAGTCACTCTGGAGGGAGACAGTGAGGAGATGGGAGTTATACCCAGCAAGAGGAGGTGAGTGCTGCCTCCTCCTTCGTACCTCCTTGGCCATGATGTTAAAATATTTCATTTTCTTTCCAAAGATGGGGTGCAGCAATCTATTGAAAAACTGGGAGTAGTAATGAAAAATCCCACAGGTATTTCAAGAGTTGGAATACACAGTTTTTTGCTGTGAGATTTAAAGCATTCAGAATGTTTATAATTGTATTGAAAAGAAAATCAGAAGGTGACTCAATTACTAGTAACTTCATAAAGAAAAGAGAAAAGGAGAGATCGCTGTCTACTAAAGAGCTTCAGCAAAAAAAAGAAATAGCCAGAACCCAAGTCTGGGAATTTGCTCTGAATTTGAAGTGGAGCACATGTTTTAATGTCAGGGAGATTAGCCATTGCATCAAACTGCTGAAGGATGTAATGAATGTCTTGACATTTTCAAATCAAGACTGTGTGTCTTTTTTTGAGAGGGTAATAGAATTAAGCTTCCCAGCCTGTGTCATGTAAAATTCGGTGCTAAATTATATAATGGTCATATTTGGCTTCAAAATCTGTTAGTTTAATTTCTGCCTGCCTGGAAACTGATAGATAATCAATATCACAGTAAATTTTTCATATAATGTTAATGAACTTTTATCTGCTCTCCAAGCTAAATCTGAATCTTTGTGTCTCTGTGATGGATTTATTGTGAGAGAGAGATTTATTGTCAGAGAGAGAACAGATATCAGAATCTCCCTCATTTTTGCATTGTTTATTCTGACTAGATGCTTTTGTAAAATTGGCAAAAAGTAAAAAAGTCTCTGATAGTATCAGAACTAGCACACAAACCAGTATAACTTCCTGGCTCTCCTGATAGTTCCTATAGAAAGGTCAAGAACGGAAAGGGTAGGAGGAAAATGAAATCTGTCAAAACATATTACATTATTTTTTGCGGCAGTGCCGTCATACTGAGTATAAACTTTCTATTCCTAGCTACTTCAGCTTTAGCACTGGGGTAAAAATTATCATGACAATTTTTTGTAGTGAGGAATGGGATGCTTGATGCTCCCTTGAGCATCTGCTGCTGTTTCAAGAGAATTGGCCAAGGTACTAATAGAGCTTATGGTACTCATTGTTCTAAATTACGTTAAAATAAACTAAAAGGCCATCAAATACCTTGTTGACATGAGCCCTGAAAGGACCTTAATTTCTCTAATGATCATGTTTGAATAGCATCCACACCTGCTCTTTCAGCAAAGAGCAATTTTGGAGTTGTGTAATAGATAGAAATAAAAGGTTATTTTATAAGGTTTTAAGTTTCAAGATGGAAAATGTGCCCATTAACCAGACTTAGTCTCTACATATTGAAAAAGGAATACTTGCCTGCTATTCATTGCTACAGTAAATACTGCTGTAATTACATGATTGGGCCATACATGGGAAGAGAGAGGAGTTTATTTAATGCTAAGGAAAGTATGTGCACAAAGCTCACTCCTGTGTGGTGCCTACTATGAAAAGGTGCAAAAAGCTGGCATACATAAGAAGACAACTACAGAGGCAAAAAGAACAAAGCAAAGCAGCTAATGAAGGTGTGGAGTTGTATATCCTGTAAAATGGAAAGGTGGTGTGTGCCTAAAGCTTACTGTACCCACACAGTGATGTTTTCAAGGACAAAAGATAGAGGTTCTCTAGTCAAGGTCAGACATATAATAGAGCCAGGAATAAGATGTGGCTTAGGAAACACTGTGAGAAAACAGAATTATTTAAAAAAAAAAAAAACAAAGAGACTATATGAAAGTAGGTTGATTAGAAGCTAAAAATAAGAGTCTTGAATTTCAAAAGATGAAGGTATAGTTATCATGCTCTCCACTTGTCATCTTTATTCTTCACTGGTGAAGCTGAAGGGCCTGGAAAAATCAATGGCATCCGATTTTCTGTCTGCATTAATGTAATGATACACCTGAGCTGGAGTGGGAAGAGGTTGCTTTTATTTCATAAAAGGTTTCAGTTGTACAATATTACTTTTTCCACTGCACTGAAAAGTGAGTAGTGTTTCCTTTCTGTGGGTTCTGGATAGTTCCTCAGCTCCTGAGACTGATTGCTCTTGCCAGCATCTTCTGCAGTCATTTACACCACCCAAGGGGAGGATGAGCAATCAGTGCACACAGGACTGAGTTACAGAGAAAAAAGCTAATCATGCTTGCCAGATTGTGCTAATTCAGAGTTAAATTTCCTCTGCAGGTGTGGGTTATTGACTGTAAGAGGATTAATCTAAAACAGAGTAGTGCTGGAATTCATTTGACCAAATAGAGGCAGTTACAGCATGGAAATCCTCATTTAAGCTGTTGGCTCCAGGATGCCATGTCTCTTATAGTTTATATGGGATTATTTCTATAGGCATTGCTTTGTACATAATACAGCATATGTTCTATCTACCAGTAAAATATTGTGATAGAAAGGAAGGAAGATGAGAACATCTGTACCTGTTTGTTGGGCTTGTCCTGCAAGCTAAATTGGCCATGATGTTGTAAATTGAAGAATTTTATATTTGCCTTATATTCTTCAATCCCCAATTCATTTCTGTTCTTCTTTTGTTTTTGTTTTTTTAGGGTCTTGAGGGCTTGGAAGGGTTATGCTTGGAAGGGTTTCCTTTTGTGTTTAGATTCCTTTTTCTGCTTGTTGAATGCTATCCTGTGGTACTGTAACTTAATCTTTTGCACTTTGGGTCAGTGAGATGCTGTACAGATCCAGGAATTATTAGTGCCAGGTTGAATCTCTTAGCTTTCTGCTTTACTTCTGTCTTACTTCTACTTCCCTTAATTTCTGTCCAGCAACAGCTAAGGTTCAATTCCTGTGTTTCCCATAAGCGAAGTCATTATGGAATAGCTCTGAAAACCAGTGAACACTTCAATTTTATTTTATATATATATATATATATGTATGTATGTATGTATATATGTGTATATATGTATATAAACAAAGCCATAACAACTACATTATATTTCTTCATTGAGACACTGTGTAATGGCAATTGCTGTAATTGCTTGCCATGTGTTTAGGGTTGTTTGTTTTTTTTTACAGGAGAGCCCATCATACAATGATATTTTAGCAGGAGCTGATTAGAGAAATTGGGAATGATTAATCAAGACTCCTTACTCTTTCTTCTTCTATGACTTATGTGCTATACCAGCAAAAAAATCATAATTTAGAATTATAGGGGAGCTGCCACTCATTAGTCTCCCCAGGTTTTTTGATACATTATCAGACTTTGCCTCTTAGTGATTTAATAGAGTTTGAAAGCTTTTTTGTCATTAGATTTCAGTGCTTCTGCCAACATGTGGATTTGTTGCCTTGTTTATAGTTAAATTGCCAAGTCGGGCTTTAAGAGAGAGTTTTGAAGGGCAGCACTGCAGCTGGAGGGGTGTTAATGAAAGGAGCAGTACAAAGAAGTGAGAGTGGGCCCAGGTTTCACCACTGATCCATGCAAGGACCAAATCTCATGGAGCAGTGAGCCAATGACCTCTGTGGAGATTAAAGAAAATTAGATTTAAAGTATCCTGCAGTTCTTAAATATAATTGCAACCCTTTCTACACCTGAAAACAACATTTTATCCATTTGTCAGTGTGTATTTATTGTCTGACTATAAGTGTTGTTCTCACAGGACTGTGTAGCTAGTTCAGTAGAAACCAAATATAATGATTTACAGTTGGTATAGTATTATATCATGTTGGTGCTGGAAAACACAGGACTCACTCCAGCATGAGAGGCTGCAAACCATTTCAGTTGTGGTTTAACCTATTTATTCAACATTTCAGGCCAAATTTCTCTTGGTTCCACATCTGTCCAAAAGATTTATCCAAGCAGTGTTTAAGGTGACAGGACAATTATATCAGGCAGGGTCTCCAAGGTGAGGGGACATAACCCCCAGCCCTGTACCAATGTCTCAGGCAGCTTGCAGTATTGCCTGGGCATTATGGTTACATGTGTGAAGTGCTCCCTTATCATCAAAAATTGCTATTTATACTAGAATGACCAACAGAATAAGATTTACATTGGATTTTTTTTTACATATGGACAGATAGATAGATTTAGATTAGAGCACGCACACAATCTGTGCTTTTGGTCATGAGAATTTTTATTTGCCTCATTGCCCTTCTTATTATCAATTAAAAAAAATCAGCTTCCTATAAAAGGGCAGCAGCAAGCTAAGCAGCTTATGTCCAAGATTCCCTCCCCATGGAAACACTTGCATTGGTTAAAGGCAATGAACAAAATGCATGAAACCAATATGCCTATGTAAAAGTGTATTTGATTCCTAGACAGATGCTCTAATTCAATAGTAAATAGATTTTCATTTTCTGTAGCATTGATTTTACACCTCCAGTTCTTTTCACTTTTTCCTTGCTGAGTCTCTGCACAGGGACAGGCTCCTACACTGCAAACCCACCACAACAGCAACCTCCCACCTCACAAATGTCAAGCCTCAGTATTTTCTGTGGTATGTGTATATCTGCTTGACTTGAGTCTGTGGGTCTGGAATGCAGCCTGAGATTTCACACAGATTGCCCCAGAATGGCTGAGCATAAATTCTCACCACTTTTACTACTGCTCCCTCTGAGCAGCCGATGAGGATTTGGCCTTAAAACACTGAAATAATTACACTAATCTTTCTGTTGTCCTTCAGATGTGCAGTCACAAAACTGCTGTCAGACTGGACATTATTCTAAGATACCCATTTTCAGGTAGTTTAAGTACATCTGACTGCCAAATGTTATGCAACTTGTATCTCTGTTATTACCAGCTGTAATAATACCAGCCTGATACTTGTGTTCTCAAATGGACAACATTCTCCCCACAAGTACATGTAGTCATGCCCTCCTTTCAGAGCAAAGTGGGGGGAAATGTACATAAACCCAATATTTCACAAACATTTAAGGACAAGGAACAAGAGGTTTTCCCAGCACAGAAGTCCCTGTGGGTGAAAAGCCAACTTAAATTTGTTGTTCTGCTCAGCTTGGCAGAAGGGCATGTTTATCCACTCAAATGATTTTTATTTGTAAGGGCTTCCTATAAATTGTCTACCTTTCTAAATGTTAAGTAAAATTAACGTTTTAATCCTTAGATGATAAAACTTTTTAGTGTGGCATAATAAGGTAATCTCTGTCTAAAATAATTTGTCTGTCTATACTCACTAATCTAATTGGAAAAAATTTAATATGGAATGAAATTTGTGTGTATGTGTAGGTATAAACTTCTTCCTGTGCTCTTGCAATGATGTGAAACTTCTGTGCTGAAGGAAAACAGCTGTTATCTTTTAAACAGAATAAGGTTGTGCTACAATTTTATGAGAAGTCACTTCCTAATGTCATTAGGTCTACTCTTCATAAATATTGACCAGGTGCTGAGCTGCTTTCCATAAGCAAGCCACTGCAGATGGAGAGCTGAACCAGAGCACGTTCTCTCCTACTGAAAAATGCATGTTTGTTGCAAAAATGCCACTTCACAGGAATTCTCCAAAATAATTTTGAGAATGGGAATTTCTTGGTAAGCTCAGATCTCACATCTCACAGAGGATGGAAGCAATAAAAAGCTATGAACTGAGACCACAAATTTGAACTATAAATAGTGGGTGCCTATTTTCACTTACCTTTCACTTGATAGGCAGGTAAAACAACTATAGTGCAGGTGATCTGGAAATGGTGAAGCAAGACAAGACACTTTTCAAGGATCCATTTTTCATTACTTTCTTGTATTTGCTAATTCTCCTCACTACAGTACTTGTGCTGGATTTGGAAATAACTGTCATCCTGCAAAACACCTCAGTGCCAAATCTGCAAATTAGGCTACTGTTACCTTTTTATTTCATTCTAGAAACAGATTTGCAATTTGCATCTGTGTTTTACATCAGTGATGAACGCTGTTATTGAAGATTAAAGCATTTCTCCCTTGATATTCTACTTTACCACTGTGAAGACTGATTAGTGCTTTTAGGAAGGCACTGACAAAACTCCCGGTGGTCCAGCAGTGTGCGATCACAGTTCATGTCTTGTTGAGTTATACTTGACTTTTTTTTTGTTTGCAGCACCTATGAAAAACTGAGTGTCTCATTTTGAAAAATCCCACAGGCCCTTTTTCAACAGCTATGTGTGCCCAGAAACACAAAAGTATAAAACATTGCAGTGCAGTGAGTGTTGCATCCCATTAATATGTTCCTCAGAAGAGTAGGAAGAGAACAATAGCCTAAAGAACTGAAATCTTGAACTTACCAGTGAGGGAATACTGAAAGTTAAAGTATATTTTCAATGTACTGCTCCACTTCTCTAGCTTTACCTGGGAAGGAGTGAATCCTGACCATTTCTGAAATAAAAAGGGCCGAGAGGTATCTACCACAAGTAATGTTTTCAAGAGAAAGGGAGTATACAGAATATACTCTAACTGTCCCAGATCACAGATGATCTCAGATAATTTCCCTGTGCACAGCAGTGTTTCTGCACACAATTATACTTGGAGAGTGGGTGGGAAGATGGAGGTGAAATCCCCTAAGTTGTGCTAGGGTGACACTGTCTCCACATAGGGCTCAGAACTTTTCAGCTTCAGTCATGTTTGAATGCTGGATGTAGGTTTCTTTGAACATTTCTTGAAACTTCTTTGAGTTTCGGTAACCCCCCCAGGCACTTTTGAAAATGGGACTGAGCCATGAAGTTGTTTTGGAAATCATAGCCATGCTTTCCTTACCCCTTAAGCAAATATGTAATTAGAAAGGGTCATGGCAGCAATGTGCACATCAGGTAAATCAGGATTGCAAGTCTGGGCCCAGAAAATCTGGGATAGGAGTCCTCCCCTTCACTTCATGTTTTTGCACAGATCCCCATAATCCTGCTGTGTCCAGCAGTGGTGATAGAAAACCGGTTAGTGTGTTACGTGAAATATTTCTTTCTTTAAAAGCAATATCTTCAGCTGATGGATCAAAATGTTCAAATGATGGTCAACTAAACCAATATAAGGCATTTACACTCATGCTGTTTAGACATTCACAGTGTCAGCTGCTGCAAATAACTCTTTGGACTTAAACTCCTTTCTTCTTGGGGAAAAAAAAGTCATGTTTGTTTTTCCTTAAATATAAAAATTACAAATCTGCAAAAAAATGATAGTGTTCCTTTAAAAAGTGCCTTTTCTAAGAGCTGGATCAACAAATCTAAAAGAACAGAGATTCAAAACTTTGTGTCTTCATGAATTTAGTTCCCTTTTTAGCTCTGTCTATGGCAAAAAAATGTCCCAGTAGCTCAGAGGAGAAATTCTAACATCTTAGTTCACTGAAGTCTTGCACCCAGACAATTTCAGCAAAGACTAAATCTTTGGAGTACCAAAGCTAAATTCCAGGAGTTCTCCGGAGCATGCAAAACTAAAGCTTCTCCAAAATTTAGGTTGATTCCTTCAGGAAAAAGGAAGGTATATTCCTAAAACCAGAGCAACCCACTGCCACAATGCAATAAGACATAAAGGCAATAAAGCACCCGAGCTGAAGAACTTTAAGATTATATTATAAATTGGGCAAACCCATTTATTTTGTCCTTGCCTTCTTCTTACAGCTGACCCATTTTACTGACAGTTCAGGCAGCAACAGTAATGTAGTCAGCCTAATACACAGAACATTTCAGCTTGTAATTTTACGTTTCAGCTAAATTATAAGTAATTGAGAACAGTTTTATTGTGGAAGGTGTCATGCAAATTGTAATGGGAGGCAACATTGTGTGCTACCCTTAATACAAGTGCCAGATGATTAAATGTTTGGAACATTCAATAGGCATGGTGAGCATATATGAACATTGTTGTTAGGTTTCCCTGAAGGACTTAATGGCACTTCATGGCATTACTTAAATACTTCTCAAAGCAATGCAGAATGTTTCTGCTGCTCCTCATCTGCCTGCTATGCCTCTAGAAAGCAGCAATGCCCCCATGGATGCTAATGCACTTATGACAAACTCCATAAATAGGATTCACTCTTCAGGGTTAATTTCCAAATTTCTTTATGCAGTGAATAAGAAATTAAGTTAAAAGCAGATGTTTTAGGAAGTTAGACAGGGCTGAAATGAGTTTAAATGTTAACACAGATTAATAAGTAGAATATTGTGTTCATTTGTGCTAATTATTTCCTCAGAAGGCATCCATCCTATTTAGGCAATTATACAGCCTCAATCCTATTTAGGCAATTACACAGCCTCAAGTCTTCATTTCTTACCAGTACTACCAAGGGACTTCATCTGCTAGTTCAAGTTTGAGACTGTTCATGTGTTTTTAATAACATAGATTTAGTTTGAAAGATGCACTTGAGCTGTTTCCATGTGAATATTCCACACTTACAGAGAAATTCATTTAATCTAAATTTAAACTGTAGCTATAGTAACCAACATTCACTGTGTTTCAGGAGGGCATATATAAGCCTACTCAAACAGAAGGAAACATGTTGTGTTAATTATCATTCTATCAAAACACTAGAGTTTGTATTTTGGAAAATAATTATCAGAAATTATGAATTCTTACTAGCCAGGCTTGGAAAGCAAGAGATTTGCAGGAATATATTCTAATCTCTTTTATAAGCTAGCTTTGGGGTATTCTATGGAGATTTCCTAGAGCAATTCCCAGTCTTAGACAAATAAGGTTAGTGTTTCAGTTTCAGGCAGATGATCAGATTTTTTTTACTTGAGCCAGTCAACGACAGATTGTGTAGATGATTTTGCAAAGGTAGAAAACATCACTTACACAGTGTATGTCCATATTAATCAAGGTGAGTAAGGACAAGTCCTTGTTTTATTCCTCTAACCATAGAACTCTAAATGTTGCCTGATTTTTGAACAGCTTAAATCAGAGAGAGTAAATCTGCCCCCGGCATGCTTTTCCCAGTCTCCCATGTCTGTTGAGAGGCAATGCTGTTCTGCTGGGGCAGGGCAGTCAAGACTCCTCAAACCCAGTTCTGCATTTGCATTTCCCAGAAAAGTGCTGCCTGGCTGAGGAAGCGACCTCTCCTTTTCAATGTATGAAATCTGCTTTAAATGTTTACTTTAGGTACAGTAAGCTGCCAGTGGTCTTGGGAGAGCAGCTATCAAATGTTTCATACAAAATGCTGCTATAATCAACGTGTGTTTCTTCATTTGTGTTTCCTTTTCCCCAGAGTTGAAAGAAAGGAGCGTGCACGTTTGAAGACGGTGAAATTCAACGCGAAGCCCGGTGTAATTGATGCAAAAGGGGTACGTAAATAGTGAAACCTTTTGAAATTGCACTTTACAATTGTTTTTATCCAGAGTAGAAAAAAATTTAGCCACATAAGGAATATTTAGGTTGTTGCAACCAAGATCTGCAGTATAGTGAAATGTAGGCCAGCGATTAGTATGATACAGTCTTTGAAATAATTAAATATTCTTTTTATAATAATACTGAATGACAGTGCCTCCTAAGGGGAAGATACTAAGAAAATAAAGATCATTCCATGACAGCTGTGATTTTAGTTAAATGATGGATAGAGAAGAAAAGACTTTAAAAATGAATGCAGATGGATAGCAGTTTAATGAAATAGGACCAGAAGCATAAGTTCCCTGGCTTCAAAAGCTGTTAAATCACAAACCAAAGGTTGTGAGTTAAGGAGTCCTGGATAGAAAAAATCAGGTTTTGGGTGTTGTGCTTTGACAGTTGTGACAGACATTGAACACAAGTGTGTTTCACATCAGACACAATGGCCACACAACACAAAACATGCAAGTTCTGTTCCACCAGCACTGCCTGGACAGAACAGTGTTCCTGCTGCTGCCACTTCACAGAGCTGCTTTATTGTGCCCAAGTCAGCAGTTCTTGTTAGCCTGATGGCCACTATCCTGTCTGGTGCCATCTGCCTGGCAAGTATTACAGCATGAGAAATGCCCACAGTCCTGGCTATTAAGGTATATTTTTCTGCTGAAGTGTAACTTGCAGTTGTAGTAGTCATGAATACTTGACATTTGCAGGGATTTATTTTTGAAACCCGTCCAGTTGGTATGTTTGGAATTTACAACTGAGGGCTTCTGTGAGCAAACTAGGATACAGAGATTCAGCAGCCATGAGGGAAAAGTCCTGCTTGGCTGCAGGAGACAGAGCAGGGCCAAAATTGTGTGATGAGCAGACATGGCCATAGGTAGGTGCTAGCAAAGGAGATAACTAAGTGTTTCAGCAGGTCACTTCCCTTCCAGACCTGCTGTTCGTGTGGTCTTCTGCCTAGTTTGAAATTCTCATTCTTAATCTCTTCTTCTTTCAATTTTGATCCATAATGTTAATACTAATAATTCCCTTATTCTGTCTTTTCAGACAGATTAGCAGGATAAAAAATTCCTCTTCCCGTGGACACACAGTTCCTAGCATAGGGGTTCCCAAGTCTCTATGTGCCAACAAAATAGTATTTCACATTTGCAAATATTTCCCTGCAAATATTACTCTACAGAACAATTCCTGAATTCAATGCAAATGCAGAATTATTGTACTAACTGAAACAATTTTTCCAGACTTACAAGGCACATGGAACTGTACATTATTTGCATTTGTAGATAACTTGCTAAGAAATGTATGATAAAATGCACCAAGAAAAGACTGATTCATAGCACAGCATTGCACAGAAGTTAGAATTCCATTTTTTAGTTTGAAATGACCATTCTCTGCAACCCTGTATGTTAATGTTGCCACTTATTTTGAGGGATAATAAGTTTTGTATTACTGCCAATGAAATCACTTCTTAAATGTCTATTTCCCATATATAATCAAAACTGCAGGGGAATAATTTATTCATATAACTAATGGTTCCTTTTCAAGTGATTCTGTCAAGAATTTAATTACCTCTTGATTCCCCAATTTGTTTTTCCATTTTTGTCATCAGTGTAACATTAATCTTCCAGCCACTCAACATCAGTGTTTGATTCAATGTTTAGGAAACCGTGTAATTACAGAGCAAAACCACTGTAGCCTTTTGGGACCAAGCCTTTCACATGAAATGAGGTATTTGAGGACACATATATATGTGGATTTTAGGTGTCACTATTTCCATTTGGTATTTCATTGTCCAAAAAGAAGTGGTGTAAAATGTCTAAGAGTCCATGCTTTACTTTTTTTTACGTTTTTTCCAACTTTGGAAGAAATTTAGCCCAGATCAACAGGATTGCAGTAGGCCTGGGAAAACTCTTTTGTTTCAAAATCAAGATAAAATTCAGATAGGGATGAGCTTATGTGAGTCTGTGCCACCTTTGGCTCATACATTCATGAGTGTGTGGCAAGTGCAAAGGTCTTAGTTTACTCTAAAGATGAAACTGAGAGAAATCTTTTCATAGATTATATCTAAATTTGGCCAGGAGATGTGCATGGAAGCATTTAAAAATAATTTTAAAAATAAAAACAGCAACAACAACAACAACTGCATACAGAGAATCCGTGGGGCATTTGAACAGGTAATAGTGTAGCTTACTGCAACTTTACCTGAATCATCTCACTAGCCCTGACTCCTTTCTTCCCCTGTATAAGCAATGTTCAAGAGCTAATAACCCGCAGCAAAGGTTTCCTGAGATAATAACAAAATTTCTTTGAGATAACTATGCTTTTAAAGTAGAAACCATCTAGTTATTCTATGGGTTTATAAAGTCTTATGCATTTTCATCTGTTTATACCTCATTTTTAATCCCTATCTGGAGATAAGATGCAAAGAAAGTGTTACAGATTGAGTGACATTTGTAGTTGATCAGCTCCTTGTGTCTCACTGAAAAGGTGTTTAAGAATGCTCAGCAATATCATTTACAAACCTGTTTGTAGGAAAAGCTAAAGGATAGTCTTTCCAAAGGCCCAAAGTTCCTCTTTTTAAGGCCAAACTTGTATGTTACTTCATCTATAAAATTAGTTCAGCACTTCTTATAAATGTGATTTAGAATATTTATATGATTTTAGATTTGTTTCACTGGACTCCTCCAACCTATGCCTTGTGAAATTAAAGCCTACAAGATCAAGATGGATACAGAAACAGGGAATGTGAATCAAAATTAGGGAGCTCTAGGGAAACCTTCTGGTCTCAAGTTTAAATAGGGCCACAGATAGTGCCTTTCCATGCAATGCATAATTAAATCCCCATGCTCATTATTACAGAACATTGCATAAAAAATAAGTTAGTTGAAAAGGAATTAGGTAGGTTAGCAATTAGCGAAACTAATGACAACTTTTAAATGTTTGTCGTATAACTCAGAACATATTAATTGTTGATTTCAACAAAAGATGTTATAAAAGAGAAAGGATCATATTACTTCTACTTTTCCTTTTAAACATCTGTCATTGGACTGTGCCAAAAAGCTACTTGGCTAACTGGATCTCTGGTTTAACTCAACAGGGCTACTTTTTCTTCATGTTCTGTTTCATTCCACCAAGCAAAGATTGTGTTTCTATTGTGTTGACCAAGTTCAGCCTCTGTCTTCATTCTTATAATTACTGTAGTGAACTTCAGCATTTTTTCTAATTGTTACTGGAGGTGGCTGGTGCATCAAATCCACCACTACACTGCTTTGGTTCCCTACAGCCACTCTCTGCTGCAGCAAAGGACAGGGTTTCCAGGACACTGGAAACTGGAAACATTTTTAAACAAACAAACAAAAGAAAACAAAAACAAAAACAAAAACAAAAAAAAAAAAAAAAAAAAAAAACCACAGTTGATTTCCTAAGCATTTGCTTTCTCAGTCTCCTCAGTCTTTGGGGCTCACTGGTCTATGGATAATCAATGGAAAATGGAGCAGCCCAAAGGTTTATGTCTGATATTTTTGCTGCAGGAAGCCAAAGAAGCTGTAAGCACAAACTTCATTAAAAAGTGTGTTTTATGCTATATTGAACTCAAGATCATATCCCAAGTATATTCTGATGCTTACCTTTACACAAAATGAGCAGAGCATGTGAGTAGCTGTGAACAGGGTTATGTATCTACCAAAACAGCCTTCTGAATTCTTGGTAACTCTCCCTACCACAGGCTTCAGACTAAACAAAAATAGCCTTTCCTTTTCTAATCCTAAAACCTACAATTGTTGAGGGCTTTTCAGATTTTTTTAGTGAATCAGAGTGTCAAGTGACAGAAATATTGCAGGGGGGAAAGAGATTAGCCAGTAATCTACTTTTTTTCTTAACTGTTATAATTACAACAGGTCTTTCAGGAGACAAAATTAGCACCTTTTGCTTTACTCCCTGTCAGATCACATACACTTCCTTGACTGTCTCTTGAAAATATTCTGCAGTTGAAATTATAGCTCTTGGAAAGACTCTCAGCAACACTTCAGCTTTACTAATAGTTATGGATGTTGCCTGTTTCCAGAGATGTGTTGAAATATCAGAAACATGTAGATAAAACTTAATTTCATACAGAGAACTGATTTTTTATACCACATGCCTTTTCATTTCACACCTTATCTGGCCAGTGACTCCAGAACATTGTCTTATGCACAAATAGTCTATTTCATTTGCCAATGAAATGAAAGTGGTATCTCCCAAAATCTCCATTTTTAGTGTGTATGTCAGGGTGTGGGGCATGGGAAGCATTCCCAGATGTGTGCCTGCCCTAGTGAGGCTGCTCAGCAGGGTACTGAACAGGGATGAGGTGCCTACCAAGAAAAGGGACTGCCCTATCCCTCCAAAACCCCTTCCAGCTCTGCCACTCATCAGCAGTGCAGATCCTGGGCTGTGACCCACACCACACTGCTCCATCACTAACCATTAGGGTTTTTTTCTATTCACTCAGCTTGTCATCCAGTTCTTTTCAGATTCCAGTCAGATCACCTACATCACACTCAGCCAGCCTCTTCAGTTGACTCTGAATGAATTTATTACAACAGTCAGAAGTTTGATAGCATTTAATAATATTTCTTATGTGCAGATTCTGTTTACAGACCCCACAGATGCCTGAAATGTAAGGTCATCTTCTTGCTTTATTGTCATTTAAACAACATTGCACTGAGGCATGAAAGGAAAAAGTGAAACCTGACTGAGATAGCAAATTTGGCATTGTGGGGTAAACAAAACCTTCTACATATTTAATGCAGCTCTCCAACTGTCAAAATCTAGTGACCAACAGAACTTGATACAGAGGACACCTTTTGACAGTTTATTAAGTATTTGAAGGGGGGCAGGGAGGAAAGCCAAACAAACAAACCCACGTATTTCCAAACCATTTATGCTCTAGAAAATCATTGTATTTTTAGCCCTAGTCATCAAAACAGAGTAAAACTGATCTTCAGGGCAGAGATGGTTGCCTCTGCCCTGAGGGTTTCATCTGTAACTTCCTTCTATATCCCAGATTTGTCTAATCTCCGCTTAAAGATCTGCCATCACAGATATTTCATATTCTTCCCAAACAGCCCACTTCAGTGGTTCTCTCTCCTCATTCTTAAAATGGCTGAACTGCTGCAGTTTAACCCTGATTTTACTTCTTCTCATATGTGTGTCTATGAAAATTGGATTATTTGTCTTTGTCACTAAGCAGAAGCTGCAGTCACACCTGCCCTGGTCTCAGGTACAGCATCTGTGCTAGTGGTTTACTGGGGCAGATCTGGGGGTATCAATGCAGAGAAATAGGCAATCATCTCAATTTAATCCCTAACTGAAAAAAAAGCATTACAGGGTATTAGGCTGTCTAATACAGCCTCTCTCTGCCTAATGAAGATTTTTTTCTAACACCAATTCTTTACTAGGCTTCAGTTTTCTAAGTATAAAGGTTCACCACTTTTAGGGAGAAGCGGTTCTGTAGTCCATAATTTAAAAGTTTTCCACATATGCCATTGACCAACTTTTCTTTGCACTTCTTTTCTAAAGATATTTGACACAATGAACAAATTTCCTAAAGTGACTGGTACTGGGACAAACATCATAAAAGTAGATGAAAATCCACAATCTGAGTACATTCAAAAGCTTCTGTTTTGAGAGCTCGTTAGCACTCAGTCTGTAGTTTACAGGGTCATCATTCTCCAGCGGCAAAGGGGATTCCTCATTGCAGGCTGCAGCCAGAAGCAGAAGCAGAGGGACAGGCACTGATCTCTTTTCTATGGTGACCAGTGACAGGACCCGAGGGAATGGCCTAAAGTTGAGTCAGGGAAGGTTTAGGTTGGATATTGGGGAAAGCTTCTTCACCCAGAGGGTGTTTGGGCACTGGAACAGGCTCCCCAGGGCAGTGGTCACAGCACCAGCCTGACAGAGTTCAAGAAGCATTCGGACAATGCTCTCAGGCCCCTGGTGCGACTCTTAGGGATGGTCCTGTGCAGGGCCAGAAGATGGACTCAATGATCCTTGTTGGTCCCTTCCAGCTCAGGATATTTTGTGATTCTATGGTTTCCTCTCTATTGGATTTAAGTTCTGTCTAAAGCTTTAAGACCTCCAAAATGGGGTAACTTTGAGTGTCATGGAAGAATCAAATCTCGGCATTGTTCTTGTTTGTGGAACAACTTGTTTCTGGGAGGAGATGAATTCTTCACATATAGGAGTGTGCTGGTTTTAACACCAGGAGAAAATTAAACTGCAAATAAGCCACTCCCACTGGATGACTGCCAGTAAAGGGTACCCAGCTTTTCCTGCTGAATCCACGCACCCCAGGGATGATGTGTGTCCTATAGAACAATAACTTGGTCACATGCTCACAGCGCTAAAGTCCACCTCCCTCTCTGTAGGCAGGGCAAGGAGGAAAATCTGAATTTCATTTGTCCAACTGCCCTTGCTCTTTCATGAGTTTTCACATCCTCCACAGCTCTGTCTTCACACTTCATGATGGAGCTGGTGCCAGGCAGTGGATGCTGCCTGCACTTTTGGATTGACCTGAGCCTGCAATATTGGGCTGCCCTGACCATTCCCCTTGACCTGGACACTTTTTGCTCAGCATATATCCAAGGTGCATTAGAAATAGTGCTGTCATCAGCATCTGCCTCATTTGTGCTGAAGTAAGCAAATGAAATTCAAATGATAAAACAGCACATAGCTAGAAAAAATTAACTGTATGGATTCGTGTTGTTCCAGGTTATCTCGAGCACTCCATAATTACATGCAGTAATTTCATAATAATTCTGTTGGGTCCAGGTACAGTCCTAAATAAAGGAAAACAAGCGAGTCTTCAGTTTTCATTTATGTCATGGTAGCAGTGTTGACTCTGGCAGGAAACTGGTATGCCTTAAAAATCTTGGTTTTTAAGAAGGTGAATTAGTTCTAGAAACTGTGAAAAAATAACTGTCAGGTCAAACTTGAGGCTTTTACCCAGTTGAAGTGAAGAAATATGTTTCTGTAGCTTTCTTTGAAAATTCCAGTAGAAGTAGAGTACTTGACAAAATTTCTTTCAAATTGAAAGAAAATACTAAAGTAAAAAACCTTTGTGTCTGTTTTCCATATTTCATTTTGTTGAAAAGTACAAGTTCTAAATATCAGGCAGGAATTTGTCAGCAAAGTGAATTAGGGTAGAAAATTTGAGAAATAAAGGTATTGTCATTGAATTTATCCAGATGATGAACAATATTGCTGTCTATTGACATCTTGTCACACAAAGAAAATACTAAAATAGTAATTTTTCAGTTAATAAGTAATATAAACACATTTTTTTATAGATTTTACAGTTTTTCTGTATTTTTTCTGCAATTCTGATAACTGTGTGGAGTTTTATTTATAGGATAATATTGTTTCTTAGGTGGCCATAATATTAAGGATTAAATATTTGTACTTCCTATCCCATAAGAAGTTTGTGCCGTGCCTGCTTGGGTAAGAGAAACTTTTAGGAGAGTCACTGACATAAAGATATGTAGTGCAATGTTTAAATCAGTCACAGATTAAATATAATATAGTGAAAATTTGCTAGCACAGGTAAAATATCAAATTTTACAGATGAGAGATAATTGTTTTTCTTCTAAGCTGTCCCAGCAGAAATTTGTGCTGAGTTAAACTTCATGCCTGGTCTATTTTTATAACTTGCTTTCTAATATCCTGAATTAAATAGCAGGAAGGTTGTATGTATGTATAGATAATGCCATAGTTACTTGGGTTTTCATCTAAAAAAATCAGTGGAAAATAAAAATTTGTGGTATTGGCAGTAGATATTGTCAAAGAATCAGAAAGAGAATGTTTTATTCTATTAAGATATCACTAAAAGATCCAGAAGTGTGGAATTAAGCGTCAACACTCATCCAGAAGAGACATGCTGTATATTTCACATCTTTATTTCTGACTCAGTTAAATTAAAGCAGCTCAGTGATTGCCTTAGTCACCTAGAGATCATGTTTGGAAGGTTATAGGGACACAGGAACTGCCCCCTGGGTCAAAGCCATAGTCCATGTAACTTGATATCCTGCTGGGATATCAAGACTGGTTGTGTGAGATGACTTATTGGAAGATATGGGAGCTTCACCTCCTAAACCAACCTCAAACCAGTCTCTTAGAGATTGACTTTGGGTTTGTTTGCCCGTGCCTTTATTTATTATAACTTCAACTGTAAGGCCTACATAAATTAATGTATTCATTGAAAACCAAGAGCCTGGTATGATTTATGTCTGCTGAGCCAGACCTTTGCCATAATTCAGCCTGCTACACCAATCACTCTTCCTTTAACTCAAAAGGGAAGATCAAAATATTATCTTGTCCAACTATCTCTCCATAAGTACAGTTTGAAGACATGTAGGTATTGTAAATCTTTCTCCACTGCTCCATAAAAAAGTAATAAAGGTCTTTATGAAACTTATTTTGTGCAACAGTCCATTTAATGCAGTAGTTTGCACTTGCACAAGTGCACAGCACTTAATTGCATGAATGTTTCCACAAAAAACAGTAATAAATTAGCAAGTTGGTGGTTTTTAATAGCACAGATAACCAACACCTTCTGCAGCTTTATTTGTTAGTGAAATTAATTCAGAAGGCTTCATAGAGACCAAAATCCTCAATTTCATTTTAAAACCTAAAGAAGCACCAGCAGTCAACTGGGAATCAGAGTTCTAAAAATATTTAAGAACACACCTTATCATAACTTAGGAATGAAGTTCAGTGGATAAAGGTCCTACAGTGTACTGTAGGAAGAGTTGTGGGTCTGGGTGATCAGACAGTCCCAAATCTTTGCCAAGTGCACACTATGCTACTTCTGAGCTCTGGGGCTCTTCTGACATCATTGTTGCACAGAGAGTGCTGGGACAAGTTCACATGCACAAAGATATATACATACATCATACATACATCAGCTCCAAGTGGGAAAGTTCCTTTTCAGGAAAAAATATTGACCAGGAACATTTAGGACAACATTGCCAAACATCAAGTACACTTTCTGATTCCAGTTGAAGAGGAAGTTGAGGAAGGAGAGGAAGACCTTCACACGACCCATTTGGCTGCAGTGATCTTGGCTAGCTCCAGGCCCACGCTGGACCACAGCATGTCTCTGAGGTGCTGGGTCTGTAAGCATCTCTTTCCAGAAACACAGATACTAGAGCTGAGAGAGGATTGTTGTTTAGCTTTTTCCCTTCACCACCCCCTTCTCTCCAAGCACTGCAGTGTTATTCCCCACAGTACTTAAGATTAGCAGATTTGTTTTAAATGTGAAAAAATTATCTAGGCTTTTCCACTTCCCTTGGGGCAGATTACTCTACATCCAAATTGATTTCACTGTCAGGGAGCTTCACCCTTTCTTATTTTCATGCTATCAATTCCAGTGCTGCGGTTTGAACAATTCCTTCCGCCTATCTCAGTGTACAACCTGCAGATTCGTGTAAATTACCTTGGCTGTCACGTAAGCAAGATTTATGTTGGTGTTTCATCTTGCTAACAGTGATAGAACCATGCAAATTAGCATACTTTGCACCAAGTTAAATACAGGTTTGCAAAATTGGAAATACTGATTTTATGTGTTTTCTTGAAAGTCTGTCTTTCTTCTCCCCCAGTAGTTTATATTGGTCTTAACTGTTGTTTTGTCAGGAATTAAAATTCAGTTGCTGGCAGACAACAAGCAATAATTCAGTCTTTTAAAAAAAAAGTTATTAAAATTTCATACTTATGAATACTTAGCCACCCTACCCTTGTCTGGAGAAGCTAGACAGCATGAAGTTTTTAATCAGGCTTTTTCATTTTGGATTGCCAACACCCAAATCTCCCTACAACTTCATGAGAAAACTAAGCAAGCTGAGTTATTTTCAAACTTCTTCTTACTCAGTTGATTCTCACTTACCAAAACAGACTATGGTACAAAAATTCAGTAAGGAAGTATTGAAGTATCTAAGAAAACTAAAGGCTTAACAGAATAGGGATGTCCTTCCCCTTGCATCTCATAAAAAATCTTAGGGAAGTTGGCTAGTGCTGTTTGCTAGCGTGTAATTCTGCGTGCAGACTGAGAATGAAAGATGGACATCTCAGGGAATATTCTCTGTGGCCTCTGTACCACCAGGCTCACAGCTGCCACTCACAACTCCTCGGCTTATCTTCCGCACATCTGCACAGACACCATGAAGGGCTTTCTGTGTGTGTGAACCCAGGCTATGGCCAAGTTTGGGGTTACACTAGGAAAGCAAGAATGGCTCAGTAGCACTGGCAATCCTCTAGACTTGGTCAGGTCATTTAAACTGAGATTTCAAATTAATCATGGCTTGGGACTGCCAGGTGAAAAAGCCCATTATAAAACCAGTGAGGTGATATATATGCTTCCAAGGACAAATAACACTGAGTATATGTTACAGTCCAAAAATTTTCTTTCTGGTGTCAGTGCAAATTTTTAGTATGACGAGAGAGATTTAAAATATGTAATATAGAGGTCTATAAAATTAGAATATTTAAATATAGGGATTTAACAGTGTTTGAGTGCCCAATCTGTTATTAAAGTCAGTGTTCAAATGAGTAAATGAATCTCCCTAATACAAAAAGTGTCAGTTAAATATAGAGAAAAAGATTGCAGAGACATAATGTTGATAATAAATTTTGTAGATTTTTGTAGAAGGCTGAGTACATGAGGGATTTTCATTAACTTAGGCCAAAATCAGGTATTAAAGAAGAAAACTATATTGCAGATGAGAAGCAGTAAAATTAATCTCTCATATGCACTGCTAGACCAATCTGAGAACAAAAATGACATACATAATCACATAACATAAAAACTAGGTTAAAGCATAGCTCAAACCTGCCTAAAATTAGATGCTATATAAAATCCATCTACACCCTGTAAAAAATAATTTCACAGCCAGTGCTCTGGAACAACTTTCTCTCAAGTGGTCCCTGTACACTGGTTCCCAACCCATGACTGAGGAGATTAGCATTTGTTGAATGAAATGGCAAAAGGAAGCATTCCTGAAACGGTTGGGAGCTTATTGGCTTTGAGAAAATAGACCTGTTAGAGCACTATAAAAAATGTTTCCCCAACCTATTAGGATCTGCTGCAAAGCCTAAAGAGGACAACCCATGTCAAGAGCACATCTGCACTAAATCGTAGGGGTTGGATCAGCTACACTGTGAAAAATAAATTAGGGAAGAAGTTCAAAGTAAACAAGAATATAGTTGCCTATTGCAGTACAGTACAACTATCAGATAACTGAGACTGTTTTTTGTGATGTTTACCACTACAAAGAAAATTTTGAAATAGGATTGTTTATTACATGAAAATTTCCTTTGAAACCACTACCTTATTAGCTGATGAGTAACATATATATGGCTGCTGAGCCTAGGGAAAAACATTTAGAATACAAAACAGATGTTGACACAGAAAAGTACCCAAGCGAATTCTTGAGAAGAAGAAACACACAGCGGTTTAATGTCTGTCACAACCAGGGGAGGTTGGTATGTGTAACCCAGGCTTACATAACTGGGGACATCTGGGGATACTTGGTCAAGCAACAGTGCTCAGTGCGCATCACAATTATTTTTCTTGGCTTCTTCAAAATACAGTCTATGTTTCAGTAGTATCAAACAAGAATTCAACCCAGGACATGAGTGAACGCTTTCCTCCATTTTTTTTCTGACAAGAGACTCTTTTCCATCACAGATCAAGTGCTGTGAATGATGTCACTGTTCTGTTGTCAAACAACTTGAAAATTTCACTTGCCTTTTAGTCTTAGGCACTTGTCTGTTTAAAGTGCCTCTGGCTGCCATTGCCTAGGTTAGTCGTGATCTGTGTGATGGCAGTGACATATACAAGTAATCTATTGTACAGGTTTTTCACTGCAACTGAAATGCCTGAGTAATTTGCTATTACAGGTTTTTACATTATCATGGCAAAGAACCTGTGACTTACAAGGAATCCATTTGCAGACACTTTTTCACTGACTTTCATAGACTCTGCCTGTATAAATGCTGTTGAGTCAGCCTAAGCTTGCTATCACAATTGCAATTCCAGTTGCATGCAACTTTTGTATCAGGTGGACAGATTGAAGCAAATACTTCTGTCTCATTTATCCTACATTTATTTCACAGCTTTCCAGAAGCGTATAGAGCCTATGGCTCCAGAGTATTTGACAGGTCCAAAGCTTCCACTGTATTGAAGTAAAATTTCTTAAATACACATCTGAGTTTTGGAATTGAACCTTGCCACAGATCCTTGTACATGCAATCCTTTCTTAGAAAAGAAAATACACACTCAGTGTTGGCTTCTACTCTTCCACTAATGAAGCAAAATCTGGAATTAACATGGTGTGTGCAATAGAAACATGGTTTTATTCTGAGTCTCCCTCTTCTCTCTTTGCCAAGCCCCTTGACTCTATGCACTAGAGATATAAATCATGGTATCTGTAAGAAGCCTTTTCCGGGTTGTCAGCAGGATTTCATATCCTTAAGGTGGAGACCATCAGCCTGATTTAATACCATTTATATTGGATACAAAACCAAAATCAAGGCTCTTGTCTTTGATTCCTTGTGAAGAAACATGCACTTAAATTAAGGAAATAAACACTTGGTAAGCTCATTCAGTTAATACCAAGGCCTAATTATTTCTCTAAGTTTGCAGAGTCAGACCCACTTTAGTGTTTTATAATATTTTACAGTTTCTTTATTATTTTAAACATAAACCCTCTGACTACACCATGCTAGTATATATTGTCATTAATATGAATATACACATTGATTAATCTATAGAAATACTATCACATGCATAAATATGTTTGGTTATGGATATTAATATAACTAGATCAGCTTTATTTTAGGAAGAAAGCTTTTTACTGGTGTAAATACACTGACATGGTTGCACATGATAGTCATCTGCTGTGAATTGCCAGATTTTGATCATCCAAATTGAAGTGGAACAATATCTTATTAATAAAGCAACCCAGTACTTGAAACTGCAGAAGGAGAAAAAGTTTATATAACAGTATAAAATATCTGTGTCATTTGGTGCATTCTGTTAGATCATGCATAAGCATGAAAATAATATATGCTTTTCTGGTGAAAATGTACTTTCTGAAGTTTTTGCTCTAGACTGTTGGGGAAAAAAAATTAAAACAATATATTTAAGTGATATTTCTCATATAATTTCTGTGAAACACAACATACTCTCTGGAATTCCAAAATGCTATAATTAAGTGACTGTAATTTTAAAACCCCCTCAATGGCTTTTTGAGGTGTTATTGTTTATATACATATTATTTCTCTTTAAAAGTGTAATGCCAATAGCATTACTATGTCAAATTCAGATAAATCATTGCAAACAACATTTTCACAAGCAGAAATGTTAACATGCTACATTCCTTTCTTTGAAAAAGTAAAAGAAATTATCACAGAAAACACATTTTAATTTAATTATATCCATTAGGTCATTAAAGTGATGTAATGTGCATGTCAGTCCTCCTTTCATCCATAGATTACTTTAATCCTTTGTGTGCTTTTTTTTTTTTCCTCTGGCTTTCTTTCATACTTGCTTTGTTTTGAAATTGCATGCTGTCTGGATTATTTATGCATGACCTCCACATTAATTTCACATTGAATGTTTACATACTCTCAGATATTTTCATGGATCATTTATTCTACATGTGCATTTTTTTCTTTGTTTTCAGTTACTAAACTTTAAATATGCTTGAATTGTAAAAGTGGTATGAAACTTTCGTGACATGAGTATCCAACTATTTCAACAGAGATTTTCAGTATCCATCTTTCAGAAATACATATTTTAAACCACATTTTATTCCATTATTTCCAAATGTAAGAAAATAAATCGTGTTCTGAGACTCAAAAAATATTCCATTGCAGAACTGGAACCAAATACTGATTATATTCAATTTGAGCAATGACAAACACATGAGATTGGTCCTTTAAATTATTTAAGAAGGTCTCTGCTCTCTCGGAGGTCATCAAATGCAAAGTCCTGTGTATAGGTTCAGCATAAGAGACATTATAGGTCATTGTCTGACTGACAGCACAGATCACTTCAGACACACACTGTCTGCAGCTCTGTGTGTCTTCCAGAAATGCTACCTTCTTTCAATAGACTATATAGGGACCCTATTTCCTTATTTAGTATCTGAAATAAATGTCCCAAGTAGGCATATCCTGTTTTTACACAAGATAGTGCTGTAACTGTTGGCAAGTGTTTATGAAGTCAAAGGTTTTATCATATAATTACTGATTTCTTCTATATTAATTTCTGATTTGAAGAATTACAGCAAAATACATTGCTCAACATGCAGTGAAATACTGCTTATCAGCAGAATTCCATTTCTAAATCACACAAAACTAAAAATATATCCAGAGAAACCTAATGCATAAAAATACATCTATAAAATAAAACAAAGTGGCTTTTTATATTATGCCCAAAAAAACCATTAAAAAACACACACTTAAGAAGTTGTTAATAAAGAGGCCAAATAAAACATTATTAAATCAACTGCACCTACCAGTAAAGAAATTTTTGTTTTAATTGACACAGGACTGAATCCACACACTACAAGCAAATCAAAGGCTTCCACTTTACACATTACAGCCTATTCTTTTTAGACAGTTAATTAATTCTGTTCACAGTGGGCTGTGATTAAAGATAGATGGCTTGGTCTCAAAGCATGCTGAACTGTCTGCTGCCCTTCATCCAAACAAGCCAAACAGTTTTCAAGTAAGGATCTGTACATTGTGACTTAAGACCTCTGGAATCAAATCAATCCAGTCTTCAGGAGCTTTGCCTTCAAATTTCAGACCTCGCCACACCTCTGATTCTTTGCAGCCACTTAGTTTGTGCTGATTTGAGTCACTACAGTTCTCTCCACTTTTACAAACTAGTTGTTTTGTCAGCATGAGTGTGACAACAATTAGACGTCCCTGTTTTTGCCCCATGCCTTTTCTCCTTCACAGTCATTCAATGACAAGCGTAAAAAGAACTTCATCTTTTCACGAAAATTCCCATTCTACAAGAGCAAGGAGCAGAGTGAGCAGGAAACAAGTGATCCAGAACGTAAGTAACCTCTTGGAGATGATGCCACATGCAGCAGCACAACGAATGGGTGACACGCATGATACCAGTATCCCACACATCTAGGCAAATATCTGTCATAGGCAGGCAGGAGAGGTATTACTACTGTGACCAATGTATGACTGCAGTTTGGATCCAGCTTCTCCTTCCATCTCTGGAAATACTATTTTCAGAAGAATAAAGCAGTGACCTTAACTTTTGGAAGCGGAAATACGGCTCCTCAAAGTTGTTGTGACACCTGTCATAAATTCAGAATTGTCTCTCAGAAATATTCCCAGATCAGAATTGGATCAAAACAAGGCATATGTGATTTCTTTGACAATACTAAACTAATTGGTTTTTAAAATATCTCTTCTAATCTTCTTTTTTTACCTTTCACTTTCACCAAGTTGATTTCCATGGGCAGCTTCACTGGAAGTTTAACAATTAAAGGAAGCATCCATGTTAACATCTTAAAGAACTAAATTGGATCTTGGAATGTGTACCACCACAAGTATTTATTGCTTGCTTAAATTATATAGGGAACCAGCATTATTAAAAATATTTGCTAGTTCCAAGCCCAAATATTCACTATTTTTTTCCTTAATAATTCTGTTCTAAATTTATCCAGTGAGGATAGTTTCTGGAACTTTATTTATCTGGTTGTTCCTTCTTCCTCACAACTCCAAAAGGCATGTTTCACAGTCACTGCCTCTTTCTTTGGCTGAATTTCCATAGTATATGGATCTAAATTTGTTTCAGAAAGAAAAGGCAGGGATCCAGATTGCTCAATCAACATGGTCAGTCATGGTAGTATCCATTTCAACTCCACTGACTTCTTCCTTCCTCTTCTGCGGCTGTTCTTCCTCTCTCATTGCTCTCTCTGGGGACTTCCGTGCAGGACATCCCCGGATTAGGTGACGACGGTTATGGAACAAAGACTCTGAGTAAGTTCCCAGGAATGGTCACTGTAAACCCTTTTTTGTTTTGTTTTGTTTTGGCTTCTGTTTCTTCTCTGAGGACCCTCCACTCCTAGCATGCACAAGATAGAGTTTTATTTGTTACCCAGCTGTGAATGCATTACAAATGTTTCAATCGTTCTGTTCTGCATGACGGTATTAAATAACATACAGTGTATCAAGCAGACACTTGCACTTCTTTTGTAATAACACCTTTTGTTTCTGACAGTATATTATTGTTCCCATCATGGCAGTTCTGTAGAGTAGCATACCTAGAATGTGTTTTGCTGCCTAGACTGTTCTTTTCAGCAACAATCCCTCCCTCTCCATCTAAAGGGAAAGTTAAACATTTTACATGATCACATCCTGAAGAGATCAATAGAAAATTAGTTTATGCTGTTGCTTCTGCATTTTCAGCTTTTTGCATGGGAGTGTTTGTTACTTTGCTGAATCTTTAGATTAGTATTTGTTATTAATTGAAGAAGACATTTGCAGGCTAGAGAAGATCATGCATTTTCCATAGCTGATTTCGGACCAATTCTCACCATTAGCAACCTACTCTCTGTCACATAACCTAAATCAATTTTTTTCTGATGCAGCAATCCTGTCTCGAGACTTGGCATTGCAGAGTGTATAACATGTCAGATCATTGCTCAGAAATAATTTTTCTTCCTCAAAATATATTAAATTCTGTATGCAGAGCTAAATAATGTAAACAAAATGCCACTTGCATGCGTTTGGCTACTTGTTCCTCAGTTGTTTTTCCTTTTCTTAAGCAACAAGTAATTGGAGCAAAATGTGTGTTAATGCTGCATTGCCTCCTGTTTTGTATGTGCTTTTTAATTGCGGGAATGCACATCCATGCACACAGCTTTGGAGATTATTCTGTTTCTGATTGAATTGTTGAAGGAACATTTTAATGGCTTAACTTAATGCCATGCAGTGGCTCACAATTTAAAGATGAAAGCTTTATCTCTTGTGCAAGGAAGAATAGTTCTTCAAGACTGGTTTTGTCAGTGATAGACAGCAAGTGTCACTGCCACCTGAATTTTAACCATTCTGTGATCATTTAAGTGTCATAGCAGCTCATTAGCAGCAAATGCAGATCCTTCCCTGCCAGAGAAAAGTAAAATACTTCAGATCTGATAACTTTCCTGAATATATGTTCTTACAAGGAGAATTGTCCATAACATCCAACCATTTGAAGGTTACCTGAATTCTGCAAATTGATATGGAATAAAGTAGCACCGAGATATTGTACAGGCTGTAATACCTATATTAATATTGCACCTAGTTTTAAATTACTGGTACAGCTCTAGACATTCCCACCCATCCAAATTTTACTAATTTTGAACTCAGACATGTTTTTTAATGACAGTTCTTACTATAAAGGATATTTGTTATCTTTAAATAAAGTTGTTCAGAGTCTATTAGCATATATATGCTAATGTATAGCACATTTTTTGAGATAACCCCTGTTAACCTGATACAAAATATCTGAAACACATGATGATGTTTTCTTCAAAATACAAGTTGAATTTTTAAAAGCTTCTTCCTAAGCCCAAGATCAAGGTTTTCCATTACTGTTTTTATCAGATATCATCCCTTCTCATTTCTGCTGCTCCAGTAGCTGCATCATTCCCAATCTATGAACCCTAAACCATTAGCTTGGTACATGGAAGAAAGGCAGCACCTTGCAAAGAATTTTGGCACTGTTCCTGTGTTTCTCATTAACCCATGGTGCTTCCAAATGTACAGCCATTATGCCATTGGCTTCTAAATGTCCCCAACCAACTGAAAAGTTTCAATTGCCAAATGATCTTTCAGGTTCAAAGTAATCAGCATTTCCACGAGAGAAACCACTGTTTTATATGGTCCTGCAGACTTCCTGGAGAGCACATAGCATGATCTTACTGTCCATAAATAGTCTGCTGACTACAGTTTTGGAACAATAACTTTATGCTGTAGATTTCACCTTCCTTTCAAGAATATGACAATAGAAACAGGAAACCTGACTTGACAAAACACAAGACTGACCCATCATGATAGTTCTTATACTCCTGTTCACCCATCCAGACTGCTCTGGTGAAGTTTATCAAACTCCAGCTCAAATCCTGAGGCTAGACAATTTTGTTAAAAGGAATTCTTCCTTTTTTTTTTTTTTTTTTTTTCTTAGTTTTTTTCATTGGCTTTGACTTTTTTTTTTTTTTTTTTTTTTTTTTCCCTTTTAGACAGGGTAAATTAGATACAGTTACAATATTTGATACCAAAATAACTTTCATGTTAATATCTGTTAATCACTGTGCACAATCCTTTGGGCTAGTGCACAGTGATTAAAGAGAGATACAGGTTTGAAGTTTAGCAGGAATAGTTTCAAAGCATTAATGATGCACATCACTGGTAGTGCAGAATATGAGCAGACACTTGTATTTCAAGAAATTGCTCAAGACATCAAGTGAAATCCAAGTTGACCATAATATACATTGAAATGAAGTTATTGGAGATGTCATTTACTGTCTATCACAAAAAGACATGGTTTTTCCATGGCACATACAGTCTCTTTCTGAAATGCCACAAGAGAGAAGGCTTTCATTTTACCTCTGTAAAATATCTGAGCATTTTCAGGTGAAGTCACTGCACAGCTTTTATTTCTGCTCTGCATAACTACCTTTGCATGACTGTGGCAGTTCTTTTAAGTTTCTGCAGCTCTGTGGTGCTTGGTTATGTTCTTTAATTTGCTGTGCTGTTCTTGCAGAACATGTTTCTTCTAATGCCAGCGATAGTGAAAGTAGCTACAGTAAGTTACTGCTTTCATTAGAGTCCTTTTATTTTGCATTGCTTGTTCTGTTTCTTTTATTTTGTTTCTCTCCTTGCTACTCTTTTGTTAATGTTAAAAAGATCACTGGAGCAAATGGCTTGGAATTCAAATTTATGACCATGTCTTGAGTACAAAACTATAAAAGAAAACTGGCAAACTTTATAAGAGAAGGGAGAAAGGTTGTTACTTGTGATGTATTAGGAACATAAAATTAAACCTGGCTTTGGGAAGCCTATGCAAGTCAGGATTATTTCATTTAGTGACAAAAGTTTATATCAGTGGGGGCGGGGGGCAAGTTTCTCAATGATTTTTTAAGAGTAAAGTTACTGCACAGCCATAGTCAAATCTGTAAGAAGCATCCTTTGTACAAGGTTACAATTTTTACTTACATTTCTACATGCCTATATGGATGGCTAAGAAAAGTCCCAAAAATTTTACTGAGCCCTTAGTTTTGACAGTACAGATTTCCTGATTTATAACTCAGTCTTTAAAAAAGGTAAGATAGACCTTCACTGCTTAGGCACTGCCACTGAATGTCACTGATACCATGTAGGTGAGATCCCAAACCTCCAATCTGATTTGCCTGGATTTACAGACTCCATATGATCATATAACCAAGAGGCAGATTGTATGTTCTGGGTAGCTCTTAGTAATGCCCATAAATTTAACCAATATCACTATGTCTTGGAAGTTCTGAAAAGCAGAAAAAAACCCAAGGCATTAAATAAATGACTTGAAATGGAATAAAAGATGACTCAAATGACAGAGTGCTTGCTATATCACCCAGTTGTTTCATTTATTCAAGCCATTTGCTTAACAAATCAAGTTTTCCACCAGTCACTCAGTACTTGTGCTAAGCACCCACATACATTCAGGTAATCAGTGGTATCATACCTCATGTTTACTAGTCCAGATATAACGCATAGCAGTTGAGCTCTGTTGATAAACACTGGTTTGTTTCAGCAAAACAGCTAATCTTATCCTATTCAGAAATGGTAAATTAGTTTGTATTCTCTTGCATTGAAAAGGTTTCCTTGGAAAGCAATTGCCAGAGTCACAAGAAAATAGTAGGCACTCTTGAATTGCCAAGATACAATTCTGAACTATTTCATTTTTATGTGCTCTTTACTTGGGAAGAAAGGTGGATTTTATTTTTTATTATATTTATATTGAGATATAAGATGTTCTTTCCCTCGATTGACTTTACAATCAGAAATTAATCAAAGGGTTGAATTTTAAATAGTTTGCACAGGTCAAATTTCATCCAGACCTGTATATTTCAGGGAGAGCTCAGGGTAAAAGCCCAGAGGAGAATCTAGGCTGATAAACTGTCCCTAACAGCAGCCTTAATAGGAATGCCCAGTTGCAGCCAAATATTTGGGGCATGTCCACAAAAGCTTGATAGCAAATTTGATCATAAGACAGGCCAGGTAGCTAGTTCTTCATTGGCTGTGTAATAATTTAAAGTATTTTTTTGAGGCGCAAGAAAGGTAATAGAAAAAATTTGGGAAAGTTAGTTATCTGAAACATAGGTACTTGGAAGAAAAATAGTGCTGGAATAACAACTCTGCCCATGGCAGTCACCCTCCTTGTAGACTGGTTTCCATCTACACAAGCTCTGGTCTCATTCTAGCAGCACCCTGTTGGCTGGATTTCCCCACACATTACTGGTACATCCAACGACTTCAGACTGGTGGGGAAGATGCTGCCCACAGGACAGCTATGACATTAAGAAGCAGAGGAAACCCATCTTAGATTATGCCAAATGGAAGAGGCTATAAAATACAGAACCTGGTGCCCAAAGAGCCTGGTTTCATTTGCTAAGGATTCATTGGTCTATGCTAACATGATATTTGACAGTATGACCTTGACAAATTAGCAGTTGTGGTTCCCAGATGGAAATTATTTTTTCTGATGGCCATGGTGGCACCTTGAAGTCTAACCTGACTGTGTTCAATCTAGACCTGGCCATGGTACATCAGCACATCTCCTGTGGAGAATTAAAGCCCTCCTAAGTCCAGATGATTAGTCTTTGAATCTTCAGGCAAGGAGATCTGAGATCTGCTGTGTTGATAATACATCCCATGGCACAGCTCATCAAAGCAAATCTCCCCTAGAAATATTGTGTCAGGAACCAAGAAAAGTCAGATGAGAGTGAGAAGCAGGTGGTCGGAGAGTGAAGTCAATAAATTGTGAGGGATGCAGATAAAAGAGATGAGGCCTGTCAAAAGAAGTTCTCTTTTCACTACAGTTCTCCCTTTGTGGCACTGTTGAGAAAGGATGCTACACTGTAAAAGCTTATCAACATCTCTGATATGGGAAGAATAATTACCAGACATAGTCCTAGAAGATTTCCTAAAGTATTCCTCACTGGCTCCTGATTTGTTTATTTATTCCTAAGTAAAAAAAAAAAAAAAAAATTAAAAAAAATAAATAAAGAAAGAAGTCCCCAAGGTAACATTCCTGGCAGAAGAAGACAGCATGCAGTTACTATTTCTGCTATTCTTGTTTGAATCTGGATAGCTAGGAATGGAGCCCATCATCAGCCACTGCCACAGAACCAATTTTTCATTAACTCCATTTGGACCCTGCCATGTTGCAGAGTTGTTCCTCAGTGTGATGTAGTGTCACTTCGAGGACAGTCTGTGTGTTCAAGTGTTCAAGGTGAGGCACTGCAAGTTATTTTGCAAGGACACCATGTGTCTTTGAAACTCATCTAGCCCTCAGACTGTGTACTGGTGACATGAAGCACACTGGTGACATGCAGAGGAGGAAAAAAGTAAAGCTGGAAAATTGATGGGGAGCAAATAGAAAACCATTGGGGGAACCAAAGGGTTTGCATGGGGTTGTGACCCTGTTCCTGTGCTTCTTTTCTGTTTACTCAGAAAATTAGCAGGAACAAAGGGGTTGCCTGCCCCACTGCTTTCTGAACTGTGGGAAGTTGAGGCAGAGTGGCTGTAAAGCTGCCTGCTGGAAAAGGATCTGGGAATGCTGGTCAACAGCAGCTGAACATGATCCAGGTGTGCCCAGGTGGCCAAGAAGGCCAGTGGCATCCTGGTCTGGATCAGCCATGGTGTGGCCAGCAGGACCAGGGATTGTCCCCCTGTACTGGGCACTGCTGAGGCCACACCTCAAACCCTGTGTTCAGTCCTGGGCCCCTCCCTGCAAGAAAGACATTGAGGGGCTGGAGCATGTCCAGAGAAGGGCAATGGAGCTGGGAGAGGGTCTGGAGCACAAGTCTGATGAGGAGCAGATGAAAAGAGGTTGTAATGAGGTGGAGTTATTCTCTTCTCCCAAATAACAAGCAACAGGAAGAAGAAATGGCCTTGAGTGGCATCAGGGAAGATTTAGATTAGATGGCAGACAGAATTTCTGCACTGACAATGTTACCAAGCAGTGGAGCAGGCTTGCCCATGGACGTGGTTAATTCACCATCCCTAGAGGGATTTAAAAGATGTGCTCAGGGACATGGTTTAGTAGGACTTGGCAGAATTGGACTTGTTTTTTCCAAACTAAATGATTCTATGATTCTATGAAATCAGCCATTGACACCTTGTCCAGAACAAAGAAAACATGTGTGAGTAAGAAATGACTGGCAAGTGCAGGGTGTTCTCCTGCAGACCTTCTTATATATCCCCCTAAGAACAGGCCACTTGTCCAGAGTCAGGTGTTCTGCATTTTTTCTAGTGGGTCTCTGGCAATTGTTTTAACACATTTCTCTTAACTTTTGCTTCTCATGATGAGCATTTAGTGAAAAGTAGCTAGTTGCAAAACCTGTACTACTTGATCATTCCTAGAACCATTCCAAACCAGCAATATTGAAGGCTTCTGAGGTTGTGACCTGGACAGTGAGGAATAGGGCAGTTATCAATCAACTGGACTTTTTCTAGGAGATGCTCTGATATGTTTGTTATTTTTTAGAAAAATATATTGCTTGAAATTTTGAATATTTTGCTGAAGTATTGCTTATATTTCCAGGGTTAAAAAAACAGAAGTCAGATTTTTTTTTTTTTTAATTTCAAAAATATAATTGGAAGTCCTCCAGTGTGGTTTCAAAAGAAAGTTCTTTGACCACTTCTAAGCAACAAGAGTTGCAAAAAGTTGCAAAAAGTAAACCGGAATCCTTCTGCCAGTGCCCTCAACACTTGGTTTGTTATGAACAGTAGGGCTGGAGCCAACAGTGGGATATTCTTTCTCCTAGCAAATAACCTTCAGCTCCATTAACTTCAGGGCAAACCACAGACACATTTGAGAGCAGAATCGAACCCTTTATAAATGATAGTATTTTGGGACCAGAAACAAATGTTGGCTTGATCTTGACGGGGATGAGTTGCTACACAGCTGCTGCTGAATCACACAGCCATGCTCTTACAAAGTCTATGTTAGTTTAGTTTTTCCCATTCTCAGCAGTAAAGCCAAGTTTGCAGAGTGATATATAAAGTCCTGGTCTAGCAGAAAGTTGTTCTTTTTGTGATAAGGACACATACAGCCAATTTTGACTTATCCCTTGACCAGTTAATCAAACCATAATTTAAAGTTTCTTTTGAGCTCTGTAACTTAAAATGTTCTGATTTCTTTTTCAAACCAAGCTTGTAAGGACAGAATTTTTACCATGGAGTCATCAGTTTTTATTTTGTGAGACATGATTTTCATAATGGGCATGAATTTCAAGTCTCTCTCCTGCGTATGTGTTGTAACACTGAACACATAGTTCAGTAAAGGTTTTTACAGCTGTCATCAAAATTACACACACACTGTGGCATCTGTTTCGTATAATTCCATAACTAGTTGTGATTGCACCAATTACCTAGAGAGGCAATGCATAACAAAAAGTTAAAAATAAGAAAAAGTGGTAGAAAAACATGTTTTCCCTCTGTCAGCAAATCAGCAATTCGCTCATCTAATGAAATTTGAAGACTCAGAAAAAGGTTAAAGTAGTCTTGATTATTAAAGTAGGTTATTATTATTAAGGACACTTGCATTGGCTCCCCAGAATTACTGTATTATTCAGGCATACTCAAATTGACACAAGTACTGAAGTCTCATTTTATACCCATACAGCTCTATTGATTTTTGCCTGTAGACAACTTTTCAGTTGTAAGTTCATGCTCAGACTACTGATGATCTTTTTAGATATTGGATTTCCAGCCTTTCATGGGTATCAGTATATTTCCAAAAATCATGTGTTCACATAAAAAGGGCCCCAGAAAAGGGATTTTGAACCAAATACAGGCTGGGATATTGTCCAGTGTGGTCTGTGCAAAAGAAAATAATGAAGAAATTGATTTCACCAAGATCTTGCAAATAAAACTCAGGTAATTCATACATTAGCCCAAAACCTAAATGGATGGTGTCAGCAAAATAAGCCTTCTTTGATTTTAGACCAGGTGAGCCACAAAATTCAGAGAAGAGCTTGAAAATTAAATTCACTTGGCTCATCTACAAGAATTTCACGTGGATTGATGGTAACCATTAGGCCAATAATTTTAATGAACCCAAAAATTCTCTTTGATTTTTTAAGTTCATAAATAACTTCTAGTTGTCTTTGCTAGTACTATTTTTGTTTTTATTCATCTATTTAGACCTTTTTTCAGATTTTTTAATTCACAGACATTAATAAGATGCCAAAATCTGTGGATTTCCACTGCATGAGCTGCTGGATGAGGGAGGGTGTTTGTTTACATGGCGGCTGCCCCATGGTAGCTCTCTTACCCCATTACCCACATGATGGATGCAGGTACACCAGACCTGTGGAAGCCCTGGATGCTCTGGCAAGACAGTAGGAAATGGGGCCTTTTTATGGGTTACATGAAAAATGCCTGATATCTACCAGGTTTACAATGAAACTGGTTTTGAGTCTTTCACAAGCTCTCTGCCATCTAATCAGAAAAGAAAAACACAGTCATCATACAAAATCCATTTCAGAGCTACCCATCTGAAACTCTATAAAATCCCTTTAAAAGATTAAATTAATACTCTTTATGAAATTTATCTGGCAGCACAGGACCTCACTGCCCAGTTTATAGAGGTTATGAGTTATAACAAACTCCAGGTTGTTCTTCTATTCCCAAGCCTGAAAAAAAACCAACAGGCAAACCAAGAGCAAAGGGAACCAGGGAGTGGTCCTGAGAAAGTGAAAGTTCTCCAGTAATTTTACGCATAAGTATATTACATTTAGGAAACTTTTCCCTTTTTTGTCTTCTGTTTCCTTATTTATTTATTTTCTTCTCTTTTTGACTTGATGGCATTTTACTGAAAAACAGCGGAACATACCAAAATCCTACAGAAAGGTCTTTTTCTTTTTTTCCTTTTTGTTTTATCTGTTAAATGTCACAAAGATTTTCCAGATCAATACAGCTAACCTGTGCCAATTAAGCTCTTAATGTGGGTGTTAAATGAGGCTTAGGCAAATGATAAGAGCCTGTGTCCTGATGGATTTCACACTGTGCCTTACACCTCAAAGCCATCACAAGGTTATAGCAATCTGATTATTGATTGACTCTAGAGCTCTTCATTATACTTAATACTTGATGGACTACTTCAAAACCATGCTGTACTGACCAAGTGGAGATCATTAAAAAGTACATATAAAAAGTATAGTTAATATTCAAAACAGCCTCTGAGGAGCTATGGGATTTTGTCTGGACAGTACATGGCAGGATTTTATTCACTTAGAAATTTAAGCTTCCTTAGCCCTTTTTCCAGAAAAGAAAAGTAGTGGAAATGGTGCAGCTTTTCCCCACAGTCATACTGCCATGTTGAGTCTGGAACTGAGGGCTGAAGATCCTTACCTCAGGAAGATGTCTGTCTTTAAGACCTCAGGAAGATGTCTGTCTTTAAGTTCTCGTACAGTCAGCCTCAAAGCTTCTCCTTACTTACTGCAACCTTTTCCAATGGCTTAAACTTCAGCACAAATTGAGTGGGCTGGAGAATTTTTCTTTGCCTTCAGCCTGGCTGCAGATTCACAAGACACCTGTAAAACAGGCTTGTTTTACTCCATAACCCATACCCTACTGTGAGTGTGGATGTACCAAAAGCTTTAGCATGGGGACATGTCTGCCAGAGACTGGGCAAAAAAGAAATTAAAATCTGTGCTGGTTTGTCAGTGCTGGTTATAAATCTGTGCCAAACCAAGTATTAGTCCACAGGAAAAAAAAAAAAAAAAAAAAAAAAAAAAAAAAAAAAAAAAAAAAAAAAAAAAAGAACAATAGTTTCAGAGTTGTTGTCTGTCTCCAATTGCTATTGACACTGTCGCTCCCATGAGATCTGCTGCTTAGCTGCAGATCTCTGCATCTGGCCTTGCTGTTTAACTGCTGTTAGCAGACAATGGAGACAAACTCACCCTTCTGACTTTTTCTGTCCTCACAAAGTAGCCATGTAAAATAAGTCAGATGACTCATGTCTTAGAATAAACACTTGCTTATTTGTAGGCAGCCATTGGCTCCAAAGGGTACCTGGGGACTAGCTTAGACATAAGCACTCAAGCCTCAGGTTTCTGAAATTAGTGAAATTTAACTCCTGCTGTGGATCTGTTTGCTATTGAAACAAATATTTTCAAGTTTAAGATGGTATTTGTACAAATGGGCTCCCCTCCATTTGGTTGGTATGTGATGATTTCATTGACCATCCCAATATTGACTTACTCAGTCTATTGAAAAACATAGCCTTGCCTCCTGTGGGATGGAGGACAGACAATGCAGGACCATCTTTGTCCAGCCTGGGGAGTGGATTTTTTCATCTTCAGAGAAATGAGACATCCTTAGTTCTACATCACCCTTAAAATTTACTGGGAACCTTAAGGGAAACCCATACATATGATGCATAAAACCTAGTGTAAAATTAATTGTAGGTTTCCAACTTTGCAAAAAGCCAAAGAAAAGTGATTACAATATCAAACATTTACAAACAGAAAAGAAAATCCCTTGCCCACACTCCTCACATGTTATGTGGCCTTGTCCTCAAATGCTATCTAATGTCTTCCTTTTATTAAAAATTATATTCTCTCCTTTGCTGCTTCAGCACCATTGCTGGGCAGGAGTTGGTTCTGTCAGTTCTCTCTCTCTCTTAACACATCAGTACAATTTTTTATTTGCTGTTTCTGTCATTGTCAATAATTACATTATTTTTACTTGAAGAGCTTTCTTACACATTTATCACTGCTGCCTAGATAGTATATCACACACAAAAAAAAATCTACCAACATAGCAGGATCATGGGGTGGGAGTCAGCTTAAGATTTAACCACAAAAATTTTTGTGGTTAAATCTTAAGGCTTTATTGGGACCTAAGCATTGTATCCAACATAAAGTTTGTTAATACAGTTAGTGGAGCCTCAAGGGCAACTAAGACAGCAGGCAGACTACTTTTGGGTGAGGTGTACCCTCCTCTAAATCCTGTCTGTATTTCCATCAGGCAAGAAGCACTCTTCCCCTGTATTTGCACACTTTGGTTTGGCAGGAGCCCACCAGAATAATATAACACAGGCTCACATGCATGCAAACAGATGAAACAAAGGCAACCCTGTCTATTTTATAAAGCACTGGTATGCCTTATGATACTCTTTCTTCTGTAGTATCCAAATTAGTTGCAGAATCCCATCCATAGATCTTCTCAGAGACAAACCCTGAATTGAGAAAAAAAAAGTCATCATATCAAACTTTGCTAATCTGTATTTAGAACCTGCCAGAGCCCTCATGCAAAACCAAGTATGTGACAATGACCCAGAAAGAGAAATGAGCAGGAATTATTCGTGCTTTAGGTGAAGAATCCTCCTCCCTGTCCTCTTGTGTTCCCTTGGATGGGAGGACAGCAATGCATCAGGATTGCACACCTGCACCCATGGTCCATATAGTGCCATTTGTTTCTCATGGTGAATATCTCTGGTTCAGTCGCCTAAATATCACCATGAGGAAACAGCACCGTCCTAAAAGGGACAAATGTATAAAATGTGATGCTCTGAAACCTTTGCTGAAGATATTCAAAATCTGCCTAGACATGCTCCTGTACAGCCTGTTCTAGGTGCTTTAGCAAGGAGAAATTGGACTAAATGATCTTCAGATGGTGAAAGTCCCCTTTAGCCCCTTTCTGTGAGTCTGTAATTTGTGTTCAGGGAAAGGATAAGGATCAGAAAATAGCTCATAGCTAGATGTCAGGCTGTGAATGCATTAAACTATGGAAGCTATGCACTGAAGGACAATCAACCAATATACACATATATATATATAAATATTCTGTACAAAAAATTGTTCTAGGTAGCCTGTTGATTTACTCTGCAGCTACATGTTAGGGCCTTAACAATAGGAAAAGGATTGCATCTTAAATTGCTGCACTATCCTTGTAAACAGCCTTGTATCAAATTGCAAATAAGGGCATGTTGCCCATCAATAAAAAAGCCTAATATCAGTAAATAGAATTGAAACACATGGAGGGGGAGGGCAGGGAAGGAAAAAACTGACTCCATACCTGGAAGTTATGATGGACTTTGGAATGGTTCAGGTGAGAGTCTTATCAAGAGAGAAGTGTTGAACCTGGTCTGTCTCTATGTGAAGCATTTTATCAGATTAAAGTACCTGACATTTTGCTCATCAGCTTCAATCTCTTTTTTTTCTTTTCTCATCAGGAGGCCAAGAGGACTGCATCCTTTCTTATGAACCTGTCACAAGACAGGAAAGTAAGTTTCATCTTTTCTATCACTCTTCCTTATGTTTTTGTTTCAGAGTTTGGGGGCCAGCAGAGTGAGCCTTGCTCTTCCAGTCCCAGATTCACTGTAGCTTCCTTTTCTTGGACACTCAGTCTATTTTCATATTAAAAAAAAAACTTATGTTATGGTATTCCTTGGAAGCCACTACTTCTTAACATTCCCAGGACTCTTCTTCACGGTACATTCTAATGGACTTTACTAGTTCACTAGAAAATTAATCAGTAAATTTTCTAGATTTAATGCAATATTGTTACATGGAAAGCCTTTATTATGCTTCTCATATGGTATGTGACATTGTCCAGGGCAGACAAACACATGGAAAGGCAACTTAAAATGGGAGCACATCCATCTGGTTTAATGGGGGGTGCAGTTTTGAGGTGAAAAAAAAGGTGAAAAAACTTGAGGTGAAAAAAAGGCTACAATAGCCTTTCCATACCTCATGGAAGAGTCCATCTGCAAGCATTTGGGAGTGGCCTTGTTAAGCGATAGTAAATATATCTATGCTTCTACATAGTCATTTGACTTGTGCATGGACCATCACAGAGCTCTGCAGTGGTATTCATTCCATCATTCCCTTTTCTCATGTCAATAAATAAAATATTCATCAATAAAATGTGCTCCTAAGTTTTCACTTCATACATAAAGACAATAAATCTGGTTGGTGATATTTGAGTGCATTCATTTATTATATAGTATTTATTATTTATTGTGGATAAGATCATCAAAATATGCCTTTCTTTTTGTTTTTCAGTTAATTACACCAGGCCGGTTATTATTCTGGGCCCTATGAAAGATCGGATCAATGATGATTTGATATCTGAGTTCCCTGATAAATTTGGGTCATGTGTACCACGTAAGTATGATTTTACTCCTAGTTCTGCAGCTGAGTGAATGGTATTCCTTGGTGCCACACATTAATTAAATTTCTAGGAAAGCAGCATCCATGAACTATGCATAGTTGCATTTCTCAAAAGTCATTTTTTCATCAGACAGAAAAGGGGAAAGGAACGAAAAAAAATTTTAAAATTCAAAAAATGTTGTGAGTATCTGGAAAAAAATTCTGAAAGTTTGAAATGCTGTTAAAATTTAAAATGTTTCAACTCAATTGCACAACATCCACTAGTAAATATACAGAAAAATCTGTGATTTGTGTGAGATATAGACTGTTGAATCCAAAAGCAATGTTAGAACCTGAATTAAACAGATTATTTATATCTTGGACCATTAGAGCTTGCTGTTTATTTGAGGGCCTAATTGCAGTTGTACTTCATTTTAAATGGTTGTCTCTGGCAATACACTAAGTTAAAACTACTAGAGATGAGAACAGAATCAGGCTTATAATAAGGCTAAATTGAGTTGATGAGATTGCAATCCATTTTATCACTGTAATAACATTAAATTGAAACTAGGAAATGCATTTTATATTTGAGGTTTGTGTGTGATTCTGCTGAAAAAAGTGGAATTCTGGTAAATCCTAATTTTATTTTAGCCTGTATTGATTGGAGGTAAACATTGGAAGGTATTACTACAAAAAGACAGCTTTACTGTCATAGCTCTATTGAAAACAATATGTAGTAGGCAAAGATCTGCTCTCAGATGTGAAGTGCCCTCACTTAGAGCAGACCCAGCATTGCCCACTGAGCAAACCATGGCTGCATTTTTTGCACTAAATGTTTTTGCAGACTTCTTGATCGTCTGTCTCTTGTTTCATGCAGATACCACACGGCCGAAGCGTGACTATGAAGTGGATGGGAGAGATTATCATTTTGTCATTTCAAGAGAACAAATGGAAAAAGATATCCAAGAGCACAAATTTATAGAAGCTGGGCAGTACAATGATAATTTGTATGGAACTAGTGTCCAGTCTGTAAGATTTGTGGCAGAAAGGGTAGGTTGACAGTATTTTTTTTGCCAGTGCAACATGATCTGTTTTGCTTCCACATTGTGTCTCAGACATGATTCTCTACCAAAAATACAAAATAGCTGCAAAACAGAATCCTAATATTTATAGGCTTTACAATGACTCCACAAGTGGAGTCTCTGACTTTGAATGACATCATTCTTGGTACTGTCTATACTTGGATATAGTGCCATGGATTCAGGGTTCTAACACAGTGCCTCAAGTACTCCTCAAAACAGTCTCTACTCTTCCCTCTGTAAGAGAGGTAGATAAACTAAATCACTTTCCCAAAGGCAAAAGAACAAACCACAGAAATGTTGAATTATTTGCCTCAGGTGACACAGGGAGTCTTTGACGTAAACAAGAACTGAATTAATCACTAAGAACATGGACATCCTGTTACTTTTATAAATGTATTTTCCTCATCTCAAGAAAATCCTCCTGCCCCTGCAAATTTCATCCTAGTAAAAAATAAATCCCAAGTTTGTTCCCGTATCACCAGTGTATATTTATACTGGCACTAAAGCAAAGGAAAGAGCACAGCATAGTGGAGCATATGCCTTAGCTCCCCTTTCCCTGGTGTGCTAGTAATGGCCCCAGGGCACTGCATCACAGATTTTCTTCCTATCTTTTGGCTGATCTGCAGCAAAGTCTGCAAAAATAAACACATGCTCATCTGTTTCCAACAGGGCAAGCACTGTATACTTGATGTGTCAGGAAATGCTATCAAACGACTACAAGTTGCACAACTCTATCCCATTGCTATCTTCATTAAGCCCAAATCATGGGAGCCTCTGATGTGAGTATAAACTTCTTCGAGCATTTTAATTTTTTGGGGGGGTACAGCCTCAAATGGCACCACACAGGTCTTGAGTCTAAATTTTGCTTGTTGTCTAAAATCAGTAATAATGAGATGAAGTAGGATGAGTGCCCTCAGAGCCTGTCATCCACTGTATCCTGGTATCTCAAGGAACTTTGAACCTTTCAGACTGGTACACATGGGATTATGTGCTGGACCATGAAGAACTCCCTACCAGTGCTTGGTGTATTTGCTCCAACCTCTGCAACAGGTTCACCAGGGACTCACTCACGCAGCTTGGCTTGTCCCATGCATCTTCAGATGCTCTTGGGGTTTAGAGTCTGGCCAAGGGCACAAACAAGGAGGTAAACCTATGTCAGACTTGAGGTATGTTCCTCTTCACCAGTCCTTCATTTACCTGCAAGTCTCTAAGAGGATAGGCAAGGAGCCATGGGACTGGAGAGGGGCAAACATAAGGCTTACAAGAATGAAAGAGAAGACACAAGCTCCGTGCTGCCAAGTCTGTCCAAGGTGGCACATACTTGGGGGATAAGATCAAAACTCAATATAAGATCAGTAAGATGAAATTTAGCACAGATAAAGGAGAGAAAATGCAATGCATGAGTACAAGCAGGGAATAATTTAGCTATAGCACTGCAGAAGAGCATCTGGCAGTTGGGGTGGATCACACAGGAATACGAATAGATGGGTAATGTGGTTGCAAAAAAAGGAAATTGCCACTGTGGGCTGTATTCATATCAGTGTTGTGTAAGGACACAATAGACTCCTATTTTGTTTTACTGGGTATGGATGAGGCCTCAGCTGGAGTGCTGGCCTAATTCTGTTTTCCACCCTGCTGGTGGAGGAGGAGCAGGAATTATTCAGTATCACAGAGAGAAGGCTGAGGAGAAAATATGGAATTGATATTCATCTTGAGTTAAAACTCAGGATAAAATAGATAGATATCAAGTTGTTTTCCATGTACACTTACAGTTATGCAAGAGCTATCAGCTTAATTTTCTGTCATAGGGGTGAAATTTTGAATTGTGGCAATTCTGTTCAATAATTTTATTGACAACATGGCTGAGGGTACTGAGTCTTTCATGAGTAAATTTGCAAATGACACTAACTGGGAGTGTGTGTCAATCTGCTGGAAGGTTGGAGGGCTCTGCAGAGAGACCTGGAATGACTGGATGGCTGGGCAGAGTCTGATAAGATGAAGTTTAATAAGTCCAAGTGCCAAGTCCTGCATTTTGGCAGGACAATAACCCCCTGCAATGCTATAAACTGGGGACAGTGTGGCTGGACAGTGCCCAGGAGGAAAGGGACCTGGGGATTCTGATGACAGCAGCTGAACATGAGCCAGCAGTGTGCCCAGGTGGCCAATGAGGCCAAAGGCATCCTGGCCAGTATCAGGAATAGTGTGGCCAGCAGGAGCAGGGAGGTCATTCTTCCCCTGTCCTGGGCACTGGTGAGGCCACACCTTGAGTGCTGTGTCCAGTTCTGGCCCCTCAGTTTGGGAAGGACATTGAGACACTTGAGCACGTCCAGAGAAGGAAACAAGGAACACAATTCCTGTGAGGAACAACCGAGGAAGCTGGGATTGTTTAGCCTGGAGAAAAGGAGATTCAGGGGTGACCTTATCACTCTCTACAACTTCCTGAAAGGTGGCTCTAGTCAGGTGGGGGTTGGTCTCTTTTTCCAGGCAGCAACTGACAGAACAAGAGGACACTGTCTTAAGCTGTGCTCAGGGAAATATAGGTTGGATATTGGGATATTTTTTTTTCTATAGAAAGGATGATAAAGTACTGGAATTGTCTGCCCGGGGAGGTGGTAGAGTCACCATCCCTGGTTGTGTTTAAAAAAGACTGGATGTGGCACTTGGTGCCATGATTTAGTTGAGGTGTTAGGGCATGGGTTGGATTCAATGATCTTGAAGGTCTCTTCCAAACTAATGATTCTTGTGATTCTGTGACTCCCCTCCCCCAGGGCTCTGCAAATGCCAGGTAGTGCCGTAGGTATGTGTTTGACAGCCAAAATGTTGGCACTCCCTCTCGTGACAGATGCGTGTCTGGTGATTGTAACAGTGTGCCTGCAGCCACTGGTCACAGAGCCCAAGAATGCCAACCCAACCCATCCCTGGAATATGCATTCTTCTTGGCCCTGCTTTTGGCAAAGCTTTTGGCTTGCCGTATGTCCAGCCATATTACAAGGAATGATGCACAATATCTGGTACTTGCACAGCACTATCCTGACTTCCTGACTTTTTTTCCAGCCCTACAATTCAATAATATTCTGATTTTGTTGCTGTGTAGAAGGGGAAGGGTCATCTGATAGCCTGCCTTCTGCATTGATTGTTTCAACAGAGATCTTAATCTACAGTTTTCCAATTCATAAAACATTCCCATTATTTGTTTAATGCCTTTGGAGTGATTAAAAAACAAAGTAAATAAAAGTGGCCCTTTTTCTGAAAAATAAATCAGGCAGAACCAGAAAAGTGGCGATAACATAAAGGCTTTGTTGATTTGATTATAGAACAGCAAATCCTTGAATAGACAGAATGGTGTTAAGAAGATGCAAAATATTATGACAATCATTCTGCTATTGAACCAAAGCAATGCTAATTACTTCACTTAGGGCAATAAAACAAGTGGGCTGTTTAAAAAATGCCTTGACTTGACACTCAGTGCTATGATCTAGTTAACAAGGTGGTGACCAGTCAAAGGTTGGACTTTATGATCTTGGAGGTCTTTTCCAACTTCACGATTCTGTGATTCAGTCTTTTTTAGGTGTGTAACTGCAACACAAAAATTATTATAGGTTTATCTGTCATAACTATTACTCCTATTCATACAAATGAGTTGAAAGCTACTTCAATAGCAAAGTCAAAACACAAAAGACAAAAAAATTCTAATCACAAGATGCAGAGAAACAAAGATAGAAGATTTCTCTTTCATCAAAATTAGCACATAAAGTTGTAGTCTCTCATTTATACATATGCTTATTTGCACCCATCTGAAGTGGAGGTAAGAAGAGTGAAGAGAGCATAAAACAAGTTTGCACCTGCTCTTGAAAGAACACATGGCTATTGCTGTAAACAAATTGCTCCTTCCTTCCTTCCTTCCTTCCTTCCTTCCTTCCTTCCTTCCTTCCTTCCTTCCTTCCTTCCTTCCTTCCTTCCTTCCTTCCTTCCTTCCTTCCTTCCTTCCTTCCTTCCTTCCTTCCTTCCTTCCTTCCTTCCTTCCTTCCTTCCTTCCTTCCTTCCTTCCTTCCTTCCTCTTCCCTCCCTCCCCTTCCTCCATTCCTCTCTTCCCACTCCTACATGACTCCACCTGGTTTACTCCCAGAGGCTTGCTTGTTCATACCCTTCAATCAGCCTGTCTCTCGAGGAATGAGGACAGTGGTGAGATCATGGGGATGAGAAATGGAAGTAAGAAAGAACCAGCCTGGCTGAGCTCTTCACTGGGAGAGGAAGAGAACCCTGGAAAATATGCACTATATTTTGAATTAATCAGCTGTGCAGGTCCCTGGCTAAGAAATAAGAAATAGAAGGGACAGCAGTATGACGGCACTTTAATTTCATCACAAAAAATGGACATCATGGTCCTCCCCCTTCTCCATACTCTTTTCTAATGGCACAGAATGGGCAGAGTCAGGAATACAACTAGCACCGTTTTATACCCCAGGCAAATCTACAACCTGAAAGTGTAGCGCAAATTTCTACCTGTTTCAAAGTACTTCCTAATTTAAACACTTGTTTATATTTTTATTTGTATTGTTTTTTCTGCTATTCAAAGATCTTGAGCAAGGGAAGACTTTTAAAATTTTACCAGAAACAAATCTGAAAGGAAGAGGATGTTGTTAGCATTACAATACTGGTTAAGTGCTGTAAGATGAAAGTGTTAAGTTTGCCTAAGAATTTGCAGTGGTATGTCCCACTTCAAGACAGAGTTTTAGTTCAGTCACCTAAAGTAGGTTTAGCTGATATGAAATCCACCCAAACTTGATTTGATAGCAATTTTTCCAATAAACAGAATTAGTATTATTACAAATTTAGCAGAACAACACAAACCTTATATCAAACCTTTTTATATAATCTACAAATAACTGACATTAATTTTAAAAGAAGTCTTTCTTAGCCTTTATTCTATAAACCTGCTTTCTCCATGGCATTAGTATTTGCAAAGAGATTTTTCTAAGCAGTGTTCCCAGCTATATGGTTACATATATAGGTAGGCAGCTTTAAGCCATTTCTGGAAACACCTTTTTGCATTCTGGACAACTTCCAGAATGTTTTTCAGAAGCCAAGTAGGAGTTAGCTGCAGCAAGTTCATACTGTTGTGCACTTCATAGAACGGGGTTTTTTTGCACCATCATGTCCATAATTTCCTACATGCATCACCCATGGCATACTGTGTACAGTCCATTACCACATAAACATATAATTCAGTGCAAGGCATAAAATCAGATTTATGCTTTCCTACTTGCCTCAGAAAATTTCTGTCATGTTTTAAGAAGTAATGAATCTACACTGGGAAAAAATGCTAGAACAAGCAAACTCTATTTATTATTGATAATTTAGACATCTACAAGCATATAAGGCAGTAAATGAATATGAGCTTGATTCATTGCAAATATACAGGGGTATTAATACTTAAGTGTGCACAGGCAAGACAACTCATTTCTTAAACTTATTAAATTATGCTTCTGTTGAAACAGAAATGAACCATCAAATAACAAAACACTGAAAAAAACCAGAATGTCTGTCTTTGTTTTTGTGTTTATTGGCACCCAGTAAGCAGTCAGTGCAACCTTATCCATCTGAGACCATCAGCTGAGTCTGGGAGATACAGAGATTCCTGAAGGAGCTTCAGGCAGGAGTGCCGGGTGCTCAGACTGTGGGACATCCTGGATTCCAGACCTGTCTATGGATTCCTGATGTCTCAAGCTGTCAGTTAGCAGCTACCAGACTCAGGCCTTGTATTTTGTTTGAGAATGTAAAGTAGTGAACCCAAGAGAAAATTTGGTGGAGAAAAGTGAAATGGAAAATAGTCTGAAGAAGTAGTTTTTTACAACATAAGAATAAAATTCAATTGAAAATATTGAAGCTGTCCATGAACTGTTAGAAGAATTTTACTATTTTTCTCTTTTACCAATCTCAATCCATCTGTGATTCAGTTGAACATGCCTTTTGAAAGCCATTCTATCAAGAATCTAAACTTTTTGATTACTTTCTCCATATTTCTAGGGAAATGAATAAACGTCTTACAGAGGAGCAAGCAAAGAAAACCTATGATCGAGCAATTAAATTAGAACAAGAATTTGGAGAATATTTCACAGGTATGTTTTTATCAATACCAACTTTTTTCCACAAGATATAGTCTTCTATTCCAAAACCACTGGATCAACTCTGTCTTTGACCTAGAGTACCTGTCAGTATAGTGTGCCCAGAGCAAGGACTTCTGGCTTGAGAGTATGGTTTCCTTGAAATTCAAGACCAGTTGAGGCACTTGACTCCTCAAACTCCAAAAGTTTGATGCCCTGAAGGAGTATCTATGCTGAGGGAAATTAAAGGACAAACCACTGTGCTTTGTGTTACAGTTGCTTTACCTTCTTTCAGCTTGGGCCTGATCTTGTTAACCTCAGCAGCCAAGAGTGAACTCATAATAACCAGATCAGAAAGGTTGTAAATCTGCTGCTGCCCACTGCTGAAGTAGGTTCTAAATCAAATGAAGTGTAAAGCTTAACCTCTAACAGTGGGAATCTCTTGTGGTTCCCTTCCCAGGACAGAACTGCTAGTTCTCTGAACTAACCTGGCTCAGTCTTCTCAGTACAAGCAGTGGGATGGGTCTTTGTCATAGACAGGTGCCATTGATTTGAACTTAGTTGTCATCTGCAGGGTTACGACTTTTCTATAATCAACATCTCAGTATGCCAGTATTCCTTCTCATTCCATGAGTATCTATGAGTATGTTGAAGATCTGCTGACGCTGGATGCTGTATCTATCAATTAAAAGAAATATTGATATGTTTTCTCTACTGCAGCTATTGTCCAAGGAGATAGCTTAGAAGATATATATAATCAATGCAAACTTGTAATTGAAGAACAATCTGGGCCTTTCATCTGGATTCCTTCAAAGGAAAAATTATAAATTAGCCACTGCACCTCTGATTACGACGGGAGAATATTTAGAAGAAAACTATAATATACTATTTGGAGGCTTTCCTGTTTTTGTTGCATTTATGTCCTTTGCAGTCAATGTGAATTTTGATGAATGTACAACACAAAGTGTTTGAAGCCATGAAGGACACTGATGGGTCAAAGGGTAGGAACAAAAAGACTTCTACCATATAAAGCAAATCTGTTGTGTGCTCAGAGCACGAGTTGTAGGTATAAACTTTTGACATGGAGACCCTCTGTCACGGGGAGCTAAGCCACCTCCTGTGCCCACGCGGACATTTTGATCAATTTCAATGGCTGAGCTCAGTGTGTTGATTGCTTTAGAGAAGTTCCCAGCTCTTGAACCTCATATGGGGCTTGATCCTGCAAGGCGCTCAGCACTTGACCCCAGTTCCTACACTTGAGTAGCCTGTTGATTTGGAGTCACTTGTGACCCTTCCCTACACCGTTCAGTCCCACCAGTTCCAGTAGGACTATTCACACGCTCAAAGCTAAGCACAGGCTTAAGCATTTTTGCTAGATCAGGGCCACATGCACCTTGCAAAATCAAGCTCAGAGTATTTGGTCCCCCTTCCTAACTGAGGTAACTGTTAGGACACTCTGTGACCTGACTGGGAGGTGGGTCCTGTTCTAAGCTTGTCATTGCACATTTGTAGTTGGTACACCTCGACTTTGGTAACTATGCACATCTTTTGATTTCTGAAACCAAGTCAACCATTTCTTTTTTTCCCCTTTGGAAGCATATTGCATCAGGAACTACCCACAATATGGTTTATTTTGATGGTGTTTAGGGGTGGGAGAGGATGGAAGCATTTCACATCACACACACGTGCACACAAACACATTCCCATGCGGACACACACATGTATGAGGATTCACAGCACCTATGTTAACAAGGAGGGATACAACTGGGAAAAGCTTTAAAATTTTTGATTGTCTATTTTATCATTTATATTGATAGAAGGCACTTAAAGATGGAATAATTTATAAAAATAAAAATATATTGATGTATAGAAACTAATTTCTATAGGTAAAATGTTTTTGTGAAGATATTTTGTAAAGATTAATTAATTGAAAGATTAAATATTTACACCCTTGTGTGACTGTCAAATGTAAAGAGGACCATCAAGTTGCATTATACTTCTTCCATAACAGATTCTCTATTATTAATGACAAGCAAGATAATTCCTTAAATTGTAGTTGTCATCTTGTTTTTCTTTAAATTTAATCCTCTCCCTTGCCTCTGTTTAATCATGATGAACTCCTGCAGAAAGATCTCTTGAACTCACTGCCCTGTAGGAATTTTCTGAACACAAAAGGATAATAATGCATCTTTGAAAGGGAAAGCAAAATGTCAGTGCTTAAATGCAGATAGTAATTTCTGTCTTAGGAAAGAGGCACCCTTAATCCCCAAATGTTTTACGATTCTTCCTGTTTCCTTCAGGGAAATAAAAAAAGTCTTTGATCTTTCCTCTCTTTTCAGGCAGGTTGCAATCTAACTTGTATCTTCATTCATTTCACAGTCAACAAGGGTCTTAAAAGCAGAAACTGAGGCAATAGACATTTGTGAGGGATTTGGGGAAGGTCTGTGGAATTGCAGTTTGGGATATATGGATGGGGAGAAGGAGGTATTTTTTTTTTCTCATTTCACATTGCCCTTCTTCTGTATACTGATGCCATTCTTTACGGACTTACAAGGGGACAACTGCAACAGATGCTGTGACAGTAGAACTGAATTGCCTTTGCTGCTGCTGGACCATGTTCTCTATAAAACCCACACTCCTGCCTCCGCTGCACTGCAGGAGTGCAATGCTTATAGCTGGTGGCTACAGCAACCCTAATGCTTACGGATGTCTTAAGGGCAAATGCTAAATAGACTCCTGTGGCAGTTGTCTGTTCGAAGCTTACATTGCTGCACCCTGTCCAGCTGACAGGTCTATCCAGCCACCTTCCGCGGACAGCGCGACGAGCTGGATGTTTGCAAAAGCCACCAGCAGTGACAGGGTTAAAAATACGGGCATTTTACTGGCTCTGAGTGGGCCTCTCACGCTTACTGCCCAACTATGGTAACTCTGAGAAGTTCACACTTCTTTAACTATTTTTCCTGCCTGGTCAGCGCAGATTTATAAACAAGGGTTTCAGTTAAGTCTCCAGAAGAGCTTTGTAACCAGAAGGGCTATAAACTTTTTTTTTTTTTTTTTTAATAATATTAATTAATGAATGCTTTGATTTTGGATAATTCTGCAGAAGTCCACAGAGTGGCCCCAGATCTTTGGAAGCCATGGATTTTTCCATGCTAGCAAAATACTATTGCCCCAGGTTGGGAAATAGCCCACCAGACCTGAAAAACCAAGTATCCTAAAGCAGGAACTTAATTCTAATTCTCAGCTCTGTTTTTAAGCAATCAATCACATCTGCTTCTTTGTTTCTTAGTTCAGCATGCAGCCTTTTATGGTACTATCCTACTAGTAACTGTTTTGCTTTGTCATGTGCTGTGCTTTACGGTGAACAGTAACACTACGGCTGAGTACAATCGATTTTTCCATCAGTCCTTGGTTACTGTAGTAACATTATTTATTTTTCCCTGTCTGTTGTTTGTGCTTCCATTTTAGAGTTGACATTGCACTTCTTTTTTTTTTTTCTTTTTTTTTCTTTTTTTTAAAATAAAACATATATTTAAAAACAAATCGTCAAGAGAATCAGTGAGAGATCTTATTTCCCTTAGGACTTGTACTCCCATTTGTTTTGTGTGTTGATGTTTTGCATTCCATGTTACAGCATCCTCAGAGCTGCAGTCCATTTTTGCATTGCAGCTGTTCAGATCATACTGGGTGGTAGTGGGAGGAGGAAGAAAAGCATAAGACTTATGCAAAATTACATCTGGTGAAAAAGTCCAAACTCACAACCCACAGCAATTGGCACCTGACTCCATATTGGTGTTAACACAGTTTAGCATAATCAGATTCCTTTTCTGTCCATGTAAAAGACTTGGGAGCATCTAACCATGAGACCAATGCAAATGCTGGACCCTTTAGGAAAAGTGCCAGATCACACCCCTGGTGCTATATCTCATGTTCTGGCACAGTGTGTAGCACCGTAGGGTCTAAGCAGAATCAAAATTATCCCAGCTTTTTGTCCACCCATGAATGATCACAATGACATCTTGCTAGCTTTGTGCAGATGTGCAATATTACAACTTAATTATTTTTCCTTGCCACAAATGAAAAAATAATAAAAAAAAATCTTCCATGCACTGACTCATTGAGAGCTTGCTAACAGGGCTCAGTGGAATGGCATTTCTTCACTGGTCTTACGGTCTGACCATCAACCAGTGAAAAAGCCTCTTTTTTGCTTAATCCCCCTTCCTACAGAGGTACCCTGTCCATGCTAGCGCTTTGTAATTTCTTTGGTAGTAAAGGCTGTTTCTAGATCAATATTCTGTGATGTAATTGTGTTAGTAGCTAGCATGGTTTCATGCTCCGGTATGGATAGGGTCCTAGGAACCACTCGGTGAAAGTCAAGGATAAGAAATCTCTCCGTTGCACTGAAATTACAAATCCTCATCCTGGAGAGCAGTGTGGTACCTGAGCTAATAACCACTACGAGCCAGCAACAGTGTCCTAGGTATACAACATCCACCTACCTATTTGCATTTGTTTTGTATGGAGGAATTGTTGGCATTACACCTTCACTGTTACTCACTCATCAGCACCCATTCAAACTGTATTTTTGTTTTGGTTTTCTTATATTTTAATATTTGTTTTTCAAATTGTATCCCTGACCAGAGGGTTCAGAGAGTGAAAACACATGAGGATATTTGTAGGAAAAACCATCTTGAGGAAAAAGTATCAACCTCCTTTTTCAGATGCAGATTTAAAGCCATAATATCTGCCGTGTTCACAGAAAGTGGTCTTTTATCCTTCACAGCTTTTAATCTCAATATTTCCCTTCTTGAACATTTTGCCTGTCATGTTATGCATGTGGTTCACTGTGCAACTGCATTCAAGTGTGCAAGCCCATTCCTTGGTGGAATAAACTTTTTTTCTTTCCCATTAAAAATCAGATATTTTGTCAATTGGTTCAGAAATAAGAATGAGGTCACTATACTAAAAAATAAAGTTTCCATTCTAGGACACAAATCAGCATCAAAGCTAACAACAGATAGCATCTAAAATCTATCCAGCATATAGCTAGCCTAGATCCTCAGCCGGTGGAAATCATGGTCACTACTCTGATTTCAATGGAGTCCATCCCATTTATACCACCTGAAGTTAAACATCCATCCTCCTCATCACATTGATTTTTTTGCATCTCTGTAAAACACCAAGGCCACCTGATTAAATAGCAGCTCAGCACTTTCCATCACTATTTACTGCTTGTTTTACTGTAACACCCAGAGGGCCAAGTCATGGACCAAGATCCTTTTGAGGCCAGTGCTGTGAAATTGCTAACAAAAAGGCACCCCAAGGGCCAAATGGATTTGCAGAAGGCTTAAGCTGCACTGACATCTCACCAAGAGCTATAGAAACTACCACTCTATTGGCCCTTTTTGAGCCTCTGTCTTTAAGGTGAAAAACACGAGAGGCGATCCATCATCTCTCACACTACATTAGCAGCTTACACCTTCTGGCCCTACAGCACAGGCAACTTGCCCTGATGTCAAACAGCATTTCTGGGGATGGGAGCCAGCATCCTAGGCAAGATCTTTGGTGGGGGGTGGGGGGAAAGCATAAAAAAAAGGGAAAAAACAAAAAGGCAACATTGTTGGCTCTTAGTGGGATAGCAGTCTTTTGATTTCTGGACTTGTGCTCCTAAATTTGAATTGGCCAGTTTGAATTTCTGAGTGCAGCAGCCTGTATGCACCAAGCTGCTCCCTCCAGTACAATGTTTGGCGCGCGTCTCTTTAGCAGGATGTTTCTCAGTCCAGCTGTAGTGTGGGGTGCTCAGAATCTGAACTGGAGTTTACAAAACACCCTGTCCAGCTTACACTCCTGTTATGTGTAAATACTCTGCGCATCCATTCCATTTGTGTAAAGAATAAAGCACACACAATTATAAAAATTAAGCTGTATATTTCATACTAGCTGTGTCCTTGCTTATTTATTCCAGTCCAAGCTCTCAGCTATGGTTCAGTTGTAAATGCTTGATAGAGTGTTTATAAATATGTCATGAATTTTATTATAAAATATTAATATTAAAGCATTTTTACACTTTATAGCAAATGGCTTCTTCACAAGGCATAATTTGTCTTTTTTCCTTGGAGCAGAATAGTAACAGAGAAATATTATGCTTTTATTTTGTCTTGAGACATTATCACATTTATCACACAAGACAGACACAAGAGTGGAATTAGGAGGATGGTTTCAAAAATGACTAAGAATAAGACACCTTTTCCCTTCTAGCCCTTTTATATTTCTTTTTGATTTCACATTGATATGGAAGTTGCCACCAAGAGGATTAATTCTGGTGAAATACAGCCACTTTCTCTATTTTTTATAATTAACTAATCATTCCATGTTTATGACATCACTGCACAACCATGGGGAAAAGGACTGTAAGAATTACATTATATCTGCTTGTGAGCAGCTTAGTGGAGCATAAATTCACTTGTGCTATGAGATCCCAACAGGTCAAGAACCTTGGGGTTTGGCCATTCCAGGAATATCTTTGCAGATGGTTTGTGGGCTCCAGGGAGGCCATGTGAACATTGTCAGTCCCCAGCAGAGGCAGTAACATGATGGTGACACTGCTTTTGACACAGACTATCTGCAGTCTAGAGGACCACGCAGCCTTTGTATGGCTCTGGGAGCTACAACTGAGACTATAGGGAAAAAACTCTGTCCACAAGGTTTTACATGTGTGATCACATGGATGGTTAATCATATAAACATCCCTTGTGATGCTTTAGCTTTCTCCAATAGATTCTAAAGAATGAGAGAATCCAAACAATTGACATCAAGAAGGGTCTTTTATTAAATAAAGTACTTTCTTCATCATCCTCTCTCTAGTAGGTCAACCTGAGCCAATTCCCCAGATTGTATTCTGTAGAAACAAGAGAAACTTAGAAAACAATCTTTATCAAATGGATTGGAGACAGAAAGTACTTAAAATGATAGGAAGCTAAACATGCTGTGATGATCAATTCAGGCAGTGGTGGCAAACTTTGCCAGCCTTTTGCCTTGGCCAGGCATAGATTATGTTCCTAATGGTCACATTTTCTCATTTGTCCCACTGCCTTTTAATGGTTCCTTCACACAGACAGCCAAGTATCTGGACTCAGTTGTCCGTTCACAACCTGTGAAAGACACTCTCCCAGTTTTGAAAATTATTTGAGACCAAAGCTACAAGGTAGGTGAGCAGTACTTGTGCTATGCAGATACCTCTAAGTGCCAAATCCATCTTAAGGAAGTCATTTCACCATGATTTTCAGAAGAATTTAGGTGTCTATCTGGCATAAGCAAGTTGTTCATTTCACCGTAATCAGAGCACTTTACAGCTGGCACAAAGCAAGGCAATGACACCTAAAGCACCTGTGGGAAAGCAGGAAAATGGTGATACCAGTTCCTAAATATCTGGGCACAGAACAGGCACTTTTCCCCATGAGCAATCCATACTGAAATCTTTATTATCAAAAATTCTATCCTGGAAATGTTCAAGGCCAGGTTGGATGGGGGGTCTGAACAACCTGGTATAGTGGAAGGTGTCCCTGCCTATGGCAGCAGAATTGGAACTAGATGATCTTAAAGTCCCTTCCATTCCAAACCATTCCATGATTGCATGAATTTGGACAGCAGAGGAAGGCCTACCATAGTATCCCTACCGGAGCAGGACTCACCAAAAGCACCATTACAAAGCCCATCACTGCAAGGAAGGTGACACTGCGGCTGCAGAGCATGGACTGCTTGGGTTGGCTGGCTGGGCATGTCACCAGTAAAAGAGCTGAACTGGTCTGCAGAGCAGTGTGGAAAGCTGTGGACATAAGCACTGCCTCCTCAGTGGAGGAGGGCAGCTCTAGACAGCACCCACTGCTGAGTCTCCTGCTGATGGAGATGGATCCGGCCTGACTCCGTGGAGAGTGAAGGTGCCAAATATCCCAGGGAGGGAGAGCATGGTGCCCAGAACAAATAAGTAATTTTAGTCAGTGAAAAAAATTGAATTGCTTGCTGCAGGAGCTCATTAACTACTGTCAACTACTCATTAGTGCTTGATCTAAGGAGAACCAAGTGGTGGCAACCAGGGAAAATTAATTAGGTCTAACACATTATAACAGTGATAGGGTTGTTACAGCATCAGTAGAAGGCCAATATACAGCTGGCCCCTACACCATACCAACTGATTAACTCATGTCTCAGGGCAAGCAACTGCCTGAGGGTTTGCTCTGGAATGTATGGACAAAGCTTTCAACTGCAGCCTCTTCTGGCTTCCCTTCCAACAGAGACTCACTGACACTGCCAAAGACTTTGCCTTACAGTACAATAAAGGAATGCAATAGAGCCTCAACTGTAAATTGCAATTTGAAGATGTTTTTAAGCTGCAAAACTCTGGGATGGGCTTTAAAGATGTAAAAGAAGTATAAAATGCTGAGAATCTGGAGAAAAATCCATCCCTAGCAGCCCATATGAAGTCCCAGTCGGAAGCAGAAACTTATCAGTGGTACCACCAATCCCTGTTTGACCTCTGCCTGACTCACATGCTCCAGAAGACTGTCCTGAACAAAATTCATGCTGGACTCCAAGGAAAGATTTTCTTTAAGGTCTTCTGGCTTCTTTCTTTTTCCCAAGAAGGGATGTTGCCACTGTGCCATCTGCACTTAAAGCTGATCAGGGGCTGTTCGTTACCTTCAAATCAAAACACAGGGTAAAATTGTATCAGTCATCACCATATTTAAGTACTGCAAGAGTCAAACCTATGTCAAACACCCATTTCTTTCTCTATTTTTGAACAAACAGTGTTTTGAATACTGTCAGCCTGATGACTCACAGAACAAATCTGAAGGGTCTGAGGGCAAATGCTTGTCTTACACTCCTGTCATCTGAAGTAGAGGTTTTGAACAGGAATTGCAGGATGCAGGAGTCACCAAAGCACCATTTTTCCTCCCCTGATTGGCTGCACTCTGCTTGCCTGGATGTGATTTGCTGAGAGTCAGCTGCTCATTAATGGCAATACATCTCCAGGAAAATATTAGGCAAATATTTTCTAAGCTATTAACTCCTCATCTGTATATAATCCTTCTTTAACAGCACTGGCATTTGCTGTAGGTAAGTATGCTCATCAGCTTACAATGAAATCTCACAGGCAACATATCCAGAGCCTCTTTTCTCAACAGACATCACATCATCCTATTTTAGAGATACCAACTGAGAAGGAAAACACTATTCTGAGACTGTCTTTGCTAAATAGGGAAAAGCCCTGCTGATCCCAACTCCAAGGGGATTGACAGAAGGCCATTTCCAATTAAATGAGCTTAGATGTTTGCTGGAGCATAGTCCATGGGGTAACTGGATATGGGGAACAGGTACAGTCTGTGGATATGAGGCAAATGGATAGTGCCTTACTCAGCTGGCTGGATTTGGGGTGGAAAAGGGGTGGTCATTTTGACAGCTATAGCAGGTATGCAAGTGAGGCCATGGGCCCGAGACAGAGCTAATGGAGAGGTGTGGGAGTGGGAAGGTCTCACATTGTTTAGTTCACTCCATTAACCAGCAGAGCTACAGATGGAGGCTTACAGGTCTCTGAGCATAAAGTTACACAGGGCAAATACCAATTCCAATGCATTAAAGAACCTGGAGTAAAACACTAGGGACCAGGAAAGCAGTAATTCATAGTCCTGTAGAAGAAACCAGTTGTTAATTGAGCCTTTGCTCATGGAGACAAATCCCCAGTGGCCACAGATTTCTGCCATAAATACAGCAACTCCCTTCCTTTAAGGAAGAATTGAAGTACCAGAGAACAGCAAGTGCCTGAGAGAGACCCACATAGCCAAGCATCATCTCACTGCCCACAAATGCATTGTGAAGGGCCCCTCCACACACGTGTCCCAATACATTAGCTTAAGGCAGCTCCACAGACTCTGCAGAGTAGCTACAAACTTGTTCTTCCCCACGCATACAGACACACACAGGCTCAGACAGAGCATTCAGGGACACAAATCACTGACCTGAGCAGTCTGAGTGCCTCAGCATCAGAGGAGCTGCTCTGTCAAGTGCTGAGGCAGCAACACTGTTATGTCTCTCCTTGGAGTGCAAGCACTGCATTCCCACCTTCAAATCCCTGTGCAAAGCCCAGAAACTCTGCAATATTGGGATTCTGATGCTATCACTTAAGATGTTAAGCTTTTACAGGGCAGCCCTTCAAGGTCCTTCACATAGGTACTTGGACAGTATTCATCCATCACAGCAGAGCCTAGGGCAAGGAATGCATACAGTGGATTTTCTATCTAGCTGCCTTGAGATTCAGTGAGATGAAGCTAGAGTACCCCGGAATTTCCCAGCCTATCTGGAAAGCTTTAGGACGGAAAGGGGAGCACACACCCCCTCCTTTACAAGGAGGGTTTGCCACCTTGGCTGGAGCAGTGTCATTGAAGTGCTGGAGGTACAGGTTATTTAGGAATTCTCTTTATTTAATTTATTTAATACTTATTTAATTCTCTTTAGAGCAGCTAGAGCTGTCTTCCCAATTTTTACATAGAAAAATAGCCAAAAATCTATACTGGCCTTCAGTGACACTTCCTACTTATTTGTTATATGACTAGGGAATTCTTCTCCATATAATGTGTGCCCACAGGGCAGGGAATTAATAATGCCACCTCACACTAACACGCTATCTACACAGTCTCTGTTGTGCAAGGACCATGTAGGCAAGAAATAATTTAAACTACAGCACCATTATTGCTATTTTTTAGCCAATGGTGCAAGAACTCTAGGCAGGGAACAGAAAAAAAAAATTTAAAAAAAAAAAAAAAAAAAAAAAAAAAAAAAAAAAAAAAAAAAAAAAAAAAAGAGTGACGTTTAACTGCAAAGGCCATAAGAAATACCCTATTTTGAGAAGGGTAGAAAAGATGTAAGAAGAGAATGAAGATAATATGTAGAAGCAGGTGACAGAGCAAGGGCTTGGCCATACACAAAGAGGGAGGAAGGGGATTTTGAAGCCAACAGTCCATACTGATATCTAGAGATTTTTAGTGAGGTAAGGCTTGGTTTCTTTTCCCAGGTAGCAAGTAACAGAACAAGAGGAAATGGCCTCAAGTTGCACCAGGGGAGTTTTAGATTAGATACTGGGAAAAATTTCTTCATTGAAAGGGTCATCACACATTGGAACAGGCCCCAGGATGTGGTAGAATCATCATCCCTGGAAGTATTAAGAAAAAGGAGTAGATGTGGTACTCAGGGACATGGTTTAGTGATGAACATGATGGTGCTGGGTTAATGGTTTGAAAGGCAGTGTCCTGACTATGGTGATGGCATCATTTGCCACCAGGAGGAAAGGGTGATAATGAATAGTTGCACAACATCAAGTGCCTTTTATGTTATATATCCAAACACCAGACAACGTTATGGAAACGAGGCAGAAAGAAGAGAAAAAGAGCCATCACGTCTTGCCTGATTTTGGCCTATCCTATCCTTCTTGAGCTGGAAGGCTGAAAGTTCTTTGAAAATAATTCAGCCTCCATTTCACATGAGTAAAGCTTTAGAGGCACTACATTAATGCATTAAATTACAGTCAGGCCAGAATCTGGCCAAGACAGTGTGCTAAGCACATCTGCTCTGTCTGACTCTGTCAAGAGACCTCCCTTCTTCACCAACATGTACTCCTTGTACAAATACTCCTTGGCATTTCTTGCTGTTTCCATAGGTTTACACTTACAATGGCATGGTGGGTCTTGCTACATTAAAGTTGTCCTGATCAGTCAGGATGAGAGAGAAGGGGAAAAGTAGTACAAAAAGTTGAAGGGTTGGTAGGGCTATGAAAAGCTGAGTTGAAAAAAGCATCAAGGCTTCAATGAGACTTATCCTAAATCCACACCTTTCCCATAACCTACAGAATTGTATTTTTACTGACTACTGAAACTGCTGGTCCTGGGACATGTGTAAAGAACTAAATTACACACACAGAATTAAATAGGAGGAGGATGACAATAACAACAGCAAAAATAACAACAAGAAAAATAAAGGTTTTCTGCTCAGTTTGAAATTTCATGGGTTCGGCTGTATGCCAAAAAGAGATGGATAGTTGAATGTACTTGAACTTTCCATGAAGAAATAATGCCCCCAAAATGTCAGTTCAAAAATATCATGTATTTTGACATTTAGGACTCAGAACAGATCATTTCAGACTGACAGACCACAGCAAACTCATTCTAGCTGGTGGTTACTTTTTTAATTTGAACAGAGCTTTAAAAATATCTGGTTTTTGATCCAGCTAAGATACTCTGAGATAAACCACTGTCTAAGGAGAAAAATAAAGTTTATTCCAGACAGTGTGACGAGCTTTGCTCAGACCCCTGAGAGGCTTCCATAGTGGAGATGAATTTTATTACATGATATGGGCACTCACTTGACAGAAAGAGATTTGTGAGCCATTAGTAAGAGACCATATTATGCACTTAAACAGATCAATTCCTATCCAACAGTGACAGGAGAAAAATGAAAAGCATGTTATATAGCAGGGACTACAGATTTTGACCACTACAATCTTATAATGTTTATTAGACAAGTGAGCTGGAACCAAGTATATCTGAGAATAACAAGCACCCCAAAATCAAACACCTATTAAAGGTTTTTTTCTACCTAACTGTATATTTTCAAAGAATCTATATTTATACCAGGAAAAAATAAATCCTGCAGAACTAGAAATGAAGATAGCTCTGATAAAAAATGTTTGGATATGTTTCAAGCAGGAAAACAGAGTTAAGGTGACAAAACAGAGGGACTCATAGAAACCATCCACCCATGGTGACGGCCCATGTGAGACATGCAGAATGAATTATAAGACAGCAAAGAGCAGTCAGATTAAGGAGAGATAAACGGTAAAACAAAATCTGTAAAATAAGTCTGGAGGCTAGTTTGTTAGAAACCAGCACAGTCAAAAGAGGAAAGGGTAGGAGTAGAGAATGAGGCTGCCTAGAAATCTGCCTGTTTAAAGAATAGCCCCTAGACAAAGGCAACCAGAAGCTTGATGGGCTGAGAGGACTGTCACTCTTTCTCTACAATATGCTGTGAATGCAATCAGTGCCTTCAAAGCCTCTGGAGGACACCATACCTGACTGCCCTGCTCTCTAGTAAACAGCACAAAAAATGTTTCAGATCTATGAATCTTCACTTGCCCATTTTTTTCTGCCCAGGAATCCAAGAGGTCTTCCCACAGGCCTAATTCAACAGGCAGTATGCCTAATATCTTGCTACAGATACCACAGACTGACCTACTTGAAGATATTTACAACAGCCAAATCTCATTGTTTTGCTTCTGCGTCTTCCCAGCTGAGCCTCTGGCCTTTTACTAATCCTGCTATTTAACATTCACTATTTGCATATCCAGTCCAAAGCTAAAATTTCTTCCAAAATAGAGAAAGGGGCTGTGCAATAGATGCCAACCTTTATTTGAAATATTCATCCCTACCACTTCAATCACTGACAATGACCACTAGCACTGAGCATTAATTCACAGATAGATAAATCAAGGTTTTTTGTTTGTTTGTTTGTTTGGTTTTTTGTCCATGGTCAAAGCAAGTGCCACAGGGCCAGTCTCTCCCTGTGCCATGGCACAAACCTAGGTAGCCACCACAGAGCAATGGTGACAATGAGCTATGAAAGACTCTGGCTCAACAAATCACCCCAAGAATCTTTAATACAAACACGTTTTGCTGGGGAAGGAAACTCAGTGTACACCCCCTCACCCATCATTGCCTCTAAATTTAGCAATGTGTCCTTACATATGAGAGATGTTTTTCCCTACTCAGCAAAGATTACCCTTGGGATTTCCCTTCTCTGACTTAAAAACCCATAACTTAAAGACTACACTGCAAAATTGTTCACATTTGCATAACAGCACTAACACAAGCAAATTTGCCTTCCCACATCAAATCCAGGCAGGTTTTCTTGGCTATTTTTTCTTACTTTTGTATTACAGTCATAAGGAATAAGGAAAAATAACTGAGAAGGCACTCTAAAAATCTTATTTCAAATTTTTCATCTGAGGTCATCAAGGGGCAATACCATGAATTTTGACTTCATAATTTTCCAGACATAAAGACCAGTAAAAGAATGCAAAAGACAACATTATAGTGATACTGTCAGTCAAGCCCTGTAGATTATGACAGTGTGAGAGATGCTGATGGGATTTCAGAAGCTTGAAAAAACTCTCAAAAAATGTCAGCAAGATGTTTTGAAAAAGAAGAAATTGAAGATGACAGGCATAAAAATCATAAAAATAAATATCTGTTGAAATATAAGATGCCATTTTTCATCAGAGATCAAGTGAAGCTTAGTCTGCATGTGTTTTTCTTACACCAGTACACTTTTACTGTTTCTCACTTGGTTTGCAAGTGTAATAGTAAGCTTTTGTTGTTTTCTGCCAAAAATTGCCTGGCAAGCTGCTTTTTCAGCTTGAGAATGCAGCAAAAATCTGTTGTTTACCTATCACACATTTTTAAGATGTGGAATTTTTTTAACTGATAATAAAAAGTGTCAATCATATTTTTAGCTGAGGAAACATGGTCCTGACTGCATTCAGGTTATGCCTTTTGTCAGTTACTTCTCTCCATCCATGACATATTAGTGCCAGACCTGCAGGCATATTTCAAGTTCATTTAAGTTCACCAGTGAAACTCAAGACTAAAAGTGGTTGAAATTCTAGTTTTAGGCTAGAAATTCAAGAAATCTTTTTTTTTTCTAATTAAATAACTCATTAGTTTAAAGACAATACCACTTTAAAAAATCCAAATATTCCAGTTTGACATGTGATGTCCACACTCAGTAGGCAGAAGAAAAAGACCCTTCCAGCCATTCATCATAGACTGTTCCTGGCTGAACAATTCAAGCTGATTCTGTTGATGTCTCTCTTGCTTGCACTTAAAAACATCCAGTCCTGATAAAAGTCACAAAACACTGGTCAGGTGATGCTGTCACCTGAAAACAAGAGATGTAAGGTATATTACTGAGAAGGTAGTGCCTGAAACTCTTCCAGGAGTTTATTTGCACTATACACTGGCAGTGCTGTGTAGTCCAGGAGAATCAATAAACTCAGTGAACACGAGTCTGCTGGAACCCCTGGCAGCAATGAGAGGTTACATGGTTCAGACTTTATCCAGGAGTGTGGCAGCTGCTGTATGCAGAAATACACACTCCCCTGATGAACCAGAATATACTCAGATGGATTTTGCAGATACCTGCCAGGCAGCCACATGAGCCAGTTTGACCCCATGGTTCTGAATATGCAGCTGGGCTTGGGAGTTCCAGACACTGCTGCAACCCCTCAGCTATGAGTGAGGGGCTGATAACATGGGTGAGTACATGAAGTGAATGAACAAAATTACAGTTTGATTCTGTTAACAACAAAACAGGTTATTCCTAAAAAATAGCTGGGCTCTGTGTCTCCTCCAAACACCTACCCAACAGTGAAGATCACCAAACCCCTGGGACTGTCCTGCTTTTGGCAGCAGTGTCAGCTTAAGCAGTTGCCTCTCAGCCCCTTTGTTTTCTGCCTAGAAAATGCCATTTTGTGTAATTTTTGACATGAAAGGACTCTCTAGAATGGTTCACACCATGAGAAGAAGCTGAGGTAGACTTTATATGGTTTTCAGACAACTACCAGTGGCAAGGAGACCTATCTCTAGATTTAGATACCCCAGTGAATCTGAGCATCCAACATTTATGACTCATTTCCTTCCCTGCAACCTAGAAACACCAATTTTTCTGCAGAAAAAAACCATCTGCCCAGAACTTTGGTGGATCTCACCAAAAGTACTTAATTTTCTGTTGTGTTCCAAACATTATAAAGACTTATAAAACTGCCCCTGGATGCTCACCTGTTCTTGAGCCCCAGGAAAATCAGTTCATCTACCGATGATTAACAAAAGATCCTCTTTGGGGCTGAGTTGGGAATTGAGTGTCATCTGCTGTACCTGATCTTGCAGTGTGTCCTGAAAATACATCCTCCTGTCTGAGATTCAAGGATAAAAGAAGTTGACCTGATTTCTTGTAAATATTCTTTTCCCTCCATTTCCTTCAGAAGGTTAGACACACCCATTAGACCTGTGTTTTCCTGCCTGTACAAGATTTAAGAGAGAAGTGGAAACTCCACCCTCTACCAGTTTTTAAATTTATTGGCCATATGATTATGAGAGAAGAGGAAGCATCTAGTCAGAATGAGGAAAAAAACATTATACATATGTAAATCAACAGCAATCATAAAACAGCTGATACAGAGAAAATTACTGATGTTTTTGCATGAAATTTCAATATTCCTTCTAACTTCACAAATCTCATTGAATGACATTATACTTGCTAAGGCTACCTTCTTTTAAAGTCTCTAAAAACCTGACAACTAGTACCTCCATAGGAAGAAAAATTATTTAAAATTAAATAATAGGTCACAGCATGCATCTATAGCCTGATCCTGAAAGACATTTTCATGCAGCTTTTACACTGATGCAAGTTCTCCTCTAACTTTAGACCCTCACATGCATGCAAGCCAAGAGACATCCCTGGTCACTTGTTTTCCTAGGACCAGGGGGGCTCTTCATGCAACAGGGTATCTATTACTGGGTGTTTTCACAAGATCAAGACCACGTTCAGTAACTTCACTTCCCAGTGGCCTCAACAGCTTCTGGTGTATCAAGGACTTGTCTTTGTTAGACATTGAAACAGTCAAGCTACTCTTTCAACCCATTTCTGCAGCAAAGATGTCATTGTGTCCTGCAAGAAATACATCAGGTATCACCTTGGTAGGGATGACTCAAAATGCAAACACAGGCACTTAGGAAAATAAACAGGACTACAGAAGCATTTCATGGATCTTGATGAGCACCACTGTTTCAGAATTGTCTTCACTTCATAATGACATTTGCACACAAATTTTCTCAGCCATCACAATAGCTATTTCTTAATTCACACAGGTCCTGGCCATTGTAAATTCATAGGCATCTTGTCATGGACCTTTTTGGAAGCAGAGCTGATCTGCAGATGGACCATCCAGTGACCAAACCCCATTTAATATTAAATCAACAGAGCTGTCTAAGGTGAAGGAGGAGGTGAGCACTGGTCTGGCCTGCTCAACCCTGACTGTGCAGTTGTCTGTCATCACTGGTTCACCACAAAACAAGCAGCCTGAGGATGGAAAAGATTCAGTATCGGTGACCCTAACTCATGACTCTGTCCAAGAATGTATCAGGATAGAATTTTATTAGTCTGCTGCTGAGCAATATCATCATAAACAAGGATTTCTTAGGTTTAAAGAACTAATTTTTAAATGCATTAACACAATGTTTCCTGTATTCATATTGTTGCTTTTGTTTGTTTCTTTCACCTGGCACCCAGAGGACAATGTTTCTCTTCTTGTGTGTTTTGGGAACCACTTCTTGTCTCTTGCCTCTGGACATGAATGAATTGATGTTGTTTCTAGCATGAAGTTCTCTTGCTATTGGAAAAGCCCTCTGCCTGACCTGCCTGCCTCCTCCCTGTGCTGCTGTAGGCTTAGAGGAGTTAAACCTTCAATCTCCTTAGGCAGATGATAAATTGAAACTCAGAATGTCTTGATTCCATTCTGGCTTCTTTCCCTGTCTCAGGTTCCCTACTGATATGTGATATAGACAAAAGCAGATCCAAAATTATTTCAGGCCTTGTTCAGAAGGAAGCCTGAACTTCAAATTCACAGTTGTGTAAGGCTGTGCTGAGTAAGGAGACAGTGATTTCTTAACTTCCCTTGCCCTGTGTGCCAGACCACATGCCCCAGTGCAATGTCCTTGAATGGATATAAACCTAAATTGCATTTTAGTCTCAGTACTATTCAGGTTTTTATCCAGCACAGAGCAGAGAGTTTGAAAACTGGCTGTCAAAAGCTTTTTTTTTTATCCTTCCATGGAGCCATTAACTTACAAAGCTATCTTCCACAAAAGAATAGTTTCAGTCTTCAAACACTGAGAATTGAGCACTGAGCACTAAACATCCTATTTAGTATTTATTGGCCAACTCAACTGCAACAGATTTGAAATATAATTAACTCTCACCAGATGTAACAATTTTGTTTGCATCTCAGCATCATCCAAAAAGATAAGAGAATTTTGTCCTTGAAATATTCTGTCCTTGAAATATCAAAAAATATGAGCAAAAGCATATGCAATCTGATTCAATCAATGATAACTCTCATGATCAGTATGAGCAGAAGGGGTCACCTCAGCAAAAGTGTGGAGTGGTTTTAGAAAGTAAAAACCTGATCTGAACAGCCAAATAGTTGTTGTAACTGCAGATGAATTATTAAACAGATTAACAGTCACAGTGAGCAGTGAACTTTCAGAGATACAGACACTGAGCAAATGCACATTCTTTATACTTTGGGATGCAGAGCACAACAAAATCAAATGAGATCTTGGGGGAAATTCTCAAGAGCTGAGTCAGCTGGAAATTTCCCGCAGCTTTCTCTCAAAAATATTTTTTTCCCAAGGAAAATACACAAAGGGGAAAAATAGAAAAGAAAGGTGGGAGGGTGTAATATTGCCCTGCTGTGACTTTTTTCTTTATTTGCCAAAGTCCTTATGGAAAAGTTCATGTGAGGCATGCACATTGACACTGACAGATGATTCACATCTCTTACTCTACTTAACTAGTTGGGTGCTCATGCTAATTGTACACACAATCTTTTTCATTTGCTGCATCACATTAAGGGAAGCCAGGAGTACATTATGTATGCAAGTGCAATGGCTTCCAGCCTTGGAAGAGCAATGGATATTGCTGCTCCTGTTGGCTGGTGAGCAGAGTTAGCAATTCAGAAGTTTCTGCAGCCTCCCAGCATCTCCTCCCAGGGTGCCCTTGAGGGCCCATGACTGGCTGGCCAAGGCCTTTTCTGCACTTAGTTTTCACAGGATGTTGGAGACCGCCCATAAGGCTACACATTTATCCACGTTTGGAAACAAACACGCTGGAGAAGCATACCCAGTATGCAGAATGTGCTGCAGCCTACAGCACTGGAATGATGGGACGTGGGACAAGGAAGCAATGGTAAGGAAGAGGGACAGACCCTCTCCAAACAGCTATCATGAGGAATCAATTTCATTTCCATTGTCCAAAGCACTGAAGAGACTGAAGTGAGGGGAGAAGGAGGAGCTACCTGGTCATACCCAGGCTCCACCTGTGCGGGCCTAGGGCAGGAAGCATCCACAAACTGCCGTGGTCTCTCTGAGAATGAGATGGACCCTTTGAAGTCCTTTCCAACCCAAACCGTTCGGTGATGAGGAGGATGATGATGACACCTTGAATCCAGACACAGTCAGGGATGATGAGACAATGAGGATAACTTCTTGCTATCCCAGAAGCCATTTACAACCATGGGAGAAGGACTGAGTTAAGATTTTTATAAGCCACAATATCCTGAGATAGCAGTAACAGCCTCACTGCTAATCTATCACTACTGTTGAGCACCTTTGTGCTTTCTCAGGTATTGATGTGAATCTTGCAGGACTATTGCTCATGTACATGGGTATCATTAGCAGCAATCAATGCTTGCCAGAGGTATCTGATAGGAAGATTGCAACTATTTTCCAATATTCATCTCCTATGTGCTATAGTGTTCTAGGTGCTGTAATTTCTATTGATTGCTACTTCATTAGCAGAAGGCAAACCACGAGATGAGCAAAGAGTTATAACCAGAAACTGGGGGTTGTGTAAGCTGGGTTATCTGTCTGTAATTCTGCTGCACATCCCAGAGACACTGATCCTTTACAGAAATACTTTCAATATTTGTACCTCTCCTTTCAACATCTAACTTATTACACTTATTATGTGAAAGCTCAAAATGCAAAGGCAATGTAAGTCAAAGTAAGGTGATGTGACATTTTTGTTTTAAAATGTGATTTCTGTAATTTCATGCTGTGCTTACTGACTTTTAAAACCTTTCTTACACAGGTAAAATTTGTGCATTTAATTCCATGTCACTGATTTCATTTTTGAAACAAATCATGACTTGCTTATGTTCCCTTGGGTCTTGCTCCTCTCCACTACCTACCAATGTCTGGCCATCAGTCTGGTTGTATTTTGTTTCAAAGATTAAGTTTTAGGGTGCTTTAGGGCACTTGGTAACACTGTCTGTGCTTTATTTCCTCCACCTCCTCCCTATAAAATGATGACAGCAACACTAATTTTCCTCATCTCTTTAGTTTTCTTATATAAGTGCACAAACACTGTCAAACAGAGATAGACTTTTAGCACATGTTCTCGTAGCTCCAAGCAGATGTGGCCGTGATCTCTGCTGGGGCCAGGAGACACCACTGTTACAGAAATGATAATGTTAATGCACTGCCTGTGGGGGTGTTATCTCTCACTGAGAGAGAAAAGGCTTATGAAAACTGGCTGAATTATTGTTGCTTTTTTTGCGTGTTGCAGCACTGCCTCTATGCTTTGTATAAATGCAGTGGCAAAGGAACAAACCCAGGCAGAAGTAACTGGTAAATTATACTGACTTGTTAACCGCAGATCTGCATCTATGCTTATCTCCTCAACATTTGTCATTCCTAAAGGCTTTTTAGGGGACCTGCTCCTCTCAAGGCAATTTCCACCAGTCCATCTCTGATTGAACCCATGCTGCTCCTGTGAAAGAGGGAAATTGGTGATAGCAGGGAAACAACAAGAGGAAATTTCAATTGTATAGTGAGCTTCTTTGAGTTGATTCAATTTCCCAGGTAGTATTGTCAATCAATTGCTTGATTTATTTAAAGAGTGGATTAGATAAAGTAGTGGAAAATGTATCAGAAAAGAATTCTATTCCTGGAGGATAGACTAGGGAAATGATGAAGCTTGCTTGAACTCTGACTCTTTCTGTTCATTTTCTTATCTTCTTCTTATCTGTCTAAGTAGAGCACTATTGCTACACTTCTTCAGATGAAGACTAAGAATGAAGAATGTGTAAGAAGCAGTGAAATCTCTTTTTACTCTAACAATAAAAGCTTCCTAGTGAGCAACCTGGAAAAAAAGGAGAGTTTCTGAGAGTGACATGAACAATAATAAGATTGTATCTGCTGGCCTCATCCAGCACATTAACCTAGTTCTGATTTCCCTGGCTGACATGGAGCTATTCCTGATTTAATTCCAGCTTAACTAAAATGGCTCAGAAATAAAGGTGATGTACCTTGAATACTTCTTTTACCTGCTCAGAATTCATATGCCATTTTTTAATATCACTGTTCATACTTGGCAATATACATAAAAACAGTGATGGGAGTCCAGACTGGACTCTATTTAAAATAAAAATATTTGTATTCTTGCACTGTTATCTTTGTCTGGCGATACAAATTAAGTCATCTTTTCAGAGTCTGATAAGCTGTTCCACATGAGCAGGAAGAACAAAGGTTTCCAAAGCAGACTAATGCTGTGCAAATTGACCTGTGCTGCTCCTCCACTGAAAACCAATAAGGTCACTTGGGTGACTTTGCACATATGATTACAGCCCCACTCAAGTAGTAGCTCCAGACAAGCACAAGGGCCGAGCAAGATGCTGCTCCTCAATGTATTCTACAGTGCCCCTCTGGGAGGAAGGGGGTGGTTAGATCACAGAATCACAGAATATTTTGGTTTGGAAGAGACTTTTAAAGGCCATCTATTTCAGTCTTCCTACCATGGGCAGAGATCTTCAGCTAGAACAGGTTGCTCAGAGCCTGATGCAACCTGGCCCTGAATGTTTCCAGGTATGGATCATCCACAGTTTCCCTGAGTAACCTTTGGCAATGTCTCACCGCATTTATTGTAAACAATTTTTCTTATATCTAGTCTGAATCTGCCTTCTTTTAGTTTAAAAAACCACTGCCCCATGTCCTATACTACAGGCCCTATCAAACAGTCTGTCCCCATCTGTCCTTTAAGCCCTGTTTAGGTACTGCAAGGTGCTAAAAGGCCTTCTCAGAGCCTCCTGTTCTCCATGCTGAACAATCTCAAACCTCTCAGCCTTTCCTTGGAGAAGAGGTGCTTCATCCCTCTGAACACTTTTATGGCCCTGCTCTGCACCCATTCAACAATGAGGAAATGAGACCTCCTTCACCTAACTAAAGCTTAACTCAGCTTGGGCATATTGCTTAGGCACACATTCAGCTGCAAACATGTTAGAGGTTTGCAGTAGTGCAGCCAAAGAACTTGTAACTGGTGCCAAGGAGAGCTGGAGTGAAGAAGACACTAATCCAAAGCAAACCTTACTTCCCTTTAGGTATCAGAGAAGAGAGAGGTTAAAAGGAGCAGGGCATAAGTTTTCACTTCTCTCTGAAATAAAATCCTGTAAATTAGGGTTTGTCCTCTTACAGTCATGAAGTATGGCAAAGATTTTAACCCAGGCAGCTCTGTAGGGCTTCTCACGTGTGGGTGGTAAAGGAAGTTCCTGCTCCTACCATGAGCTCAGAATGACAACTACAGTTCTCGACCTTCAATTTGTGGATGAGAAGTGAAGAGTAGGTGACGATAAGCAGAATTGCCTGTCAACCCCTTATACAAGGACATTTCCTTAAATAGGATTTCTTTTCAGAAATAAACAGTTCCTCAGGAAGCAGAAAGCTTTTGTTCCAATACACTTTTGAATACCACTAAAGCTGTAAGGAAAAATACCTTGAGGGCAGAAAAGTCCAATTTTTTTGATTTAGCAAGCAGAAGTATTTCTGTTCTTACAGATCTTACTATCTCCAGCTACCTAATAGAAGATTATAAAGATGGAGACAGGCTCTTCCAGGAGATGCACAACAATATGTAAAAAGTCAATGAACACAAGTTGCATCACAAACATCTCCAATTAGGTATATGAGTTTTTTTAGCACAAAGGTGGTAAAACACTCTAACTGGGACACAAATAAGACTGGATTTGACAAAGCTACCTGCTCCTCAGGGAATTTTTCTGAGTAGGAGATCATATCATATGACATCCAGAGTTTCCTTCCTACCTAAATTATTCCACGATTCTGTGACTCCTAAAGTCACATATATTGAATTCATGGGCTCAGTTTATATTTTTTCTTACAGCAATGTAACATGAGGTTCAATTTCTTGGTTTGCAATTCAAAATTTGAATTTTTTCGCTACTTTTGCAAGGAGCTGTGGAAGTACCTACTTAATCTCTATTGGAGCACTACCAATTATTTATGTGCATCGATATAGGAAAATTCTATTCTGTATTGCTGTGTACAGTCAGAGGAAATTAATTTCCACCCTGAATTACTCCTATTTTAAATATAGAAAGATAACAAGGCAGAGCCAACATAAATTCTCTGTAATATGCAGTGTGCAAGTGGGGCTACAATATCAATGTACAATGTCTGTCATACAAGAACCATTCCTCTCTTCTTGGCAGCAGAAGACAACCTGATTCACCCAGTGCACCTCAAGGAGCCAACACAGCTGCCTGTTGTGACGTTTAAAGCCTGACATTGCTCAGAACAAGATCATCAGCTTTAGAATGATACTTCAGTAAGACTAGTTCCTAGTCAATGGGCAGCAGGATCAGGTAAGAGATAGACCTGGATCTCCATCCACTGTACTGCTTCTATTTTTCTGGCATGGAGGACTGGGAACACCAAACGATATCCAGACTGTCTATGTGGTTTCTAAGATTTAGGTGGAGTTTATTGCCTAAATCCAAGAGCACTTCTTAAACAAATGGCTGCCTAGAGCCCTTTTGACTTGTACAGCACATAAAAATCTAATGGCACCCTGGTGTTAATGCAACACTCATTAAGCACCTGAAGACACCTAATCAGCTAAGTGGGAGCCTCCCACCAGAATTCTGCAGCTTCTCAGAGAAAGAAGTGAGTGCCTGAGGTCCTTCATCCATTTGGTACATCCAAAGAGCTCTTGGTACACTTGAGCTGCATTGGCCAAAGGAGGTCACCTCTCCCACAGCAGCTGAAGGACAAAAATCACTGATGAAGTTTGAACTTTCAACAAATTAAAGACATGCTGAAGAAAATTAGTCCTTTTATGAACACAAATGCATTCTTTCATTATCAATCACAATAGTAAATTAAGAGAATGAGAAAAAGATTTGTACCTATTAACTGTGAAAAGCATTTATGCAAACACTTCCTTGCTTTATTGTTTTGTTATGAAAAAATCAGCTAAATGAGGAAAAATCTGTTACTGGCAGCTTAGCTTCCTTCAGGAAGCACTTAGAATGGCTCAGGATATTCCCCAATGTTTTTTCCAGCAATAACACAGTTTTGCAGGTGTATGGAATTGTATTATTTAGTGGTACTAACTCAGACAACTGTGGTAAAATTTTACTATAGAATATTTCTGATTAATAAGTAAATCACATTGATTAAAAATTATGTGATTAGAAGACCTTTAATATTGGCTGTGGGAATTTAGGACTGGGCTGAGCAATAGCAAAATTATGATTCTGACACCTTGCCACTACTCCATCTGAAAATAGTAAAAATTGTTGCCTTTGTTTTTCCAGGGAACAGAGCAGGTTCAGAATATTGTTGCATGCTATTCTCCTCCTTGACAACATAGAAAACCCAGCTTCTTATCAGCTTCTGGCAAAGACAAGATTCAATTCATAATGGTCAGGAATCAATTCTGGGAAATGCTCCAGCCCTATCTTATGCTCGCTTCCACAAACAGGTTTTTGAAAGGATTGGGGAACTTTCTGACCAGTAATGTTTAACATGTGGTAAGATAAAGACAGTCAAATCTCTTCCTCCAGGCTATTCGTCCTGGAATCAGGAAAAAAACTCATCCTACTCACCAATGCACAGCTGAAAACTAAAGATATTTTCCACTATTTAGAAGCAAACAAACTGCCAGGTTTGATGAACTAGTAAAGGATTCAAACATATTGTCCTATTTGTCAGTATATTCTGCTGTTCAGGGGTGCAAGAATTTTTCTGTACTAGTAGGTAAGAAAAATTAAGAAAACAATACAACCTTACCAGGAAAGACATCCCTGGTGTCACCTCCTAAGGGATAGGCCCTCATTTTGCCCTGATAATGCAAAAATTTATCTTATCTCTTGTAAACAGAGATTGTTTGCTGGCAGCATAGAGCAAAGCATTACAATCACCTCTGTCATTCAGAAGCAAAAAAAGTCTGACTGGCAGCAAAGGAAGTTTTCTTTGTCTACTAATGAAACCTGCCATGACATTTGCAGTAAGTTGCTGTATTATGAAAGTAAGAATTGGTTTCTACTCATTGTTAACAAAATAACATACCTTGTATTTTGCTTTACAACCTGTCAATTACATGATTCAGGAGGAATTATTGTATATTGCAGTGTCTTTCCATTCTGTATAAAACAGACTTTCATTCAGTGCTTCTTTCCTGATTCCACATGTTGTGACTGTCTGCCATCAGGTCACAGGATCACAGAATTATTAAGGTTGGAGAAGACCCCTGAGATCACCAAGTCAAACCTTTGGCCAATCACCAAACTAGATCATGGCACTAAATGCCATATCCAGTCATTTCTTCAACACCTTCAGGGATGGTGACTCTACCTCCTTGGACAGTCCATTCCAATGTTTAACAACTGGTTCCATGAAAAAATTCCTGCTGATATCCAGCATATCCACACAACTACTCCCCACAACTAAGTAATGACTTTTAAGATCTCTGTTTTTCTGTGTCCTAAAATGCACTTATAATTGGAACAAAATTTGAAATTCAGTGTCTCAGCAACTTGTGCAACAGAGTTAGCGTTGGAATCTGTCCTTGACCTCCTCTGGGAACATGAAGATTTCCACATACACTGTTAGCACACTTTTGCCTCTGAGCAATCTGGGCTGTACAAGACCTGCAGCTGAACCTAGTTCGCCTAAAGGAGGTTGGGACAGAAGTTTAAATGCCCAGGTGAAGGGAAGAATAATGGTGACATTTAAATCAACTACTTAGAGCAAAATTTAGGCCTCCTCATTAACAGAAAACCACAAAATGCCACAAAAGCTCTATACCATGGGAAATGTAGTAAAAACACTCTGGCAGGGCAAAATCTACAGTGAAATCCACAATGGCTCTGAATCACATCATTAGTATGTTAACACTGTTTGAAGTTTCCACACCATGGTAACTCTTCTTCTCAGGAGAGCAGTAGGGAATTTCCATCAAAATATTTTTGATTAAGAAAAAAATCAGTTTCTGTACAATCTAAGTTTTTGGTGAGATTTTCTTTTCTCACTGGGACCACTAATGTTGAGCAAGTTTTAAAATCTTTAACTGCCTGAACTGCTGCAGTATCTCTTAAAAGACACAGGGCACTTGATTTACCCAGTGGGCTTGATTAGCGCATTCATAATTCAGTAATGCCTCAGCTCATGCTGGAGCATAATAACACACACAGGACACAGATCTAACAGAATCAAAACTCTGTACAACCACCTTTTCTCCACTGGAAAGTCCCCATCTATTAAAAACTGGTGAAAGCAAATGTCAAATAATCAAATATTGATATCAATAACAAAATGCAAATAAAAAATATCCAATTATTTGCATTTCAAAATTATAATGAAATCAATTGAATAAAACCTTGAAAACAAAGCTGGTATTTTCTGAGGGACGAAACCTAACAAAAGCAAGTAAAAATGCTATAAATATTTGAACACAACTCATAAACAAACTATTTCATTGCAGCAGGCTGTTGCAGGTAAGTGTACATTATGGCCAAGTGTACATTTTTCACCAAAATTACTGCACTAAAGGATGAGATGTCATAGGTGAGTGGAAAATCACAAAGCTAATGTGGCAGAGGGGAGACTGAGGCAGCTCTTCCTTTTTCAATATCCAAACTATGATCAAAGATTTTTCCTTGGAAGGTGATGAAATAAAATTGAACAAGTCTGAAAGAAGAGAGAGAGTTGGCAGACTGGCAACTAATCAAGACTGGGCAATAACTACTAATGATCACAGGAGATAATGGCACAGACAGTGAGCTCCACTCCCATCTAAGCAGACATTTGATGTAATTGCTCTATCTCTGACAGATCCAAGGGTGTTTTCTTCGTACATTTTGGCAAAACTTTTGTCACTAGCCATCTCAACAAAATATTAATGAGTTGGCAAGAACTGAATCTTTCCAAATTTTCTCATGAACCATCATAACAATATATTGGTCATATTTGTTTTAACAAACTTAATTGTCTTGAGCCACAAAACAAACCACTGTAAATATTTCTAAGAAAACAGTGAATATTTCTGCTTTCATTCCACCAAGGAGTAACTAGGGCTGAGAGCAGGACAATAGATGTATTTTTCCAGCTACAGTGGTTGCAAGAGAGTTTGCACAGGCCCTGAGTGGGTTTTAGGCAGCAGGAGTTAGCTAAGATGAATCTCACTCCATGGAAATAGCAGTGCTTTAAGCACAACCCTGAGGATACGCAAAAAGTTTTCTCTCTTGGGATGAAAGATAAATATGTGAGGAAGCCGGAGCTCTAGCAGCTGAGGTATGGGCTTTCCGTAGTTCTAAAGGGTTTAAAAACAAAATAGTGCCTTTTTTTTTTTTTTTTTTTGAGTTGTACAAACAACTATGTGTCTGAAAGTTCCTATGTCAAATTAATCCATGCTCACTCATTGCTCATATAAAAATGCTGCACAACCCTGAGTGTAATTGTACTGAGATCTGAAGTTAATTGAGTCTTCCTTAGTGGTAGCTGAGGAGCCCCAGAAGGCTTAGGCCCTTTTGGAAAGGTATTCTCCACACTGAGAAGTATGGCATAGATTTTGGCAGACAGCCATCAAAGCACACTGGCTCTACTGTGGTATCATCCTTCTCTTGCCATCATTGATATGATGAGGCTGAAAGGCCTCAGTGAGGAACAAGTTTGTCATTAGGCTGAGCATCACGTAAAAGATGCCCAGTAGAAGTAAGGAAAGAAGAGTGAGGATTGTTACATCTGTCTTAAAGAGAAGGACTTAACTGGACACTCGCCCAATCTCCATTTAGGTGGCTATACTTATGCAGTTTCTCACAGATAGTTGTCTATAGCGATTTGAGAGTCAATTATGGTAGCTCACTTGCTGGCTTCCGTGTGCTCTGTGTCATGTTATCCAATTGCATGCAGATGTTTCAGATACCCTATAGTCCCTCAGAGATCAGCAGTATCTACAGGTGGGCAACTGAACTGAGAGCTTTAAATTCCCTGGCAATCAATGAACACTGATTCCATACAGTCAATGGCCCCTGAAGAGTAAATTGGATGACCAGATACTGAGTATCTGCTTTGAGCTGATTCCTGGAGGAATCCACTGACTGTGTTAGGATCCACTCACTGTGTCAATCAGGGCCAAGGTTTGATCCATCAGGATGTCCTCTGTTACTTCATACACCCTAGGGTGTCTGAGACATGCAGTAATATGATGCAGCATTTACACATTTTTGGAACAGCAGCTGGAGACCAGATGGGAACCAGTGGGACATCTCAAATGGTACTGCATACCTCTGTATGAGCTGCTGAGCTGAGACCTTATCACAGAATCATAGAACACTTTGAGTTGAAAGGGACTTTAAAAGGTCATTTAGTTTCAACCCCCCTGCCATGGACAGGATCACCTTCCACAAGACCAGGTTGCTCAAAACCTTTTAAAGGCATTTTAACCTGGCCTTTGACACTTTCAAGGATGGAGCATACACTTCTCTGGGAAATCTGTTCCAGGGCCTCTCCACACTCACAGTATGAATTTCTTTCTAATATCTACCCTAGCCTCTTTCAATTTGAAGTCATTGTCCTATCACTACATGTTCTTGTGAAAAGTCTCAAAGTCTCTCTCCAGCCCTCTTGTAGCCCACTTTAGTTACTGGAAGGTACCAGCTGCTCTAAAGTTGCCCTGGAGCCTTCTCTTCTACAGGCTGAACAACCCCAGCTCCCTCAGCCTGTCTTCACAGAAGAGTTGCTCCAGCCCTCTCATCATCTTTTGACCCTCCTTCTGCACACACTCCAACAGGTCCATGTCCTTACATTGTGGATCCCAGACCTGCACACAGTAATCATTCATCCTGGATGCTCAGAGACTGAGTCCTCCATGAACTTACTTGAAGAGTCGGAAGTGCCTGAGGCTGGAGCTGTACCCCACCCAAAGGGCCTTATTCCATTTCCAGCAATCTGTGCCATTTGTTTTGTGCCATTTGAGACACTCCCTGCAACCTGGCCTCCAGCTACCTCTTGAAGGACATGTGTCTCCTCCCAGCCTCACGTCATTCCTGCCAACTCCATGCAAATGTCTCGGCTCCCTAGAGCATCTCACTTTGCACCAAAAGCCCCTTGTCTAGTTAGCTGAGTCATGGAAATATTGGTAATATGGTTGCCTGTACTAACTAAGCTAATGATTCAAGATTTTCTTTATAACCAAGAGAAAAATTGTTGTTTAGGATATATTTCAGGTGGCCTATTCTAGGGATTTATTTTAGAATGACATTTACCATATCCAGGGGAGCCAATTTCTCTCCATTCATAATAAACAGAAGGAGGCCAGCTCAGAAGTAAAAATCTGCAGTCAGGCACCTGAGTCCTCAGGAGTGACCCAGACCACAAAGGGAGATCCAGCATGAATTCAAATCCACTGCAGAGACACAGAGAATTTACCAAGGTTTGATGGACCATGGTAACCTCAGTCAAGCAGCACAGCTGGCCTGGCCATTAGTTCAGAGGCAAGTTCAGGTAAAGTCGCAGTGCAAGAGGTTTAAGATGATGGGGTTTAACATGCATTTGTGAGGAAGTAAGAAAACAATCACAGCCACATCCACTTCAGCAAGCAGCTGGCTGAGGCACAGCCAGTGTGTGCCTGAGCTCAGAGCTGCAGTTCCTGCATTAACCCACCACCACTGTTTTTCTGCTAATATTCTGCTAAGCTTCTCCAAGAGGTGCCATGGCAACAAGTACCTTGGAACCGCTTCCCAGATTATACAGCATGTTACGCAAAGTGCCCTGGCAGGTTTTCTGCTTTTAATATTCAAAGGATTACCTTTAAGGTAGCCTATATATTTTCAAATCCCTAAATCCCTTGACACCTGGACACTTTGTATGTAGCCCTAAACATACCACAGTTTGGCTCTTAGACTTCAGAAAATCGTTTAAAAGTAGAGCAAGCATGAACAGCACAAGGCACTTCCATCTGACAGAGAGGTTGCAAGAGGAAAACAAATGAAGACAACAGGAAGGGAAATGTACCATACCTACCCAAGAGAAAGTGTCTGGCTAAAGTAAGGCATCAAATTAGCACAGAACCACATTGGTCTTGTGGTTTCATATTGCAGATAAAGAATGCTGTTTCTAGCTATGCTTGCCACTAGCTGGACTCATGTTTCCTTCAGGTAGGCTTAAAGGTTTGTGCCATGCATTCAAAGGGTCTATTGCCCGTCCCCCCATCATACCCTTTCCTCCCTTTGCACCCTTATCATGCTGCTTGTCACCACTCATGTCCACGGAGCTGTGCACAGGAGATGGGCACTAAGTTGGTCCCATCATGACACATTTCCTCAAAACCCTTGGGCCACGACGTGCCACAGCCAAGGAGGAAGGACAGAACAGGCAGTTCTTCTCAGCTGTCCTCACTTCAGGGCAGAACGTCCCACTCACCCACCTCAGCTGCACTCACAGCTCTTCCTCGGCAGCCCTGCCCTGGAATGCACCCCTGGCTGGGATGCTCCAGAGGGCAGCAGGGACTACTGGAGCATAGCACATGCCTGCCAGCCTGCTTCTGCCCACCCAGTGCTACTATCTCTCTGTGAGTCCCAATAAATTAGACAAAACTTCCCTCAGGAGGCTGTTAGAAAAGCCTTGATTTATGCAGGCCTGGCAAATAGGCACTGGATACCATGGTAATTAGCACTGTGAGAGAACAAAAAAACAAAAAAACAAAAAAAAAACAAAAAAAAAAAAAAAAAAAAAAAAAAAACAAAAAAAAAAAAAAAAACCAACCCAGTTTGTCTTCTTTTATCTGATTGATGGATTCTCTAGGGAATGTGGTTTTTTGCATATGCACATACCATATGGACAGGCAAGGACAGAGGCATGGTCTTTCTGAAACCCCTCATGCTCCTCTGAATTATGAGCAGCATGGAAATTCAGAATAATTTCAGCCAGTTTCGCTTCCACCTTTATGAAGCCTCACAAACACAGTTCTTGAATGACAGGCAGATTTTCTGCACCAAATTCATTCAGTTGCCCAGATCTGCAAGAGCAAATACTGTAAGAGTAAATACTCTAATTTGTTAAGCCTTCTATCACTGTCTTTTCCCTCATCCCTGACAATTAAGTTATCCTCATCACTGGCTCATTGCCTCCTCTCCCCCTTATCTCTCCATCTACTTATCCTGCTACATCAGCAGCTTGGAATCACCTCCCTCTTTTTGTCTATCCTCCACACCTCTGCTACTTAAATCCCTCCCAAGGAAGCAGCTTGGCCATCTTCTACCTATAAAATTTAAGCTGTTCTCATCCAAACTCCAAGAGCTGGTATCCACAAAGCTTTCTCCACTGCCTTACTTTGCTCCAGAACTAGCTTTTCCTCTCCTGAATGTGCTCATGGAGATAATAAAAGCTGCTTCAGTGGCCTGACTTTGCCTCTGCATGGAGCCTCTTTCCTTCCCCTTTCCTCACACCTTTTCAGTAAGGGATATTGCGTTCTTTATGAGTTTGGACTGTATTTGGTGGGCGCAGAGAGAAGATTACAAAAGTCTTAGTTGCAAACCACTAGTGTCTTGCTCATCTAGAGAAAATACATTTCAAGTGTATCCATGCAAAGGCCCTGGATTTTAAAAGATGAAAACCTATGGGGTGGAACTGGTTATATGAGAAGGGCTAGCTGAAGAGGCTCTCCAGGGAAGAGGCCACAGCAGTAAGCCTGCCAGAGTCCAAGGAGTTCAGTGCTCCCAGGCACATAGTGTGCTTCTTGGGGCTGTCCTGTGCAGGACCAGGAGCCGGACTTTGATGATCCTTGTGGATCCTTTCCAACTCAAGATATTCTACAATTCTGTGAACACACCTGACTTGCTGCAATGCTCCTGCTGTTCCCACAACAGAGGGGACACATTTTAGGGAGCTGAATGAAGAACCCATTTCTGACTGTGACTGACAAACATGAAACTCTCGGGCCAACTAGCACATGAAATAGTCAAGTGATAATCAAAGAAAATCTGTGCTGTTTCATTGTGTTGCCTAATGTCAAAAGACAAAAACTCTTCCAACAATGTTAAAATAGTAAACCTAAAAGCAGACCTTTATTTGAAGCTCCCGGGTGTCCTGGTGGTCATGGGCATTCCCAGCTGCGGATTTCTACAATTTTTATTAATTTAAAAAATTAGCATATCTAATAAATATTGTCCAATTAGAAGAGTAGTTAGTTATGTAATTTTCCCTGGGTTCTGCCCCACTGGAGCAGTTCCAGGGGCTTCTTTGCCCCATTTCTTGTTGTGTCTCCTCAGATTTTGATTGAAAAGCAAAATGTCCTTGTCTGGCTATCTCTTCTTGAAAAGAAGACTTTACATTATTTCAGATATGTGTTAGAAAGTTAGCTTATTATTCTAAAATCTAAGAGAAAGGATAGGAAAAATACCAGGAGCTATATAACTATGTAATAGTAGTCTACAGAGATACAAATACATGAAAAGTAAATAGAAGCAAAAATCTTTAAGCATCAAATGGATGTAATTTTTCTAATCTTGAGGGAAAACTCCTTTGGAAAAGAAGAATGAGCAGGTGAATTTCACCAGATGGTACTGTGAGATCTGAGAAAGGAAAATGAAGATGGAGATGGACAAGATATTTTTATGATGACAATATCCTCACCCTTTTTTTCTGGGACCAACACATCTTAGCCATTGTCCCATCTCTTAATCTCCCCAGGCAACTCTAAATCTTGATCCCTATTCTAGATCAAGCCTAGAAACTGTCCACAGCTGATGAACTGTCTTGCAGCTGTTAGCCTCTTCTCCCTGCCATACAATAATTTAACAATAAGTGTTAAATAGTCATAGAATCATAGAATTATTGAGTTTGGAAAAGACCCCTGGGATCATCATCTCCAATCACTAACACAGCTCTGACAGGCCCACCAATAAACCATGTTCCCAAGCACCACATTCTTTGAATAAAGACCAAGACATCTTGCAGGATAGACAGGTTGGATCCAAATGCTTTGTCTTTCAATGGATTGTAACTTCTTCGTGCCCATTTTCTATATGCAAGTATTCTTACAAGGCATTACTTCAATTTTCACAGCATTGATAAGTAGTTTCTCAAATCCCAAATAATGCACAGTCCATGCACAAATTATTCTGGTAATAGCAAAGGGATTATATAAAAAACATAAAAGACTGAGTAAAGAAGTAGCTCCTAGTTAAAAATCTGAACCTCTCTTTGGCTTTAGTGCAAACGTTTCCCCTTGAGTGTGCATCCAATTGAATCATGTACCTCTCTGAGGAAGTGGTTTTTTACAGTGAAATGGTCCTCAGAAGCACAAAACAAGACAGTGATTTAGAGATGCATGCCTGTGTATCTCTCCAGCCATTGCCTATGCATATTTACTAGTTGGTGACAGAACCAGAGCAGCTCTCAAGGTCTTGTACAGATGTGGTTTGCTGTTAGAAGAGGCAAGTCAGGAACTGGTTTTGGAGGCACTGAGTATCTCATGCTGCCACTCCAAAAACAGCTTGCTTAGAGATAATTTCCTCTGAAAATCCTGTTCCTTAGGTTTAACTCCCCCATGAGAAGTGCAGTAGTTTACATTAAAGCCGTTTAAAACCAATTTGGTGTTCTTATTTTTTACTAAGCAGTAGGCTATATGGTTTTAATTTGAGTTACTAAAATTTTGACTGAAATCAGTGTGAGCTGTTCTACTGTACAAAGAGCTCATTCCTATTAAAAACATACCTTTATTAGGTTTATGAATCTTTCTTATATAAATCAGACCTCAGAGCCTCTAAAGGGCTTTAAGATGCACAAAGGAAAGATGATGCTTATCTTTATTTTTACCTTTTACTGCACTAAGCTATCAAAAAACACATTGACCTATCTTACCTAGTGCTATTTATTCAGCTTTTTGGGCATCTCTCAATGCACTTGGGAAGCAGAGAACAATTTTCTTCCCAACTTACCTACAAGAAAGTATGCTGGAGAGTAGCCCTAAGCTCTAACCACACGTGAGCTGGATCCTGAGTCCAGCTCACCAGGCACTAATCCATGAACTGCTCTTCTCCTTTTACCCCATAAGTCTCTCTCTGTTCCTATAATGCATCTCATTTATGCATAAAGATGACACAAAATCTCTGACAAAACCATACATCCAGGACACCCATATATCCCATCTCCCCCCTGAGACTAAGGAGAAACCAGAGTATCTCCTACTTCCTCCATCCACCAGGGTTTCCTGGTGCAAAGCCAAGCAAAGAGAAATGCCATCCTTGGGTCTTAGGCTGACTTTCAGATTGAAGACCACTGAAGGACTCTGAAGCAAAAAATTGCTCTTGGGCACTGACAGCTTAAATAAAACTTAGAACGGCTTGCAAAAAACCCAATTTTTGGCCAACAGCTTCCCCCCATTTTAATCATAATTCATTAAGTCAGATGCAGTGGTTGATGTTTGGAGGTCTAAGTGCTAACACAGTCTGAGCTGTGGGAAGTTCTCCTGTGGCTGCCAAAGAGGTTATGTGAAAAATCATCACAGCAGGAATACATTGAGTGCAGCAGAGAACAGGAAAGACGAATGTGTACTTGAAGAAGAAAGGAAACTCTCTTAAAACCTTAAAACCAGATTTGAAACTGCACACCATGACATTTGCTCTCCTTTCTTAGGCAAAACTCAAAACCAGCTCTAGTGCTGATGTTTCAGGAAGCCTGGAAAAGTGACTTGGTGGTATAGACACTCAGCAATCTGGTCTCCTTTCCTTTTGCTAGGACTGGAGATCTTCCCAACGAAAATCACGCCTGATTTTTTTTGTGAAAATTGTTATCCATGAAGAGAGGTATGACCTACCTAGTTTTATAAACCTCCAAAGACACATACATTATTTATATATGCCTTGTATCTTAAGGAGACCTCTTGCTGGCAGAAAAAAATCTGTAATAACGTAAAGCACTAAAGCTCTCATCTAGAGATGCAGTCAAGAGAGAAAATGAAGAGGGGGAATATGTAGGCAGATTTTTGACAAAAACTGCTGGTTATATCCAGGGGAGACTAGGAGAAGAGTGCCAAGATTCCTGCAATGTTTTTTTTCAAATTTGGTGCCCACAGTGTGGCTTCCATATCCATCATTTGGCACCTCTTTGGAAATGCAGAGTGGCCTGGCCACTCTCCTCAGGATGTGCAGGGATGCAGCATGTTGGCACTGCAGGGTCAGTGCTGGAAACCTCACCAGCCCCCACATCCCTCTGCTGCTGTCTAACACACATGTGTTTTGTTTGGAAGTAGGGGCAGATGGCATGAATCCATTTATTTCCACTGCACAAACACAAAATGAAAACTAAAACAGGAGGTGCAAGAAGAGGCTGTACTCTGCATCCTGACCCCAATATCCTCACAAACACAGCTCAGACCTGCAGGATGCTACCAGATGGAGACTATGGTAATTTTAAAGAAAAAAATTACAAATACCATTTTGCAAGGTGGGGGGGGCTGTACACTTAAGTTTGCATTTGGCAGAGCAACAGACCTTATCTGTCTGAAATACACCACTTAGAGTGGCACTCCACAAAAATAAGCTCTTGCTTCTACCGCCCCCACTGCCCACTCCTTTACTGGAGCTCAGAACTTGCATAGGGTTTTGGGTGGTGGAGCCAACACCCTCCTGTAGCATCCAGAAGAGAAGAACAATTTTTCTGCCAGAAAGAGGAAATTCAAGGAGGCTGACAGGAACATAGGTGAAGAAGTGAGCTCCCATCTTTTATGCAAAAGACCAGATTGGTCAATCACTGGTGGGTGGGACAATACTTTTAAGCCACATTTTAAAGCAAATGCCTGATTTCACCCTCGCCCTGTGTAGGACTTACAACTCTGAGCCACAGTCTCACCCAGCTAACCCACTGTTTTTCTTGGTTGTCCCTCCCCAATGCTGACCAGCTCTGGAACTATTTGACCAGTCATAACATCTTTGTCCATCTAAAAGAGAAGGCAAAGCTCTCCTGTTACTAGCTTTTCCTGACTGAGTTTTCACAGTGGATTATATCTAAACTCTAAACCCCACAAGAATCAACCAGGGTTGTACTGTCAATCTTACACATTGTGCCCATTGTGACAGACATGTGGCTGGGTCTATCTGACAGGCTGCACTGCAGTTCTCACTGTATTCAGCATTAATCCAGACCTCTGACTGCACCTGGAGGTAACAGGCAGGACAAAAAGTGTTGCCTGCATGTATGCCCACAGCCAGCTTCTGCAGCTTTCTAAAAAGAGAAATTGCTGCTTTTAAACAATTGCCCAAGATCTGACCTTGGGTCTCTAGCAGTATGATTGTTCATAGTTACATTATGATCTGAAGCATAAAGATGCCCAATTCAATGATTTTTCAGCTTAGGTGAGAAATGCTGAGGTGCCTTCATTCATATGTGATGCTTCATAGTAAGACAGAGGGGGGGGTTGATATGGCAACAGTGAAAAGCTCTTCTTTGTCAGAGACTGCACAGAATCCACAGCCACTCCTTCCTTCCTCCCCTACATTAGAAACCTTCCATGAGACATTAAAAGCATTACACTAGTGTTGTGGAAGAGAGATACTTTGAGCTGCTGGCTTTCAGGGGGCATGCAGAAACCAAACTGCCTGAAGAGGGGAGGTTTGCAAATCTCCAAAATTTGCAGAAATAATCTACCTAATAACACCAAGGTTGTGGGTTCAATCCTTGCATGGGCCATTCATTTAAGAGTTGGACTTCATGATCTTTGGGGGCCCCTTCCAGCTCAGAATATTCTGTGATTCCACGATTTATGGAGCACCTTGGAGAATAAGATGGAAAAGATGCCTTCAGACTAAAACATAAGCGAACTTACTGTGGAATGTCTCACTTTCTTCACTGGGTTCACCCCATTTAATCTTGTACTCAAGCACCCCAGCAGGTCCATATTGTGTGCATGGGTGTTCTCCAAAGCCCTCTGGGCAGGTAATGGGGTCTTACCAAAAAGAGCTGATTTTGTTCAACAAGATCATAAAGAACGGTCCTATTTACAATGTGTGTAGGAGAAATGTTATGATCCCTCACACAAACTGGGAGAGCAAAGAGTTCATTCAGATTTTTCTTTTATTGAAGTATGACGTTGTTCTTGTAAGTGGTTACCAGGGAGAACATTAGCTGCTAAACTGTGAGTTTATGAGACTGTGAGATGATAATGAAGCTGTACTGATTTCAGCACTTCAAAATGCATTTCCTGTTGCTGCTGCTGATCTTGGCTGTTGTTTTCTCATGGATGTCTTCACCAAATGCTACACTTTTAGACACCTCGTGCCAAAAAATTCTTATTTTCTTCCTTTATGTTGGTTCCTTCCATCATATTTCTATGCTCTAAATGAAGCTGTCTTACACATTTTAAAAGCAGGAAATAATCTCAAAAAGGAGTAGCTGTGTCTTCCATATCCATCTCCAATCTTTATCTCTGACCTGCTTGCCCTTGCCTCTACTGCTCATATTCACCCTTATTTTTCTCCTCAACCAGGAGAAAAACCTCATTTTATTGCTATCAGTCTCACTCTCCAAGTAGGGCAGAAGAGCTATGAGTGTCTGTATTTTCTGTGTGCAGAATTTTCTAAGTGCAGCCAAGGAGAACGTTGTGTTTTGGGTAAGGACTCAGACAGCAAACTGACTCCTTCAGTTAGTGGTTTAAAGCTGACAGCAGAGGTGATGCCATAAAGCATCTCCCTCTATACTGAAATCAGAATCTCTCTGTACCAGAAGAAACTTTTTTAAGAGTCAAAAGAACTTTCTTTTGCCACTTTTTGAAAAATAGATGTATTTTTCTGCAATTTTTGTCTGGTTGTATTATCTTATTGTAATTCTTGAACCTTATAGCTTACTAAGTCTAGGAGTCCCCTTTTTGTCTTTGCATGAAAACAAATATAGACATGGACAGTTCTAAAGTAGTGTTTCTGTGTTAATGCTTCCACCTAGCCATTTTCCACCCCAGAGGAAAATGTTTCTAAGCAAAGAGTATTACAGCATGAGACACAAGCTGTGATCTCTGGAATGAAACGTTACATTTTATTAACCTCAAATATAAAGCCTCTCTGTTCTGGCAAAGAACTTGTATTGTTCTAACCAAGATTTCTTTTAATAATTATTGTCACAGAGGCAATAGCTGTGGAAGGTGAAATAACCTCCAAGTAAAAGCCTACTGGTGTTAACAATTTGTAAATTAGATGCTGTGAGCACCTGCCCAGTGCTATAAATTGTTTGCTTTTGAAAGAGTCTGAATCTTCTTCTTCTGTGTAAAAGGATAATGCAACTTGATGTTACAGTCTCATTACAAGACAAAAGGAGGCTCTAATAGAAAATTGCATGTAACTGGAGATGAATGCCATGGCAACAGCACTGGAAGGTGCTGTCAGGTGGTTATGGATCACCTTCAGTCTTCTATAAGAAAAGGCCTTATGATTTGTAGACATGAGCCTGCAATGGGATGAATTGAAGCTCTTCCACCCAATGGAGGGTGGTGGCTGACAGCAAACTGTTCATACAGAAGGAAGGGGAGAGCACAAGAACTGCCATCAGATGTGGGGGAAAGGCTTGGGGACAGGAACCAGCAGGCCAAGGATCAAAGAATCATTGAATCACAGAATAGTTTGGGTTAGAAATGACCTCTAAGTTCATCTAGTTTCAATCCCCCTGCCATAGGCAGGGACATCTTGCACTAGACCAGGTTGCTCAGAGCCTGGTCAACCAGCCTTGTACAATTGTAGGGATGTGCTCTCTGAGCAACCTGTGCCACTGTGCCACTGGCTCATCACTCCCCCAGTCAAGAATTCCTTCTTAATATCCAATCTAATGTCTTTAAACTCTCTCAGTTTAAGGCCATTATTCCTTGTCCTATCACTACATGTCCTTGCAAAAAGTCCCTCTCCAGCTCTCTTGTAGCACATTTGGGTACTAGAAGATGCTCAAAGGTCTCTCTGAAGCTTCCCTTGTCCAGGCTGAACAGCATCAGCTCTCTCAGCCTCTCTTCATAGTAGAGGTGTTTCAGCCCTCTGATCATCATCATGACCCTCCTCTGGACTTACTCCAACTCACAGCAAATGAGTTCTTGTTCAGAGGGCTCAAAAAAAAAAAAAAAAAAAAAAAAAAAAAAAAGCCAACAACTATTCAGCTTAGAAAAAAAAAGGAGAAAAATACGTAAGATCCTTTATGTTCCTCACCTGAAACACTCTATTCTTCTCCAGTTCTGCTATTGCAGAGAATGCAGTGGAAAGCAGAGCAATTGGGAATAAGCAATACAAATATTTAATGGCACGTAGGAAGAGCTGAGAAGACTGGGATGGTTGGGTTAGGAAGAAGACAGTGTGTACACAACATGATGTAGTTGAAATCATGACTCAGACTTCAGCAGGTAAATTTATCTCCAGAGTGTCATAAAATGAAACAAGGGAATATCTGATGACATTTGTGTAGCACATCTGAGGAATGGGCTGTTAGTGGCACAAAGCAAAATTAGTTAAATCTAAAAATCCCAAGAGAAACAGCTCATCAGGATTTTTACATGCCATCAGCCACAATACTCACACTTATATTAAATTACAAATAGGTCAGAAGTTAGAAATTATTTAAATAGAATTAAAAATTAAAATAAATAATAAAATTGATATAGATGAAAAATCTTACCAATTAGGGTACAAGTGTCTCTCAGGATCAAAAGATCAGGTAGAAATCAGGGTCTTGAGCAATTATTTTCATGTTTTCTAATAATGGATTTCAATGATAAACTTAAGAACTTTTCTTCCAGAAGAAAGTAATTACAATATGCAGGGCTAGTACTGACTGTCCAAACAGACAATCAAACCTGGCTGTGGAAGACAATGCTGGGTAGTCAGCTGTGGTACCATTTTCTATGTGGCCATTGCAAATGCAGCTATTGGTATATCAAAGTGCAAGCAGCTACACTCATCAAAGCAAAAGCAATCAAGATACTGATGCCTAAGGAGCTGCTACTTGTGACTCAGCCATAGGCTGGTGGATGGCTCTCAGCCCCTTAGAAAAATATGAAGTTAAAAGTGGTTGTTTCAATCCCTCTAAAAGCCTCTTCTTACATAAAAGCAGGCTTGTGCTAATGGAATTTATTTCAGATTCGCAATGACCTGAGAATACATATTTTCTGCAGCTTATCAGATGAGCAAAATCTTGGCAAGTCAGTCACCCAGTGCTTTGTGACTGTTCAAGCACACTGTGCAGATCCAGACCTGCCTCTGGGTTTTGGACATCACAAAGTCCCTTGAAGGCTCACTCTACTTTCTGACACTACTTCCAACCCAGAATCAAGTAGAACTCAATTCCGATTTGCACTAACACTCCTCTCTTACTGCCTGTTCAGATCCAGGTCTGGGAGAAAACATAAGGAAGAATTTATCTAGAGCTACCTATTAGAGGAACTGGCAGCAAGACTGGCAGGATCCCTCTACTGTCACTAGGCTTTGACAAGCTGGTAGGAAGCAAGTGTAGCTGTGATCAAATGACAAAACACAGAAGCTCCTTATTTCTTTTAATTGCTGAATTTCATTTTGGGTGCCTGATAGGTACCCAAAAAATAGTTTTCTCTGAAGCACACTGCTTCACTAGCCTGTGCAGCTCTGTACCAGCAGAGGCTGCTGTAGGTAGAAAAGTCCCATCCTACCAGCCTCGGGTCCTGTGCCACAGGGCTTTCAGGAATGGAGGTTGTATGAATGTTGGAAGGGCAACCACCTTGGCCATAAACCCCAAACCTGGTCTTTCTGAGATAGGGCAAGCAAAGGGTAAGAAAAGTACTAACCTGTTTTGTGCTTAAATAAATCTGCCATTCAGCATCAGTTGCAAAACACCATAGATTTATGACTTACATAAATTTCTCTATTTCTTCAAATTTAGTCACTGGCTGTGCAAAAAGGTAGCTCAGAATTCATTATTTTTTTCAAATACTTAAAATTCGATTCTTCCAAATTTGAGTTACTCACTAAAAGGTTCCCTCCCTTGCATAAGAGTACATTTTGCTTTTGCTCATTGCCAATAAATAAGCCTCAGGAAAACATATGAATCTTCAAGGAAGTGAAGGAAAACATAAAAGTAGCTCTATCCAGCCACTTTGGATCCAGACTTGAAACAGCCTGAAATACCAGCATGTTAAAATTCAGGATTTTGTGCTCAGCCACTACAGGCAGTATTCCTTTATTTTAAAGAGAATAGAAGCAATTTGAACTCAAAAAAAGCCTTCTTGAAAACTATTTTTAAAATGACCCTTAAGGAAGAGTGAATTCGTGCTGTGCAATTTGCAAGATAAGTGCATTTGGAGCAATTCACTGATAAAACAGCATGATGAAAGGTGGCAGGGAATGATTGACTTCACACTAGCATGCAAGGGCAGCAGCAACTCAGGTAACTATAAGCACATGATTCTAGAAAAATGAATATAAGAGGGAATTAATTTGTAGAGACATCATTGTTTCTCCCGTTACAGACACCCATAGCTGACAAATACTGGAAACAAGGAGTCAGAAGGAAAGAACTCCCCTAGAGAACGTTCCAAAAATCTTGCCCAAGCCATCTTGCCACAGGCAAGGTCAGAGCAGTCAATGAAGACATTGCAGAAGACTAACAACAAAAAAGGCTGGTGCGTGTGGCTTCACATGTTCCAGCTCACTACATCATTACCATGGGTGGGCTCCAACCACACAGCAGCATTTGGGACAGGGCAGCTTCACACCTGGACAGGAGACACTGGTTACAAGTGGTATCAAAAATGGTGCAAGGTTTACTGATTATGTTATCTGTGTAAGAAACTGGTGGAGTCTACTTGTGGAAGATTTCTGTAAGCAGAGCCATTGCTACTTCTTACAGGGAGGGAGTGCTGCTGTTCTCCAGCTGCAGCAGCTGGGATAACACCAAAACAGGAGCAGACCAGCTCATGACACTCACTTAAAACCAGAAAGACACTTATCTAAATACAAATTTCAATGAGAAGTGACTCCATCTGTTTGGGGATTTGTTTAGCTGTATACCACTTGCCAGGTGAGTTCCTTTAAGTGTTAATCATTCCAGGATCTGCAGAGGTGTCTCAGCACATTAACTCAGATCTAAAAAGCTGGGACACAAGATGGTCATCTTTCACAGATGAAAGATGAATAGCTACAACTCTGCTATTGTATAAGAAGACCAGGATTTGATGTGCTTAACTTGGATGCCTTGCTCACAAGGTCACTGTTTCTTCTGACTCAGTGAATTTCTGGAGCCAATTGATTTTTCTAAAGTGCAGCTTTGCACTAAGTGGGTTGGTTTGATGTTGTTTATTTGGGACTTCTTTTCCTATTTGGGGAGTTGCATCAATTCAAGCTGTATCCTGGTGAGATTTAAAACCCCACATGCTATGCAGAATGAGATATTTGGTTTTCCTCTCAATGCCTTCTTGAGACGATTCCAGGTCATTTTTTAACTCAGAGTTAAAAGAGTTAGAGACTCAGAGAGTCATTGCAGTTCCAAGCACAGTCTGCCCCTGAGTTCTCATTCATGTCCCCAAGACACCCCTTAATTTGTGGCAATACACCAAGTATGGGCTGTTATGGGAAAACCAGCTAGTGAGCTGAACTTCCACCACTGAAGTTTTGTGGCCCCACAAATATCCACCAGAGTGAGGCAGGGGTAAGGCTGAGGGAAGGAGTTCTTCCAGCTTGCATGGCAGCTCAGAAATCTGTAGTAGCAATAGACTCTGAGAAGTCAAAAGCTCTTTCCATGCTTTGCAGGAATATATCACACTATACTTTTTATGCCACACCTAAATGTAACACTACCATCCCATCAAGCAGTTGGACCCCACTGAACTTAAATTTTTAATCCACCAAGCAATATGCTGCTGAGTTACCACATTATTAAGTCCAAAGTGTTTGTCAAATATCAGTCTTGGCAGATAGATCATCAAATTTCAATTCCTTGGAGCTTCAGCCCATACCATAAGAGGTATGAGGGCAACAGACAGCCCCATGCATTAAGTAGAGCTTTGCAGTATGCCACAGACAAGGAAAAAAAGTCCCCTACGTCCAAAAGATTAAAGAAGTTCTTTGCAGACAGTCCCAAAATTGTCATACAACTTAGAGGAACCTTTCTACTTGACTCATTTCCAGAATTAGAAAGCAAGAATCTGATTCCACCCTGGAGGATTTGTTCAAAAGACAAAGAATGTCAAAATCAAACTGATTTACTGGATAAGAGATTAATGGGCAAAGACCACAGATAACAGATAGAGGAGTTCATTGATCAGACAAGGGGAAAGAATACACTGCTGAAAGAATCCTTTCTTGTGCCAGGGACAGGAAGAAAGACAGACCTTAGAGCTATTATTCTTTCCTTTAAGTACAAATACTTCAGTGTCAAGATATGTGAGCAGGGTATTTTTTAGCCATGGGCCTCTCCAGAGAACTGAAAGCAGTTGTTAGGAGGTGACTTTTGGCTCCTCCTTGAGTTTATCTAATATAACAGAAAATAGAACAAATAGAGCCATATAAATTTAAGCAGGAGAATAACTACATCTAGCACCTTATAGCCCTATGTGTGCATCAGCAATTTTTCTCTTACAAATTCCTACTTTCAAACTCTTTCCATGAATATTTAGTATTTTTACAACCGATGGCTATGCAGATTTGTGTGTTCTGATTCCCCTTTATGTATACATACATGTTTATATACATAAACAAATTCTGTAACAGAACAGTAACAAATGCATCATATTCCTGGAAACTGCTTCCAAACACACATATGAATGAAAATGTGATTTTAGGAGTAGTCAGCCTGGACTTAGGAAGAGGAAATCATGCTTTGCAAATCTGACAGCCTTATTTGATGAAATTACTGTCTTGGTGGATGGGGTGAAGAAGTTCACATTATTTAATCTTGACTTTATTTAGATTTTCAACAATGACCCTCATAACATCTTCATAGGCAAACTATACACTGGATAAATGGGCAGTGAAGTGGGCTGACAATTGGCTGAACTGTGCTCAGATGGTTCTGACAAGCACCACAAAGTCCAGCTGGAGAGCAGGCACTAGTGGTGTACCTCAGGGATGGACACTGGGGATAATGCTGTTTAACATGCTCATCCATGACCTGGATGATGGGACAGGCTGCACCCTGAGCAATTTGCAGATAAAGTGAGAGGAGCTGCTGCTAACACCAGCAGTTGCACCGCCATTCATAGAGAAATCTTGAAAGGCTGTGGGAAATGGGACAACAGAAACCTCACAAAATTTAACAAAAAGAAACAGAAAGTCCTATTCCTGCAGTGGGACAGTCCCAGGCACCAGCATATCAGTACATCTTGTGGGCCACCTTTCTGGAAAGCACAACAGCCCTAAACAATGACTAAATATTATGCCCATAGTAAAGCTAAAAGCTGAACCAGAAAAAGAACAGCAAAAAGGGACCTGGAGGCTGCAAAACAGGATGAGTACTGCTTTAATACATAGGCAATTTCCCTCCATTCATTGGATACCAAACAGAATTCTGTGACAATGACTACTCAAAAATTCTAAAACAGACTTGTAGGAATGAGAGGGCAACATGACCTGAATCTCTGCTGAATCTATTGGTCTCTCAAAGAGTCTTAATTCAGTATTGCCTCTCTTGTCATTAATTGGACTTTTGCTATCGACTCAGTTCTGACCAGGCCATTATAATTAGGAAAGGAATCTTTTCTTCTTTCCTTTACTGCAGACAAAGACTGAGATACATCAGAAAGGCTATTTCACAAGGACATGAAAAGCATTCAGATTAATAATTTTATTTCTGTTAATGAGAATAACTGCTTTGGAATTAGATCAGTGTAATATGCAAGATAGATCAGAAAGCATTTGGGCTTGCTTGTTATGGTATTGAGTTTCTTAGGGGACTGCAATTATGGCTTAGATTAGAGAAATATTAACAAAACTGAAATTGCCCAAATGGCTAATTTGTTTTTGATATAACAATTGATATTTCTTGAACTATCAATAAACCAGTTGTAACTCACATGTTCCTAATATTGTTTGCACCTCAGAGGGAGCTGAAGCAAATCTTTGAAGAGTTTGCTGGATGGAAGTATTTCTTAAGCATGAAAGAAAAAGCGCAGAAAACTTTCCAAAAGATAAAATATACACTAATTCAAACACTTGAGTTTTACTTGTGGAGGGACCAATATAATAAAGTGGTTTTGAAAATTTCTCAAGAGTTGCTGGTATAAATACAAAATTAATGGAATTTCTTCTATTTGCTGCATATTTGAGAGAACAGCATGACCAAGAGGCAGAATACTAACCTTCACAGATGGCTTTAACAACTTCCCTGCTGAGCTTTATTTGTTATGATTCTGTACGCTTTCCTATTTTCATTGCTCCCTGAGTTCCAGGAGAATCCATATCCCTCTCTGAAAAAGCACAGTGCTTAGGCACTAGAGCCAGGGGCAATACTAGGTTAGTATTTCCATTCACATCTTTGCCAGAATATGGAATTTACTGGCTTGCATAACTCTTCCCCCTGAAGCCCTTGCAATCCAGTGCTGCACTGAATCCCAGAGGGCACAGCAGGCACAGAAGGGCTCAGCCTTCAGACCACAGGACTCAAAAGGTCCTTCAAGCCATGAGTGAAGCTCATATTTAAGAATGGAGGTGATAGAAGAAGCAGTATCTATCCAAGCAAGTCAGAAGTTCTTCCTCTACAAAGGAAGGCACGACCAAATCAGACCTACTGGCTAAGGATGACAGATAGAGGCACTGGTTTTCTATGAGCCTTCAGATCATCCAGCATTTTGGTTCCTGGTCTGATTAGGATTCTTATGATCATAAAATGTTGTAGCTGTTTGCAGTGTAAAAATTGGTATGACCATGTCACTCCATCAAATGTTATTTGTATTCCTGTATCTTTCTATTCTGGATGCAACCGAAATGTGAAAAGGCCTCAAGAGTCCTTTAGTGACTTGCCCTTGTTGGTCTTGCAGAGAAATACAATGAGAAATTTCATGCAACTCTTTTGAGTGCAGCTTTTTCTCAATAATGTGATATGGTCAATTAATTTTTAAAGCAGCTACTAATAGAGCTTGCCTGTAAGCTAGATATTAGTCGTAGGGGAATAAATAGTGACAGATTTTTTTCAATTAACCCAAGAGCAGCACAGCAATTAGTGTATCAGATTTGCTGTTGTATTGTGCATCGTCTGATGTCTGAATCACTCTGCTGTTTTTCATTTTGGACGTCTGCAGAAGATCTCTAAGCATTCACTGCTCTAGATAATAAACAGAACATTAGCTTGGAAGGAAAAATTGGATTTCATTGAAAGTCTCATGTCTGTTCTGTTGTGTTGTGAGGCTGTTCTTTCAGTTTTCAAATGTATAGCTCACCCATGGACATTATTATCTGCTGGCATTTCTGAGTGAGAATAATTTTTTAGTATAAAAGGTTTATTAGAGTAAGTGCAGGAAAGTATATCAATTAACATTACTTTCAATAGATCCAAGAATGAGGATGCTGATAAGAAAGCTACTGAGAAATTTAACCAATCCTCAGTACTATTCCCACCAGTATTACTGCAAAAGAACTTGCTTAATTAGGGGCCTATCTGTTCAGAAGAAGTAAAAAGAACCAAATTCTGATCTTGAATACTCAGGTTTGTATTGACATAATTCTTCCAATTCCATTCTAATTACCTCTTGCCTAGTGTGAACCAGCACCAAGAAAATTATGACAAGAATGTCATCTGCCGTGTCTCAATGTTTTGTGAATACTTCTGAATCATAGAGAAGAAGGTGGAGAAAATATGTCACGCAACAGCATTTAGCCTCAGTTGCAAGCACTACAATGAATACAGTAGATATTATAGGGAATGCATGGTGAAGAGGTTTATTGTAAGCCATATAGGCATTAGATAAGTAGCATTATGCAACTTTTGTGCTCAAAGTGTTTTAAACTTTTTTGCCTCCTTTTATGAAAAGTTCATTACCACAATTTCAGACCACATAACAAAAAAAATCAAAAAGAAACCTAGCAGTAAATGTCAGTTCCAAAATCTTGCTAAGCCATGACAGAACAGGTCCAAGGACCTTAGTCTAGCCTTAAACAACCACAGTATCAATATCTATATCTGAATTACTCCCCATTGGCTCTCTACTCTACAGGGAGAAACATTCACTTTCAAGTTGTGACACATCTGGCATATTTTCAGTATCTATTTTGGCATGAGCTGAAGTGCCCATTACTCTCCCATTGATTACTAAAGTAGATGAGATGATGAGATCATATGTGTAGGTGTTTTCATTTGGCCAGATGAGACTCACCTTTTTAAAGTACTTTTGAAAGGCGAGTGTGGGGAAATAAAGGTACCAAACTTGTTTGAATCTAAACACTGAGTAACTCATTAGCATGGGGATCAATCTAAGTTGTCCTCCATCAGGGAGTATGCATCAAAACATTTCTCTGTACAAATACAAGAAATTTTGAACAGTCTGTTCCAGAACTCACCTTTTGATTTCTCCAGGCAATATGTATCTCACTTCTCACCTCTAAAATACAGCTGGCAAAATGCAAGCAAGGCTTGCTTCCTCCTCCTCAGTTCTGATCAGGAACTGTCCAAAAACAGTCAAGGCCATGAAACTACAAATCCTAAAAAAAATCAGAAATGTAACTAAGTGGATAAGAGTCAGTGATGGGCATGTAGCTTCAAGTACTTCCCATACATATGAAAGCACTCTCTCAGGATTTTGATGATCACCATATAAAACAATTGAGTAGCTTCAAACATCCAGCCCAACCACCTCTTCCAGTGACCTGGAAATAATGGATGTAGGAAAAAGTCCTGCATCAGTGACAGCACAAGGTTTAATATCTTGTGTTTCTAATCAACTAGGAAAATGAGATTTCACCTCTCCAACAAGGAACTGATCGAATCTTTCTAAAATTTTGACACCGAAAAAGGGAATTGTAGATAGAATTCTATTTTAGGTCTATTTTCAAGGGTTTCTAAAATGTGTTAGTTATAAATTATCACTCCCTGAAGGGCTTGCACAGCTAGACCAAGAGTGATTAAAGGTAATTGTATCACCAGCAAACAAAATCTTACAATGATTAGAAATTTTCTGTAGGCTTTCCCTGTTCCAACATATGGAACAGTGCGGCATGTTCAGAGTAATCCCAGGATTTCATCTTTTCTCCCTACTCTCCAGCTAAGAGCTATAGATGAGAAAGGACAAGGGAAAACTCACCCCAGGTTCAGCAGAGGACCACCAATCTACAGCCTGGCCCTTGCAGTGCTGTCAAAGAGCATCCAGCAGACCTAAAGAATGGTAAGCTCAACACACCCAGTGCAGTCCCACTCTTGCTAACAGTGTTCACCTCTTGCTGGAAATGGTGCTCCCTTATCTTAACCAGGTACCTGTGTTTTATTCAGATAAGATTTAGGGTAAAAGAATGCATCTTGTTCTATTAATCAAAAGATTAAAATGGAATAAAATTGTGCTAATTGGAAGAGTTATACAGGAAGACCCTTGCTTGACTGACATGGAAAATTCTTATATGTTTTACTTTTGCTGTCATTTGGATCTCCCTTATCCTGGGGTATCGTGGAGGTAGACATCAAGATTTCCAACTGCTTGTCTTGGCAGAGATCTGGAACTTCCAATAATTTTTCCTTTCTAAAATGTTCTAACTATTGTTTTTCCTCAGAAAATACAATATGGGAGTAAGTATTATGGGAGATTAGTTTGCTACCTCACCTAAAGTTTTTAATTTGTTTTTTTTATTTGTTTGGTTTTTGTTTTGCACTTCATGAGGAAAAAAGTGGCATAAATTTGCATTTCAAGGAACATATCTGTATATACCTGAAGCTGGGAATAAAATGCTTCTGTTCAGTCCCAGTTCCTACCTTATCTCCCTCTAGAGCATAATTAACCCAAGGGTGGGAGGGAAGATTGAGAGTAATATGGAGCTGATTCACCTTCTACACTCACTAGCAAAAATAGAGATTATTACTGCATGCATCAGCGGCATTGAAGAAGAAATTAGTCTGAGATCACTTGTAAACAGATGCAGTCAGACATGACTGTTGCATGAATGAGAATGCATAAATTAAGCTTTGCCAAAGGTTACTAGTAATTTATAGTTTTGGCTTTTAGGAAGCTTCAAGCATGACGCTATTTACTTGCATTGTTTATTGAACAAGTATATTTACCAGGGAAGTCACAGCAGCTAAATGCTACCTTGTCTCTTGAGGATATCTTGCTTGACGAACGAGCCTGTGATGTCATAGGCCAAACACTGCCTTTGAAGTTGGAAAACATCAACTGATTGATGCTTGTCTGAACAGCTGTCACAGTGAACATGGAAGAAAGAATAATTGTCATAACACGTCTAATACTGAAAATTGATGTGTCTCTCTTTCATCATTTCCAAACCAGTAAACTGAAAGTTGCTTGATGACAAGGCATTTAAATATGGATCTTTTTCAACACATGTGCAGAAATAACTAATTACTTTAATTTAAAGAACATTGTTAGTAAGCAAAAGAACTAAAAGAGGTGCAAAAGAAATTTATTGGGATCCCTTTGATCCCCAGCAATCAATGAGAAATTCTGCAATTCTGCCCTGTGTGAGGTGTTGATCAAGAGAGTATCTCAAATTATTCCTTGACCATGAAGCCATATTAGCAGCTGGACAGAAGACCTAGCTAGTGGAAGCAGTAGTTTTAATTGAAAAGATGGCATTCTTCTCTCACACCAACGAATGGCTCAGCTTTGTGCTGAGGAGGTCTTGTGCTTTCTTAAAGACAGGGAGAAACAAATTGTGATCATGTGTTAACCCCACCAAGTCACCACGATCAGCACTCTTCACCTTTGAGCAATTACACTGATGACATTTCAGCAAGATGTGAAGCCAGTATCTGAACATGCCCTCTGATCTCTATTGCTTGTCTTCAGACACCTTCTTCCTGCCCCTCATTTGCCATATTCTCAACTTGATGGTCTTCAAGCCATAAGGCTGGCTGCCTCATTATTTGCTTTGACTTCACTGAGTTGTGAACTCCACTGATAGAGCTGAGTTTGCACTGAACTCTCCCCATCCTTATTTTCTGACTCCTGTAATACCAAATTAAAATACTTTCTCCTTATCTGCAGTCACAGCTTGGGATATATTGGTTGTCTACTGCAGTGATCTCATCTCCAATCTGGAACAGGGGGTTTGTATTTCACATACAGCTGAAAAGACCCATGAGTGAAGTCACTCAACTTGCATCTATCTGATGCAGGGGTAAGATGAAGGAGAACATCAGCAAGCCGTTGTGGGGCAGCACAAGGAAAAGCATGAGGGAGATACGCAGGCAAAGCAGATACCATTGTCAAAGTAAATGAAGCCCCTTCACACAAGTGAGAGGAAGGAGATGTGGCAGTAGGCCAACTGTGTGTCCCTTGTCTATGCAGCCAAATTAAACCCTCTAAGTCAGGTTTTCTAGAGCATAATGTTTTGCCTAAAGAGACTGTACGTCCATCATCCCACAGCATTCCTGCAGCATTTGCCAGCACTGGCTGGAGGTTACGGGTCAGGAGCCTTCACTGCTCCTGTCACAGCTGCTGCCACATTACAGAACACATCAGCAGCAAATGGAAGACAAAAATGATTTGCTGCTTTATGTAAAGTTTGCTGCCTTTTGCTAGATGAGGGCATGCCTTTGATGTGCTCATCTTCTCTGTCTCTTCTTTAACAACATAAGAAACATGCTGCTGGAAACACTGTCATAAATCTTACTGTAGTTGTTGAGGAATGAGAGCTGATGTCATGTTGAGCTGAATTTTTATAGCCACATAAACAACAGGAAGAAAACTTATCTCAGGGCAATGAGTTGAATTCATCCCTGACAAACATAGTGGCAACTCAGTTAACGAGTTTTTAAGGTATTTAAATAATGACAGATGGATAGACACAATTTCTACTATACTCAGTAGCACTGAACTGGGTTCTTGAGAACCCTGTTTGGCATGAGTCTACCTATGTAGACTGATGGAGAGACTACATCTGTGGACAGTGGAAGAGCTATAGACACCATCTCTCTGGACTTCTGTAAGGCCTTCGACAACATTCTTCCTCTCTAAATTGGAAGGATGTGGATTTGATTGGAGGACTGGTAAGTGAGGGTAATGGTCAACAGCACAGAGTCCCAATGGACATCAGTGATGAGCGGTGTCCTTTAAGGGTCTGTACTGGGACCAGTCTTCAATATCTTCATCATTGACATTAACAGTGGGATTGAATGTACCCTCAGCAAGTCTGCAGACAACACCAAGCTGAGTGGTGACGATGACATGCCTGAGGGATGATTATCATCCAGAGGGACCTGGGCAAGCTCAAGACATGGGCCCATGGGATCCTCATGAGGTTAAACACAGCGAATTGCAAGGTCTGGAACTCACTGGGCTGTGCTGAAATCAGCAGACTGTGAAGTACACTGAAGCACAGGCTGGCTACCAGCACTCATGACATCAGGTGCACTGTGGTTGGTACAATGATTAATGGGAGTTAGGAGCAGGAGAAATGACAGCTACATGACATTATCTGCAAGAGAGCTGGGGAAGCAGACACAGTGCATGGCATGGCTCTGCAACCCCAGTCTTTGCACTTGGACCTTCTTTCTCATTTACCCTTGCTTTGCTCTCCCAGCAGCAACTTGAAAGCATGGATAACTACAGACCCTGGACAAGAGACAGCTGATTCAGTTCATGTGCTATGTGATACAAGTTTCTGGTGCTGTCATTCTGAGTCTGCTCTACAGGAGGAAGCTCAGGTAAACCATACACAATCCAAGAACCCAAAAATAAAATTTGAGGTTTCCATGTTGTCCTGGGCTTTGGTACTGAGATGACTCTTATTTTCAACAAATTGGCAGGCCTGCAAGTCAGATATTATTGACTGATTTGCACCGTGTATAGACAAGGAGTGTGTGTGTGAGGGAAATAGGCAGAAATGGAGGCAAGGAGGCAATGGAGAGCTCAAGGGAAAACAAGTGCCTCTACTCTACCTGCAATGTCATCAACCTGGCATCAGCAAAATTGCTTAGACAGGAGGCATGTCCTGGACTCTTAAAAAGAATTGAAATGTTGTCTTATCTTTCCTATTTTATTATTTAAAAAGCCAAAAATGTTCATTTCTTCCACCCTGGAGCTGTCCGCAAGCTTTCCCTCAGCTGGGTTACTCAATGCACAAAAGGATGCAAAACAACAGCTCAGAGAGCAGCTGGGAGGAGCTTCTTTCTCAATGGTTTTTGACTGTTCCAAAAATAGCAGCCACAAGCTGTGTATTCTCCTAGGAGGCATTTCTGCCAGCACGCCACTCACCTGCTCACCATTCACTGCGGTAACACAGGGCAGCTTGAGAGTCTTAAAGTACATTTTCTAAAATAAAGCTTTTCCTGCAGTTTCCCCAGCACCTCTTGGTGCCCACAAGGCGTGTGTGCAAGCTCAGCTCCCACTGCCAGCAACCTTCACTTCCTCCTCCTGTGCAAGAGGCAGGAAGGGCAGAGCCCTGACACCATCTCTGGAAGACTTGGTCTTTCATTGGCCTCTTCCCTTTAACCAGACCACGGCTGCACATCACAAAAAGCTGATTTTAAGCCTGACCAAGAAGTCTCAGCTCATCTGAAGGGAAAGTAAAAGAAAATGTGAAATCAGGGGGCTATGTATCTGTAGCATTTCGATAGTCAATTTTGATCACAGATGACACATCTCCACTGACACAGATATTTCCCACTGTAGTTAAGATTCAGAAGACTCTGACATAACCTTTAAATTAAATGCAGTTCTTTATACTGGAACAAAATTATCCTATTAAATGCAGCCAATGAAAGAATAAACCAACCACATGCCATACACATCTGTTTAAACTCATCCATCAGTCACATCCAGGCAGCACAATGAGGCCTTTGCCAACTAATTAGAGACCAAATATCACTCTGGAATTACTCATCTATGGATTTTAAATACAGAATGAACTTTGAAAAAAATGGTTAACAACCAGCACCTCAACCCAGTAAAGTCCACTGATAAATCATTTCTTATTAATTTCTTGTTCAGCATTATTATAGCACCAGGGACAAGTAGTTGGAAAATGGAAATAACTAGTAGAGGAAATTTACAATAAAATATTTTTTACCTAAAACCCTCTTTGAAATGTCTTAACCATGGGTCTATCCAGGGAGCAGACCTTGCTATGTACACTCTGAGAAAACTTTGATTTTTATGGCATTCTAATGTGACTTTAAAGCTCATTAAAGCAGCTCCTTTTGTGCTGCCAGCAACAAAAGCCTTGATGTTAAGTGTCCCCTGGAGTCCACAGTTCATATAAGTGTTGTTGTTTTTCACTAAACTCAGCCTCTTAAGCTACCAGCTCAAAGAAAACAGAAACTTGCACCCAGCAGTAACCTGGAAGCCAGATTTCAAGATAATGTGCTTGCAGCAATGACAGTCCTTTTTGAGCAAAAATGCTTTAGAAATTAAGAAGCAAAAAATAAGCAGCTGTGTTGCACGCTGCCCAGTGTGTAACACAGAATATGTGCTGAGCATTCCTTAAAATCACTTCTTCCTTCTTTTATTTACCAAGAATTCAGGGGAGGAATATCCAGGTGTTTATAGTTGCTTGTTTATTTGCAGTGCAGTGATGACTACATGTTTAAAAGGCATTATTAAATTTGAAATATAATTCCTCTCCTTAAAAGGCCCAAGTCTTGGAGTCTCTGTACTTGATCAATGATTCAATGACATCAAATCCGTCCAATTTGCAAGTAAAATCAATTTGGTCTTATTCCTAACTGACAGCATATTCAGCAGAGAATTGGGAAGTCAAGTCGGTTGGGTTTTATTGACTTGCAAAGCATCCCCTAGTAAAAACAATTTTGTGATACAAAAGCTAAAATAGATTGCAATGCATTCTCCTGTAGCATATGAATTTTCCATGGCTATTAACAGAATTAAACTTTAGGAGCTGCTGTACCGATTTAAAATATGCCAATATAAGTAGGCAGATCAGTGGAGTCCAGCAAGGGTGTGGGTTAGGGTTTTTCTACCCAAAATTGCACAAAAAACCAAAAAATTGCAAATTTAATTACTTTATAAACTCTTGTGCAAATAATGATTTTGCATTTTAGTTAAAACATTGTGAATGCCTGAAAAATACATTCAGCTGACATTTAAGGAGAGAATTTTCACAGGTCAAGCTGTAAATCCCTACAGCTCTCATTCTCAGTGAAAGTTGGATATGTGCACTGATTTATCCTGTAATTCTGTAAAACATGTCATGTTGCCCTTACTATTAGATCTGGCAGCCAGTACTACTCTTTTAACCTTTGCAGGTGCAAGGGACTGCTTGAGTCAGCAAGAACCTTTAATGAGAGCAACAAGAGCTTTCATTGCACATGCTACAAAATGGAAAAGGTGCCCTTACTCCAAAAGTGAGAGTTATTTTCACTTTCACCTCAGGCAAGCATCTCTGTGATGTGCAGACAACTTGGCTACCCTGGCAGGGTTACTCAATGCTGTGTGAGCTCTGGTGTGGTCCCAGAGTCAGGCCAACTCTGCTCATGTTTAGGTGTTCTGCATAGAAGACCACGTCGGCTGTGGGCAATGCAATGACATCACCTGCACATGTTGGCACAGCTCTGGGCTTGCTTTTGACCATGGCCAGCTGGCCATGTTCCAAGAGATGTTCTCATGCAGTTTCTTGATCATTTCATAGAAGAGAAATCACTTTGGATTTTACCTTAGAAAGGGCACGTATAGGAAGCAAGACATTTGTCATATTTAGAAGGTAGCCAGCTAAGGCCCGGCCACTGGTGTGGAAAATCCCTTTAGCAGCACTTCCCCTGAAAGGTAAGTGGACCTCTTCAGGAAATTAATAGCTAGAGAAAGCTGTGATGATTTATGGCCTCTGCACAGCAGTGAGAAGATATTTTAGTTTGAAGAATAGTTTTGGAGCATCCATTCCCATCCATCATACCAGACTCCCTTAATCTGTAAGTGACTCTAAAGATCATAAAGCTGTGGGATCCTGGACATCTCACTGACTCCATTCCATGCAAATGTGTCAAAACAACCCTCACACCCTCTGACTGCATGTTGTCCTACCAGGCAATCCCCAGCAGCTGGATTTTGGAGCTCCCTGTCACTAGAGTCACCCCAAGGAAAACCCTTTGTGCAACATAGTCTTTAACAGGCATCTGGAGCACAGTGTAACAGTAGAGATGTTTTCCCTTCCCAGGATTGCTCTTGACAACCCTCAAAATGTTCAGAGTAGACCAAGGCATACTTTTTTCTATCAACTATTGGAAAGTAAACCTGCTCTTGCTCCCTGGTTCACCCTTCAGAGTCATGTTCCTAGAGGCATTTAGATGTCTTCCAAGCAAAGAGACATTCCAGTTGAATTTCATAAATGCAAATGCCAATGTTCCTGTAGTGAGCAATATTGCACAATAACTACCCCCACTGTAAAGCTAAAGTGAGAAACAGTTTAGAACCAGCTTAGTAGTAACTTTCCTAAAAATCATCTTACAATTCCCAACAGGAAGCTCTTGTTATGGCTGTGTTGGAGAGATGCAACTCACCTGGTCTGTTTGGATCATGAAGTTTCCCAGCTGCACAGAATTCTGCATATCCCTCCTCTCATAACATTGGCACCTGTTTCTACTCAAGTCAGACACAAAAATGAAGCAAAGGAGCACACAAACCCCTGAGAGGCCTGATCAGATCAGCACATGCTCTCACAGAGTGCCTAACAGGCCAAAATCCTACTCACAAAGTACAGGTGTAAGTGCTTAAAACTCAGGCGGAAAGAGAGACCTATCAGTGTATCACATTTTATATAGCAGCCTCGTGCCCTTGTATTGGGTAAGAGATTCCAAAATGTCTGCCTTGGTTAGGCTGTGAAAACTATTCTCTCGTGAGGTATGTTTTTATGAGGAATCCCTTTGGCTGACCTGAACACAGACCTTCTACATCCTCATTAACATTTCACCTATGCTAAAAGCAATCCTCACTATCCCTTCTCTAACAAGACTTGTCCTTTTCCCACTACTTATTATGGGGAGGATACATCACATGCACAAAACTTCAGCAGAACAGAAATAAATGTAAGACCTTGAACATAAGGGCAGAATGAGAAAACATATATATTTTTTTAATTGAATAATAGGGCCATTAGCATTAAAACAGCATTACTATAGACATTAATACATTAAGGTTTAAAATGTCTCTGTAATAAATCATGAGGGTAATTTAGATTAAGATGTGCTCACAGACAGTAAATCTTACAACTACTTGCTCTTGTGACTGGTGCTATGGATTGTTAAAAAGGATGAATGTAAGTGTACTAATAGCTATTGCAATACAATAGTCAGAGAACAGACTACACCATACAATAAAGCATGTAACTATTGCCTGTAATCTGTAAACTTATATGGAAAATGTATGGTTCAGTAATAAAAACATTATTTTTAAAAGCTTAGAAAGAACATAAGAACTTTTTTCTTTCTTTTTTTTTTTTTTTTTTTTTTTTTTTAATCACAAGCTCCAAATCCTGCCCCTTGAAGGATGAGCTGGGAGCCCTGCCAAGTTGCTACTCATGCACTGATGTGGGCAGGAGGGAGGGAGCATGGAGGATGGGGAGTTGCCAGAGGTCTGGGAGGGCATGGTTGCCTAGAGAAGGACTAGAAGGCAGTGGCATTGCCTTCTGCAGAAGGGGAGGAATGCCACTATAGCATGTCCACAAAATGTCTGCTTCAAGCACTTCACCTTTCTAGTGCACTGGGTAGGCTTGAGCCCCATAGGACTGGCTGGAGAAATGTGCTGCTCTCTCCAAAAATAAAACCAAATAGATGCACCAGGGAAGAAGGTTTAGATTGGATATTAGGAAAAAATTCTTTATTGAAAGGGTGGTCAGGCATTGGAACAAGCTGCTCAGGGAAAGTGGTGGCATCACCATTCCTGCAAATGTTCAAAAGGCATGTGGATGTGGCATTTGGGGGCATGATTTCATGGTGAACACAGAAGTTAACAGTTGGACTCAACTATCTTAGAGGTCTTTTCCAACCACAATGATTCTAATTGTTGTTGCTAGACATTTTTTAATCTTTTTTTTTTCCCCCATCCCATCTTCCTCCACCCCAGTTTCAAACTGAGTATACAACATCAACTTTCTATTGAGGCAAATTTGCTTCACATCTATAAACTTTACCAAGAGTTAAGGAATAATTTGAATAGAAATACCATGTCATTTACAAATAAATGCACTATCTGCCATTATGCCTAGCTCTGTATTCATATAGGTATTTCAATTATGCAGCAATTATAATTTTAATCTCTTGTGTGTGTATATAAAAACCCATCAATTTACTGGTCTTTAGCATAGATTCTTCCAGTTTATGAGCAATATGCACATTTGCAAGGGAATAGTTAGAACCACAATTAAGAGTTATGGATGGTAGCTGAACCATAGTTACTCTTGCATTAAAATTCCCCACATAAACTGTACTAGCAACATCTGCAAGTAGGGGAATATATAGGAATATATTATATTATATATGCATAGAAATATATTCTTCTCTTCTTTATTTGCATTTAATCTGCATTCCTAAGGTTGACTTAAATCACATCACACTTACAGCTTCATAATGTGGAGGGGAGAAAAATCTAATTTCTATATTGAATGATAACACATTATTTTACATTCTTCCCTGCAAGGAGGAAGAAACATTCCTGTCAGTGGTTACAGAGGCTGCTGAGCTGCTCCTGCTGAAAACTGCTGGGTGAGCTAATGAGCAAATCAAATGATCTAAAGAGTTGCTCCTTGAAAGCCCTTGATGCAATCAGTACCTAGGCCTAAGCTGTGCTTCCCTCTGCACTACCCAGCTGTGCTGATGGCCACAAGCTGCACCTATATTCAATAAGCAGAAAGTATGAGTATGTTGTCACTTGGTCTCCACAGACGCAAAGCAGGTAGAGGGAGCCTCCAGACTCCACCTTTATTCTAAGAGCACACCACAAAAATGGTACAAATTTCTTTTTTGTAATTCTACAGCTGTGGACCAGACAAGCACCCAGCTAATTTACTGAAGTCTGAAAATGCCTATATATCACAGCACCCAGTAGCTCCAAAGAAGCTAAACCTTTGGAGGGAGTGCAGGGAGCTGGGGAGCACAACCGTGCAGAAGAAGCCAGGCTGCTGTGCTGGGATGTGAGGATAGCCTGGCTATCCTTTCTGCTATATTGCCCCTGTACTCAAGTCTTCTAAGCAGATTAATTCTACATTAAAAGGTATGGCTTACTATGTCCAGCTCTATTCAGAAATAATTCTAACTGTTCTAAGCCACCAAATATTTGAAATACCTGACCTGCCAGTCAGTCCCTTTTGAAGTCTAAGAATTTTCATTTGGTTATTTACCTTGATAAAAGTAGGTCTGAGCTCATGGGAATAGGGAAGAGCTCTTGTTCAGTAACACTTTGTTCCAATGGAAAGAAGTAGATCTTCTCTTCAAGGAGCATGGTATTTTCTCCTCTCATATGCAGTAACACCTGGATTGGAACCCTTTGTGAGTGGATATTACTGATTCATGCCAAGTTTGCACTCATTTGTCACAGAGTAATGGCACTGGAAAAAAGATGCAACACATTTCTTACTGTAAAATGCCAGTCTTTCCCATTTTAGGAGCAGAAAACTGCTATGCTATTATTTATCTCATCAAGTGTGACTGAGTTCCATTCGTTCTAGACACCGCCCATTTCACAGCCAGTTCGGAGCAGCAGCTGCCTGAGCTCAGACATCCCAAGAATGAAATGATTAGTAGGCACCAGGATATCTTCACAGAAGAGCAATTGCATGCTTGTGTTAGGCTGTTAAAATTAGCTAGGCTTATGGCTTTTACAGTCAGAACTCCCTGCCTTTACTTGTTTGACCAGCTCAATGTAATTCTGTATCAAAGAGTACCAGGAACTTCGATCTCATCACACTGGTTTACATTCCATGGAAGCTTTTTTAAATTTTGTATCCTTTTTTTTTTCCTGCCCATAGATTTATTGTTGTCTACTTACTCAAGTGGAGCTTACTGATCAGTTTTCACCTAAATTATGCTTTTTTAGTAAATGCTTCTTGATTTTGTCCCCAAAAGAAACCTCTTGGTAGCTCAAGGAACAAAATGGAGAAGCAGAAACAACATCTCTCTTTCTTCATCTGCCTTCTCTTTCCACCACACTGGGGACAAAATCAAAATGAAGGAGGAATGCTGTTCTGAGGCACCTAGACAGCTGGAGGAAGGCAACAACAGCAACTTCCTGAAATTCAACAAAGTCCTGCCCTTTGGAAGGAAGAGCCCTTGTCAACCACAGAGGTAGAGGACTGGCAGACCCCTCCACTGCAGTCCCCTGGCTCATGGTAGGGGTTCCTGAACATGCAGCACAGCACAAGCCACAGCTCTCCACACCCAGGAGAGCCCCTCCATTCACATCAGCTCACTTTAAACACACAGGCAGAACCTGACAACCCTGGGACAGACTTGCTCTTCATGACTACCCACGTCACAAGGAAAGCACCAGGTTGCCAGTGCTCATTCATCTTTTATAGGCCTGTCTCCCCCATACTGCTGTTTCCACTTTAATGGAAATTTTCTTTTTTGCCATGTGAGGTGGAAGGATTGTTTAGCAGTCCTTGCTCTGACATACAGAAACCTGTCCCTGTGCAGCTTGTAGCTCCACTATAGACTTCCTTGAGCAGAGTGGCATGAAATGTTTTGATCAGAAAGTTTGGCACAAATTACAAAGTCAGATGCTCTCAGCAACTAAAAGTGTCAAATCCTGTTTCCACTTTTTTTAACGGAACACTTGGATTTATTTTTTTTTTTTTATAAAAACAAAGTTTCTTAGCCCACTCCTAAATGTATTTTCTCAAGTGTTAAAGAAAAAAATATTTAACTGCTCCAATTAATATGAAAGCTGTTTGGTTTTACTGTTAGGTTGTTGTTTGTCTTTTTGCTCTCAATCAAACCCAAATAAATTAATTTTAGTGATTTTTCACTTAGGCTCTGAATACAAAAACCAGCTGTTTCCACAATTCTGCCCCTCAGGACAAGGAGAACAGTTTCCTTCTATAGCAGGAATTGACCACCAAATTTTCACACTCCAGTTAACTCCCACCAGAGTTAAATGAAAATTGATTTTTCTCTTGCTCCACTGCCTTGCCATGTTATCTTTGTAGATTTGCTTGGCAGCATAAAGAAGCTGGTCAAATTTATTTGCTATCAGTGACTTAGGAAATTATTTTATGATGCAATGTTTACAGTTCTCCAATTCAAGCCAGTTACCTACCTGGACTTTATATGTGCCAAATCAGAACACTCATAATTGCTCTTTGGTTGATATAAATTCAGATAACATAAGGTCTGTTTGTAAAGCAGACAGGGCTCTACTGATGTACTCTTAGAGACCAGAAGGTACCAGAAACTCCTTGGCTAGGAAACACTTCTGAATTTTTTTCATACAGATCCATGGGGAAAGGGGAAGTTTTTAACCAGTTTTGCCCATGGTACATCTACTATGCAAACCTATTATCTATGGCTAACACAGGAGCAGATGAAGAAATGTTTGACTCTACAACAGCAGCAGGAAGTTCATCACATCCTTTTGAATTGCTTGCTGTCTCCCAAAGTTGCCTCCTTGCTGCTGCTGATCCCAAACAGAACTGGCCTGTCTGTGTGGCTGATCTGCCCAAGGACAAGGCAGTGGCCACCATGCCCAGCCTCACAAATGCATTCCTAGAAACAACAATGTCCACGTGCCTGTCCTAATGTCCCCAGTGTGAAAAGGCTTCCTGAAGAAGGCAGATAATAATTTCAACCTACAAAAGGAGAGGCCCTTCATTTCCTCACAAAAAGAGAGAGAAAGTAGAGAAGAAGAAAGTTATAGCTGCTTTTATTCTATGCTCCCTCACATCACCAACCCAATTTCAAGGAAACAAAAAAATCACAGCTTTAAGCTAATAAAAGCTGCAGTAGCTTCAACCCATACACCTACCACTGAATAAAGTGATTCTTGGCCCTGGTGAATAAAATCCCACTTACTCAAAAGGGAAATAGCATCTCTGGTTAAGATGCTGGTACAGGTCTTAGGAGTTCAAGCTACCATCCCATCTGCACTTTACTGATCACCTGAGCCCATGCTCTTCTTGATTCCAAACTGCTTCAATATGAAATTCACTCTCAGGTACCAGTTTTGAACACATTCAGAAAAAATAAATAAAAGGTTTAGCCTGGTCTACATACTCATGAAGGCCCATGGTCATCCTTCCTCACATTTAGGTGCCCCCAAGTGCCCCAGGCTTTATGTGAGTTGCAGGCAGCCGACCTATCCATATGCAATGCAGACAGTATGGTGACTAAGTGAGGATGTTCCTGGTATTCTATCTTGCTCTCCAGGCATTTCTGAGGACAAGAGGAAGTCTGCAAGCCTAGTCTTTAGCTCCTCTATGGATAAAGTTGGCAGACAGGAGGAAAATATCCCATGTACTGCCAGCTGGGTACAATTCCGATTTAAGACTCACAATCCTAGACCCAGATTAACCTTTTCCTGACTAAGTATTTTGTCAGCTATAGGAAATTCTGTAATGCAAATAGTAACAAAACACTGTCTCTCAGGAATATGAGAACAGCCAGTTTTAAAGTCTTCAAAAGCCTTTTTTTTTCAGCTGAATCATCCACACACATCATCCCTTTCTGGTTCTCAAGAAAGCAACTTGCAAATAACTAAAGGTATTCCAATGGTGTTTAAAATAAGTGAGAAGGATTTATCTAAGTTGAAAGCTGGTTTATAGAATAGCCTGAAAGACTCAGGAGTCTAGGACCTCTTTCTTTGCAAATGTGTGTGATTCATATGAACATCTGGACTATGCTTTGCTCCAACCTCTCTTTCAACTCATGATCATTTTGTTCAGAGTGAACAACAGGAGAGGCCCACCTCTTCTCCAGGAGGGTGATTTATAAAAGTAAACTTGAAAAAGTTTTTTGTTCTTTTTAATTGTTTTCTTCATACTAAATTACATGACACTGCAAAGATAGAAATCATAAAACTCTGAGATGGAGAAGAGGCATTAGATTTAATCCCTTCTCTTATCAAATTTCTGCACTGTATATTTCCTAAGTGATTCAGTGTCAGGTGATAAGCTTTACTTGTCAGGTTGAATCTCATCATCAGGAAATTTATTATGGAAGCTTCATTTTCCATTCCTTAACTTAATCCTATTACTTTTTAATTTAATCCTATTACAACCAAGATTGTTGCTGCTAGCCATGTCCACATATCAGCACTGAGATGAAGAGTTACTTTAGAATGTGGAAACTCAAATAATTTTATTACAATGCTCAGAGCAGCACAATTCTAGGTTGGGTCTGTTCCAGGGGGTGATTCATCTCAGGCATGGAGAGGTTGGCACAGTAATGCTAATTTACCTATGCCTGTTAATTGGTGTTCATCAATTAGGACTGTTTAAGTAATTTTTCTGAGCCTACAGGAGGGACCAGACCTGGCACAGAACATCTACAATCATAGCAAATAAAGCAAAATTGCTTCTTTGCACTCCTTTTGAACATTTCAGAAATTCCCCATGGGCTTGCTTTAGCTCTGAGGTATGATCTTGGGTTAATAGTTTTGATTAAGGCAAAGGAAGAAAAGGAAAGAGAAATCAGAACAGAAATAACATCTAAGATCAAAACAATCCTTTCTGCAGCTTTATTTCAGTGTTCTGTGTAATTCCCAGTTGCTACTGAAAGAGGTTGGCTGTTTTTCCATAGCAAAGCTTAAACACATATATTGTGTATATAGACACAGTCACAGATAAATATATATTACACACAGGCTATTAAACCTGCAAATCCAAGCATATGCAAGTACCATAATGCCAGATTTAAGGTTAACCTGCTCATGCTGTGCATGTGTTATGAGTCAGCTCCAAACAACAAGATCACATGGTATTTTCCTAAAGACCTGTTCTTTAAAGATTCAGTGCTTATGTATGTACCTCCATGGTTCACAGAACCGTGGGTTAACCCCTCCTCTAGCAGAACTGTAATGAATTTGTAGATTCTTCTAAATTCCTTGTTATAAAATATGAAGGAGAAAGCAAAGGATTTGACCCAAGTAAATGCTCTGCCAAAATCCCTATGTTGTTTCAAGGTGTGGGAGTACCAGAGCTGCCTGATCAAAAAGATCTGGACCATTCTGCCTTAAGTTTTCAAATTCAGCCATGAACAGATTTTCCAACTTGTAATACTTCAGCTCAAATGATTAAACCATAGTAAGGAAAAAGATATTATACCATGAAGTGACTAGACTCCAGTGCAGGACCCAGAGTACCTCTGTGCTACTTTCATCTTTGCCGCAGAGCAACTACAGAGCTCTGGGCAGAGCCGTGCCTTTGTTTCCTCAGTTGTTCTCTCTGTGAATGGTACAAGCAGGCACAACAAGCCTGAGAGGTTTATCATTAAAACACAAATTTATTTCAGTTGAAAGAGACCTTTAAAGATCACCTGGTCCAAATTCTCTGCCATGGGCAGGGACACCTTTCATTAGATCAGGTTGCTCAAAGCCCCATCCAGCCTCAACTCTATTATTTCCAATGATGAACACCTTGAACATCTTACTTAAGTCCTAATTAGATTTGTCTATGGGGGTAGGAGAGATTTCAGTTTTGCACATTACCTGTAGACAATGAGAATAATTTCATTTTGGGGAAAAGAGGTATCTCAAGAGAGTCTGAAACTCTGATGTAGCTCTGACCTTGAACTAGTGGCTGAGAGGCCGTTTCTTCATGGCTGGATGTGTTCCTCATGTCCTTGGCCATACACAGGTGGTGTTGACAGGAGTTAGTTGTGCACCTCTCTCAGAATAACTTCTTCATGTAACCTGTAAATGGAGACAGCAGTCACTAGGTGCTTCACAGCTTCAAGCTCTTCCACAACTCCAAAGACTGTATGCTTTTTCATTTCAGAAGGAGTTGAGATTGCAAACTGGAAAGGTCAGATGACTGTACATTTGAATCTAATACCCAAACTTCCATTTGGCCTGGACAGGGAAGCAGAAATAGCCAAAATCTGGTTACTAAAAAGACTTATAACTGATTCCTATAAATCTTATCCTTTGTTGAGACAAATCTATTGCCCTTAGCATGAGAAACAGCATAACAACCTTGTCAGGGAAATTAATTCCATATTCTGCATATCTGTTACCTAAAGTCAGTAAACTATTGAAAAGGAGTATTAAAGTCTTAAACTGGATTGATTGCTGAGGAATCAGCATAACATTGGAGTGAGGAATTTCTGCTTCTTTAGCAGAATAAAATCCAAATCTGTAGCATTGGTTTATTCATCCCCATTTACAATCCCTGTAGCAAACCAAAGTGTCGGTCATCAGTGCAGAAGGCCTTTGTTCACCTGGTTTGTGAGCTTGTGGCCAGGAACAAAAGAACTTTTATTCATGCATGATACCAACAGAGGGAACAAGTTTCTTGTTGGGGGAAGCAATCAGAACTTGAATGACATCAGCAGAAATTTGGTTTCAACTGAATTTCACCTAGCATAAAGCATTTTGGAGGTTGCTGCCAAATGAGTTTGATAGTTTTGCAGTAAACCCACTCCTAATTTATAGCTATGCTAATCAGAACTGAATTTACCTAAATGCATTTGTGTGTATTGTAAACTCAGAAACTGTCATTCAGCTGCCTACTGAGCAAAGGTGCCTCCTGGGGACTGAAGGTCAGGCGTGGGCTCTCTTACTCTGGCAGTTTAGACACTTCCTGTTTAATTAAGGTTCAGGTGGGATGACAGAGCTCCTCAGTGTAAACTGTGGTACCTGGAACAGGGGAGAAAAGTGACCTGATCTAACTCCATTATGCAACGGCCCATATGACTCTGCAGTCATTTCTGACGGTCTGTGGCATTTAGCAGTTGGCTGTAGCGTGTTTAACCATCACAGAATTGCTGAGAAGACAAATGTCCTTACAGGCAAATGCAGTTAACAGCACGATGGGTTGCGGGGCAGATGGATGAAATGAGCATCTAGAAATGAGCAGCTGCTACAGTGACATGTCTCCCTTGACACAACCTCGCCAAGCCAGGATGACAGTACCCTCTGCGTGTGAGGGAGCTCTAAGTGGAGATGTTGCCATGTCTCCACTTGTCTTGAAGCAAGCAGTGTACCTTTCTGAAGCCCATCTGTTTAATTTTTTAAGATCCCAGCTGGATTTACATTAACCTGCAAAGAAATATATTTGCTGTGTTTCCTGGCTCATAAACACTCAATCATTTTGCAAAAAGCTCTTAGTTCTTGTATAACCTATTCAAGCTAGAAGATCTGTAAAAACAATGTCTGCAAGCTGCTCCCATGATACAGAGCACTGAGATTGGGTGGGTGCTGTTCATGCCTATGTGGCAATGCATCAATGTCTGTGTGGTCTCAAAACACTAAAACCCTACTGTGCAATCTAAGGCAAAGCATTTTGGATTCCATCAGAATTTCTGAACAACATCAGGAGATGCGAAAAATTGTCTCCCTGGGAGTTGTCAGCCATTTCCATAATAACTTGTAAATAAGATCACAGTGACTTTTATGAACTTGTTTATGAAGTTGTGCCAGATTCTCCAGTACAGCTGTGTCCTTCAGGATCTTTGCTAGACAAGTGTACTGGGCCTGGCTGGGATGGAGTTATGTTTTTTTCCTAACACCCTGTGTGGAGCTATGCTTTGAAGCTGTGGCCGAAATGGTGTTGGTAACACAACAGTGTTTTGGCTGTTGCTGCACAGAGCTTACAAAGCATCTGTGGTTTTCTCTTTTTCCTCCTTTGCCCACCTCACCCAACAAGTTGGCTGGGGGTTGGCAAAGGGTTGAAAGGGGACCTGGCCAGGACAGTTGATTCTAGCTGACAAAAGGGATATTCCATACCATATGACATAATGCTTAGCAGTAAAAGGTCAGAGGGAGGAGGAAGAACAGAGCATGTTAAGAAGAAATTCTCCACAGTGAGTGTGATGAGGCACTGGAACAGGTTGCCTCATCCCTGAAAGTGTTCAAAGCCAGGCTTGATGGGGTTCTGAGCAACCTGCTCTAGTGGAAGATGTCCCTGCTCATGGCAGGGGGTTGGAACTAGATGACCTTTGAGGCCCCTCCCAAACCAAGCCAGTCTGTGGTTCTGTGGTTCTGTGAAGCTATGTTTGTGGTTACAGCATTTGTCTTCTCAACTAAAGCTAAGGTCCTCTTGCCAAGAAGTAGCAAAACATTGGCCTGCCAGTGGGAAGTAGTAAAAAATTCCTTTTTTTTCCCCTTCTTTGCCTGTGCATGCAGCTTTTCCTCTCCCCATTAAACTATCAATAGGTTAAACTACAAGTCTCCTCACCTTCTTTCTGTTTTCTCAGCACCCCATGAGAGAGGGGAGTCAGCAAGCAGCTGGGTAAGTGTCTGTTAGCCAGGGTTAACCCACAACAGTCTGCTCCAAGCACAGCATGGGGCCTGAGATAACAGGTTCAATTTGAGCATTCTATGAGCAGTTAGAGTTGTTAACTGGCAGGTCCTGTGCTGGTCATGCAGCTTTTATTCTTTATTATATATTACAGTCCGAGGCTGTTTCTGGTTTTTGCTGTGGTGCTTATTGCTTTACTTCACTGTGCCTGGACACTTTTTGAAAAAGGCAATGGCCGTGTGCCAGGGCTGGAGTATGGCCCTGGCATTGATGCTCCTCTTGTGCTGTGTGAGCTCTCTTGCAGGAAGCATTAGGGATTACACCTCTCTCTGCTCCTCTGGGATGGATCCTCTGCTCCTCTGGGATGGATGCGTCCAGCTCTTCTGCATGGGCTCCCAAGTTCCCTGTACATCATCATACAGGCTGTTTGATTGTGTTCCCTAGCATTGTTGGATTGCTGTTGGGCTTGCAGAACCTGGCTTGGTGCTGGCACAAGAGTAAAGCTCGTCGGTGAGGTGACAAAGAAATGTGCACCAAGGTGGCCAGTCAGTGCTGGCAGGGTTTGTGGGAGGATCTGGGAAGGTGCCTAGAGCAGTTATCACCTTTGACAGTCCGAGAGTGCACACTTAAGCAGGCACATAAATCTGTTGAACTGGTTCACTGCTTGAAGGAAGGTGTATTGCCTAACCTAATGAGACCCAACAAGTTTTGGCAATGTTTTTGGGCTTGGCCTGTGCCTACTGAGCCTCAGCCCACCACCATCAGAGGCAGGATGAGGGAGGGACAAAGTCACCAAGGAGGCGGAAACCACTCAGGCCATAAACCCCAAGTTTTAAAGGAGATGCAAGATCTGTGGAAAAATTACAGCCATGAGCCAGGTGAGGCGATTGCTGCCTGGTTGCTCCAATGTCAGGATACTGGGTCTCCTGTCAGGAGTTAGCCAGCAAGCCAGGCAGCTGGGATCCCTAAGTAGAGACACTCGGACTGACAAAGGGAAGCCTTTGGATATAATTCCTGTTGACAATGAACGCCAGCTACTCCCTCAAGGATGACTTGATATGATACCTGAGCAAGTGAACCACCACTGTAAAAGGCTTCCAATGTTTGAGGGAAGGAGAGGTGATGGGATTGTACCCAGTCCATGTGCAGAAGATACACATAACTCACCAGTGTTGTGGGCCAACACCATGGGGCTGATGCACTGGACAGACTCTGAACCACTAAATCCAGAGTGGCTGTTCCAGTGGCTCCCAGGATTCAAAGGTCCAGGTCTCAGCTGCCAGAGATGCCCCACAGAGTTGTCTCTGTCCTGCCAGAGGGAAAGGTAGATCCAGGACATACCACGCCAGCCTGTGGTTCCTCCTGCACAATCAGGAGAAGGAAGAAGTGGAACAATGTGCCCACCTCCAATCTAGAAGCCCACATGCATGGATTGCAAGGAAAACCACTGCTACAAAGTACCCATCCAAGAACACTGGTGTAATGGCCTGGCATGTGATCCACAGAAGCAGAAGGCTTTGTTGGACACTGCTGCACAGTGTACTTTAACATCATCAGATTACAAGGGAGCAGAATCCATCTGGATTTCTGGAGTGATCTAGACTGGGAATGTCAGGATCAGGCATCTGTAGCTAAGTGAGCCCACGAAACATCACAAAATCTAGGGAAAGATGCAATATGCGGGTGGGCTTGAGAGGTGCCCATGACCACCCAAGTATCACACAGGTGGTAGATGGCAGTTCTGCGAAGGGCAGGGAGAGGGTAATTCACAAAGATGGGCAAGAGGAGCATCTGGCAATGAGCACCAAAGTCTTTTTTTCCCTAACTAATTTCCACATCAGAACTGCATTGACTTTGTCTCCATGCAGAATCTACATACTGAGATTTCACAACGGTTACATGCTGGTGCAGGGTTTGGGCTTCTCAGTACTACAAGATTACAAAGAACAAGCAGTAGCCTCTGCTGATACAAATCAGCATGGTTCCAGCAACTGCAGCCACCTCGCTGACTTAGACAAGACTTAATCAAATACATCTGTGATCACTCTCCTATTATTCCTCCCCACTGGGGTCTCAGTGTTATTCAAGACACCGACAAGGATGAAAATCAACATCATGTCAACCACAGCTTCAAAGTCTGTCTGCCCACAGCCCACACTCCATCTAAATTTAATTTGGTAAGATTTATCTGAGCCTGATGTAAGTAAATTAATCATGCAGAGCACTGACCTATCCTACCTCAGGCTCCCATGCCCACCCTGCACGTTTATTTGGAAGGTAATCTGATTTGCTGCAGATGTGCTTATCTAGATGGAAAGCAAACTGTGATAGGTACCTTAGGAGGAACAAAGCTTTCCAGGATGCATGCCTCAGTGAATTCTTTTGTATGAGGAATGCAGAATCTATTGTACTGTTGTTGATGATCCGCACTGGAATTATTCGCCTGCTCCCTGCTCTTTGTCTCCATATGTTTGTGAAGCACAGTTAAGCTCCTAAGCCCCAGTCAGTTCAAAACCAGGCAGAATGCACCAGCCCTTCTCTCTGAGTTTCCCATAAAGAGATCAGGCAGCTCTGGAGAGATGCTGGGTAACAATCTCCTGCCTGCAAGGTACCTTTGGCAAATGAGAGCGAAATCCTGAGAGATGTTTGCTAGCATGATGCTGAAGCACAAGAGCCCACTGAGTAGCCAGCAGTGGCATAGCCCAGCTCTCTAATGCAGAATAGAGTCAGAGCACAACACATTGACTTGAGTAAGAGACACTGTGGAGGTCTCATGTTCCTAAATATATACAATCCCAAGTGCTGAAACAATTAGAGGACAACATTATGTTTAACAGCAACTATCTTCTAGATGCAAGTTGTCTTCTGTCCCACTCCAGGCTGTTGAATCTCGCTCACCTTTGCCTCCCAATCTGTATCTTGCACTTTGGCTTTATCTCACCAGTGTGTGGCAAGAGAGGGATCAGAGCCAGTTCTGCTGCCCAGCAATACTCCCCTCTTACCCCGTGAGGTGAAGCAGAACAGAACTGGGAGGGAGGTGTGCTGCTGGATGCTGAGACAGGGATGATAGATGGATAACCCCAACACCAGGCAGAGGACGTGTCTTGTTATTTTCCCTCCTTCTAACCATCTCACTGGTTTCAACACTTTCCTCTTGGCAGTCCACATCCACTCGTCTTCCCTATTTTCATCTGTTTCAGAGAAGAGCCTTCTACCCTACAGCATCCTTGCAGAGTATGGCAGCATGAAAGTAACCCAACCCTCACCCAGACAAATGGACTGATAATATAGAGATGTGTGAGTTGTGTGCGTGCAAAAGCCTTAGAATAGCCAGCTGAGAGCATAGCAATGGCTGTTTTCCACTGACCGTGTACAAATGAGAATAAAACAGAGCAGAAGGGTGAACTGATCAGAACAGACAGCCCCGTCGCCAGCTCATCCGGCTGTAGGCTGCTGCCCTCCTATGGCGAACAGGGACAGCATTCCTGATGCCCGGAGCAGCTCTGTATTGCTGAAACCTACCGGGTTCAGCTGCTGGCTCCGGCTGACAGAAATCACTGCTTCCACACACCCAGTTTGCCATCTCGCTGCTTGTCTGAAGTAGAAAATCAGCACTCTGGGGCATCAGCCTCTCTGCGCCGCCAGGGAAGCTTTTGTGGATGGAAAGAGCTGTGTGCTGCTCAAGGAGCATTTGCCATGCTGAGCCCGCGTGTGACAGACACTGTCAGCGCTGAACAAACACATCCCTGCAGAGAGGGCGCGGCTCTTCTCCCCTGGTGACAGCCCTTTGTTGCTGTTGTTGGGGTTTCCAACCTCTGTATCTCGGCAACACAGGAGCTGCTGATTCGTGGGCCCATGAGAACTTCGTGAAGTTCAACAAGTGCAGGACGGGCTGCATCTGGTGGAACAATCCCATGTATGAGCACAGACTGGGAGGGGAACCCACTGAGAGCAGCTTGAGGAGCAGGACTTGGGGCTCTCAGGTGTGAAAAGCTGAACTCAGTCTGGCAGTGTGTGTTCACACCTAGAGAACAAGAAGGCAGCTCTGAGGTATTAGCTGCAAACATCATATCCCTATAGTGCCCAGTTACTGTCCTGGTGAACCAATAAAGTCATTCATCATGAAAACCACATTTTTATGTATTTCTAAAAATAAAATAAAATAAATTAAAATAAATTAAAATAAAAATAAAATAGAATAGAAATAAAATAAAATAAAATAAAATAAAATAAAATAAAATAAAATAAATCTTATGTTCACACAAGCCACTGAGATTTGGATTAGATATAAAAAGAAATTCTTTACTGTCAGGGTGGTGAGGCACTGGCACAGGTTGCCCAGAGAGGCTGTGGATGGCCCATCCCTAGAAGTGTTCAAGGCCGGGCTGGATGGGGCTTTGAGCAAGCTGGTCCAGTGGAAGGTGTCGCTTGCCCAAACCAAAGGGGTTTGGAACTAGATATTCAAGGTGCTTTCCCTGCGGGTCCCAGAGCGCAGCAGCCCCCGCCGCCTGAGGGCGGACATGGCGGACAGAGCGCTGCGCTCCTCCCGTCCGCACGGGGGCGCTGCGCCGCCGCCTCCGGCCGAGCCCCGCCGTGCGGCCGCGGACTACAGTACCCAGCACGCCCCGCGGGTCCGGCCGGAAGCGGCAGTGAGCGGGCGGAAGCGGAGGGCTGGGGGGCCATGAGGGGCGCCGAGAGCAGCGCTGCCATCCGCGCCTGGGCCGGCCGGCTCCTGCTCCCCATCCCGGCCCGGCCGTCCCCGGCTCCTCGCAGAGGTGAGAGGCGCCGCAGCGCCGCGCTCGGTCCTCCGGCCGCCTGGCAGCCCCCCGCGCGGGCGGGCGGGCCGGCGGCTGCCGGGGTCGGGTGAGGCCGGTCCGGGTCTGTGCGCGGCGCTGGGGCCGCACCGGGCGCTGGGAGCGGCCCCGGGGCCCGGCCCTGAGGCGCCGTGCGGGGGAGCGCTGAGCGCCTTCCCTCGGGGCTGGAGCAAGGGGTGAGTTCCGCGGGCGGGAGCAGCCGGGTGGGGCTGTCGGGCGGTTTCCGGGACGGGAGGAGGCCCCAGGGGTGCACAAGGGGGTCACCGAAGGGTGTCTCACGTAGGGGTTTGTGGAGTGACTTGCTCAGCTCCGGCTGGGACTGGAGCATCCAGTCGAGACCGCAGGAGCGGAGCAGTGGGGCGAGCACCCAGAACTGTAATAGCAGCTTTCTTGAGACAGTGTCTGTGCAATGGAGCTGTTCAAACCAATGACAAAAATACACCAACGCCTTTAGAAGGCAAGAGCTGTGCGTTTAAAAGCTGGGACATCTCCATGAAAACGATGTTTTGAGTTGGTTTTCATTATTTGTATATAGCATTTGGTGTACTTTAACTCTAATATAGTCATTAATAATGCGCTGCTGTGGCTGGTTCAGTTATAGCCAGATCTTTATAGTATTTGTAAGATAGCACATAACTTGATTTATCTAGTAGTGGCATAATATACATTCCCTGTTGTTTAAGTGATGTAAAGATCTGGGTAAGACACAGAACAATTTGGTTAAGGCAGAGAGCCAGCAGTGCGTATAGTTTCAAATGAACAGATTAAGAAGTAACAGGGCTGCTTAGATAATAAAGAATTAATCAGAACAGAATCTGTAACATGCAAAGCCACACAAACATAAGGTGAAGAGAAACATATGCTTGAAATAAAAGTAGGAGAAGCAGTGGAACCTGCTTGTGGGAAGACACGTCATAAATAGATGGATCTAAATAGGATCTTTAACTAATACCTGAGGTTAACTAATACCTCTTTAGGGATTAGGTGTCCCTAATCTCTGAGGTGTTAGATACAAACATTGTATCCATTTACTGCCCAGCTATTTTCCTGGTGACCCAATAAATTCATTCATAATGAAAATCAGCTTTGCATATATTTAAAAAGATAAATTGTAGCTTTATGTTCACACAAGCCACTGAAAATTAGAGATTTGGATTAGATATAAAAAGAAATTCTTTACTGTGAGGGTGGTGAGGCAGTGGTACAGGCAGCCCAGAGAAGCTGTGGGTTGCCCATCTTTGGAAGTGTTCAAGGCCAGGTTGGATGGGGCTTTGAGCAGCCTGGTCTGGTGGAAGGTGTCCCTGCCCATGGCAGGCTGTTGGAACTGGCTGATCTTTAAGGTGCCTTCCAAACCAAACCATTCTGTGATAAAACAAAAAGCTGTTGGAATTAAGGCTCAGCAAATTTAAATAAAATAGCAATGAATGCTTAATTGCATAAAGTCATTCAGTGTTTTATAAGTACAAAAATTATTTAAGTGATATTTCCCAAGTATTACAAAACAATTGGCTGTGGGGGTTTATTTGTGCAGTATCAGGGTGCCTGTGTGTTGCACAGTTACATGAATCGACTTAAGACAGACCTGTAAGTCCTATTTAGTGTAAATTTCCTCTGGAAGAGGGATTGATGGTTTCTGGTGTGTGCTGTAACCCAGATTTTTGTTGCAACATCCACGCAGCTTTTCTGTGCTGAAAGAAGTTAAAATTAGTGTATTGCATGATACGCCAATCCACGTAAGACAAAGGCATGTTTTGTTATTTCCAGGTTTTGCTGCCACATTCATTAGAAAGTCATATGATGTCAGAAGAGTTGATATCACTCCCCTGGAGCAGAGGAAGGTGACTTTTGATACCCATGCTTTAGTGCAGGATCTGGAAGCCCATGGTAAGTGATATCACATAAATAATTCCAAGGAAAACTTTTAATATTAAGTAGTGCTGCCAGTTTCCACACAGTAAAATGTTTTGGCGGCCTCTTGAGGAGCCTGGTTAAGGAGAAGTATCTGCTGCTGTGCCATACAAGTAACCAGGACATTGGATTTACCTCATTTGTAGCTGTAGGCAGGTTTATGTGGTGTCTTCCAGCTGAGGAACAGAACACAGGGAACAAATGTAAAGTAACAGTTAAAGACTTTCATAGCAAAAGTGAAGCTCTTCAAGAAATTACTTCTACGAGGCTGCTAAGAGTAACTGAAGGGGTTTTTTTTTTCCTAATGAGAAATATTTTCAGCAGCATGGTGCTGTGATACATTCTCAAGGGCCACACTTCTGTTGGGAGTGAGACTGGCTGAAGTCAAAAGGTCCATCCAGCCCTGGGTTCTGTCTCCTGGCAGCAGCTGTGAGTCAGAGCCTGCAGAGGAGTTACAACAGGGCAGGTCACACATCCATCCCCTTGAGGTACTTTAAATCAGTCAAGAGTTTTAGTAACTTTCAGTGGAAATCTTTTCACAAGTTTATGCAGTCCCTGAGCCACTATAAACTGATTACTATCCAAAACATCCTTTCTCATGGAACTTCAGACATCCACATTTTTTGTTTATGCAGAATCTGGCATCTGTGAGGGGAATTTGATGCCCACACAGCTCTTCTGTGGGAAGAGGGAATTAACATTTAATCTCTCATGTCACTCACGATTATGCAAACTTTTGTCGTATTGCCCCATGATTTTCCAAACAGAAAAATCCTACCTGGTTGCATTTTTCCTGAAGCAGTAGATTTTCCATATTTTTGATTATTCATTATGCCCTTCTGTTAATATTTTCTGCTTCTGTCACATTTCATTCCATTTCACGTTTTCAGGGAACAGTGCTGCATTACTTGACAACTGACTGTCCTGTGGATTTGCACAGTAATGTTGTGTCTGTTGTGTTCTCTGTTTCTTTTCCTAGTAATTCAAAGGGTTTGGTTTGCTTTAGTGATCCCTGCTGAGCTGATGTCTTCATCAGACTAGAAACTGTCTTTTAAAATTCCAAGTGACAATAGAAACTTTGTGCAGTCAGAGGTTAGGATTGTTTCCACTGTTTGGGTCTAATAATAATAATAAGTGGTAGTAGTTAAAAGACTTACAGTAATCTGCTAACTCTTTATATTTTTTTCCTGCTCATCAGACTTGACAGCCTGTACTTCCCTGCATCTCTCTAGAACTGTTTGTTGTTAAAAACTGGCACTGTTATTTTCCAGTCCATGGGTAACCATGGTAGGCTGTGAAATGAATCAGCCCCAGGGACTGACTCAGCTATTTCTTCTTTGAGTTCTTTTAGAATTTGTAGGGTGAAGTCTGTCTGGTGCTGTTGTTACTCAGTTTAATTTGTTCTGAAACTTTTACAAATACTTCAGTACCATAGAGACAGGTCTTTATAGGTAAAACCACAAAGGTAAAAGAGCCATTTTAGTTTTTCCGAAGCTTTAGGCAGTTTTCAGGCTCCAGTTTCTTGCTTATATAAATTTTTCCTCATTTTCTAAACTTTCACAAAACACAATCATTTCTCGCTGTGGAGGAAGAGCAACATAAAGAATTGGCAAGAGCTTAAGAAACCCTGAAAATTCAGAGAAACTGAAGCAATACTATCCCATTTTGTGGAAAGAAGCTGTCCTAAAGCAAATGGAGCTTTTTCAGATGTGTAAACCAGTGGTGCACCTGGACAATACCAGTATTCTAGAAGGCAGCAGTGCCATAGTTCTCTAAATAATATGCCTTGAAAGCATTTTTCAGTGTTAATTTGGCCCACTTTATAAAATGGGATAGTTGAAACACAACATACCAGTCAGATTGCTGGAAACAAATCTCTAGGGGAAAAGCTCTCAGCACTTGACTACATCTGGCTAAAATGAGAGCAATTTTTCCCCCATTACTCACCCCACATCATCTTTATCATCAGAAAGCAAAGATCCCAGTTTGAGTTCATTCTGCAGGCAATGGATGGAGCAGTTTAAAAATCAATTCTGTATATGTTCCTATCCATGCAGGACAGTTCCAATATGTGCAGAATTACTTTTTATCATTCTATAGAACGCATGCTTTGTAGCTCAAGGTAAGTTTGGTTTTAACAGAACTTGTGAAAGTTCATTATGAAGTAAAGTTTTGCTAAATTATTTTTATAATGCATCAGCAGCTGGATCTTGTATGAAGAAATTTGGTCTTTCTGTCAGCTACATGTCTAGACTTTCAGTATATCAAAAGGTGCTGTGCTTCAGATTTTTGCAGCATTAAGGCTGTTTTTTCTAGCTGAAGTTGCAGCGACTGGCGACTGGCTGTCAGTTTCCCATCATTGTGTGGATTGCCTGTGCCACTGTGATTAGGTGTGGCACTTGAGTGTCTCTTGCTTTGCATCCAGATCTTTAATACCCCCTTAACTTGTCACCCTTCCCTTGTCCCCAGGCTTTGGGAAGGAGCAGGCACAGACCATTGTGTCGGCGTTGGTAACCCTGTCCAATGTCAGCTTAGACACCGTCTACAAGGACATGGTGACACAGGCCCAGCAGGTAAAAACTCCTCTCTGCTGTGTACCTATAAAGGCTCCTGTTTGCAACTTTAAAACACAAATGGGCAGCTCTCTCCAGTACTATAAACACCTCACTGTGACAGGTTTTCCTAAGTTCCCTTGGGAATTTAACAGATAGGCCCTGACCAGCTTCCACTGAAGTCTGACTTCTTCACTGAACACAACGAAGTTTTTACAATTCCTGCAAAAACTTTGATTGCATTTACACTGAGGAGCTAATAGGCCTCATACCATCTTAAAATACTCATTATCAATACTGACTACACTATGAAAACCATGCAAATTCTATTTGGATTGCTGACTTTCTTTGCATATAATAGGATATCCAAAAAGAAAGGTTTTCCTTTTGATGAAAGAAAACTACAGAGACAGAAGGTCTTGTGTTCTTCTGAGATTTCAAAGGAAAGAAAGAAGTTAGACAACCTTTATTACAAGTAAATGCCAGTAAGATAAAAATCTGTTAGAAGAAAGGCAGCAGTTCAAATAGAAATGAAAGCTTAATTACATTAAGTAATTAAAGAAGAATCACACATAATTTCAGCTTGCACAGCCTTCTGGAGCAATGATCAAAACCATTACTGTGCATCAGAAGATCCCACAGCAACATGTCATTTTCCATGCTAAATAGTAGGGTAACTTCCATATGCTGGGAGAAGGAGTATTTCTTTCAGTATTTTAAAATATTGAGTTATTTCATTTCCTGGTTTGGGTTTTTTCCTGTGTTTGTACATAGTGGTTGAATTCTGAACTTGTTAGTTCAAACCCCAGGAAGGTTTTTCTCAGTGCTTTTTAGCAGTGTTTTACTTCTGTCCATCAGACTTTGAAGCTGGCAGTATGATACTCATATCATTAGGTCTTTGGCTTTTGATGAAGTTTTAGGCAAGAACTGGAAGGGCTTAGTAAGAGCTGCATTCAGATCAACAGCTGGTGCTTCTGAAGCTACTGAATATTCATGGAAAGTGGAAGAGACTGCACAGCTGACCTGTAGTTTAAGGTCTATTTCATTTTATTGCTGCTTGGACTATTACCTCTGGCCTTTTTGCTTAAGTTGAAAGTTGGTGTATTAAAGCAACAGGAAAAGCACAAACCTCATGAGTCTTTCAAACAATTGTCTGTTTCTATCACATTCTTGTTAGAGAGACTCCTCACTTCTGTGCTTTGCAGTAGCTCATTTAATCATTTCAGACCTAAACATTTTTCTTTACTTGCCAGAAAGAATGCACCTTAATCAATGGCATGTTTTATTTTTCAAAGGAAATAACTTTACAGCAGATAATGGCACATTTGGACTCTATTCGAAAAGATATGGTCATCCTGGAGAAAAGTGAATTTGCCAACTTGAGAGCAGAGAATGAGGTATTAATACATATTTTCATTAAGCAGTTTAATTGCAGTATTTGTTGCATTTTACCTGATGTGCAGTTTTGTGGAACAAAATATAAATGTAAAAGTCATTTTGGATAATTTTATCAGAATTGAAGAGTCTTTATGTTGCAACTTCAGAGATCACATAAGAATATATTTCACATGCTGCAACCTGCTCAGATCATCTGTAAAGGATTCTAAGATCTGTACATTTTTTCTATCTTCTGTAGTTTTATTTAAGGGTAACTGCTAGTTTCTGGCCATTAACCATATAGTGCAGGAAGGGGCAAAGCCATTCCTTTGCAACAATTGAATTAACATTTTGCTTTTACTTCATGGTATTTTGGTATTTCTCTGCTGTCTTTAGACTCAGAAAAACAAGATCATCATTGTTACAAAATAATTCCTTTATTTTCACCAAAAGTCCCAGCAGATTATATATGTCTGTGCACCTGAACACATTAGTTAGGATATTTAATCAAGAACAAATTGCCCTATTGGGAGGAAAAATGGGGGAAGAATAATTGTATGGATGCAGTGATAACACATCACTGATTCATTTGGTTAAGTTTCCCAAATTTGTAAAAACCTTTCTTTTTTCTCCTCTGCATTTAGAAAATGAAAATTGAATTAGATCAAGTTAAACAGCAGCTAATGGTAAGTAAATAGCAAGTACCTACACACTCCCATTAGGGAGAATAAACCGCTATTTTCATCATCTTAATTTGTTTTAAAGACTGAAACCGGTAAAATCCGAGCTGACAGCAAGCTAGACATAAACCTGGAGAGGAGCAGGGTGACAGATATGGTAAGTTGGTCTGTGAAGGTGCCTTATTAGCTCTGTGCTGTGTTTCTGTTGCTACATTTGTGATTTATCTTTCATCCACAGTTTACAGATCAGGAGAGAAAATTGATGGAAGCAACTACAGAGTTTCATAAAAAAGTAAGTATTGAACAAAGCAGGATATAGTTATGCATTGCATGTTAGGTAACCCCCAAACTTTGGTGAAAGCTGGTAAGTTTATGGGTATGGTAAAGCAGAAGGCCAGGCTGTGTCACTCAGGGCTGTTGTAGGTCTCGCTTGCCTGTGGGATTCATGCTAAACTCCAACCAGCAGAGGGAGGCATTCCAGCCTTGTCCCTGGCTTCCCAAGTACCTTGTAGGCTGGCACAAGTGGGATGTGAGCTATCATGTTGTCTTTTTCCCAGTGTTAACTGATGAGCTGTACCACAGGGATGGTGCAGGTGCCTACAACCAAGCAATTCAAGGGCTGGAAGTCCTCAAAGCTGCTGGAGGACAGCAAAGTCTAAGAGCCTGAAGAGGGACCGTGTCCCATCTTGAGCATATCTTCCATTTTTCCAGTATGCCTTGTGAATGCTTAAACCTTTGTTTTTCAAAAATGCAGGAATACAGTTCTGTGTGCTGTAGAGTATCTCCTTTAGGAGGCACTGGCACATCAGAGACAAAAGTCTGTGTCTTGAGGGTGGTGAGACTCTGGCACAGCTTGCCCAGAGAGGCAACCAGAGAAATTGTGGACTCCCCATCCATGGCAGTGTTCAAGACCAGACTGGAAAGGCCTCTGAGTAAAAGTGAAAGATGTCTCTGCCCATGGCAGGGGCCTGGAACTAGATGGTCTTTAAGGTCCCTTCCAACCCAAGCCAGTCTGTGATTCTATGATCATTGGAGTTTTCTCTTTTTCTGTCTCTATCCCTTTAGCAATCTTCCCAGATTTTCTCTGTCTTCTAATGTCTCTTAGCAGAGATAGGTTGGAAATTATTTCTTGTTTCTGGTAGCACAGTATTTTAGTTCAGCTTTGCAAAGTTGAAGGGGCTAGAGACCATTGTCAAATATATGCTGTCTTTTAATATTTCAGGATGCAAATACCAACAGCATTATCTCAGAAATCAGCAATAAAATTGACACTGAAATAGCTTCCTTAAAAACACTCATGGAATCGAATAAACTTGACACCATCCGCTATTTGGCAGGTACGTGATAGGCAAGGAGGTGAGTACCTGGACTGGATCATGGATGTATAAAATTCTTTCGAGGAGTATATCCTAAAAGAGCCATAGCATGTCTGTAGCAGCAGACAGCTGGGATTGGGTGGAGGAGATCTCCCTCCCCACTACAGCTGGAAGAAAGGTGACAGAGAACACAGAAGAGGTGGGAGCATGCCACAGCAGGACTAGGATTGTGCCCAGAACTGGCATTAGAACAAATATGGACATGGTTTTAAAAAAATTAAAAGCCTAAATGCCTTGTCCAGTTTGACAGTACCTCTGCTTGCTGCAGCAGCTATTGATGTGATGGAGTTGCTACAAAGGTTTTGCTGAGGTAATTTACATTAGCCTGAAGGTTTGCTATCATTCCGGACTGGTTCTTTCTGCCATTGAGACTCTACACGCAATTTCAGTGCAGCAACACTTGTACTTTCCCCTGCCAAGCAGAACAAATTTCAGTCTGGTATGAGATTAGTCTTCTCAATATATACATAACCAGTGAAGCTTTTATTGTGTAGGAGCTGGATAAAAAGAGAGTAATGCATTATATTTGCAAGTGAGAATAAGTTCAAAGGAAAATGTAATTAGCTTTATTCTAACACTAATTGAAACAGCACTGTAACAAATCCAAAGGACAACTCCTCAGGCTTCAGGAGTGCTGCCGTGTTTGACAGCTCATTTTCAAATTCATTTTGGTTCCATGGGGAAGCTACCGTGTCTGTTGTGAGCCCTGGTGCAGCCAGCTCTCTGGTAGTGCAGTTTCCAGTAGCAGGGTGACAGTAGTAAAAGCCCCTGCAGCCTGTGGTGCTCTGACCTTTCCAGCTGGGAAATAGTTGTTGGGATGTGTCCCTGCAAACGTGGCTCCTCAGGCTGCTGCATTGGGCCCCCCATCTCAGCACTGGGGCTGTGCTGCTGTGCAGGATAGGGCATCTGAGACCAGCCATTGGCTTCTGGAATTGTTCTGTCACACCTGCAGCAGTCCAGGAGGCTCTGTTTTAGAGTTGCTCCATTCTTCCATCTGTTTGCAGCTAATTTCCTCTATGGATAAAGTGGTACAACAGCATTCAGCTAATTATCTCCTTTCTTTGTTTTTTTAACAGCTTCAGTGTTCACTTGCCTAGCAATAGCACTGGGATTTTACAGGTTCTGGAAATAGATCTACATGGAATGACTGCACTAAATACAGACAGAAAAGGCCACCCAGGCAACACCACTTGGACAATCACATTTGTGCTGTAGATAACCCTGGCACCTTTTTGTTTTGATATTCTTCCTGTATAATAAAAACGTTTTCTGAATATGTAACACTAAAGATCAAAATAATTGGGGGGAAGTAGCCAAATAGTAAAATTTCATTGCCTCCTATTCAATACTGTATTTATTTCAAAGTATTTCTTATGGTATATCAGAAAGTTTCCTAATATCCTTTAGAATTAAATTTGTTTTCTTTCTGGAAAATTCTCACTCTCAGCTCCTTTCAAAATGGAAATATTAAATATTTTATATACCCTTGAAATGGGAATACAGTTCCCAAATTAGAGTTCCCAGTATGGAGATGCTAATACCAGACTTCAACATACCTAATCTGCTCCAAGTAAATTAATCTTGAACATAGGTTCAGGATTTTCCCTTCAGTCTGTTCCTCACTTTTGTGATTAATTGAAGCTTAGGCCTTTATTTTATTTTTTTTTGTTTGTTTGTTTGTTTGTTTGTTTTTGTTTTTTTTTAATCTACATATGTAAAAACACACTCCAGAGCCTTTACTAAACAACCCTTTTTATTTTTTCCTTGAAAACTGATTTATATTAATTCAAATCTCATGTACAAAATGTCTCTATAGATTTATTTTCTTCAGTATCTCCTGCAATTTCTGTAAGCCCAGAGGTCAAGAGAATGGGAGAACTTCTCTGTCTTTGCCTTTCCAAGGGGAAAGGCCTCCACTCCCAGCAGCTGTGTAGAGCCCTGGGGCAGATAAGTGCTCTTAACTTCCCCCCCTCGAGTAGCACAGAGTATTTCCAAGAAACCTGCACACATTTTCTGGGCATGGTATCTGGCTTTTAATATGGAAATACTCAGAATCTCAGTGGTGCCAGGGTGGTGGTGATGGCTGTGATCCTCCTCCCCACTCCTCCAGATTCTTCCGAAATCCTGTGGGACACACTGACCCTCCTGTCCACTCTGCCTTCTGCAAGGACTTGACAACTCTTGTTGCAGAGTTGCAACACAGGTGGATGTCTTCCAAAACTGAAGCAGTTCCATCTTGTTGAGTATAAAGGCATATGCTTGGTTTGATTCTTTTAGTAAAATCATAATTTTTTTTAAGTCTTTCTGGAATAACTTTGAAGTAAGAATAGGCCTTTTATGGGCTAAGGACTGTGTAGTACTGACTACTGGTAATTTTTTTAAATTACTGTTTTGTTCTGTTTACAGTTGAACTTGCTGGTATTCTGCCAGTTCTTATATTCTCTGCATTAAATTATTTATCAACTTCACTCAAGAAAATAAAATTAATTTCTTATATTTGCTGTCTGTCTGGCTGAGAGTTTCTGCATAAAAGTTTAGCACCAATAGTGATGCAGGAAATAGGTGCAGCTTCTCAGCACCATCATTGCATCAAGAGCCTAGTCAGGGTGTGTGTAAAGCTTACACTGTTAAGTCAGCATACCTCTCCTTCATGGATTTTCATTTTTCAGTATCTGAAATTCTCAGAGATTTTTTATTTGGTACTAAGGAGAGGACAGATCAGGACTGACACACTAAAATAATTATATTTTAAGTCTCAAAATGAGGATTCCAGAGGGAAAACAGTACACAGCTGACAGAAAAGATTTTCTATGTGTAGTCATTAAATGATTTTTAGGTGTGGAAGAGAGGTCAGGGTTGCCATTTCTAACCACTAGCTGCCTGTAACTCGGTAAACCCTTCAGCCCTGGGTTAGACTCAGACACGGACTGCAGCAGGTCATCCGGCACCTCACAAAGGAGTCTCTTTCTGCCTTCTTTAGGAATGATTAAAGATGAAAATCAGGAGGCTGGCACCTCTCTGCAGCTAAGAAGTAATTCTCCCATCCACTATTCAGCTTCCACACTGAACAGGCAAGGAGGTAATGTGCACTTTTCCCATCCTAAGGTAGTAGTACAAAACAGAGCAGTGTATGGAGATACTTTCCTCAGAACTATGAAGGCCTGTGACTTTCCTGTTGTTAGGCCAGAGAACTAGAGAGCTAAAAATATAATTCAGTGAAAGGTAGAGACCCAGAGCTCATCTGTGGAGCTGGGCTGTGCACACACTTTGCATTATCTGAAATACTGCTTTTATACCTCCACAGTCTGCTGCCCCTCCTTTGAGGTTTGTTCCTCAGCGTAGTCTCACTCCTCCTGGGCTGCAGGCTGGCTGCTTCTTTATTTTCTTTTTGTCATTGCAAGACTTGGCCATTGTCTCAGCTTCCTGAAACAAAGAATACTGCAGCCATTATACAGCAACCACTGAAAGGATGTAAAAATCTGCACCTGGGAGTAACCACAGAATAGGGTTCAGGCTGAAGCTGAGGGCAGAGCACAGTCCCAGAGCACGGGATGGCAGCACAGCAGTGTGAGAGTTGAAGGTCCCTTGGCTGTAGCAGTCACTCAGCAAGAAAGGCACCTTGGTTAGAAGGGGAAAACTACAAAAAAGCCCACAACTGCCTAATGAAAAATACTGACATAATGTTTGCCAGCCTGTCAATCACAAGGCTGAGAGGCAGAAACATCCTTGAATAAGTGCAGCTGGCCTCTGACATACAGCTGTGGCACCTAGCATTCAGAGCCTAAGGCTCCACCAAGAAGCACAAACACAAGGGACTGCAGAGGCAATTGACAGAAAAGGTGGGAAACAGTCTGGGAAATAAAAAATGCTCTGAAAGAACAGAAGCACCATCAACTATTGCCTGTACAGGTGAAAAGTAAAAAATTAGAAACATCGTCATCTACTGGCTGCTTGCAGTGTTGGTGTCCTCTTCCCTCTTATGTCTCTATCTTATAAAAGGAGCTCAATTTTTAATTCAAAATAGAACCTCTGTCTGAGAACTTCTAGTGCTGCATGTACTGTTCCTTTCCCAAACAAACTGAATTCTCTCCATGAATTTTCTATGAGATCTTGGACTCTCATTCAGTACGCCTGACTGACTCCAGACACTGTGACACGGATCAAGTCCCTGTTACTGAATTTGTCCCTCTCTGGGGACCCATGGCAATGATCTCTACACCCCTGCAGGCTGGGCAGCCCTTTAAGTGGTGACAACACCTCTCCTGAAGCACCATTCCAGCCTCAGACACCAGGTCCCAGCCAAGGGGAACTGCCAGTCACTGGATATGCACCATGGAAGTACTTGGGATCAGTCCATTCCTTCAGTGAACATTAAGATGAATAGCAGAGCTTCTCTGCCAGGGTACAGAAAGGAACTGATATCCTTTCACAGCAGAGACACTGTCAAGGGCAGATGGGGCTCCTGCTCACGTCAGTGTCCTGAGCTGAAAGCTGTAGCACATTTTCTCTAGTATTTCCTGGCACTGTGCCCTCTAATAGAGGGAACAAACACACACAAGCAGGCAGTGGCCTCTGTGCCATGGCCAGGGGAGCTGGCGTGGCACTCACCGCGGAGGTATCAGAGGCGCTGCAGGATTTCCCCCGGTCCTCTCGGAGCTGGTTTATCTCAGCACGGTAATCATCCAGCTGGCTCTCCAGCTTCTCCCGCCTGACTCGCTCATATTCCAGCTGGGCCTCCAGCTCCCTCACAGCTCTGCCAAAAGCAAAGGAGACAAGCGGAGCATGAAGTACATCCAAAGCCGCCCTGGCTGTGCCTCTGCCGGGCGGGACCAGGTCAGTCACGCCGACAGCAGCGCAGCACGCCCCACGCCAGCTGTGCTCAGGCTCCGGGCCCTCGGTGACAGCGCTGAGGCTCCTCGGTGCCAGCGGTGCTGGGCGCGATGGGACCACGAGGTGGAGCCGCCCGCCCGCACAGCGAGCCCCGGCCGCGCTGCCCGTCACCGCGCCCAGCCCCGGCTGCGGGGAGGGAGAACTGCCCGAGCAGCAACACAGTTACTATGAGACACAGAAAGGCACAAAGCCGGCAGCATTCCGAAAAGGTCAGGGGCAGCTTTCTTATTCACATCTGGTGCTTCTACATCCTTCCTACTGATTGGCCTAGGCACGGATGAGGAATGCTCAGATGACAGCCTGCATGACTGGTTTATACACAGTTGCACAAGATCTCACTGGTCACACCCTCAACGGCTCTTAAATTATTTGAGATTCCTGGAACTGTTTAGCTGACAAGTAAACTGAGAATCTGGAGTTGAGCTGGCTCTCTCCCATATCAGGATGAATTATCATAGCTACAAAGATGGGAGATCAGTAAAAGGAAAGGGAAGGTATCTGCCCTGTGCATTCAAACAACACAGCAGAAAGCTCTCAGCAAGACCTACCATGTTTGCCTGTTTCCCAGAGTGAAGAATTCCTGACTCAGACCCTTTGAGCTACCAATCAGCCTTACTGACACTGCAAGAATGGCCTGGGCTCAGTGCTCAGGGGACAGCTGACTTCTTCCATACTTCCAATTAAAGAAGCACAGCCCCCAAATGGACGTTCAGATATGACTGTAAAACAAACACAACTGCAATCTGTGACAATTATTACTTGCTACAGATCCACACAGAGTGCTAAGTCTGCTGTCCTCTTGATGGCATGCATCTTGATGGCTCAGGACAGTCTCCTCTCAGTGACCAAATAAAGACAGTGGTTTGGGCTGGCCCAAACACATTATGGAGGTGGTTATCTACAGAGACTGAGAACAAAGGATAGCCAAATCTTTGACAGGCAGAAGTGGAGACAGGCCTGTCTTTAGATGCTGCATTATTGTTTAATCTATAAGTCTTTGACAGACTTTTCTTTGAAATGAAAACAGTCTGTCCACCAAATCACCTGACCAACCTAACAGAACCATTTGATTTAATGGAGACACACTGAGAATTAGATCTTATGAACAATGCTTCACATGCAAGGGCAGGTTTGCTGATAGTTTTTTTTCCTGTGGTCTGGATACAAGCTAATCCTTTCTGGAGCACAGAAATATACTGCCAATGAACAGAAATGTTAGCAGGTCACTGAGTAATCTCTGCTCTACATGCACTTCCATCCAAGCCATGCTAAGACTATTGCCTATCTGTTGATTTCCTGAAGGGCATACATGTCTTTGGCATCCTCAGTGGAAACAAAACAGCCAGAACCTACCAGACCTACTGCACACAACTGCAAAAAAACCTGAAGACTGAAGAGATGATCTTGCACAAGAATCATGAATCTATCAAGCAGTTGTGTTGTGGGGCTGATCCTGATGGTAGAAGTTTAGAAATGACCAGACAAATTGTTTCATTTCTTTTGGTGTGGTTGAAGTTGTTAAGTGGAAAAGACAGAGTGGCCAATGCAAATTTGAGTGTAAATCAGCTTTAAAGGAGGATTTAAAATGCACCCCACTGAGTTAAACATTAACAGAGCAGAATGACCTTACTTCTCAACTTTCCTCTCTTCTTTTTTCATCTTTCTATCCTCTTCAGTTATTCCCCCCAGCTGTCTGTAGTTGCTGTAGGCAATTTCTAGAAGTCGCTGAAGTTCTTTAATCTTGTGATAGGCCCTTACTGTAAGACAAGAGTTCTCCAGGTAGGTAAAATGCAAGGAGAAGATAGCCATGCTGGACTCCAATAGTCTGCAAAATAGTCTCACAAACACAAGAGCAGTAATCACACTGCTCAGCAAACACTGAGCTACACCTGACACCCACATAGCAAGCAGATGTCAAAAACAAATAGCAATCCAACACTGTTGCACCAACGTGGATTAAAATGGTGTAACAACTATGATCTGATTGCCTTCTCCTTGCTTTCTAATATTCCACAGTTCAATGCTCAGTATTATAGATATCCTGTCAACCATCTCATCTTACAACAAAAAGACCAGAGCAGTTGGCAAGAACTGTCCTAGTTAGGAGTATAATGTCTTGATAACAACTTTTGCAAACAAGGAATGATGGAAATAGAGTGCTTACTGCGTGCATCCCTTTTCTCTGCTTTATCCAGGGTTAAATCTTCTTTGCTATCTGTACTCCCCTCCACACCATGTGTTTCAAAAAACTTGATGTTGTTTGCATCTAGTTCTTCATCACTAGAGCTGTTGTTTCCAGTTCTTGGTTTCAAAAGTTCCACAGCTGCCACATGGCTAAATCTGCACAGAGAACAGTTAAAATCTCAAAAAACATGTGTGGTAGAAACTCTCTGAAACTGCCCATGTTCCCACTCATCAGAGGGGTTTCAGGACTAAAGGAAGCACTGCACACACACTACAACTATCTATCTACTTTTTGTAGTATTCTTATGGCATGAGTTCTGCCTCAATGGAATCTTATGGCAATGGCTCCTACATCAGAGGCATGTTTTTCCTTTGCAGCAACTCTTAATTGAATTGCATCCGAATCTGCATTATTTTATTAATGCAAAAATCAGCTGGCCTCTGCTACTTCCCACCTATTTTGTGCAGCAAACTGTGAGCATAATGGCTCACAACTGTCCTCTTGCAAATGAGCTAGTTTTCCTCTTTTGTGTCTGACCTCACTAAAAAGAAAATTAAATTAAGTGAAAATTAAAACCTTTTATAGCTACAATATTATAGCTACAATACAACACTGCTTATCACTCAAAGATGGAATTCGTGGGCCAGATCTATTTCTTCTCCATCACTGAAAATCAAGATTAATTCCAACAAAGCTGACATGATTTTGATACACAAATAGTAAGTAAATAAGTGTCAGAGCTACAGGACATGTACCTCTTGGCTACATCCTTTGGAGTCTCTCCAGCATCATTTGTAATGTCACAGTCAGCTCCCATTTCAACCAAGCACTGTAAGCAATGGATATGCCCCTGTTCAGCAGCTAAGGGAAGGAAGGTGCACACAAGTCAGTTATACACAACTGAAGCGTTTCAAACCTAAAATGTCCTCCTCTTGTCATTATTTGACATGTCAGAGATTGGGTTCACTAAGACACCACAAGGGACATACTTCAAGAGGAGCCTGTGTGTCAAGATGCTGACATCACTTGGGTACACAGAGTTTTGGGGAAGAGCATGCAGTGTGGTTTGGTGACTCTTCCTAGTTCTAGAAAATTACTGGCAGCTCTTGCTGGACACAAGCTAAACTAAACTTGCCCAGTCTCAAGCACACACAAAGCACAAGGCACACAAATTCCTGCTGCCCGAGTAAAAAAGGCCTGCATGTCACAGTTTGGCAGCCAAGTGCTGTCACCTCTCCCTGGCTTTGGGCTACCAGGTGTCAGAGACAGCTGGCTGCCCCAGTCTGTGGTGTGTGCTGCTGTCTCAGAAGAGAGAAGCAGGGCTTTGTGATGGAGATAAAGGTACAGCATTTCTTGGGGCAGACACTCAGGGCAGCATCCTAAAACAACCCTACTCATGTGATGTGCCAAGGCCACTGCTCCCACCATGTGGTGCCAGGAACAATGTCTCACTTATGGAAGATGGCATTTGGCAAGTCTAGATGAAACTGTTCACTGATTTTCTCAAGGAAGAATAAATCTATTTCTTGACAGCACTCCCTTTTGGATATTTTTATATTTGTTTTCTTACTGAGATAAGGAAATTACAACATCAGCATGTAAACACCGGGGATGAAACAACATCATCATCATTCCAAGAAAAGGAACTGAGACTTTAAAATCACAACATACCATTTTTTTTTAATGAGAACTTCAATTATATTTTTAAAAATTCTACCACTTATACCTAGTAAAAAAGAAATGTAGGAAATGCATTAAAAGCATATTACAAAAAATACTTTTAATTTTTTTCATCATTTGTTTCTTCTTTCAGACAATACTGTGAAACCCCCAAACACAAAAGAACCATTTTTTGTGTAATGACAGCAGTCCACTACATGTCAAAGTGTCAACCAGAAGTTTACCTTTCTCCACAGCATCCTACCAAATGACTTTGTTGTGGTTTTTACAACATATCCCCACAGTACTGATGTGTTCAGTAAATAAAGGCCCAGGCCACAATACAGATCATTCTTATACTTTGCCAGCCAGATGCTTCCAAAAGCCACATCTTGCCTGATTAAAAAAAACCCAAAACTATTTAGTTACATTAAATTAAGTGAAAATTAAAAGCTTTTACAGGTAGAATTCCAGCTTGTCACCCAAAGCTGGAATTAATGTGCTTGATGTGTTCTTTCTCCAAAACTGAAAATCAGGATTAATTCCTTCAAAGCTGACATGATATTAATATACAGCTAGTAAGTAAATGTCAGAGCTACTTAGTCTTCAGTTAAGATGCTGATTTCTCTGTTATAAGCTCTTTTTTCTTGATCAGAGCTTGATTATATTGTTTTTAAAGTGACCCATGAACACATACATTACAAAATATGGGGTTTGGTGTTGCCTTTCCAAGCCCTCAAGAAATGAGATGCTGTTTTTCATTAAGTTTATCGGATAAGCAGCCACTTGAAAAACAAAGTAAATAAATCAGCAACAAAGTAACAAGCTGAAACACAGATCATATTCACTGACCTTTGTGCAGGAGAGTGGATCCCTTATCGTCCCGCTCATTAATATTGATTACTCCACTTCTAATTAGTCTTCTAACCTCTAACAAGTCCCCTTTGAAAGCAGCATCATGAGCTGGGAAAGCTAAAACTGAAAATGAAATGCACATGTTTCCAAGCAGATGCCAGCAGTTCTACTGAACATGCTGATATTTGTCTCACAGCTCACCTCTCTCACAGCAACTTAAGTATGGACACTTCAGAGGTAGCAGGGATAATGCTCCTTAATCAGCTAAAATGCAGCTGTGTTACCAGCAGTGCTCACCAGACACTTGACTAAACATGTCTTGGTTATGGCTACAGGCATCTCATGCAGCTAAGAGAATTATTTCACAAACCTGAAATAACAAGTACACCTTTGTGTACTTCTACAGAATTACACATACATTTTTGAAGTGTATCTTGATCCACACTCACCTTCCTGTGTCTCTGGATGTTCCTCCTCTTTTTCTACACCATCAATATATTGCAGAATATTATCTTTATAGAACCGTTCAGCCAAGTCCCTTGGAGTCTCTCCATGGTCATTCCTGGCTTTCAGAGTGTGTGTAACACTGGCCATTTTCCCCACCAAGAACTTAAAGCAATGCAAGTGTCCTTCCACTGCTGCCAGATGTGCTACAGCACAAATGAAAGAAAGAGTGTTAGAGCAGAGCCCTGCTGCCCCCTGAGCAAGCAATGCTCTCACCCCTGGTTAGAGCTGGCTCATCTACCAGCACACGCTGCACAAGGGGAAGAGCAGCCTCAGCTGAACTGCGGATGTTCAGATCCAACCCAGGACAGAGTTTAGCTCTAGGCAAAGGAGGTAAAGCTGCCAAGGATGGGATCTGCAAAGGTGATTCCCTGGCAGAGCTGACTGCAGGAGACTAAACAGACAAAACAGAGCAGTGAGCCCTAGCTCAGAGAGTGCACTGCTGGGGCCTCACCTCCCCCAGGAACACGGATCTCTGCCTTCAGCAGCTGCCTGACCTCGCTGTCCCAGGGATGTTCCTTATGGGGGGACAGCAAGCAGTGTCCTTGATTAGGAGCTAAGGTCATTTCTGCTTTAGGCTCTACTGTGCCACCACAAACAAGTTGCATCACACCCTCACTTACCCCACCTATAAAATGAGGACAGTGATAGGCACTTTACTGGACAAAATATTTGAAGGTACATTCCTCACCTGACCTCTAGGCTATGCAGAGGTTTACTTATTTAATATTACTACAGTGCTGGGCCTACAACAAAGCAAGAGGTACCAAACACATGCTGACTGGTTTGACATAAGTAATATCCTCTAATCCCATTAATGAGAAGAACTTGCCAAATAAATGCTTATGATGATCTATCGCTCCATGAAAATGCTCTGTAACAGCTGGCTGATGTTCTAGAGGCAAAGAGATTAGTTCTTCTTCAGTAAGAATCTCACTATCTTCATCATCAACAAACAATGTACTGGGACCCAAAAAATCCATGTCACTCCATTTTTGGCACACACAAGTTCTCTATAGCAAACCAAACCATCCACAGCTTTCCAGAGCATAACTGCTCTAAAAGGTTATGGATACTGGTTTTACAGCAAGATGATATCTCCGTACAGATGATTGTTTAAAATCTGAGCTTCACTGAAATAAGGGCAGTTTTTGCCATTTTCTGAATTTTAGTCAGTGAGTTAGGTTCTCAGAGAGAAGGGAAAAGAAGGCTACCATGCTAAAGATAAGTCAGCTAGTGACAAACTGACTCAACACATATGAATCCATTTTCAGATACCTAAAATCTGTTGGTATCCCAAATTCTTTGTGTTTCATCTTGTCATTCATAAAATCAGAATAACAATATTCACTCTTCTCAAAGTCAAAAAATTGTGCCTGTTAAAAATATTTAGAATAGGTTTGACTAGTGAGCAATAAAAGAAGCATAGATGTGGCCCAAAAATTAATACAGAGAGAAAGCAAATTGAAATGTTCAGTTAATAAGCACAGCCCATTCTGTACATTGAATGAGCCATAGAATTTATTTTCTTACAAAATATTAGCAAGCAAATTAGCAAAGATAGTTAGACCCTTTGCTGTAATATATACAAAAGATGCAGCCAGTTTTGAAGTTTCAGGTGCCTCAACCTCAAAAAATTTCTTCCAGTATTCTCTTAGGAAAAATTACAGCACAGTTCAACTAATCTTGAAGCTGCAGCATGTAAAGATAATTTCTGTTCACTTCTGTTACACAAGCAGACAACAAGCTGCTTTGCACAGTACTTCTACTAATCTGTCACTAGCCATGTTCCAAAATATTCTCTTTCCTGTAGAAGATAGTATGATCAAATGAAACAGAACAAAGGTTGGAAAATCAAGCTTCTGTAGATGTCAAAATACAACAAAACCAGTTTTCTACTAACCATTGTATACAGAGCATTTAAGTAGAATTGTGCTGGCATCTGCTTTCACTCTGCAGAAGTCTGTTATCAGGGAAGTGTTCCCAAATGCAAATAAAACTGCCTTCCATGCTGCCCCCAAGGTGCTTAACATCATGACCCCTTATTACTAATGCAGCAGATCTCCTGCTGGGATGCAGGAGCCTCACATCCTTTAACAAGACACAGGTTTGCAAAACAGAGCATGGCTGTTTCCTAGGTAGGTAGTCCTTAGTAGAGGGTAAAAGATTTTAAGAAGGGATTTATAAAGATAACTCTATACAAGTTACAGAGAAAAACATATGCTCTTTGGAACAAATAATGTGACAATCCATAAGAAGGAAAATGCTAAAAGGGAAAGGATGCAAGGAGAATCCAAGACAGGAACAATACCATTGAGTTTACAGAGGATATTGAGACAGTGGGACAGGGAGAGGGAAACTGCAGAAAATACAAAAAGCAAGGAACAGTTACTGGCAAAATTTTATGCTAAATACACTGTTAATTATGAAAAGATAAGATTACAGATAAGATTAAAGATAAGATTACAGATAATCCAGAAAAAGCGTTAATCCAGAAATAAAGATTAAGAAATCACAGGAAAATAAAAAAAATAATCAGTTAAGAAACAGCAAGATACCAAAGTTTGCATGCAAATACACGGGGAACCTCATTACACTGGGACCAATTGAAAAATTAGGACATAGCAGCTGAACCTGCCTCCCCCTCCACCTACCCTTTCTCCTGTGACCTCCACTGGCACATGAGCTCCATCACACACACAGGAGATGCTGCTCACCTGCTCCCAATCAGGCTCAGCCTGCTCCCCATCCCAGCATTTTTGAGCTCTCATCCTTGCTAGTGTAGCAGCAGGAAGTGAATGGCATATTGTCACCAACAGAGCAACACTTTGGATTTTATAAATCCCCCCAATCATTAGAAAAATGGACTCTCTATGTGGATTGCATGGAATCAAAAAGCAAATGCTGCTGCTGTGCATTAGTTACAATTTGCTCAATCATCACATTTCACAACAACTGTAAACCAAAGGTTTAAAAACATACAATTTATCCTGACATACCTGGAAGATTTCCATTGTTATCCACATCATCTACAGATGCTCCCCATCGAACAAGAAGCTGCAAACACCCCAAGCGACCGTGAAAAGCAGCATAATGAACAGGTTTCCAGTCATTCCTGTCTGAAACATTTACATCCTAAAATGAAAGCAGCAGGTTAATTCATTCACTTCTGAATCATAGACATAAGACAAATCGTATATATGGGAATCAGCTGTTCATTGTGTTAAATTATTTAAATCAAACCATATAACGTTTTTCAAAGTTCATGCATTGTATGCAGTTCCAGTTTCAAGACAGGTACTTTTCACAGGTTATTGCTTTTACTTAATACACTTAGAAAAGGTGCATTTTTAGACATGTCTTTATTGTCATAATGACCTGCATTAGTCATTATTTCTTAAATATGCATCTGGACTAATTTTTGGGTTTTTTAAGTTTATGTCTCCTTTACTATAGAAGATTTTTAGAACTGCAAAAAATTACCATCACCCCAGTACCTGACGTTCATTTAATGACATCCTTAGTGGAAGGTGATTTACCCACACTATTGATTCTCTCTACATTTTTTGATCATTTCCCTAAATGTATATCACAATCTAAAAAAACCTGGTGTCCTGGGTTGTAGTGTAGGATGTACACAAAGTATTTATTCTATCACCATCTTCATGAACTGTTGAAACCAAGTGGGGCAGTGTTCTAGTGTTCCCAAGCCCCGGCCTTTGGGGTGTCTTCTGTTAATGGCCCATCAATGCCTGGCCCATGACTCACAGGTAACTCCCTCCAGGGGTTATCTCTGTTTAATGGGCCATCAAGGACCCACTTCACACTCCTCATCCTATTGTGAGATGCTCTGCCCAGGGGGAGGAGCCAAGCATTCTCACCTGGATATAAGCTGGTATGTGGGACAGTGCAAGCAGCCCTTACCTACTGGATTCCCCGAGGACCAGAGCTACCAGACCTTTCTACAGGATCACTGCTTCAGGAAGAGCACCTCATCTGGTGGTCATCCTGCTCAGGTTGTATTCTGACTCTGTCAGTGGTCCTTTGTGTTACTGCATTTATTTTATTTTATTTTTACCTTTTTAACCTTTTTTCTTATTAAATTATATTTCTGACTTGGAGCCTCTCACTCGTTTTGCTTTCAAACCACGACATCTGGGAATTTACCCACAAAATCACTTCCCCCCAGTAATACTCTACAGCCCTGGATGTGAGTTTAAGCAAGAGGGAGTTCAGTTGGGGGAGATCCATGTGGGCTGCAGGCGGCAGTCTCACCGCCCCGGCGCGCAGCAGGCTCCGCAGGCTCTGCGAGTGCCCGTGTGCGGCCGCCAGGTGCGAGGCCGTGCAGCCGCGCTCGTCCCGCGCTGCCGCGTCCGCTCCGCTCACCAACAGCGCCTGGAACAAACGCAAAGCGCCAGGTCGTTTCACAAGCTGAAAAAGCAAACATTTCCTAGAAGGATAGTTTATGATAACTCTGGGCTGACCTCAGGGGCCTAGTATTGCACAAAATAGATCTGTTTGCAGAGACAGAGCAAATGAGCGCTCTGGTTTGAAAATTACTAACTTCATCTGGCATGTCAAAACATCAAGATTAGCTACTCATAGCTCTCTAAGGGGCTCCCTCAGCTGATCTGCATAATGAATTTGTCCAGTATGAAGGTGTGCCCTGCCAACCTCAGCTCAAGGTGCGTGTTTACAGTACCTGCAGGCAGGCATCCTGCCCCCGGATGGCGGCCAGGTGAGCCGCGGTCCAGCCTCTCCCGGTCACACGGGTGGTGTCCGCTCCGTGCCACAGCAGCCACTGAAGGCACTGCTCAACAAAACCAAAGGGTTTTTTTCAGCTAACCATTCCCATCGTGTCTCTGAGGCACATTTCAACTAGAATTTATCCATCAAAGTTACGTTTCAAAACAGTGTTGGAATATTTCCTTATGGGAATACGAGCCCCCAGAGCATGCCTTACACAGGTATTTGTGCATTAGGAAGTTATGGGTAGGTTACACTTTCCAGGTTTCACCCAAGGGTATAAAATGTGCAAATAACCTATTAATTCAGATCCTAGCATCGATGTTACAGTATGATTATTTCATTTTACTCTTCCAGATTTTAAATGCAGTCTGAGAGAGTATTCACATGGCAAAAACAATGCAAACATGGCTCACATGAATTCCAGCTAAAATTACCGGCAGGAAAAATATCACATGCTAAATTTAAAGCCTCATTTAATTTATTAGACTTCTTAGGCTTATGTAATCCCATCTCTCTCCTCATCATTCCATGGCCTAGTTTTGTTTTATTCACCTTTGTCCAGCAGATATCATTGCTTGCAATGGAAAGCTTTATGAACAACTCAAAGACAGCTAGAGGAACAGTTAGAACTTTTTATTATATATTATTATTATTTATTACCTTCTTTCAGGCCATCTTACAGCTCTGGTTCCTCCACTATTTCTGCCAAGAAACTTAGTGACAAACAGATGACAGATAATTCAATAAAGTCCAACAGACTGACTGCAGAGCAGGAGAGGCAAATGAAAAATGGCAGAACTTATAGAGTCAGAAAGGGTAGGTAAGCAATCTGGTTTTGGGGCTGACAAAATGATTAGCATTTTCTTGACAATGTCTCTACAGTCCAGAAGCAGCACTTGCACTTGAGTTTAGCAAGAACTTCATGTTTTTTCTTCTGGGACATGAATGGCCCTGCTGCTTCTAGGTTAGATTGCCATGAACGATGAACAAGGAGGCTGCAAGAAGAAGGGGAATGTTGTGCTGAACACAGCAGTTCAGTCCTACTGGAAATTTAAAATATTGATGCAATCACCTGCTGATTTCTCTACCATTATTCAACATTTTCATTTATTAAAATGTATTAGGGCTACTTCTATGAAAAATGAGGCATGGGACATTGGTAAGTAGAATGAACATATTTTCATGTCACTTCTCATCTGTTTCAATCACCTTCAGGACATTTTACACATCCTACAGGATTTTCTAGGTGTCTCAAGATAAGAAGAAAATGCAATAGAGACAAAAGAAGGTCATGAGTCTGAAAGGGAGGCACATTTTGCTCAGAGAAAGAAAATCAATGATTTTGTAAAATATGACAAAGTTGATTAGGTAAATTGCCTGGGGCTTCAGAAAGAAAAAAAAATATCTAAAATCCTGTATTCCTGCTCTTGGTGAATATATTTAATAAGAAAAACAGGCAGAGGTTATTGATTCAGTCTGATCAAAGCAATGTTGTGTTCAGCCTCTCCCAAAGAAGGAAATACTTATAACAGCCCAGCTATGCCTATACACTAAGATAATGTTTTACCTCCAGACTTCCTGAGTGCGCGGCACACTGCAAGGGTGTGAATTTGTGAACTACATCCACCTCATCAATACTGGCTCCACTTTTTATCATCAATGCAAGCTGTTCTACATCCCCAGCTTTCACTGCTTCATGCACACTAGTATAATTTTGCTTCTTCTTGACAACTAGTGAGGAGTAATAAAATGGCATTAGTTCATTGTTTAAATCAGCGACATTTAAGAGGTAGAAAATGTGTGATGAATCAAAGAAATATCAGAGTTGACATTTGTGGCACAGAATCAAACTCTAAATGTAGAAGCAGTAGGGTAAAAGAAAAAAAAAAATCTTGTCACCAGGCCACAGGATCAAGTAACCTGTGTCCTCCTTTCAGGCCTTTCCACTGATTAACTACATGACTGAAAACAATGAGAATTACATATCCAAACCCCTTGCAACATCTTGATACCTTGACAAAACTTGTAAACAGAAATATGAGAAGTAAGTGGATCTAATGGCTGAGGGGGTAACTTCAGATAGCCAAGCATGAAAGGAACTTTAACCAATTAGTATTCACCTTCTACAGCAGTCATCATTCCGGTACCAAAATGCACTAATACTGTGATTACATTTCACACTGCTGGAAGTCCTGAAGAATTGGGCTACTGTTTAGCAAGTCAAGAAAGCATAAAACTGAAGATCTCAAGGTATTAGTGCCTCAGCTTCTCTGCCTGTGGAGAAGAAATGGTACTAGCAGTTAACACTGTTACACAATTTGAGGCAAAACAATAATAAAGAACATAAAAGAGATATTGCACAGACATGTTTGTCATATTTTTTAAAAAGCACTAGATATAATTAAAAGCAGCCCTTGCAGTTTACCAGTGCCTGTTTGCATGTAATCTATAGCGTGGCAGCAGGACCTTGGGCAGATTTGGGATTGCCACTGAGGGGAGCAGGGGGCTGTATCCCAGTCCTCCAGGCTGGCAGTAACACACCCATGTGTGTTGTAACACACTGCAGGATCCTGTGCCTGTGTCTCATCCCACCTCCCCAGCTCGGCAGGATGCACCACTGCCCTGCACAAAGCCTAGGAAACTTAAAAACCAGGAGTCCATCCTGCAAAACACTGTGAGAACAAACAGCAGCAGCACAGAAACACAGCATAATTCAGGATGGAAGGGGCCTCAGGAGGTTGTCTAGTTCATGTTTCTGAATAATATTTCCAAAATATCAAAGTATGTTTTGTGGTCTGAGCTGGTTATTTTGAAGAACAGTGTCACCAGGACATAATTTTTCGCCAAGGAAGTAATTGCTCATTATCCCAAGTGAGGGTTAGAGATTTCAGCCAAATTACAACATCACAGGCAGGCCTGGCCCATTACACTACTCAGCAAAGTTCTAGCGTGTTTAACACAATGTTTCGGTACAGCAAGTTCAAGGCAATCTTTGAGGGTTTTTGTTGTTTTTTCTTTCTCTTATCCCAAAGGGAAAGCAAACAAGGCCCACCAGCAGAAAGAACTTTGTTTCCCCTCTCCCCCAGGATACCCAGCACTGCATGGAGACCAGTGCCAAGGGTGGGGGCTGCAGTGGCTTCTCAGCATAAATCAAGGGCAGCAGCTTGGGACTGAAGCTCAGAAAACAGCTATTAACATCAACTCTGTAAAAAAAAAAAAAACCACACTGATGTTCAAAGCGAAGGGCAGGCTCCATAATTCCACTGCATTTTTTTTTTTTTTTTTTAACTAAAACCTGTTATCAAACGCTCATTTGATGTTCTGGGAGCAAACTTTGCAGAAAGAATTCAGTCAGCGCTTTGAGATCGGTACCTGCCCCAAATGCACTCAAAGAGATCAAGTGAGGAAGGGTACGGCTCGGAATGGGGGGAGGCACAGTTTAGGAGTTGGATGTTCCCGTCACACACAGACCCAGCCCCAGGCCCGGAGCCGCCGGGGGAGGCGGAGCTGCCGAACCCGGGCCAGGGCAGGGCCTTTCCCGGCGCTTTAGGCGGACACGGAGCTTCCCCGGGCTGTGTGCGGATCTCCCGGGGCTGGGGAGAGCCCTGCAGGCTGAGGAGGGCCGGGCGGGGCGGTCTCACCGGCCGGAGCGGGGCTCGGCGGGTTGGCGGCGCGGCAGGTCGCCGCTGTGGCCCGGAGCAGCTCCCTCCTGCCGCCGCTGCTGCCGCTCCCTGGCGAGGCGTTGCCAGGGGCCCGGGCTGGCCCTGCCCGCGGGGGGAATGGCGGGAGGGCGGGGCGGGGATGGAGCAGGAGGGGCCCGGCCGCGGGGGCTGCCCGGGGCTTTCTGCCATTCCAGGGCTACGGCTGCACGGCCTTCCCCGGGAGAAGTGCAACGAGTACCCGTTCTCTTCTCGGAACCCCCAGTGATGCTCTGACCGAAATGTATTGAACCAGCTTGTGCTCTGGGTGATCGGACTCCAGACACTTTAACCTTCTTTTCTTTCCTGCAGTGACGTGATCCCGCTCCTCAGTTCCCTTGTCAAAACCAGCCGGTACCCTGGGGATAAGCCGGGTTCCTTTGATGGGGAAAAAAAGGACCCTGTATTTCCAGAACCCTTCCCAGTCAGATTTGCAGGCGTGCAGTGAAAATTACATGGACCAAGTGAACTTAATGGAGCCCATTTAGAGCTTAATTATCCTTGTCATTAGAGAGCTGTCATAAAGCCTATTTCTGCAACTTATGGGTCTCTTTTTATCTCCAGCAGACGAGTAATTTGTTCCTTTTCCTGAACAGCCTTCTGCATATTTAAAGACATCACGTCTCTGCCCAGTCTCCTCTGAACTTCAGTTGGTGTGATTTAGAACCTTACAGGACTCCAGGACACAAAGCATATTCGGGCCAGGGGACCAGGCTGCATCTCTGCTCCAGGAAGAGGCTGGAATAACTTACACAGGAGTAGCTCCCCACAACAGAGCCAGAGCCACACGCACCACTGTATGGACTGACACCACCCTGATCTGTTGTATTTGTTCCTCTGGACTGTCTCTAATTAAACAGCGTTTTAAAGTCTGATATCTAGAACAGGGCAGGCTCACAAACACAGTTTCAACCTTAATAGAAGAATCAGAATATTACTTGCATCTTAAAAACTGCAAGAAGACTGGGTGAACATGGGAAGTTTATGCAGCCAATATTTCCTGCATGGCTGATTATTTCTACTTCCACACTAAAGGGGAATTCTGACTCCCAAGTATTCCCACTGCAAGAGTCACATGCTAGGACTGACACTGCTTTTTGAGTTCTAGTGTTTGTCTTCCTCCCAGCAAGTTAAAAAGACACACTGTAACTAGCAGAGTGACTTTACAACTTTATTTCCAATCCCACAAACGTACTAGCCACACAGACCCATCACTGAAAGAAAGAGACTCACACTCAAATATATGCTTAGTTTTATTTATAACATTTAAGAAATATTAACATTTCAGGATATCTGGTTTACCATCTAAGTCCAGTCATAAGCAACAAAAAAAAAGAAAATGTTAACCATGTTTCAAATGAGCATTCTTACATTCATTCCCCCTGTAACGTAAAGAAAATTCAGCTTTATTAAATTTGTGTTTGACTAATGGAAAAAAAAATCATTAAAAAGTCTTAACTACCAGGCGTCCTGGTTTGTTAATTCTTTTGTTGGCACTTGTGTTCATCACAATCAAGCACTCCAGTTGGTTTGTTAAATTTTCCCCTTCTACCCAGAAATGTCTTTTTGTGAGTTTTTTGTGGATTTTTTGGATTTTTTGTGGATTTTTTATTATTTTGTATTGTAATTTTTTTAAACATCTGGATATGTAAGTTTGTTCAAATAACTTTAAAAAGACAAGGAATCTAGGCCTGTCTGAGAAGCTCCTTCCCTTGATAACCCACCTATAGGATAACTGAAGGAAGAGACTTGCTTGCATTTTTCTGAATCTTATTAAGCAAAAATTATTTTTAATTAATTTTAAACTGAAAAAAGTACAGAAACACTGTCTTTATTTGATGGTGTGCATAAACATTACACTCCATATATAGCAAAAATATCTTTTATTTATAATTTACATTTCAACAAGTGAAAATTTTACATTTTTACATATACCATTAAATTTTCACGCATCTACAGAACTTTCACACAATGACACCTGAAACTGTGCAGGCAATAAGAAATTTCAAATACAAAAATGTATTTATTAACCAAACAGTAGTTGAGGCCCTGCCTCAGTTGGACATTTTTATTCATATAAAAAGTATTCGCCTTCCAGAATTAACACAGCAGCTCTTCTGTAAAAAAAAAAAAAAAAAATCATACCGCAGTTTATTTAAACAGACTCCTCAGGTTCTGTTTTGATTTCTGTAGATGCAGGTGTGCTCTCTTCTGCACAGGCAGGAGGGGTGTCATCAGGTTCTTCCTTGATTTTAGGTGAGTCACAGGACTCCTCTGGTTCTTGTTTAACAATGTCCAACATTATATTTAGTGGATTTTCCGAAGGAGTCTTGCTGGGAGATGGTGTGCAATCAAATGATGATGTCTGCAAAGTGAAATCAGTGTAGCATTAGCACACTAAAATAACCATTTTTAGCCTCTTATTCTTGTTGCCTTTTTCCAAAATGCAAATATGCTGATGGTTAGGCACTCAAAATCCAAACTTCTATTTTGTCAAACTTTCAAGAAAACAAATTCATTTTTTTAATAGCATCACTTTTTTTCCAACTCCTTTGAAAAGTATCACCAAGCAGTGATGAAATGCTTAACACATTCCCATGAACTGTTGCCTGCTATCCACTCTCAGGACAATTTTAACTCCTCAAGCATTAAAAATGTCACACACACCCATACCAATCTACTCCATGTTACAAATTTCTAAGATTACACATTTTACTGTAAATCCATCAAATCTTTGGTGGCTTTGTTTTATGGCACACAAGCTATCATGGTACATCACAACCACAAATGCATCATAGCTAATTCTGTATTATAAACTTGCCACACCCAAGGCCTCCAAGTCTCAGGCAAGAGAAATGGGCAGCACATACTGAACACGTTTGCTTCCTGCAAAGTCAAGAGATCAAGCAAACAAACTGAAAAGAAACTGCTTCCAAAAATGTCAAGGATCCACTTACATTCTGGTAATCTTCATAACAAGATGGATGATAAATCTGAAAAAAAAAAAAAAGTTATACATTTAAATATGTAAAAATAAATTATAGCAGGATTACCAATAATGAACTGAAGAACATCTATTACACATTATCACATAATTCACCTACAGAAACTATGGTCTGAGCAAGCTAAGTATGGTGTCAACTGTACCTGAGACAAGATTTTGTGATGTTTGCTTAGGAAATGTTATCATACAGAAGGTTGGTAAGTGCTGGGAATTACAGAATCCTAGTGAGTGCTGGGAATTATCTGTGCACAGCTGCATGCAGAAATAATTTAACCCATACACAGAGACATCCATTTTTCTTGGAGTACTGCAGTGTAAAGGAGGGCTAGTGAGCCCATAGCAGTGACACCAGGATTTCAAGCACTTCCAAAGGCAGAGATATTTATGTATTTCAAAGCCAGGAGAACTACACTAGGAATCCTTCAGGAGAAACAGAGCCCTTCCCACCTCCTCCTGTTTTTGGTTTTTTTTTTTCTGTAATTCTTCAGGGATTTTACTATAAATTAGTATCACATGTACATAAAATCAGATTACCTTTTCATCTACTCTGATAGCGTTCTTCAGGTGCCACTCTTCCTCTTCCTCATCCCAATACTGTTCAAATTGTTCTTGGCAAATTTCGCAGCTCTGAAAAGTTATTGGAATAACAGAAGTAAATGATGTTATTGCAATTTGCTGAACACATGAAATTCAAGAACTCAGTAGGAGTCCAATAAGGTTCTTTTAAATTAAGTATACTAAGTCTAGAATATGATCTTTCCTCCACACTTTAAAAATCACTTTAATAATTAGTAAACCTTAATTAAAAATTAAGTATGGTTTGCAGACAGAGAAAGGATTGCCCTCTGGCCCTGAATACTCTTTGTCACTTGAGAAAGGTAAGCTGTGCCCCTTTAGCTAGTCAGTCTGCAAAGCATTTTGTAACAGTGTAATGCTGTCTTACGCTCATGTAAGATAATCCATTACAGCAATTTAACTAGTTTTATTTATGGCATTGTCTTAATTCTTCCCCCTTAAACTGCAATTTCAACTTTTAAATGGAGTACTAACATTTTTAGTACTTTTGTGAAAAATTATCAACCCAGAACAATGCACAAAAGGTGCTTTTTAAAATAAAAAAGGCCTTTCTGGATTCATAGCTAGTTTCTCAGAGACTTAGCACATAAAACTAAACTGTAATTCCAACAACATTTGTATTTCATTATTACACCAATTCATCTACCAAAATACAGCTCTACTGGTTATTTTCAAATTATGGTATTGCCTATCTGCTCCCAAAAAAGGAATTTTTGTGTTTGAAAGTACTAAAACCCCAGTAAATCCTGTAGTTATTTGAACGACAAATGACCATCAAAGGACAAATGGCTTACTCTATTTATGTAAACATTCAGCCAATTAACACACTTTGCCTGTACCAATTTTGCTAAAACCACAGAATGCCAATGGTGTAGATTTTTTTTAACTACAGGTGGTTAATACTATTCCTGCCCATGGGAAGCAACCATTACATACACAAATACATGACCTATGGAGGGGCTGCACAAAGCCCCAAGTACAGTATTCCAGTCTCAATTCAGTAAAAAGAATACAGTACAAGCCTTTGAAATACTAGATTCTTGTTATCTGGGCTGATAACTAGATTCTTGTTATCTGGCACGCTGAAACTTACCTCAACTGCTCCAGCTGGCCCAGCTGGGACACTCTGAAACTCCTTCTCTTTCGCAGCTTCCTGCGTCTTCAACACAACCTCTTCATGAGCTTTCTCGAAGAACTGGCTTTTAGCACGCTCCTCTAGATCTGCTATTTCTTCAAATTCAATCCAGTCCTAAGGAAAGTTTTCATTCTCACTCACACATCCCAAAGTATCATATTTAATAAACTTACTTTGTTAAAACTAAAATATTTCCCACATGCAACATTAACACAGTGTACTCTTTCTCACAATGCTACACTTCAAAAACTCGTTTTCCAAAAAAATCACTATCCTTCAAATTCCAATCTCAGTGGAATGAAAACAGTACAATAAGCAGCTTTAAACTGTTTATTGTTCATCACACAATGGCCTTTTGTATTCTGACAGGCATTCACAGACTACTTGAGGTATCTAAGACATCACTGTTTATCACAGCCAACTCCTGCAATGATGCAAATTTCAGCTGCAATCCCACAGCACATGCAGGAGTAAAACACAAAATTCAGCCTGCAATTTATCCACACAAATACTGCATTACTTACCGTTAAACTGTAGTACCATCTCCTGTGTGTAATTTTTCTGCTAACATCTTTTTCTGTCCGGTTCTGGCGATAATGCCAATCTAAATGATCCGCATAAACATCTGTCTGTGAAGTAGTGAATCTCATTCCACAGGAGTAACACTGAATTCCAGTGTACAGTCGATTTATAACACTATCATAACGCCTACAAAGAGAGATTAAAAAAAAAAAAATCTTAACACTTCTTTAAAAAGAGACAGTAAGAAGTTTCTCAGTAAATTGAATCATTTGCCTTCAATGAAAGGGGAAAAGCATCGACCTGCTCCAAGTACACAATATGACAACATTTCATCCTGATTTTCACAGCACAATCAACTTAAAACATTCAAAAAACAATGGGCTCTTATTAACAATTCATGAGAAATATGTTATTGTTGTGCCTCATTCCTACTAGCTTTTCTCACCTAATAATGCACAAATAGCAATGCCTTCATTTGGCCCAGCTTTACAAGCTACCACCAAAGTGTTAAAATTAAAATTATAGAATGGTTTGTGTTGGAATGGATCCTAAAAGACCATCTAGCTCCAACCCCCCCACCACGGGTAGGGACACCTTCCACCAGACTGCTTAGGGCCCCATCCAATCTGGCCTTGAACACTTCCATGGGTGAGGCATCCACAGCTTCTCTGGGCAACCTATTCCAGTGCCTCATCACCCTCTCAGTAAAGAATTTCTTCCAACTATCTACAGTAAGTCTGTTGTTCAGCATAAGACCATTTGCCCTTGTCCTATCACTACATGGCCTTGTGAAAAGTCCCTCTCCAGCTTTTGTAGTCCCCTTTAGGTCCTGGGAGACTACAGTAGGGCCTTCCTGGAGCCCTCTCCTCTCCAGAATGAACCACCCCAACTCTCAGCCTGCCTCCATAGCAGAGGTGCTCCAGCCCTCTCATCATCTTTATGGCCTCCTGTGGATTCACTCCCAACAGGTCCGCGTCCTCCTGGTGCTGTGGCCCCAGAGCAGCACTGCGGGTGGGGTCTCACCAGAGCAGAGGGTGACCCTTGACCTCCTTGTCACCCCAGCTTTTGATGCAGCCCAGGCCCGGGCTTCACTGCCTATCACAACCTTAGTGCTTAAGTAACAACACACACCTTTGTGTAAAGCTAAGTTTTCCCAGGTTAATTTTTCATCTTTTTCCTTCCTCAACTTCAACAAGGCTGACAACAAACAATGCAGGTTTAACCTCCTCTGACTGACAAAGTGACAGATAATCTTTTAACAGCTTTTAACTGTCTTGGATGAACAATCCAGCTACTGCCACGTTGTTATTCCTACTGAAAGCCCATTCTACTATACGCACTGTCTGAGTTCTTCAACTATGAAGTTAGTGAGGTCTGGAACATTTTGATCTTCATTCTGATCATCATCTTCTTCTTCAGCAGTTGGCTGGGCTGATGCTTCGTTCGCTTCTGAAACCATGAAGAGATTATTTTATCAAAATTTCAGTTCATCATGAGAACGAAACTATGTACTCCTAAAAGTATTGGGTTGTTTTTTTTTTCCAAACATTATTAATACAATTTGGCTGTGGTCAAACGCAAGTGTTTAACAGCTATATCAGTCATCTTCTGACACGATCAATAGAAAGCATAAAAGAAAGTAAGAAAGAATTTCAATTGGGGAAAACAGTAAAAACAGTATTTCATGTCAGCGTTTGGCAATAAAGTTCAGTCTTCATAGACACAGATATATTTCAGAAGATGAAAAGACCTTGATTATAATCAAGAACAAGTTACAAAAGCACAGCACCAAAGACAAAACTGACTGCTCTGGATAGCTGAAGAGTAAATTGAACAAGATACTAAGAATTTACTCAATCATATGCACTAAATTCCTTCCCAAAAATAGAGTTCAGTTTAAAAAAACCATACAGGACTTCACCGAAGTTTGTATACTCAGATTTACGCTTGAGCTGTGGAAAAACTAGATAGAACATAATAAATCTACATACGTGCTGAGGTGGAATCCGTTTTAGACAATTTGAGGATCCCTGTTTTCAGCAGTTTAGCAAACAATTCATTCACATCAACCTGTCCAAGGTGGTTATCAGGATATGAATGGGAAAGGGCTCCTGGGGAAGAACACATATATTCAAGGTGGCAAAAGGTTAGCATCAGAAATCAACTTCACTTTTATCTGTGTATTTCACAACACAATTTTCCTGCTTCCACCCATTTATTTCATTTTTTTTGTTACAAATTATTTACCAACTCCCTGCTTTATCTAGTTTTTGGCTGATTTTTTCCCTTGCAACAGGGAATCTTTGTAACAAGATTTTCCCTCCTTCATAGTGTATTCTGAAGTGCTGTCTAAGCTGGCTGCTCACAGACAGATCTCTACTGGATGGTGGTTCTTGAAATGCCATGTTGTCCTGGATCCACACTTGGGTATTTCATCACACTCACTCTACTTCATCACCTTTTATGATGTCTTTCAAGGCTTTCTTTACTAACCACTCACACTAGAAATGTCTGCACACCCCAGCACAGCAATCTAGACCTACAGACTGACGCCTTCCAGAAAAACAGATCAAAACTACTTTTTTGGTTTTTTCAGCACAACTTTATACCCAAACCACATGGTTAATGAAAACTAACAAAAGCCTTCAGTGTTTGAGAAAAGCTCCTTAAGAGATGAAGGTGCTACAGACACGACATCTACAGCCACACCTCACTGAGGAGGCATCCCTTAATCCACACAGACCCAGTAAATCAGAGTATTAAAAAAAGGTAATTTTTGTGGCCACCACTGAACAAACAATCCAAAAGAAATAAAAGGAATTCTACTGTTACACACCTGCAGGGTTCTGGACAAAACTTCCAGGATTTGGCAAATACTGCTGACCTTGGCCATAAGGTCCTTGTTGAGCAGACATGAGAGAAACCTGTGAAAGTAAACATATAAATAATCTTTGTATAATAATGTCATTATAAACTTACTTTTCACATTTTATTATTAATTTCTAGATGCTTCTCAATAATTCCACATATATGGAACACCTTCCAGGAATGAACCATGTCAGTTTGGTATTGGGCTACCTTAACTCTAACTCTTTTCCCCATTTTCATTTTATTAGGAAAATTCAGAATACATCCTCATCTTGACTAATATTAAAAAATCAATCAAACAACCCCCCACCACAACACCTTAACACCTTTCCTTCTATTTAACTATCACATTTTCCAAACACAGTACTGCCTTTTAAATCGCTCATGTTCTCCAAAAGAGAGCTCCTCAAGAAATTCAAGAACTCACAAATGTCTATTAATAAATGCCACAATTAATTGTTAGAAAGAACTGAACCAGCATTCACTACAGACATTTATCTTGAAAGTAAGACTTTTCAGCACATCAGCTACAGTAAGCTGTAAGTAGAAGAACAATCTTTATAACACACTTGCAATAAAAATGTTAGGGTTCTTTTTTCCTAACTGGCTGCTGTCTGGATTTACACACTGTTTAGATTTTATCCCATTGGAGGTCTGCAGGACACATTATCTGCTTTTGTACAATCAATCAGTTAACTCTTCACATTCACTTCTTATCTCCCAAAATGAAAAATGCTTTTTAAAATCTCTACTGCAAGGAGTTACATCAGTGTCACCACTGTGAAGTATAATTTCCTCCTTCTGAAGAGAGCATTTCCAAGAGGCAACAGCAAAGACAACTGAAACTGACAAAGCAAGATGGGTGCCAAGAGAATTTTAGAAGACAACAGTGCAGTTGAGCAAGAAAGTTCAACAATGGCCCTATCTTCCTCAATTCCCCCAAGTTATGTATATCTCTTTAAAACTGGCTTCTAACAGTACTAACCGCTGCAAAAAGACAACTATTATTTTGGTCCAGTCTAACTTCACACCTCTTAGAAAAATTAATCATGTATATTTCACTTACATTATTTTTCATGCCTTATAGAGAATTCACTTTTGTTTAAATTTAATGAAAATACCAAAGGCTTCCAACTACCTGTTTTTGTTCTAATGTTGAAAATAATTATTTCAAAGAGATAATCTGAACTATGAAGTGATTGTGAAGATCCACTGCTTTGTCTAGTACTTAAAATAAAATTCTTGAAACACAACAATGCATGCCCTTCTTAAACTACCTAGTGATTTTTTTTAGTTTGAAACTGACTCTCAGCCCGCCAACTCTTCAGAAAAATATTCCATTTTTCCAGGAAGAAATCCTGCTAATTCTCTAACAAAAACACTGCTGCAAGCAAAGTATTTCATGCAGTCAGCTCTTACCTGATTACTTCCCATTGGCATATTACTGAAACTTCCATATTGAGGACCCTGGAGACCTTTTTCTTCAAAGTAATGTCCAGCTCCTCTCAGTGGGAAGTTCTGTGCTCCTGGGCCAGCTGGCCCATTGAAATTTGGTCCAGGCGAACCATCAAATAGATCAGGTCTCTGGAACTGCATTCCATGAGCTGGTCCATTGTAGCCCTGGCCAGGATGATCGACGAAGGGACCACCTTGTCCATATGGCGACATTTCTAGTCTTGAGGCAGGATGGTTAGCTACATTTTCAAAACGTGCACCCTGAAGGCCAAGGGGTAAGTCAAACCTAGAGGCTGGCTGGTGAGGTCCATCGAATCTTTGAGGTATGGCTGTTTCAAATCTTGCTTGTGCCTGCTGGCCAGGTGCCAACCTTGGACCAGGCTGTCCATGAATTCCATCAAATCTTTGCAGGAGAGACAGCTGTCCAGGCTGACCATCAAATCCAGCTCCGTGACAGCCATCAAATCTCGGCCCAGCCCGACCAAGAGGACCATCAAATCTAAGTCCACCAGCTCCCTGGTGGACTGGTCCATCAATCAACCTAGGACCCAGACCTGGCTGACCACGTGGTCCTTCCAATCTCCCACCGCCCGATGGTCCATGTGGCCCCTCAAACCTGAGCCCACCACTTGATGGTCCATGTGGCCCCATGGGCTGACCATGTGGCCCCTCAAATCTGAGACCACCACCAAGCTGTCCATGGGGCCCCATTGGCTGTAAATGTGGTCCCTCAAACCTGAGGCCACCCCCTGGTTGACCATGAGGCCCCAAGGGCTGACCATGGGGTCCCTCAAACCTGAGGCCACCCCCTGGTTGACCCCGAGGCCCCATAGGTTGACCATGAGGCCCCTCAAACCTGAGACCACCCGAAGGCTGACCATGAGGACCCTCAAACCTGAGACCAACTCCAGGACCTTCAAATCGGGGACCACCTACAGGCTGCCCTGCAGGCCCCTCAAACCGCAGTGGCCCAAGAGGCCCCTCAAACCGCAGGGGACCTCCTCCACCAACCTGGCCGGGGGGTCCTTCAAACCTCAGGGCCCCTGCCAGCTGCCCTGGTGGCCCATCAAATCTTAGGGCTCCACTTCCCCCTGCTCCCGCCAGAGGTCCATCGAACTGAGATGCACCTGTGCCCACCAAAGGCCCCTCAAATCTCATAGCAGCCTGTCCAGCTGGCCCATCAATTCTGGAACTTGAACCAGCAGCAGGACCATCAACAAAAGGACTTCCTTGTCCATCTACCCCAACCCTTGCAGCAGTCGGTCTGGGTGAGCCATCAAACAGAGGTCTGTCTTCCATCAGTGCAGTTATCCTCTGCTTTGCTTCAATACCTCCAAATCTTGATCCTGGACTTTCTGGAAATGGTGCTTTCTCTGGATCTTCATACCTGGCTCTTTTGAAACGTTCAGTGAATGGTGACCTTGGTTCCTCTCGAACACCTAAAAAAACCCAGAACAAATCACGTAACCACTCGCTAATATATTGTCAATTACTTAACAGATATAAAATAAAGTAAAATCACTTACCAGCTTGCCCAAGCAGCTGTCTTTCCTCACGATTATCAAACCTACAGATTCCATCTCCATCAATTTTCTGGAACTCTGCTGTACTTTTCCCCTGTTGTCTGAGAGCATCTCTAAATTCATCTGATTCTCCCCAGCTGTCATAAGGATCAGAACCTCTTGCTCCTTTAGTAGGACGCTGGTCTTCAAGTCTTCGTCGACTCTCAAGTGGTGAGAGGTTTTCAGCAAAAGGTCTTGTAGTGCCACTTACAGGAGAGTGCCTCCTTGATCTTTCTGCAAATGGTTCTTTTCTGTCAAACTGCACCCCCCGCTTGGCTTTTGCCTGCTCACATTCTATTCCAGAAAGCAATGCATCAGGTAAATGATAATCCAAAATATCATCAGGATCCAACAAATCAAGCCTTGACAATGAATGCTGAACTTGTGTTCTTTTTAGTTTAGCTTTATGTTCATAATATGTTAGTTCTGCATCCGATAGAAGAGGTTTCTTTTTCAAACCACATTTTTCCTCTGTAGGGCTATCCCAGACATTACATCTGTGCTTTCCTTCCTGATACTGGAACAGCTGTCGGATCTGATGAGCTACCATGAGAAACTCATCTTGTGTTATTTCACCAGATGTTAAACGGTCATTAGCCTGTAATATAAAGTTTGAATTCAGACTTCCAAAAGGAGAAGAAAAAACCCCATACCTGGGACATTTCTATAAAGACAGATATAAATACATATAAATAATATTACCTTCTTAAGTAATTCTCTTTTACTTGCAGATGTCAATTCTTTGGGAATCTGTAAATTGGCATCCACACTTAACCGGTGCTGCTGCTTTGGTGCTCGGGGTGACAGAATTCCTTTACCAGCAGGCCAATTTTCCCGATGTCTTTGGTGAGGGGATTTAGCAAGTGCTTGGTGTTCATCATTCTGCTGTGAGCTGAAAACAAGAATATACTTTAAATATGAATTATTTTGTTATTCAGGACATAACAGTTCCTACCAGAACTGATCATGGCAAAACATCACTATCACCTTAGAATCTAAGTATGCATCATCTCTGTTTTTCACAAGTAGAAACAAGTTAAACCTATCAATTTTAACAATCTGAACACTGCCTCTCAAAGTCAACTATACTGAAGCCAACAGAAGAATTTCAACTGACTTCACAGAGAAGTTGTTTAAAAGATAGTAACTTACTTTTTACTTTCTTCCCAACCAGATTTCCACCTCTTGCCTGATTTGGATCCCTGCCAGTTTTCTGCGTTCTCCTTCGGATCTGGAGAAGCTTTTGAAGAGTGCTGGGTGGCTGTCTCTTGGGGTCTTTCTTCTTGGGCTTTTTTCAATCTCCTTGGATCACGCACCTCTTGTTTAACATTTCTCTTATTAGAATTCCTTTCATCTCTTGCTGCTTGCGTGCCTTCTTCAACATGAGACTGTTTAGGGCCTATCTGACGTATCTTTCCAATTTTAGGAGTTGATGAAGTAGGAGATAAACTCCTAAGTCTTCTTTTAGGTGATCTCCTCTCTCGTCTTTTTGGAGAATGTGTAGATGGTGATCTTGCCTTTGGAGAGCGTGATCGTGACCGTTTTCTACTGCTTGATCTTCCTTGTTTTCCACCCTGTTTTTCTGAGTCCTCCGTAGTCGTGTCTTGTTTCTGAACAGCACCATTAATCACTTTATTTCTGCTCCCCACCGGTCTATGTTCACACGTCTTATGCTCCTCCTTCTCCTTCTTCTCTGTACTTCTCCTCTTTTCTTTGACCTCCTCTTCCTTCCCCTCTGACTTATCCTGAAGATGTCTTTTCAGTCTTGGATCCCGCTTACTGATGTCAGAAACCTTAGTGCTTTCACATTCCTGACTTTTACTGTCTTTAGTATCAGGCAGCTTATTTTTCAAAGGGGATGGTGATTTAGATTTTGCTTTGGACTGTTCAAGTTCTTTCTTCTGTGTTTTTTCACTTGCTTTTGATTTTTCTGACTTTGTTGAGCTCTGTTTTTCAGCCTGTGCTGTTTTGTTTCCCTTGGTCTCAGACTGACTGGTCACACTCGGTGAAAAGTCTTTCCTATGAGACTGATCTTTAGTGTGAGAAGAATGTTGACCCATCCTATTAAGCCGAGGATCCCTGTTCACTATTTTGATATCATGAAGTGGAGGACTTGGAGATGGTTTGATTTTTTCAGATTGCACAGCAGTCTGATGAGGTGGTTTAACTGGCATATGAGGTGTGGGAGACATGTGTTGCTTGGAAGGTGCTGGAACCGAAGCTATACTAGATGACCCCTGCTGAACACTAAGAGATACAGCCTGAAATTGGAAAAAATCCAGCGTTAATCTGTATGCCACAACTCCTACCCAGAGGCGCTAATATTCTGTCTCAAAACCAAATTCGTAACAGTCATATCTTGAAAGTTATGAACTTCAGCCATTTAACTCAAAGTGACCCACTAATTGCTAATTACAAGCACTAAAATAATGCAGTGCCATTACAAATCAAATTAAAATACAATGCAAAAAACAGTATATGAAGTAAACACTGCAAAATATGTAACTTTGGCACACGTTCCAATTACAGTGTTAGCTTTCCTATATATTCCACATGCTCCAGGCAACTCAGCTGCCAAGTATCCTATTTTCACACTTCAGTTCAAAGATGCTTTATTTTATATTGTCAACTGCCAACACAGCAAGACTTCCAAGAAACTGACTTTGTTTACAAACAATGAGGCTCCTTTGTTCCTTAGGAACAAACATATTTGAAACAGCCCAGCTTGCTGTCAGCTGCAAGAGCTGAAAGACAAAGATCATCCTTCTGAAGAAAAATTAAAACCAAACCAAGAATTTCACTTTTTTTACATTTAAGTGTAATACTTAAGGGTTCAAAAACTGTTCAGGAACCCCAGATCACCTTGCATTGCTCTGGTAGTCCTAAAACACCTACACTTGCCTAACATGAGGAAAGACCAATGGTACTGTACTTACCAGTACAGCCAAGTACTCTCCAAAAGAGACCCCCAACTATGAAAGTTTTATCAACTATCCTACTCACCAACTGTGCTTTTGTCTGCTCCAGCTCCAGCTCTAGCTTTTTTTGCTGAAGTTCTAACAACTGCTTTTGCTTTGCAAGCAATTGCTGCCTTATCAGTTGCTCCTGTGTCAAATTCTTTTGTATTTCAGGAACAGCTGGAGGAGTAGAGGCACCAGAAGTGACAGCAGAGGTAGGTGCATTAGATTCCTCTGGCTAAAAACAAAATAAAGAAAAGTTACATTTAAAATCCTAATGAAATCAACTAAATCCATTTCCTTTCAGTGTTATCATGATCCAATACTGGGGCATAGTCCATACCGCAGTTACAAACTGCAATTCTTTTGCCCCATTATGATTTGCCTGCTTTGACAGGTGTAGAGAATCTAAAATAAATTCCTCTATGTTTCAAAACCTAGAATACAATTTGTAAGTAAAAAAACCAAATCCTTCAAATATTCTGAATTTGTAGATTTCTCTTACCTGTTTACAAAGGCCAGATACTTCACTTTTAATATTCTAAATTGTCAAAAATCAGCATACAAACAATGAAAACTACACATATTACCATCTGTTCTTACAGAAGGCAGAAAAACTTACCGATTTATTTAAAAACTTAGGATTCACATGGATGCTAGAAGTATTCACATTTGGGGGCAGAGGTTTAATTGGCCAGGCAGGATCTAATGAGTTGACTCTGACATCAAGTGCATATAGTTTCTTCAAAGGAAAAATATCATCCCATGTGGAGCGCAATTTAAATAAACTTTTCCTAGTATTTTCATCCACCTAAAACAATAAAACAATTCTATGGCTTGTTAAGTTAATATAGAACAATTTCTTAAACTTTTCTGTAGAACTTAAGATTTCATTCATTTCCTATTTCTATCTTGCCATTTCAACATACTGAACTTGCTACACAAAATTTATGAGCAGTGCAGACCACACATCTTTATCAACAGGATCAGTAACAGAAGCTCAAATGTAGAACTGTTGTTTCAAGGCCATTTGAAGATTTTATTGTGTATTACCATGCTCTGAGAATTTTCTTTCAACTTTTCCATTAGCAAAATTCTCATTTTACTGGCCCAACTTCTGTGGAAAAAAATACAGTGACAAAAGTATTGAAAGGCAACAGCCTCTGAGACAATACATTATTCAAGTGTTTGTGCTGGAGTATAACAATGACAAACAAATCAAGAAAAAACAAACTCAGAAAAAAAAAGTGTTTTGCTCAGCTGTTTAGTCACTGAAGGATTTTTTTCCCAACAAATGCAATATAACAAGTATTAACTAAAGTGAAGTCAATTATTATTCTGGTTCAGCTGCAGAATTAGACCCATCTATGTATGAGTCAGAGATCGAATGTACTCGTAGGACCAGAGGCCCATTTTATCTCTTTATGAACAACTGGATTATCGCATGGCAGCTAAACTAGAAATTTGTAATGAAGCAAAATTTAGCTCATCTCATAACTTAAGTGGCTCAATTAAACAATAAATAAAAAAACATTAGAGGACAAAATATATGCAGCTGTCCTAATTTCAACATTCAATTCAACCTTTAAGTATTGCCCATGTAGATGACTTTGCTGCCATTTTCAGATATTACACCTAGACAGAATATTCTGGTAAGTTTGGAGGTTCTTTCTGGGTAAGAGCAGGAGCTTCAACAGAAGTAATTTACACTTAGTAATTGGGATGATGCCTCTATACAATTTTCCATGAGAGGCTTCACTGAAGTTCACTGCAAAAATGTGCAGGAATAACTGAGCAAACAGTTCTGACTTCAAGTGTCTAAAGATACCTTAGTGACCATTTACTGATAAAACCAGATCTGTAACAATGACTGTGCTGGAATTCTGCTCACATCTTTTAACATGACCCACTAAGCTATTAGAAATTACTGCCCCTTTACACATCTAACTAGTACACATTAATAGTTCTAGTTAGCTTAGTAGCAAGTTAACATATAAAACTCTGAAGATTAGTTCTTATCCAGAGCTTCACTCAGCTGCAATCTTAAAAGCAATTCAGTAGAAGAGCATTCACAATTTAACACCAAAAAAAAAGTGAATCTATCTCTAGCTGCTCTATACACAGGAGTTTACATCTTCTACAGTCATGGTAACAATCTATTCCCCACTTCATCATGCACTTTACATCTGAAAACCATACATAAAGCATACTGGGATTTCAGATGCTTGCTGATATGTAATGATAAATATGCAAAAGCTTCATTCATCTCCTTCTTATGAAACACCACTTTCTTGTAATGTACAGGAAACCACAGAAGTTAACCCTCCTTTTCTGATCCAACTTAAACCTGTTCAAGTCCGGCCTTTCAAAACCTGGACTTTGACATGCTTCTCTCACTGAGGAGTATGCACAATTTCACTGGGCTTCAAGATTAAGTGCCAGAATTAAAAGACATGGTGGCAGCTTTCAACGTTGAATGAAATTAAAACACTTATGTGTAATACAGTCACACCTTTTAAGGTCCTTCCCCCACACAGTCGCAGCATTTTTTTCAGCTGACAGACCACCAAGAGAGAACCAGGTGTTAGTGCTACTTCCTCTTGAGTTTAAGCATTCATTCTGCACAATGTGAATTATGTAAATCAGACAAATCTAACTACAGTGGAATGAGGCTTTGAGAAATCCACAAGAAAATGATTCTCAGCCTGTTCTTGGCATATGGACTATCTTAAAAATAAACCAACGATTTGTAATTAATTAGTCTATACATTACAAAAAGTCCATCCAGCTAAGCCATCAATAATCAAAACACTCTTAGTAAAATCTTGCCTGGACAGGAAAGCTACTGATGTTAACACACCAAATTAAGTAATACCTTGCATCTTTCAGCTAACTTACATGCTTGATAGCAGAAGGAGTAATCTTTCACAGTATAGATATTGAGATTTATAAAAACCCATCAATTTGTATAGTTCACCACACAGGAAAACCCAAACCTGAAAGCACGTACTTATTTTACCAGGAACAAATTTTGCTTAGAATACAGTACTTTTCTGAAAGTGTATATACCTTTTCAAATACACAAATAAATGTTGCAACTAGGTTTTTAGTAAATGCAGTAAGATACTCTCTTCCCACATTCTTGACAATGGAATCCATTAGGTACATAACGGGTAGCTTCTCTGATGCAGGAGCCTGGAGTAATAAGAAGAAACTGAGAAGTTTAGTACAACAAAAACATACTTTAACCTTTTCAAATAAAGGGATTACCAATCCCAGAAATACAGACCTCTCCTTTTGGTTGCCACTATAAATACCAAAGGAATTGGTTTGGGATTTTTGTTTATACAAAAACTTAATCTGAAAAATGGACACTCAGTTCAAAGTATACTGCAGTGGGTCTATCAAAAAAAAAAAAAAAAAAAAAAAAAGGAACCCCTTATGTTAATTTGTTTGTGTACCAAAGCTTTGGAAAAAGGGGGGAAAAAAAAGAGGAAAAAAGCTCAGGAGACAGTATTGCCACTAGTGTACCGAGTGTAACCTTTCCATTGAGGAAGTAACTTAGCAGGAAACCATCGTCAGCACTTCAAGGAACTTCTAAAAATCGTTTATAATTCAAACCTCCTGGACGGATATTTCTGGATTTCGCAGAACACAAATTAGACTTCTGGCAAATAGCCCAAGTCAGAGAACTTCTGTAGCTGTAAATTTTATGTTGATTATCACAGTCTTTCGTAAATTACACGTAGAATAGGTTGTAATTATTTCACTGTAATCCAACCGGATAGAGCAGAGAGTCCCATTCTCTCTTGGCACTTGCAGATGGTGACGATTCTGATTTCCAGAGTGCATGCAAAAACACAGTCAGAACAGAGTTCAAAAGCCAGTCAAAACTCAATCATCTGGTCGACTGGGAAAATGCACAGACAAGCTCAGGAACTGCAACCACCATTTTCATAGAAGGCAATCTTCTTCTGGACACGGCTTTGCTACAGGAGGCTTTTTTTGTTGTTTGGTTTTGGTTGGGGTTTTTTAAAATCCCTTTTTAAAACTCGTACCAAGTTTGTGCAATAAAAGTGTGGTGACCCTGGACTGCTACAGTAACTTCCAATTTACAGAAAGCAGTACTGGACCAATGAAAGTGATTTTAATGCCTGTCAGTGGCTTTCACAAAGCAGAAGGCACAGCAAAGTTTAAAAAAACATCAGCAAGTACATAGACTTGTTGAAGAGGATATGAAAGACAACACAAGCAGTGTGCATTGACCATGATCCCCTTGGAAGAGCATCCACTTGTAATACTTTAAGTTCCTATTCCCCATCTGGTAAGCTTGGGATAAAAGCAGAATAACTTCACTCACTACTCATTTTAAACAGAACAGGCTACTGGATTAATTCATGACCCCTTACTTCGCAGGCCCATTATCAGACAATCATGTGAAGTGGTACCGTTTCACCATTTTAAATTCAATTCCTTCCCCTTTAAGGTTCACAGAAGGCACCCACTCCACAGTATTTTTATAGGGGCAATCCCAGTGCTTCCTCACCCTTAAAAATGTACTAATTTACCATGACCTGAAACTTATTATTGAAGAGGGCAGAACTCCTTGTTAGTTGGGGGTGGGAAGGTAGGGGGGGTGTTACTGCCTTCCAACTGGGAAAAGGTAGAAACAGGCAGGTGATGCATTTTGTACATAAAAAGATAAAAACCCCAGCTAAGTTAGCTAAAACTAACTGCAGTATATTAGAAGCCAATCTCACCCTGTGAAGTAATACTGAACTGTAAACAACATAATGTGCAAGTGCTAGAAAAAAGCATCCTTAAGTCCCAGACATAAGAGACTGTGGATCTGCAGCTATGTAAAATGTCTCTGGAATAATGGCTTCTTCTTTGAAGCAGTCTGCACAATAGCACATTAAAAACACTCCAGTTCTGAGTGCCTTCCTTTGTAACAAAATGACCGTGCATCATTTCTGACTTTTAGTCAGCTGTATCAGGGGCACAAAGAGCTGTCCCAGAAGTACCTATGCCCAAGAGCTACTCCGAGTCAAATTCTTCCATTTCACCAACGCAGGCAAGTAGCTCACTACACTTGGCTAAGCTGGAAGTTTGAGATGGTGGGGAACCATTAGTAGCAAAAGCACTGAAAAAAAGTTTTACTGTCACTTTCATCATGCATCAGACTGTTAGGGCAATCACACACAGAAACACCAGCATCTAGGTAAGGGAGCCAACTCCAACTATGGAGCACCATGAGCAGCTCGGCAGGTACCCTGCTTCAAATATAAGCTATTCAGGTGTCGCAATTTTAAGAAACATGACTTAAATATGGTTGGAATATTTAAGTCTTCTCTTCTGACAGTGTTTATTATGTCAAGGTATCTAGCACACATTTCAATAACCACAAAAGGGAACCCCACACCGGAATGCATTTTGTTCTCAGGTCTCTGCAAAACCCCCAAGCAAGAGATGCCCGCACACACTAATCAAAAGGCAGGGAGGCGCCGCATAATCACCAGAAGGCAGAAGAACACTAACTCTGAGCTCATCAGCATCATATTAAAGACTTTGTTACAAAACTCCCACTGTTCCTTCAAATAACGTAGGAAAGCTATTGTTGGAAATGTGTGGCTCTTTTTTATTAGTTTCCTAAAAGATTTCAAGTTTAAAATAGTATCTGGCAATTGAACCCCAAGTCACAAACTTGTGAAAAAAATTTTTTTTTTTTTTTTAAAAAAGCAACTTTGTATACAAAATGGGTCTTGGAAACAAATTCTGCACTATACAATGGTAAATAAAAAGACAAATACATATTTCACACTTTTTATTTACAAATTTTATAATACCAGACACACATCTCAGAACCATTTATTAAATTGTAAAGCAGACCACTCCAGTTTTACACTAAACAGACTGTCTCCAGGCAACACTTTTTAAAAGTGGCTTAGTAAAGGAGATCATTTTCCCAGAAACAACTAAAAACTTGCCTTGAATAAACTACAGTCATAAACAGTAACTAGGCAAAACTAACCATTGATACAGGTTTTAAGACATCTTTTAAAAAACCCCACACTTCAGGGCAGGTTCTAAATCACCCAGAAATGAAAAAAAAAAAAAAACTTGACAGCATTGTTATTCATCACAAATCATTTTATACAAATCCACTGCCCTTTAGGAGATATAATGGTGAGAGCTATTAGATTATGAGGTCACCTCCCCAAGGAATGGCAAAACTCAGCCACTGGCAGCATTTAAAACTAGACTGGAAGAGGTCTGTGGCACACTAAAGACACCCTGCATTGACAGAAAGATAGATGAAGTATCTTAAAAGATGTTTCCCACCCCCACCATTAGATAGTACAATTCTCACCATTATAAACCACGGTTAAAGCCAAAGAAAAAAAGCCTTTTAAACACCTGAGATCAGAGGGAGCAAGGGAAACAACGGGGGAGGGGTGGCTGGCACGAATACGGGGAGTGGGGGACTGAAAGAAGAACCCCTTTTCTTCTAAAATGCTCGGTAAAAAGGTGCTGCAAACCCCCATGCATGTACAGTGGCTGACTGATGTCAGCAACTGCCTGGGCTGGGCTCAGAGGGAGCCTCCTCTTTCCCTTTTTATATCATGTGTCTTTCAGACGCCATGTTAGGCTCCTACAGGCTGCTGCAGTTTCTACCGTCAGGAGAATTTCTTCTACCACATCCTCAACCAATAAACTTCTCTAGCCAAAATAAATTAAATACACACACAACACTAGTGCTACTCGGGGCACGTATCGCCTGAAATCCAAATAGATTATCCCAAGCCTACAGAATTTTCTCTAACGAGGCAGAGCAAAACAACCCCCATCACCACCAGACACACTTCTCTAAGCGAAGGAGATGATCACCTTTCACCCACAAACTTTTTTACGATATAAGGGAGCCCCCACCCGTCAATTAATCTCTCACAGGGACCGCACTGGGGAAACAGCTTTAACTTATACTTAAATGTCACTATACTTAGCTTTCAGTGGCAGACAATTTGCGTTCTTAACCTTGTATTATAACTTAGCCTTATATTCCTTTTAAGCTAGCCTCAAGAAAAACCCAACTCTCCACGAGATCTCTCCAGTCAGATCTTCTCTAATAATTGCGCTATCCGCCTACGGTGGAAATGGCCTAATTCCAAGGGTTCGGTGCCCAGACTCGGACACGGAGCGAGTGGGAAAACCCCGCTCGGAGGGCGAGGAGAGCAGTGCCCAGTCACCGCCGGGCCGCCATGTTGTGCCTGCTCTTTCCGCGGGGCTCACCGCGCCAGCCACGCTCCCTCCTCCCGCTGCTCCTCCTGGGGCGACTCCCAAAGCCTTCCCTACTCCCGACAGGGTGCTGTGGGGGCTGCTCCCCTCCCTCGAGTCCCCTGCTCCCTGTGCCATGGGGGGGGGGGACAAGTAGCAGCAGCAGCAGCGCCCTTAAAGCTTCGCGATGGCAGGAGGAGCCCCCGCCCGCCGCCTCGCCCCGCTGCTCCCTGATCCCAGCTGAGACACGCTTCCCTCCTCCGCCTCTTTCCCCCACGGCGACCTCCAGCCTCCTACACCCCCGTCCTCCCCCAACTCCGTCCAAACCCTGTTCTCTCTGTTCGCCCCCTCACTCCCGCACCCTCCCCGTGCCCCCCGGCACTGCCTCCTGGGCCCCCTCGCCCCCTGCCCTGCCCTGCCCGGCCGTGCCCGCCCCGCCCGAGCCCCTCGCCTCTCTCTGGCCCCAGTTCCCGCTCTGACCCCCGGCCCTGCCGTGTCCCCTGCACCGCCTCCGCTCGGCTCCCCCCGCCGGGCCTGTCCTGCGGGCCCCCGGGCCGCCCTACCCCGCTGCCCCGGCCGGTCCCCCCAGCAGTATAGGTAGGAGTAGTAGTCGGTGGAATATAAAAACCTTGGCGATTTGCGCCTCGATCAGGGAGACGATGTCCTTGGCGAAGGGCACGTTCTCCTCGGCCAGGATGGTCAGCATGTTGATGTGCGGCTTGCTGTTGAACGTCAGGTCCTCCAGCGACGACTGGTAGTCGCGGCACGCGTCCTCCCGGGCCTCGCTGCTGCCAGCGCTGCTCTCAGGGGCCGACATGCTGCTCCGACCAGGACCCGACCCACCGACCGACAGCCCCCTCCCCGCGATCCCCCGCCGCCGCCGCCGAGCGATGCCGATGCCGCCCCCCGCCGCTGCCGCTGGGCTCCTCTACCGCATCCTCCACGCCGCGGCTCCCGCTGGCTGCGCTGCCGGTGCCGCCGCTCCTCGGGCCGCCGCCGGCTCAGTCTCCGCGCTCACAAAATGGCGGCGGCGGGCACGGCTCGCGAACCGCTTCCCGCAGCCGTTGCGTCATGTGAAATTGTGCTCGGGAAAGGGGCCGGCGCCTTGGAGAGCCCCTTTTGTTCGCCGGACGCGCCCCGATTGGCTGGCGTGCCGCCTGCGCGGCTCGCCATTGGCTCGCCCCTCTCCACGGCGACCTCCGATTGGCTGGCACCGCCCTTCCTCCCCGCTGACGGGCTCCTGCGCCCGAGTCCCGCTCTCGCACGCGCGTCCCGACTCGCCATTGGCCGCATCTCCCGTCCCACCCCGCCGCTTCCTCCCGCCTTCCCGCGCTGTCCCGAGCGCTGATTGGTTCCTGGGGCAGCACCGCCCCCTTGGGCCCGCCCCGCCCGCCTGTGGCTCCGCCCCCAGAGCCCCACAGAGGAGCGGCGGGAGGGGCGGAGGGGCCGCTCCCGGGGGCGGATGTTCCTAGTTCCGTGGGAAGCCACTCGGCGGGGAGCGGTGGCCGTCAATAAAACCACCAGAAGTTCCACCTCAGCATGGGGAAAAACTTTTTGTGCGTTGAGGGTGCCAGGCTGCCCTGGAGACATTCCAAAGCCTCCCCCGGGGCGCGTTCCTGAGGCCGCCTTGGTGCGGGGCTGGCACAGGTGGGCTCCAGAGGGCCCTTCCAGCCCTGACAGTCCCGTCATTCTGTGACTGACTCGATGGCCTGGCCAAGCGGCCCTGCCTTCCCGTTCTCTGATGCCATCCTCCCTTTAACCTTTGTCCTCGCCCCGGTGTTTCCTGGTCTGCGCAGCCAGGAGCCGCAGGAGAGAGCCGGGAGAAGGGGGAGCGGGAGAAAAGTAACAAAACCTGCCTCGCTTTGGTCATGAGATTTGCCCAAAGGTATCTCTTGGAAGTGAAATTGCTGGCAAAGCGTTTTGAGGTGTAGCCATTCCTCCCCCCCACACTCCATACTCCCTGGTAACTGGAGAACTGTCAGCATTTGAAACCAGGCGAGGGGTGAATGCTTCATTAAAATACACTGCTTAAAACACATCGTGTGGGATCGTGTTTAAAGTGCAAATTACGGATTTATGTACATCCACACATATATGTATTCTGCAAATTTAGTAAATAAATAGTAAAAGCAATCCTGCCACATTTCTGACAAGAACTGCTGCTTGTTGTTTTACCTGGCTAAAAATTTTAGTTTCTGTGTTCATGTTTACATTCCGTTTATGAAAAACAGGGAAGGAGGGAACAGGAAGTGCAACAGCATCTTCTATTTGCCCGTTGAATTGCATGTTCGTGTTTGTTCCTGTAAGCCCCAAATGCTGTACTTTGAACACACCACTTCGCCTTTACAGTGTGTCACCACAAGATAAGAAAATAAAACCGAAGTTTCCGTCCCTGGCTGACCAAAGCGGGGATCACAAGACCTTTTATCAGAGTAAAAATTAGCCAGCTGTTTGAAAACACACTGTCTACGAAGAATATTAATTATGTACCAGGAATCGAGCCATAATGTATACCCGGTTTATTTGGCAGAAACAGAACACACTGTTCTGCTGCTAGGGGGAAAATGTGGGGGTGGGGAAATCTGGCTCCACCTCCAAAGCCCGTGTTTGTAAGTTAGAATGCTCCTTCCTATTAATTACAGGAGCAAAACCAATAATAGAAACAGAACAGCCTTGATGAGGATACTGTGTGGTTCAAGGGCACTCTCCAAACCAGATTTGCTGTTCACTAATCATGAAAGGACAGAGCCTGGTGTAAGGTGAAGCAGTTGGCTGCCTCCAGAACTAAGACTCTCCTGAGACTGAGTAGACCCAACGTGCCTGAGCAGATGTCATGTTTTAGTGTAATATCAGTTTACCTTTTATAATCACAAAGTTTGCCTTTGCCAGACTTCATGCAAAAGCCAGTGGTGCCTGACCAGGTTGGTAGTGAGAACTTGGTGCTGAGGGCTCCTGTGTGCTGATGACCCTTGGGAACACTCTGTGCTCTAAGTGATTTCTGAAACAGCTCATTCAGAGTGGCACAAGAATACCCATTGAGTCTGTCCTCAGGCTCTTTAATGAAAAGCTGATCATTATTATGGAATTGTTCATTATTTGTGTTATTTATGTTTATTATTACCAGCAGTGTGCACAGGGTGTGAGTCTCTCTGCCTACAAGAGCACGCTTCATACATGTGTTCTTGAACCTCCTATCAAAAGCATAGCTTTGCTGAAAGCATCACCTAGAAATGCCTCTGGTGCAGCTGTATTCCACTGCTGTTTGTCACAGTCAACATAGCTGTCAGATACAGTGAGGATATTTGGGTTCATTTGAGGAGTTTTTATAGATGCACCTATAGATTTTGCTGGCATAAAACCCACTAAAAAGCCTCTAAACTAGACTCCCATGTAGTAGAGAATCACCAGCAATTGATGAAAGAAGTTTTGCTGGATAGCTGTGAAATTATAGTACTAACATAAAACATATCAAGGTAAAACACCTTCCAAGAATTTATTACATTCCAAAACATATAGTTGAGAATAGTCACGCTTGTGTTTATGTGTTTTATGTTATGAGATGAATTTTCTTATCTTAAGAAGTTTTATAAAATTCCTTTAATCTGTTTTATAGCTATACAAGGATTCAGGGGGGAGGGGATAGTGGCAAACAAGAGCCTCTAGGCATCCAGAAATGTTCTTGCTGCTTTTCATTCTGGAAAAGTGAGGAAGGAAAAAACCTATTTGAAAATGTATCCTTTTCAACATGTCTGGAAGAGGAAAAACACAAACACTAGAGAAACACAGTGTCGATTTTTAAATATTGGTTTAATGAGATGCAAATTACCCCTCCGTGTATGAGCTGAAGTCCTTTGTTCTCCAGCCAAGATTCTCTTAAGGAAGCAGGCCGTGTTTCTTGGTGGGCCTCCCAGAGTGTGAGGGTGCTAAGCTTTATACTCTCCTCAAGCTTCCAAAGCAGCTCTGCTGTCATCAATCCCGCACTCCCCAGCAGCTGATTGCTGGAACAGTCTTGACTAGAAAATTTGCGGATGTAGCTGCAGTAGAAGACCTGGTAAACCCTCCTAGAGACAGGATCCAATTTAAGTTGCTTTAATAACTATCTCTTGCTTACACCAGAATTACAAAGGATGTTTCACTGTTGAAACCACAATTGTGGGGTTTTGCCGGCAAAGCTGTATTGATTGGTGAGTGTTGTTACATCCTGCTATTGCTAAACCAGCAAAACTTTTAAATATAAACCAAGTCCCTGTCGTCTGCCAGGTTACAAAGGTGTCAGGCAGCTTCCCGCATTTTTATTCACCTTTAGAGTTGTACGTTGGTGACCTCTGTCCAAATAACCACAAGCTTTTTATAATTGGATTATCTCCTGTTTAGGGCTAAGCATCTGGGTTGTTCTTAATGCAGAGAGCCTAGTTTTGTTCATAAGGTCAAAATGTAGGAAATGCTGGAATTGTGGACCTGTGGAAGCACAAAAAGTTGCAGTTTACTTTTCCAGGGTGTACAGCTGAGTTGGAGATGTCTGGTGAAGGAACCATCTGCTAACATTACTTTCAAGATTCTGAGTATTATAACTTTTCTAATATGTTTTGGGTTTCATAGCCTCAGAAATTCTTAAGACATGATAAATATATTTAGTAAAAGATCATTTGCAGGGTTGATAATTAGGAAAAATTCAAATACAGACCTACTGAAAAATATGTTTAGTATGTCTAGACAAAAGTAACAACCTGCATTGCCTTTCAAAGCTTTGCAAGGTAGTCCTGGCAGCTTGTAATCTCTGCAACATTTTCACTGTGATGAGTTCATCTTTACAGGAAGGCAGACAGACCTCAAACAGCAATGAGCCAAGATCAAAGACTAAGGATAGATAGGAAAGAAACTCTTGAATTTATGTATTCCTGTCTTCGTCAATCTATATTAAATACCATGGCATTTTAAAAGATCTCTGAAATATTTTGCACAGTATTATCAAACTCAGTATTTGGTATGTGGCCATAACACCCAAAGATGTGACAGTAAGTCTTGTGAAGCACATCTTTATTCACACTGACTTTAACTATGTGGGCTATCACTAAAAGCCTGAGTCCAGCACCTTTTTTCCTTGTGCTCCTGGTGCTAAAGACTTGCTGCCTTCCCAGGAAGGTTTGTGTAATCTTTGGAAACCCCATATTGTCATAGCTAGATTGTTACTGGTACCCAAGTTGACATGCCACCAGCTCACCTTCTGAAATGACATCTTGGCAGGTCTTGTGAGAATGGAGGACTCAAAACTCAGATATATTTTACTTTGGGACATCTATGTCATCTTCGGCTACCCAGACAGATATTTATTACCATTCTGTGTTAGCTGGGTGACATTTTGCTGGGCAAGGTTCTGGGTTGCTACAGAAACTGTCTCTGCAGATCTATTCAATCAAGCAAGGCTCTAGTGACAAGACTCATGCTTTCAGCAAGAACATAAATAATTCACATTTGCTGGCCAGCTCTCTATGCCTTCCCTACAAACAGGCGGGCAGCTCCAAGAAAAGCAGTTGTGATTAGCTGGAACTAATACCTAGAGAGTTAAAGGTATGTTTACTAAAGTAGACTGTATTTTGAAAACATTTTGCTTCAGAGATTAATTTTTTTTTTTTTTTTTTTTGAGAAGGGCAACTCCAGCAAGCCTCTGTCAACTGTCTTTCAGAAAGATAATGGAAAAGACTCCTGGTTTAACTAAACCTTCTCCTATCACATGGCATCACACTCCCCCAGCTATCCCTCGTGCAGTACAGCTGCCAAGGAGGCAGCTGGCTTTCTCACTGATAGAGCACAGAGTCACGTAACACCCTGGAATTAACCTGGAAAGGATTCCCTGGTGTTTCAGATCTGCCTGCCTCTCTCTGCCCACGAGCAGCCGTCAGCACAGATAGCACTGGGTACCCAAGGCAGTGAAGGACCCACAATGCTGAGGCTGTGTTTACACAGGGTTCATTAAAACTTGGCAGTAAGCTGGAGAACTGAAATGCTGCTTCTACACACAAATTCAAGAGGATTCCCTCTGTACAAGTTTTAAACCCTTGTCACTCCAACTTCTATCTGTGCTCACTAACTATGCAGTATTTAATCCATCCCCTTCTCAACCACACTTCTGCTGTTCAGTTCTGAGAGTTCAAGCTTTCCCTCTTCTACAACAACATCTCCTTTTACAACTATTTTCAATAAATGTGGGATGAATGTCAGCAAATACAGGATAGATGTCAAGGAGTACGGGATAAATGTCAATAAGTATTGGATAGATGGAGTCTACAGCAGTGTTTGGGTAAGCCAAGCTCTAGTCCCACTTTTGCAAGAAGAATTCGCCCAAGAATTTTGGGAGTAAATTCTATATAGTTAAAAAGAATTTGGGTTGTTTTAGTGTTTAATGTGGCTGCAGCTAGCCCAGCTCAAGCCATGGGCTATCTTTTTTTTTTTTTTTCTTTTTTTTTTTTTTTTTGTGTGTGTGTGTGTGTTACAGTGTGGTCTGATAAAAAGTCCATTAACACTTAAGTGTGTACTGGTTTTGGCAGGAGTAGAGTTGATCTTTCTCACAGTGGCTGGTATGGGGCTGTGTTTTGGATTTGTGCTGGAAACACTGCTAATAACACAGGGTTGATTTTGTTATCCTTTGGTGGCACTTACAGAGAGCCAAGGCCTTTTCTGCTCCTCACCCCACCAGCGATGGGGCTGAGGGTGCACAGGGACAGGACAGTCAGGACAGCTGACCCCAACTGATCCAAGAGATACTCCAGGCCATAAGGTGTCATGCTCAGCATATGGAGCTGGGAAAAGAAGAAAGGAAGTGGGAATGTTTGGAGTAATGACATTTGCCTTCCCAAGTCACTGTTACCTGTGATGGAGCTCTGCTTTCTTGGGGATGGCTGAACAGCTGCCTGCTATTGGGGAATGGGGAATTAATTCCTAGTTTTGCTTTGCTTGTGTGTGCAGCTTTTACTTCACTTGTTAAACTGTGTGTATCCCAGTCTACAAGATTTCTCACTTTTATCCTTGTGATTCTCTCCCACATCCCACTGGGGCAGGAGCCATCTGGGGTCAAACCACAACGATGTCATGTGTCTTTAGTGGTCAACTGCATCTGCAGGGGGTTGTAGGTGCCAGATCATTGTGCTGGGAGCTACACCACATGAATTACAGCCCCTCCTGCCTCCTCCATTCTTCTCATCACAGCTGTTTCTGTCTGTGGGATATTTGGGGGGGTGGGTTTGAGGCTTCTGTGTATTGCACCAGCTTAATAAATGTTTGAAGTTGGTATGAGAGAATGCATCTGATTTTCCTAGGTCCCTTTTTAGAAATATTCCTAGTCTGCCAACTCGGTGGAATAGGGACACTGGAAAGCTATAAACTTCTGGTTATGATTTCAACTCCAAACAGCAACAGCACACAGATCCACATGAGAGGAAAGATCTAATCCAGTCATATTCATGCAACTGATATTTCTGCCAGAGACAACAGTTGGAAAGTATGGCAGATGATGAAAGGTCTGTTGTGATTCTTCTTACATCACAGATCCTGTTGGGAAAACCAGCTGCTCACCAGCTCCTACTCAGCATGGGTGTCTGGTTGTTCATGCCTTAGTGTCCGACTTTGTGCTGGTCCCCATTGAGTTGCAGTCTTGAAAATGTTGCTCTGGCTGTCAAGTTTGTTTTGAAATTGAATCCCATCCTTCATTGTAACTGTGGTCTTCCCAGTTTTGCGCTATTGGTAAACTTCATGCATTTTTTATTCCATCATCTGCACTGTTAGTGAAACATTGAAGACACTTGGATAGACCCCTGTAGCCACCTTTCTGTGCTGCAGCTATATGAAACCAGATTTGTACTGGGCCTGTACGAGTTTCAGTTAGTTTGTTTATGAACATGCATGATGACAAAAATCTCACAAGAAGTGAGAAGAAGACGTCTTCTTCAGAAGAAGTCCACATATCTGATAATATCTACAACTTTTTGCTTATTTATGAGTCTTGTTAGTCTATCATAGAAAGAAATTTGATTGCAGTTTCTACTAGACATAATTTATACCTGATGAATCCATGGTAGCTGGCACTCCTGTCCTTGTTATTTTCCGAATGCTTACAAGTAACTTTTATCTACTCCAAATTGAAGGAACTGAAGGTGGCTGATCCTTAATTTGCTAGTTCCAAGGACCAAAGCCACCAGATCCTACTTCTTATTGATGGTATTGAAGTTACACACCTTACAGTAACCTACTAGAAATGCTGGAATTGATTTATATAATGAATTTACAGCCTGCACCACAGCATGCTCGCAGTGAGCGAAGATTTGACTAACAGAGGAGCATCTATCTTTGCACTAACACTGTGAAAATCAATTTGGAATAAAAAAGACAGTGTAAACATCTAGCTCTGAAGAGGAAGAGCTATTCCCTTATGTCTTTATGGAAGCAGACGTGAGGTAGATGCCTGCAGGTGCACATCACTCTGCTCTGACAGTTAATCACTGATAAATATTTTCTGAGAACAGTTACACAACCAGTTTTGCACGCCTTTAGAAGTTGTAGCTGCTTTGCTTATGGGACTGTTATGTGAGGCAAAAGCCCTGCTCAAGTGGACATTTTCACTTTTTTGTGAAAGTGCTTTTGTGAAAGAAGTGCTTTTTTGCTCTCTAAGAATCTGTTTACCCATGCAAGGTTTGCTATTGGTTTGATAAAACTTTTTTTCAGATAAATCAATGTCGCCAATTACTATTGTCTTTGTTATCTATTGTGGAAAAAAAAAAAATTGAAATGTTGGGAAAGATTTGCAAGACATTTTTAAAAATGTATATTTTGAGGGTTTTTGGTTGGTTGGTGTTTTCTAATTAAAAGCAAAGCTCCTGTTTCTCTTTTAACAAAAGAACCCCATCCATGAGAAAATCCTCACTTTGGCAGTGAGTGCAAAGTAGTTTTCCCAAAATCAATAGATAAGGTAGATGGTGTCTTTCTTTTTAGCTCTTCGCTAAGATTAGAAGGAAGCACCTTCTAATTGAATTGAATTTTATACTGCTCCCTGGAGCATTTTTCTGGGAAGAACTGATGTGATTCTAGACTAAAAATCTCCCATTTGCCTGAAGGAGTCAATTTTTGGGGTTCAGGTTACACTATTAGCCCAACGATAGCTTTGTACAGTGGTGAAAAATCTTTTTGTGCCTATTGTATTGCATAAGGTTTCCAGCGTTTCTCTTGAGAAGAGCAAATCTGGTCTTGGGATGGTGCTTTAACTCTTACTTAACACAGCTGTGGTTCCAGCAACATTAACACCCACGGAACCTTGGGTAGGAGACAGAACAGGCACCCTCCCCCTCTTTTCCCACTCCCATGCTGGATGGCTTTTGCAATGTTATGCATCTCCCTACTAAGACTTCTCTTGCTAATTTTCAGCCTGGACAAGAAAACCCATGCATGGATCAGAAAACAAATTACTCTTGCAGTGCCCCCAAGCTCATGTGTTCATTAAAATACAATCATTGCTAGCTCAACTGCAGAAAACTTTCTAGAACCAATTCTCTCCTTCTCCCACCCTGGACAGACCCTGAAAAACATCAAACCACAATGGCTGGACTCCGCTACCAGGATAACCACATAGAGGGTGGTGGGACTGCAGTATTATCTACACATTATCTCTTGTTATCCAGACAAGGCTCTTCTCTGATTCTTCAAACAGGATTTTCCTGTTACTGTGTGTGGGCTGGGAGGTTTAACTACATTCTGACTCTTCCTTTGCTATGCATGCAATTGTCTGCCAGAAATCTTTATGGAAACCTTTATGCAAGGAGGCATAAACCTGCTCTGGAGAGTGCTCAGTGCTCGACAAACAAAATCCTTCTAGGGGACAGCTGTCATCACAATACAGCCAAATGAGCAACTGCCCCCCTCAACCCTTTACATTAAGGAACAGTTTTTGACTTAAGCCTATTTTGTATCTCGTAAGAAGATTAAAGAATTAAATAGAAACCTGTTTAGTCCGTTTAATATTAAGCATATGACACATAGCTTCATCTTGTACAGGGTCAGAATAAACAGAAGGACATAATGACTATATGCATTTTATGCTGCTCTTCAGGACTTCTAAGCTGGAATACCCTGCCTGCATACATATCCAGAGGATCCTCAGAGTTTTGTAGTTGCATACAGATGCCACCAGCCACAGTTCTTGGGAAACCCATCCTGAGTGAGCATGGTAAACACTTCAATATACTGAAAAGGAAAGCTGCCTTGGCTGTGCTGCAAAGGTTTTGACGTGGAAAGTGGCTGGCAGTGGGTGGGGTGGGGCTAAAGTCACAGCATCCCTGCAGACCCTGCCCAAGGGATCCCACACAAGGTCCACATGAATCAGCACTTCTTTCATCAAAGGCGTGAGCAGAATCATGAATCACATTAGTTCAATGGTGGCACATCAGTGTGGGGGACATGGAGAGGACAGAAATTATGGCCTTGAAGGAGGGGCCCTTCAGCAGATCTGTGCTTGCCAGCCCATTCCCCGAGACTGCAAGACAAACTGATATGAGCACGATGACTTCTTGCCATACTGACCATGCCTAAAGCCCTTGCCTGTCCCCCAGTAAATGCCAAACTAAGTGCAGCCATTTTGAGGACTCTGTAGACTCTACAGTGAAACAATTCACTAGCTGACCTGAATGCAATGATTACAGAAGTACTCACAGTGTACTTCTACACAACCATCATAAAAGTCCTGGGCTAATTCCCAACTGCTTTTACAATCTGCTTGCCTGAGTTGCTAGCAGGAAAAAAGCTCCAGCTACAGTTTATTTGTATGGTGTAGGAACATACAGCTGCCTAATATCCCTGTTTATTTACAGTACTGTGTGTGTTCAAAATGTACATACAGTAAATATTGTCAATCATAAACAATCCACATTGAACTAACTAACTGTTGTCTTTGTACTGAGAGCTGGTATATTGGGATATACCATGAGAACCAGCATTTGGAGATGTGCCGAGTGAGATAGAATTGGGACAGGTTTCTGGCCTCATCACAGCCAGCCATTGCTTTGAGCTGGGTTTATATGTGACAATACTGTGTTTGGGTATGTTATGTATTTTTAAACATATGTAGACAAAGGTAAAAGTTATGTGTTTCTGTGTCTAAGTAACCACTTCAGTTCTTCGAGACAGTCTAGCCCCATAATAAAGCCAACCCACAATAATTCATATATGGGTTTATCCCACATTTTATATGATTTAAGCTGCAATTTAAGTTAAGTCAAGAAATTTGCAGATTTGAATTATCCAGTCACCAAGTAAATACAGCAAATAAGCTGAATATATACATACTGATGAGCTGGTGATTTACATCAGAACTCATTAGCAAGCAGATACATTAGTAGGTTGCTCAAATAAAATCTTCTTAGATTTTCTCTCTCTCCATTTTCTTCCTGACAGCAGAAATTCTGGCTTCTCCTTTTGCCCTTTCCTCCTTGCTGCTTCCACTAGGAATGAATTTGTTTGGCTCACACTATGTGAAACCCTGCGAAGTGTACACACCAGGTCACAAATAGGTAAAGGAGCTGCAAACACACTTTGTTCAAGCTCTGCATCTGTTATAAATGGCCCCATGGTGCAAAGTGTGCAAAGGCACAAGCATTTCAAGGGGTAAAACTCAGACTCATTGATACAGGCCAACAGGGTAGCTCTGCTGAGGTGCTTTATGAGTCCTTCTCTTTTGCCTTGCCCTTTTATTGCTCTTTACCTCTGTACTCACCTCCTGTACTTGCAAATGATCAGAACAACTTGATACTTCCAGGCCAAAGTTTAGCAGTGGGTTTACATTCAAATCTTTATGTTCAGCAATCTGTTCTTGTCATGTAAGCATGCAAATCTAAGTGCAAATCCAGTAAGAACAGGGCAGAGGAACAGCATCTCCAGCAATTAACTAAGGAATTCACACTGTAATCCTGCAAGATACCTTAAAGCACACACCTCCTCATTTTGGAGGTAATAAACATATATAATTATATTAGCACACTGGTGGAGTGAGCAGATCTTTGAGGCAGACCTACCTCCAGTTTTCCCTTGAAACAGACATCCCAAAACACAAAGCTCTTAACTTCAGAAACCAGATTTTGTTAAACATAAAGGAATACTTTTTAAAAAATCCCAATGACAACAACAACAGAGAACTCTTAAAGTTAGGCAGATCAGAAACAGAAAATTTTAAAATTAACTCCTTGTTAATTTAGGTTCTTTCCTCCAAACACTTCTCTCTCCATCCTATCCTTAAAGTGGTTCACTCAACTGATCTTGCTTAACAAAGAAAAGCGTCTTGTCCCCTTTCAAGGGTTCAACCACAGCTGCAGCATCCAAGACAGAGGCAGCATCTTCCCTGGTGCCAAAACAACAGCCTGTGTATTTTGTCACACACCATGTTCCAGGGAACACAATAGACAGTGAACAGGAAGAGAGCAGGTAGTACCTGCAAGCTGCAGGAGGCCCAAGGCTGTGACTGCTTTGCCCTGCAGCAGTCGGTTTAGATTCTCTGTAATTGCCTGTTCTGTACTGTTCCAAAGCAGCTGTGTGTCCAGCTAGGTGTTCATTAGAGGTGAAGGCATCTGGCAATTTTGTGTGTTGTGTTGACTTACGCGGGTAAATGAAGGCATGTTAGTGCACCCAGACTGTACAAGCATGTTTATAGTCTATATAAACAATTGCATTGTCAGTATTACAAGATAGGTATCTCTTGTGGTCACTTTGTTGGGGATGTAGAGCCTGTTAATGGAAGGGATGTAGGTAGTAACTGTGGAGATGGGTGCAAGAGGCTGGTGCTTTCACCCCAGAGCTGTATGCCCTCAATGACTGTGACCCAGATTGCGAGCTGATGAAATAAACACATCTCACGTCCCCTGTATGCATGAATATCACAAAGCACATTTACCTAATTTACTTAAAATTTCGACAGACTGATGAAAAATGAAGCAATGATCTATATTTTAGATAACTTAGGCAGTGTTTTCAGTTAAGTTGATAAATTAGCAGATCCAATTTATCCAGTCACCAAGATATCACAGCAGATAACCAGGTCACATAATGAAAAAAGTAATTTTTTAAGCTTATCTTGGAATATAATAAAGGTCTAGTTTTCTTTTGACCAGAAAAAAACCAGCTACTATTTAGCTAATATTTTAACACAGTTAACATGTCACTGGAGGACCCTGTCATTACTAGGCATAGGTGTCTGTGGGATATTAAGGGTATATTTTGGTCTTTGGCCAGTTAAATGATCCAAGCAGACAAGAACTGTACCCAAGATCAGTTCAACAAGTGCAATTACACAAATGCTTGCGACACATCCTTTGATCTCCTTGCTTTTACATGTTAGCAGTTTCCCATTGTTTTTCCCATCTCTATGCAGTTACAGAGTATTTTGAAGATTTAACATGCGGACAGATGATGGTTGAATCATCTCCAACAGCAGTTTCCACATACCAATGGCAGTGTTTTCCTTTTTTAGCAACTGTCAGAGACACAGTTCACCCTCCTCCTCTCTGGCCATGGCTTAATGACACAATAAATCTAACGTTAGGGCCCTTGGCATGACACCAGATATACCATAACCTGCTACCCAAGGGGCACATCCAGCTTTCACTCATGCTGTCAATTAAAATTTTTCTAAACTTTTGCTGGTCTCTTACTGACACACTTAACGAAATCACAATTACTGCTCTCTCTGTGCCACTGTCACTTCATGTCAGATGAGATATCAGCTACCAACTGTTAAAAAATTCATATGAACTCCATACCAGAGATGAGATATTTAATTCAATGGCAAGGTGGTTGTGTGTCCACACTGAACTGGAACCAAACCCATATGTCTGGAGAACTATCACTGCACACACTCAGTAATAAAAATAATGGAAAGAGCCTCACACATGCACTGCACACACTAAAATTAAGACATGCTTTCACTGAGAAAAAGTTAAAACATGAATGGTTCAAGCAACTGTTTAATTTCTTAAGATCTCTCTCCTTAAAGTTACTCTGGGATTTTACCAAATTAGGTGTTCCTACATAAGGGTACAAGGCAGTGTGTAAGAGTCATAGTTGAGAAAACAGCCCTGGCTCCTGGCTCAAATTGCAAATGCAGGCCCTCCATCACTATCTATTTTGTTTTACAAAAATAATTAAGATTTCTTCAGCACAGTATGTCCTTACATTCTTGCTTTTTCTTGTCAATCACTCTCATGCTCTCAGCATTTTTAAAGTACTCCAGATCCTTACTGTGGAGGAACAGAAGAAGTAGTAAGAGCTCACAGTTCAACTTGTTAGCTTCTGGCCTAAAAAACACAAGGCTGTTTGGCATTTTGTAAGAGGACATTCCACTCATAGCTAAACAGTTTTCTTGTACTATTTGCCAAGGGGATTTTAAAAAGCATTGCATGTTCTTCTTTATGTGTAAGTTAATATTGAGGCTTGGGAAGACATGTGCTGTTGGTTTTGATTGTAGTGTTTCAGAGAAGGGTGAGAAGAATGGAGAGAGGAGTGGCATCATTTGTGTTTTAAGTTAGTTCTTGAACTCCTAGCTACTTGTGTTTAGTTACATTTCTGAAAGATAGAACTGCTCTGGGCACTGCCTCACATTTTCCCCTGCTTGCAGTTTGATCTTTCAGTATTAAAAAAATGGCAGTTTTCAACACCCAAATTTTGCACTGTTGATTTCTCTCAGGAAATTGACATTCTGCCCCACATCACCCATGACCAGGCAGTACTGTTGTACCAATATGTACTTCTTTCCTTTGTCATAGAAGCTGCAGCATGTCAATAGAAAACTCGACCCTGTAATAACTGCAAAAAACTTCTAATCCTTACAGTCTCAGCTTGCTTTAATGATTGCCTTAGTCAATTCAATAGAATAACTGGAGTTGCAATATCATCTGCAAGTTTGTTCTTTAGTAAATCTTTCCTTTGGCTTCTCACAAGATGAAGCATCTCCATGGCATTGCTGCAAGGCAGAGACAAGATAAGTGGAGGAAAGAGTACAGCTTGTTTTGCTGATAGGAAACTGCTTTTTGAAGTAGGAGACCCTCCTCTGAGCATGCGTTCTCTTCAAACATGTCACAACTTCCCTGTTTCTAAAGTCCATCCTGTCGATTCCTTCCTTGTTGATTTTGGCAGAAAGTTCAGATAAATCAATTAACTGGTGACAAATCTCTGCTCTAAGAAAGTAAGATCCTACAGGGAAAACCAAGAATAGCCATTAAAATGTTCCACAAGAAAATGCCTCATGTTGCATCTGTATTTAACTTGTCAAAGGCTTTGCAAAACACTGTGCTTTGATAAAGCAACTGTCAGTTGTCAATATCTAAAGGCATTGCACTTCAAACCTGAAAACTGTTGACTCTTTTACCCCACTGATGTAATTTGGCTTGTTCCACTTTCTTCCTCCTTCTTTGTAGGATAACAGCTAAAATGAGCTGCTTGTGGGAGGCACAGTGGCTGTAAACTGGCATATACATTATGCTTGAGTTCACACCAGGTCCAGTGATGGGCAGGACCAATAAGTGACTTATGACACTGTCCCAGAGATGAACAGGAATGTCTCCCTGGCAGAAATGAATTAACAACAACATTGCTCTGCAATCTCCAGCTATTTGGCAGCACACCTAGCAGTCTGCATAGCCACTAGAAATGCAGCTCCTCAGCCAAGATGTTGTGTCAAAGTTAAACTAAACTTAACCACTGTAAGTTAGGGCCATCCAACCTGCTCTACCTAAGCCTTTGCTATATTCTGTAGAGAAAGGATGAAATACCCAATGAAATACCTCATGAAAGATTTTGTGTTATGTTTTTAGGCACCTACTCTATTTCATCCCTTGAAGGGTCAGATGTCATATTGCTGTGATTTCACTGGCATTAGGGCCTCTCTCCAAAAGGCAGTGAAATACAATCTGGTAGAGCATTACAGTATGTACTTTCCATCTGAATCCAGAACTCTGTGGACCCCTGAACGCATTATGCTGTTGGAGGACAGTTAGGTACATACAGTAAATACAAGTAATTAATCCCCCAAATCAAGAATTCATTTATTTAAACCTAACTGTACCCAGGTAATTTTTCAGTAAGTTATTATAATTCAAATCAGCAGTGATGTGGATCAAACCTTTTCCCTGGGAAAGAGCAATAATTCATCCAAAACTGGTAAAACTGGAACCACTTCAAGTGAAAACAGTTGTCCAGTATCATCAATCCAAATCCCAGGGGACAGATCATGAACAAAAGAGCTTGTACAGGGAAGGCTCAAGGGTTGGAGATGACTCAATATTTCATTGCATCATTGCAAACAGGAAGAGGCTATTTCATAAGTCATGGGTCATTTCCATAACTTGAAACCCATCTGTATACAAACGGGTCATTACAGCAAAGAATCACACAGGATTTTCCATCGTATTAACCTCAAGCAGAGCGCAAGTGCTGGGCATGCTTCAATCCTGCAGAAAGTTCTGTATAGTCTGTTGTAGACTGGAAACTTCCAGAAGAACCACAGTATATGCTGGTGTCACGAATACACCCTGGTGTCTGCAATAACCTTCTCTTGTCCTCCTGACTCTTTTCCTCTAATCCCTTAATCATTGTTGTGGCATGTCTCTGTGTTTACATACATCAAACACACTTCTTGCACCATGGACAGTTTTGGAAATGGGTTCAAAAGGCTTGATACCTGCCAATGAGAAGGAAGTGAATCCTATTCATGTTTGGTATTGCCTGTCTTTTGTGAAAGAGAGATCTGCTGTTTGTAGCCTTTATGAAGATGCCTCTTCCATTTTTTGCTTGAGTTGTCCCTAACTTGCTCTATTTCTGCAGAGAGGAATTTTACCTACGCTAGTGAATACTAAGGCTGCATCTGTGCTATACTTCTGCAATAGTTCAAAACGGCTGGTACTCAGGTGTTTTGGTTTTTTAATTAAAGAACTTTAGATAGGAATCCATTTTGAAAATCATTTTTGAGGGGTAAATACACTGAAATCAAGAACAGAAATCTTTGAATTTTAGTTCAAACCTTTTAAAACTACTTAAAAGATATGTAGGAAAATTCTGAACATCTAATTCAGAATATAAATCATTATATATTAGAACATGAAACATTTTCCATCATCATTCATTACTACCTTTTATTTTGTGAAGCTTCTCAACAGGTCTCCAGTCAACAACAGCCTGAATTACTTATTCATGCACACATGGTCCCATGTGGAATTCTACTGATTTCAGAAAAGTTAATGGCTGTCTACTAATTACATGAGTTTAACTGTTACACTTTATTCCTTTAGATGTGAAATCAGATCCATAGAATCTACTAAGTGTGTTCAGACCTTCAAAGATGAAGCAGAGTATTATCCAATGTTAGCAGCAGCAGCCTGCAGGCACAGTGGCTGAACTGTATCACAGCTAGATGTGGAGGTCAGATATCTAACTTTGAACTAGTCTAACCTCCGCTTCCTCTGTGGTCAATGGAAAGGAACAAACGTCTCAAGAGACAAATTAAGTCTCCCTGCAACACACACACAAGAATTGAGCCCATTCCTACATAAACTACTCACATAATTAAGTATCTAGTAATTAATTGTCGCACATAGTGGGACTCCACGTGAGAATAATTATACCCGCTCAAGTGCTGTTTGGGCTCAGGCTCCTGCCAGCTTGTGTTCTCTACACCGAGATCTTGAAGTAGGGCAAGAGGTGCTGAAATTAATCTTGGGATGTGTGCAGTACTCTCCACAGAGTGCAAGGAAAGCCCAAGCACACCCTGGGCATTTATTAGGTGTCTAAAGTTCAGGGAAATTACTTCCATTCACTACTAGTGTCTTATGTTTCAATCCCTAATAAATGCTAGAGCACTGACAACTTACGTAATTATTTATTTCAAATACCTCGGTCCTAGGCAGAAGTAGTTCCCAATCAACACCAACATTATTTCAAACCTGTCTTTCTAAATTTAACTATATTTGGTTATTCTTACCTGGAATAATGCCAGAGGAGAAAAATCAAATAAATTAGCGAGGGAAAGCCGAAACAAAAACCTTTGCTACTTTTTTTCTTGCAATTACTAACTGAAGATGAAGCATTAGGCACTAAAAGAAGCACTGAGGCCGTCACGACGCTCAATATTCACGTTGTAGAGTGTTTAAACATCACAGCTATACGTAAATGGTCTTATAGCCACCCTCTGCTGGTGGTACAGTGGGCCAGCAGCTAAGGCAGCTGCAGCAGCACCTCCAGTTTCTGAGCCGTAAGAGATCAACGCCCTGGACGCGCATTTTGCAGCACCACGTAGAGTTGTGCTACCCTAAAGACTGGAGTACTGTGACCCGAGGGCAGCTGGGAGGGGGAGGGACCGAGAGAGGCCCTCTCTGTGCCCGTTCGCATCACAGGGTGCCTCGGGCTCTGCAAGGGGAAACTCTGCCGTTCCCTCCCTCCCCCTTACGGCTGCATCCAGCGCGGGTTTCACCTTACAGCCGTGTCCCTAGGAGTCTGCCGGGAGAGAAGATATGAACAGGATTTATGAGTGCTAACACAAACCGTGCTCTCTTTGCTGCTCTGCAGGCAAAACAGGTGGGCTAGGAAACCACAAACACTGCATGAACAAACCCTGTACTGACTTGCACAAACCACCTGCATGCATTCGTTTTAATGAAAATAAAATACAAATCTAACGTTTCTGTTTTAAAAATTAGGGCTTCTTTTATGACTTTTACTGTTTTCTAAAGGAATAACACAAACCACCTTGCATTTTGGACTCAGAAACGTGAACACACCTGCTGATGTCAAAACTGGGCCATATGAAAATGCATGAATAGTTAAAACTGCATGAAGAAATTATTTATCTGCAGATGGCTTCCAATAGAATCTTTACTAAAGAGAGAGTAGTTGACTATGCTTATGAATGCACTAAAATTAGGGGAACCCTACAGAGGTACTGCTAAGTCTTTGATCCTCCTTGTTAAAATGTGTCAGCAGGTTTTCCAAGGGATAATAGCTTTCACCCAGAACACTAGACAGAACGTGCCTACGTAACTAAGGGCTGGGTTTGCTCAGCCTGCTGATCAGTTTTGTACTATAGTATTTTAGCTGTGACAGGTTGGTTCCCAGCAATACCGTAGGTCTGGATCTTCCCTGGGAATCTGCAAAACACAACTTCTGTATTGGAGGTGTTTGAAGCAACTGGCTGCAGAGATCTGTTCTTCCTCAGGTGTCATCAGTTTAGGAAATAGAAGGCACAACTTTAAAATTTTAAAATTCAAAGGTTAAGTATGTGAAACTTGGCACATGAAGAGCACTTTTTGTGTACTTTTTAAGTGTTATTACATCTGTTTCCTCACCCAGATTCAAGGCGGGCTCTTTCTTCCAAGCTTTTTTCTTTGTAATGATGTGATGCTATAGGTGGAATTCTGCAGCCACTAGGATCATCATCTCCCCACAGCTAACATTATTACTATAGGGAATTATCCTTGGGTTTCTCACACACTAAACATTTAGTGCAATGTACTACATATGAGTGACAAGGAAACAGTAGAAAAAAAAAAAAAAAACCCAAAACAAAGGCAGCTTGGAAAACCTGTGCGTTGGCAGACACATTGGCTAGAAACAAAATGGTGATGAAAACCAAATGCCATTTGTGGATGGTGAACACGAGTAAAATAATGCCTTGTTTTTCCTGCCATGCCACTGACTGCTGAGCAGTAGATTCAGGAAAGACTGGGATAGCTATTCCCTTCTATCCATGGAGGTGAATATTACCTGGAGGTTGTGCACATAAAGCACTGCCAGAGCACAGGGAAAGTTCAGGGCACGTGTTTCCTTTGGGAGAAATAAGATGGTAAATTGACAGTACCCAAGAAGCAGAGCCAGTCCTAGCAGAGAGAAGGAGTGAGGCAGACATATCCCAAAAGCAGGATCTTGGCTGATGTGATTTGTACCTAAATTTAACTTCAGGTAACAAAGAACTGACTATAGCAAAAGGCTGGGATATCTGAAGTACTATCAAACCCATGCCAATGAAGCTGCAATGCCTCTCATCCCAGAGAGCCACATCACTCAACTGTTGACAGAAACTTGTCAGAGACCCCTCACATCCTTGGTTTCATGGCCAAGCATGTCACATGCCTCAGTACTCACGACTGGGTTAATCCACTCTCTCAAGGATAAGAGTTCAAAAGACAGATGTGAGCAGACATTTTAACAAAACAACTCATGCCAACTCTATCTGTTGTGGAGCAGAGATTTATGTTTGATTTGTTCTCAAGAGGGGGTAGCTTCTCCATCCCATGAGTTTGTCAACAACACAAAGCTCCTCTCCTTTTCCATGATTCTCCCAGCTTACTATTTTGTATTTTTAAAAGTGTTATGTTATGAATAACATATAAAACAATGTATACGAACGTATTTAAATACATACATATATGCCTATATGTCCAAATATGTACTCTTAAACAATTTACACTATAAAAATACTTATGAATTATTGTATAAATATTTATAATAAAGAACATTCATTTATTCTCATTGGACCTACTAACATAAACTCCATTTCATCACCTCCTTGTTTCCAGGAGGTAGCACTGCAACAGCAGTTTCTCCAGTGATAATCTACCCTGGAGATGAGAGCTTTTAGCGGGCAGGAGTTTTCAGGAGGCCAAACACATCTCACTGCTGTGAGTTAGTAAAGTGTGACTGCCTGTCATCCCTGGTGACACAGAGCATCCACCTGGCTGCCAACTCATGAGAGGATTGCACCTGCCTCTACTTCATGTTTGTTTCTCCAGAAAGGTTAACAGCAACAATCTAACTCTTGGGGGATGCAATTATTCTTAGCTGATGTCCACTGAGATAGAGAATGTACCATGGAGCTACTGCCGATCTCTCTGAAACAGCTGCCACCTCATTGTCCTCATCAGAGGGCAACATTCACCATTATCAGAATGGAGAAAGGGAATCATAGTTGCATAGTAAGAGTCCATAGCAGAGCAGCCTTCACTGGTAGCAGGAGCACTGCAAAAATGACAATAGGGATTAACTTTTCACCTAGCATATGTGAAACATTTTAGTACTTAACTCTTTCTTTTGCTGATCTACTTTTGCTGTTAAATATAAAATTTTATTTAGCTATGTGTGCAGGGGTAATATGTAACTCCCTATATGTAAGAATTAGTTCCATCTGAGGAAAATATACTGGTAGTCTCAGTAATAAAAAAACCAAACTTAGGAGAAAGCTGTTCCACATCTTACTCCAGCTCTGTTTGCACTAAGATTTGTCTGGAGTACATTGAACAGTCTCTAATGCTGCTTTCAGACCGCAGTGTCGCTTGAGCTGCTGCTGCCTGGTCAGAAGGCCACACACAGCAAAACCACAAAAAAGCTGTGTCATGAGACCCAACACACAAAAACATGGTTAACAAAAGCACCCACGTGCACAAAGGACACTGCTGCTCCTCCCCCACAAAATTAACAGCATCCTTAGATGAGTCAGACTTCAGCAACAAGGCAACGACTTTGGACTTCTCACATGCACCTGGCCACCTGGTTTTTGTGCCATAGTGAAAACGCTCTAATCAGTCCACAAACCTAATTCAAGCTCTAAAAAACCACAGAATCACAACCCTCTTCCTCCAAACATCTACAAAGACCCAGAGAAAAGCATACCCAGGGCAGGGAGTGTGTTAACACCCCGATTAGGACACTGATAGCTCCGTATGCCGCCCCGGGTAGTTGCAGTGGTGTGAAAGGGAATGGTGTACTGCAGCATGGGATAGGAAGGGCAGAAGGTAACACCAAACTCCTCAAACTACCAGTGCCGCCGCTGCCTCTGCTTCATGCAACTGCATTTTTCAAGAGCTCAAAAGCAGGGAATTCAAGTAATTACACTACGTGGGAATGCATGCCCAAAGAGGCTCTACTAGAAACAAAACAATGCTGATCAGAACCACCTTAAGCAAAGTTGCTTAAGTCATCAACTACACACCTCTGTGTTATCTTTCCTATATTGTGGCACACCAGACCTATTAAGACATGAACAACATATCCTTTTCACCCTGTGAGCCCCAGGTGTTGTGCATGCAGTACAAGGTTCAGAAATCATTCTGGGTCACGCAACTCAGCAGGTAAGTGAGCAACACTAGTGTGACCATCTTCAAATCTCTGCAAGAGCAGTGTAACATTACCTTTTTCATAAAATTGTCCATCAGGAAACCAAGGGCTACAAGAGTACCCACTGAATTCAGCAGGACAGAGGTTTGTGTAACCTATGTGGGCTGCAGCCAAGACATGAAGGTTAGCTCCACAAGCAATTAACTGAATTACATCCTTGGGACACCACATGTAAATAACTTGACAGAATGGAGCAAGTGAAACCATGTGAGTGGAAACTTGGCCAGGAACCTGAGATACTTACTGTTGCTGCCAGTTTTCCAGGAACAGGCACTTGCAAAAAAACAGCAAAAAAACCCCACCCAAAAATAAGAGTCAACCAGCGGTAACATACAGAAATACTGGAAGTTTGGGTAGAGTCCAGGGCAAGAAAGAGAGCAAACCCAGGGAACTGTGGCAAATGATGCTGTCCTAGAGCTGCATGTTTTTCCACAGTGCAGCATTACTTACTCAAAAGGAAATGATTTGTGTGCACTGAGGAATGCTCTGACTGCAGTACTGTTTAGGTACTCACACTGCCCAAGCTTGTATTTGAAGCTGAATCATATAGGAAGCAACATGTAATCTTGCACCACTGCACTCAAATTGCTGAAGAACCCAAAGACACTCGCACACATGATAAGGGATTCCAGTGTATCAGCCCAGGTGCAGGACTTCCTCTCAAAATTAATAATGGTGCATCACTTCACATAAAAATAGTTGGTAAAATTAAATATTAACCTCTGGTTATGGCTTTCACTCTCTCTTCGTCCAACACTCTTCCCCTACAACCTCACAAAAGAGTGAATCAAGGAAGTGTTGGACACTTGCCATAACCAAAGGCTCATACTGCCCTCCTCAAAGGAGGTTAATTTCCCAAATGCATTCTTTCAGTGAAGATATTTAGCGAGCTTTTCAGTATAATTTATGTAGCCCTTAAAAATCCTCTGCTCTCTCCCTCCTCTTGAAAATTTCTTACATTTTTTTTTTATGTTAAAAGAAGTAAAAGCTAGTACCCTGCTTGAATATTTGTCAGCTCATGGACTGCCCTCCTGGCACACACAAGCCCATCAGCTGAACAGTATCAGTTACCAAGCCAGGTTCACCACACCACAACAAAAATAGACCCTGCTGGGATTAGTGGCAACTGAGTCAGGTCCACACCAAGCATAACCTCAGTGTGATACATCCCGGCTTTATGCAATACAGGGTTTTATCAAGCTTTGTGCTGAATAGGGCGGTGCATACACAAAGTATATCTAAACATGTACTGCGAGTGTTTCTTGTTCCACATGGAAGTGCTCAGGGCACCCACTGTGTATATTAAAGCCAGAACAGTGGCAGCCAAAGGATTTAAGCTCAGCCCTGGAGTCCATCTGAGCCATGTTTGTGTGCCATTATCCAGCAATCCAGGGATGCAGAAGGCTTATCTTCAGTGCACAGCTACCTCTGCAGGAGTTAGGTGGACCAAGAAAAGCAATTGTTCCAGGAACTAAGAGTATTTGAGAAAAATGGAAGCTGTTTGGGTGGCTCTGAACTGGGTATTGGTGTATATCCTTCTAAGAGAAATGCACTCTGCCTACACACTTATGATCTGCAGTAGTCATGTCAGGCCATCCCACCTTAACAGATATATCCACGTGCAGCTAACAGCTGCAGAACTTTTGACTCATCTTGTGTTTAGAAGTTCACCCCACTGCGAGTGTGCCTTCCAAAAGGGAGCTTCCCACAACTGGAGTCTTGGAGTCTCCTGCACCTGAGCTACTTGCAGATTTTCAGTGTCCTAACTAGCTCTTTTAAGTTCTGCATATTGTGATTATCTTCCCCAGTATCCAAAATAAAATCAATTTCCTGTTTCAGTATTAGATGAGCCCTCTTTTTAACTTTTGAGCTCCAAGCTGTGGAAGCAACCCTTTTTCTCTCTACTGTGTTCTTTCAGATACCAGATTTCAAGAACACAGGGACTTGTAGAAGCCTGCACACCCCTTCCTGCTGTGTAACTGTTATTGAACTGCTGCCATGTTTCAGCTGAAGAACATGTCCATCCTGACTTGACTCTTGACTGCTCTTAGAGCACTCTTCTTTTTGCTGAAAGACAAAGAAGGAGAACTTTATAATTAGTCATTAGAATTATTTCCAGAGTCACTTTACACTTTTACTAAGCTCTTCCAGATACTGGTTTAACAGCTGCCTCCCCACAATTTCATTTAGAACACTTCAAAGTCACAGAAGTCTTCCACTCTTTCCTGTTTTTCCAAGCTCACAACGTCTTCTTAGTGTTATCATTAAAATACTTGGAAACAGTAACATGATACGCAAGTACTCACCTGCTCTTCCCAGCTGAACTCATCCTCTCACCTTTTCCCTTGCAGGTCCAGAAACTTTTTGCAAACAGCTTCATAGGAAACAATTAAAATAAACCAACCTTGATCACAGCTTCTTCATCCATCATCTAAACAGTAACTTTAATGTGAAAGTTTACAACCTTCCCCCACAGGCTTTGAAATAAACAGCTGGTCAGTGACACTTCCACTGCAGACAACTAAGTTTCACAGCTGGGATAATTAAGAAAAGAGGATCTTAACATTTACATGCCAAGACTAGCATAGACGTAGCACTGTCAGAAACTATATTCCACTTTCTGTTTGAGTGCAGATGCATTTTTTTTTGTCCAGCTGATCTGCATACCAGAAATGACATTATGCCTGACCATCACTTCCAAAAACTGAGACGACCCCAACAGCTCTCTGTGCTGCACTGACATGGATATTGACAGCAACAGTAGAGCACCACACACCTTAAAAATAATGTATTTGTACACTTGATCTTGAAATCTGTGTTTCTCATGCAGCCTGGCTTTGTATAGTACCCAGTGAACACTCAATTTAAGCATCCAAATGTTTGGTTTCTTTAAGAGCAAACTTGTCAGAACAAGCATTGAGATACAAAGAACAGGTTTCTACATATGAACCTGGATTAAACTTACTTAGACTGAGCATTTTCTTCTTTGAGCGAAGTCATCACACATTCCTACTTATCTTCCTCATCCTCCTTCAGGATCTCCTAACTGATTCTCCAGGTCAGGAAACAGGGGGGTTGCTTACCAGAGTCCACAGTGACCAAAATCACCTCAGTAACAAAGACAACCCATAGGTTTTGCAGGGCAGGATGTCAGTGAAGTACACACAAAGCTCTCAGCTTCCTAGCCTGAGGATCAGACAGACACTGGAGTAGGTTTTCATTAACAGCATTAAAGCAGAGCATAGCGATGTTTCAGAAATGCCAAAGGCAGGTTTCCAGTTCTACTGTCACCTTCTATCTTTTCATATGAGATGCAGCCACACCACTTATTCCTGCAACAGGACTGTAAGCTTCTTACAGACATCGCAATTAAGGCCTGTTGGGTCAGGATAGGTTTGGACATTGAGCACTTTCAGGTGAACAGATTATCCAAGTCAGAGACACGTAACACAGGTTTCATCATTAACATCTCTGACAAGCTGTGACCAAGATCCATACACTGTCAAGTATCAAATTCCCCAAAACTGACCAAAGTGAACACACGCAGAGAAAACTTGTTTTACTTCTCTCTTGCAGTAGGTGTTCATTTGGGTAGTTTCTGAAGTAATTTCCTTTTTCCTACCTTTGCTGAGACATCAGTGGCATCTACATCCATAGATAAAGAAATAAGATATTAATAACAAAATACAATTATCTGTAATGTAGGGTGCACAGGATTGTCCTCAGAGCAGCAGCACTGACTGCAGGGGAATGGGGAGAGAGTGAAGGGAACCACAGCAGGTAAAACCAATTGTTTCTAAACCAGTTTAACAAAACATACTGTCGTTCAGCCAGCAGACCATCTTGGATAAATAATTCACATGCACTTTTTCTGACAGTTATAGAAAAGATAACCAAGCTTGACCCAATAATTCCACTGTAATACTTACCATCCTTACCAGGTATCAGTTGCAGAGATAAAAGCATAGGCCTAAAGTCTACAGGGTAAAACAGCTGTGACAGAAGTCATCATGCCAGTGCCCTTTATTTCACCTACAGCCCACTTAATCTAAAGGTATCTGCATAGAGAAGAAACAGAATTAGGAAAGAAATAAAAGGGGCTATACTTGTAATTCAGAATTCTCCAGGTATATGGACTATTGATGCTATGAATTTTATTAACAGCACTAGACCCCCATCACTCCTTTTCTTCAGTGAGGAATATGATAAAACAGGAGAACCACCCTCAGGACGCCATACAACTGGTTCAGCTTCTTGAACTAGAGGGAGCTGCATCTAAAGTGGTAAAAGAACAGCATACATTGCTGAAGTATCAGCTGCAATGTCCAGGTGAAGTATCTGCACCACAGAACATCTCACAACACCCTTCCTCCAGCACTCACGTATCCTGTGGCAAACACACCACCCGTGTAGCTATCCTGTAGCAATACCCTGAGCAAATGCCTTGCACTTACCTCCAGGAGGAGCCAAAGTATGAAATAAACCCTTACAGCTCATTTTACCTGAGCTGTACCACTACTGGATTTTAGCCAAGACTTCAAGCAAGCATGCAAAGCTCTTCACAACTCTTTCCAATTAAGTACCTTCTTGGCATAACGAAGTGCTTTATTTCACAGGAATCAGCTGTAACTAGAAATGGTATTATTTCACAAGCCACGCAACACTTTGACCATCTCCCCTTCCAGTTTTGAGCACAGGCATTCCATGTATGGTTTCAGGGAACTCCAGTCCCCTTAAGCCTCATAGAGCTTTGATTACTCTCTCATTTGGTTAATACATATTTCCCATTCCCCAGCACAAAAGACTAGCACAAGCAGGGATAACGTTCACTACAAGAAAGCCTAAAACCACTGCTCAGAATTCCAGCCTACCTCCTGCTTGCCCGTCAGAGGGCTGAAACTAAGAGAGCACCTACTCAGCTGGCCAAGCCTTGCCAACAGGAGACAGCGAGCACAGGCAAAACAGTGGGGGAGCAAGTCAGCTTGGCTGCTCCCACACCATGCTGAGATGTCTTACACCATCTCACCTGCTCCCTCAGCTTTTCCAAACTCGGTTTACGGGTATACGGACACAATTATACATTTGGGTTGGAAGTGACCTCAAAGACCATCTGGTTCCAACCCTCCCCTGCCATGGGCAGGGACATCTTCCAGCAGATCAGGTTACGCAGTGCCCCATTCAGCCTGGCCGTGAACACTTCCAGGGACAGGGTGCCCACAGCTTCTCTGGGCAACCTGCGATGGCGCCTCACCACCCTCACAGTACAGAATTTCTGCCTTATCTCTAACCTAAACCTACCCTCTCCCACGCATACTAAGGACTTTAAAAGGAAGCAAAGCTCCTCCTGCTGGTCACACCAAGCCATATGTCTCTGACAACCAGACACCATTAGTGCAATTATCAGACATCAGACAGAGCCAGAACCCCTAAAAAAACCTCCTCAAACCAGCGAAGCGCGGGGCTGTCACCTCCCGTGTGACAAAAGCTTGTCCCAATCTGTTCCCTGCTGACAGCCGCCCCGCCAAGGCCAGCCCTGCTCTTGAACCCACAGTCCGTTCTTCCTCCATGGGTGGTAGAGCAGGGGCCCCTCTCCCCGGAGAGCGCGGGGGGCAGAGCCCCGGGAGGGAGCCCCGGGACCCGGCCGGTCCTGCGGCACAGCTTGGCCTCCCCTCTGGCGCCCAGCACCGCCCCGCCGCCCCACCGCCACCTGCCCGCTCCTGCCGCACACCCGCCGCAGCCGGGCGGGCCCCCCGAGCCCCGGGACAGGTTCCCATCTCACGGCCCCGCTCACGGCAGTGAGAGGCGCTGCCGCACCCAGAGCCGGCACCCACCGAGTGACAATCGGCCGTGACCTTCAGGGCCCCCTCCCCTACCCGCCCTGCCCCTCCGGCTATTCCTCAGCCTCCCCCTTTTTTCTCAACCGCTCGCATAAGGTCTTTCTCGCCCCTTAAACCAAGACAGGACTCCCACCCTTCCCCTTTTCCGACATCTTAACCCGGCTCCCCGACCGCTCCTCCAGAGCTAAGCGTCCCACGCCATCAACATGGCGGCGGCCACCGCCTCCTTCCCCACCCCGCTCCCTGAGGCGGCCGCGCGGCGCGGGCTCTGCCGGGAAATGGAGTCCACGCCCCGCACACTGCCGCGCTGCGACCGCCATAAAGAAACTACAAACCTCAGAAGCCCCCGCTGCCGAGGGGAGCCGGCCAATGGCGAGGCGGCGGCGCGGGCAGCGGCCCCGCCCCGGCGGGCGAGAGGGGTGATGTCATTGCCCGGCGGGGGCCGCGGGGGCGCGCCGCGCGCCGCCGCTCATTGTGCTCGGCCGGTGCCGCCTCCGCTGCCGGGCCCGGCGGGGGGGCCGCGCTCCGCTCTGCGCTGCCCGGGCCGGCCGGCCCTGCGCATCCCCGCCGACTGCTGCCCTGCGCCCGGCCCTGCGCCTCCTCTCCTGGCTGTCCCGGCCCCAGGGCGGCTCGACACCGCTGCGCTGCAGGGACTGAGCACCATCCCCGAGCGGGACTGCCCTGCGCCCATCCCGGGGAGCTGCCCCGCGCCGGAGGGGGGCCAGCACCCATCCCAGCGGCGGTGGGCTCCGTGCGCTCCTCCCCGGGGGCTGCAGCGCCCAGCCCGCCATCCCCGCCCGGGGCTGCGCTCCTGCCCAGCCCTGACCGGCCCCCGCCTCGTTTTATGGTCCTGGAGAGGGAGGAAAAATCCCAAACCAGGTGAGTCCTGCGCTCCCCTTCTCTATTTGTGTGCTCTCCTGTCCCGTTACCTCCTCTCCCGCTGCCCTTCCCGCACTGTGCGCTCCTCCCGTCCTTCCTCGGCTCCGCTAGGAAAGGAGGGGCGGGGGGATGAGGAAACGGGGAGAAACCCCTGACCCGCTCAATGGTCTCACCCCTCGGAGATGAGCGCCCCTCGCCGCCCTCGGGCCCGGGAAACTCCCGCAACTCCGGCATGGATGCTCCGGCATGGATGCTCCGGCATGGATGCTCCGGGATGGATGCTCCGGCATGGATGCTCCGGGATGGATGCTCCGGGCGCCCCCAGCCCTGGCTCGCGTGTCTCCCTCATCCCGCTGGGTGAGAGTGGAGAATAAGACGGGCTTTGAATGGCCGTGGTGAAGCGCTGCGGAGCTCCCGAGGGCAGGATAAACACCAGGTGTGCTCAGGGCGGTTTGGGAGGCGCTGGTGCTGCCGTGCGGATCCCTGGTGCTGACACCGCTATTCCTCCCCCTCTCAGGGAAACCGGGAGGTTTGAGTCCAGCTGACTCTCTGCAGTTGGTCCAGGTTTCTTTTCCAAGTCACATCATGAGTTAGTGTCTTAAAAATTCTTGGCTGGACAGTCTGATGTTTTATTTCACTTCCAAACTACTGCTCTGATCTTTTTTCACTTTTATCGTAAATACAAGAAGTGCTTCTACTTGCAACTTTGTGGAAACTTTGTGGTCCAGGAGAGCTTCATTTTAGTGTGGCTTTTTATTCGTTTTTCCCGTTCCTTGCCATTCCTGAGCTGCAATTCGTTTCTTTACTTGAACAGTGCTGAGATATTAGTGCGACATAACAGATTTTTTTTTCTTATTATATAACGTCAGGAGGTTTTATCCCTTTTATAACTAAATTGCTTCTGCAATTGCCAGTGTACCCCAGATATCTCATGTTGTGCTGGTGGCAGTGAAATGTGTGTGCACAGAGGGGTCCTGTTCAAGTCTGTCAGTATCTTTCAGTGCCCTTTAAAGTTAATCCTCACCAAAGCCCGACTTGGAGGCTGTTCTGGAAGCAGCAGGAGAGTGTGCAGCTGAACTGATATTTTTAATTTTTTTTTTCCTCTCCTCTGCTGCATATTTGCTTCTGCGCTTCTCTTGTGTAACTGGCACTGTGTGTCCTCTGGCAGGGCTCTCCCTGGAATTGCAGGGCTGGGGAAAGGGTGACATGAGTGCAGTGGGGACAATGAAACTCCCTGTTTGGTTGGCTCAAAGTGTTTGTAAACACCCAGGCGGTGTTGGGGTGTCCATATACAAGGGATGGTGTTTCACAGCTTCTCCTCTTCGAGTGGGATAAACATGCTGCATCCACACCTCCTTGCATTGATTTTATCTATGGGTTTTCCTTCCTTCCTCTTTACTACTGACTCAAAGGGGAAGAACAACAGTGCATGCAGGCGTTGCCTTTGGTTGGTCTTTTTTTAACATTTTTGTTTCCTGGAATGGCGTTTTCCTTTTTATTTCACAAGGGAGGGAACAGATAATCTAATAGAGTGTTTCCCATTGTGGCTGTAAAAGGAGAAGTTTTACAGCAGTGATTTTGTTAGCTTGGGATAGAAGGCACTGGATATGAAGTGATAATTTGAAAGTGTAGCCTGGGAATTGTTCTGGGAAATACTGATATAGAAGTTGGTGAGAGCAAGCAAAGAATCCATGGCTGGGGATTTCACATTTAAATAATACAATTTTTGTGATGCCCATCTTTTAAAATTGTTTTTATCTTTCTGTATGTCTATATCTTGAACAAAACAAGCATAAAAAGCAATACAGATTTGTATGTTTTCAAAATTTACTACATTTGTTGGATTTAGAAGGAGTTGTGAAAATGCATGCTGGCATTTTCAAATTATATTATACTGTATTAGGAGGTGTATTTAAAATGTGCCTCAGAAATATACACTATTGTATTAATCACATTAAATTTTGCCTTTCAGAAACTGAAATACAGGCACATAAAAAGAGACAAAAAGTGAAAATCACTCAATGATTGCTGTGAAAAAACCCAGATGAGTTAGGGGAGCTTCTCTCTTGCCCCACAAAAACCTGAATGCAGTGTACATCTTTACTCTGAAAGAAGTATTCTCCAAAATGCCAGTTGCTGGAAGCAAAGAAAATATCCCAGGAAGGCAGCACTAAATATTTCCTCAGGTCTTTTACTTTTCCATTCTGTTTCTCACTGGTGTCCAGTTTCTGAAGGGAAATTTAGGATGAGGTGGTCCCATACTCTGCAGTATTTTCTTGTATTTTAGTCCTGTTCCTCATGAAATTGAGTATGATGCAAATTATTGGCTTCTTAGTGAGGCCAGAAATCACATCCTTGCGGATTGGCTTTATGAACATCACCTGTGTGCCCTTGAACTGTGTTAAATGTGCCAGAACTGTTGCTGCCCTGGGATGCTTGGGTGCCACCCAACCTCATGTACAGGGGAACCCAAAGGCTGGTGAGATGAGGGGACTAAGGAAGAGCCAGAGCTGGGTCAGCCTTGCTGACTTTTCAGCTTAACTTTCCTCTTTGCTCCAGAGATGAGCTATGAGAGGCCAGGGATTTCTGTAGCCTGGAGCTGGAATTTGGTGCGATGGCTGAAGGTGGCTCTTCAGGAAGGAATTGTGGAGTCACAAACAAGCAAGGGGAGAAAGGCGTCTGCAAGCAAACAACCCCTGTTTGTCACCCTGCTGTGAAAGAGCTCTCCTCTGTTGGTCCCTCTGTGCTGTGTGCTCCCCATCTTCCCAGACCCTGCTGCAGGTGGTAGATGTTGCTCACAGCCTGAGCTGGAGTGTGGCGGCTCTCTAATGCAAGCTGTAGAGAGCTCGTGGTTTTGGCTCTGGAGCTGCCTTGGTTTGGGTCCTTCCTGGGACAGCCAAGCTGGCATCCATCAACTGGCAGATTGAGACACTTGCTCTAAGTTTTGTGGTGTGTCCCAGAGAGGTGTATTTGCAGCTGGATTTTTTCTGAGTGGAATAGGTTTGTTGACATTTTACTATTTTTATATAAAGTGTAGCCAAACAAGAAATTATAATAGGTGGATCTAGATCGATTCCGTGTCTCATTTTAAGGCTTATTGCTTTTTTTTAAGGACAGGACCAGCAGTATGATTGCAAGCCTTGCTCTCTGTACAGAAGGAGGAGTGGAGAATGTGCTAGGTGCTAGTTCATGCATGCTGTCAAATAACCACAGTGAGAAAATTAGAGAGATTCATTGCAACTATGTGGCTGGCATGGCAGGAGTGTGCAAAGTAGCTCAAGATGGGCATACCTTGCAGTGGTGAAGCTCTTTAGATACTGATGCTTGTATGGATGCTTGCAAAACTTTGGAACAGGAAATTTAGGAGACAGTAAAATGATTTTCTGTATTGCAGATGGGTTTATGATACGACAAACATCAGCCCAGTTGGAGAGGTCTTGGGGCAGAGATGCTCAGCCACAGCTCTGCTTTGGCTGGAGGACAGATGAGATGACCTGAGGCAGTGTTTTGATTGACTTTCTAGTTTCCACAATTTCGTTTTGCAGCAAGTCATTTAGCTTCCTGCTCCCTCCCAGTGCTTCTGTCAATAACTAAATTCTCATCTTATTTTTAATGGCTCTCTTAGTGTGGGAAAGAAGTGATCTGTCATGTTTGTCATATAGTCCTGGTTGGCCTGTGCATATTTCATTAATTTAAAGTGGGGGAGGGAAGGGCTTGAGTGAAATATTCCTCAGGTGCTAATATGTTGAAATAATTACAGCAGAACAAGGATAAAACTTGTCCCTTAAAATAATTGCCAGCTTTTAAACAGTAAGGAGCACATTGAAGTCTGTTGCTGTAGTTTCATAACTAACCTGTGCTATTAAACATTGGCCCTGCATAAGGTATTAGTGAGATCTGTGTTGTAATGTCATTTAATTTCACCTTGCATAGATAAAAATAATTAGAGAGCTTTGTTGCTTTGAGCTGAGGAGAGGTATTTAGGTTGTGAACAGCTTGAGATTCACTTGCTATTTGTCATCTCGCCTCTCCTGGAGTTACTGCTCTCACTACACTGCAGAAGTGCACTCTTCCCTAATATACGTAAGGCAAAATTTAAACCTGTTTAAAACCTATTTAACCTAGCTATTAGTTTCCTGAGATAATTAGGGAATACTTGTACAAACAGAGGAGAAAACCTTCAGGGTGGTCTCACAGAAATCCGCTGCTGTGCTTTTAAACATCACAGGATACCTTGTTTATTTTCTTTCCTTTTAGCAGAAATACTGTCCTTTGAGCGCTGCTGAACTAAAAGTTAACTGTAACCTTTAAGTATCTGAATAGTGTTTTCTTTTAGACCTTGAAAAGAGTAATGAGAAAAGGGAAGAGAGAAGAGGAAGGGGAGGAAAGGCTGTGCTGGCATGAAAAAAGATGAGCTTGTGCATGGTTTCTTAAAAGACTGTATCCTGCAGGCTGAATTTAAAAGGGGAGGAAAAAAAAAAAAAGAGGTGTTCGAGATGCCAAAGTACAGAAGTCAAGCAGTGCTTGGGTTACTGTGTCCTGCTAAAGATGCCCTCCATAGAGAGAGGGACTTCCCGCAGGGTGCAGCAGCCCAACCCACTGCTGCACTGTGCTGCTTTTCCTCTGCAATGAAGGTTCCTAAAGCTAAACTCTGCTTTTTTTGATTAAGCAGAAAGTCAGTTACTCAAAGGGCAGCATGTGTGCATTTATAGTGGGAGTATTTCTTGATATAAATCCAGGCTGCTGTTTGTAAAAGAGAATTGTCATGGAACTACCATCCTGTAGGCTTGTGCTGAGCCTTGGTGCCAGCTTTTTGGAGCAGTACAGAAAATTAATCTGACTGTGTATGAGAGTCTCGTGTCCCCCACAGTAACAATCATTTGCATGTACTTTCCTGAGTGTTTTGGACCAAAATCCTTGCAGCCAAAAAAAAAAGGAGAAAAAAAAAAAAGCAAAAAAACCCAAAAAGAAGCTTTTATTGCTTTGGCAGAAGGGATTACCCTGTTACCTGGCTCTGGAAGGATGAGACCCCTCTTCAGAGTAATCAAGCAGTTAGAATAGAATATTTTCAGTTGGAAGGCACCTACAGGGATCATCTAGTCCAGCTGCATAAACAATTCAGGGCTGACCATAAACGTGTTGAGGGCATTGTTCAAATGTCTCTTGAACACTAACAGGCTGATGTTTCAACCCCCTGTCTAGGAAGCCTGTTGCAGTGTTTCACCACACTCTTAGTAAAGAAATACTTCCCATGTCCAGTCTGAACCTTCTCTGGTGGAGTTTTGAACTGTTCCTATGCATCTTAGCACTGGATACCAGAGGAGAGAAATCAGCACCTCTCTCTCCACTTCCAATCCTCAGGAAGCTTCAGAGAGCAATGAAATCATGCCTTTTCTCTAAATCAGAGAAGCCCAAAGCCTCTGCTGCTCTCCATAGTGCTCTTCCAGCCCTGACTACTTAGTGGAGTGTTGCTGAAGAGACAGCACCAGCTCCAGGGGAACTGTTAACTGTCCTTGTTCCCACCTGCTTTCTCCTTGCTTGTTTTCCATCTGCCTGAGCCTCTTGCTCCAATGCAGCCACCTCAGCTGCACCTTCAGGAGCTTGGATACTCCCAGACTACAAATAAATCTGAGGAGTAGGTATAAATGGAGACTTTAACTGAAGAAGATGTGATGCCTATAGGAAACAGATTATTAAAGGTGCTGAGTAGAAGAATTTGTCTGATTAGTAGATCACCCAACATGAGACATTAAAACTTAAGGCACAGGAATTTGTCAAACCCTCCTGTCTTTTCAATGGTCATTCTTTTGCTCCAAATAGTCATTTATCCATAAATATGAGCGTGATGAGAGATCCAGAAAAATCTGTGCTCCAGAAAAATCCCAGATCCATGCTCAGGACATAGGCCATTAGTTGAGATGTGAACACCAGCATTCAGATTTACAACCAATCAAAGAAAACTTAAAGGATAACCAGGATTAGAAAAGAGATTTTGGGTTTGCTATGTTGCAAAGAAAGCTTTTAGTAATGAAAAGCGGACTTGAAAAATAATCATTAGCACTTCTCTGTGATTTAAATTTCATTGCCTGAACTCAGAGAAATGGAAAATAGATCAGTCAAGGCTTTTCATCTAACAACTTTTTAAAGAAAGCCAGATTCGTGACTAATTAGTGAGAATTTCTTCATGGTGCTTCTAGGGCCTAAAGAGTGGTGTTTTCATGACAGTTGGGGCTGCATGGGAATGTTTACTGAAAATAACATCCTTACTTAAAAACATTGTAAGACAACCTTACTTATGACCTGAATTGACATCAAGAAATCCGCTATGGCATCTCCACACTGTGTGGTCTTATTTTCCCGTTGCTTTCTGATGGTAGAAGGGAGTTGTACATTCCTTCTTCTCCAACACTGGAGATTGAGACTTCATTATAATACCTATTGAACTGGATTAACTGAGAGAGAGATAACTGCCACTTGAAAAAAAAAATTATTTTTCTATTGTTCCTGCTTTACAACTATTAACACAAATACCTGAAAAGTAAATGTAGGCTTGAAAAAGCTTTCCCAGCTCATTTGGTATCCCTGCTAGTCCTCTGGAGACATCAGATTATTCCATCCTGAGATGAGTAATCTTTAGAGGTGAGAATCAGGTAGCCTGAAATTGCTATGGGGGTGTCAGTTCATTTTTTGCATATTGAGAAGAAGATTGAGAGAAATAACATTAGCCTTTTATTTTTGTATCCCCCCCGAAGTTCACGGTGCAACATGTCTTGTGGAGAAAATGTATGAATTCAGGTAAAGCTGTGGTAATGGGTTTATTTAAACCCCATCAAAGACTGGAGAAATCTCTAGCTGCCACAAAAAGGACCAGTTTGGGTTTCCATGTATCTATGGACTGCTGAGGACATCAGAATAGTCAGCATCTGGTTCACTGGAGATGTAGCAGCAAGTTCAACCTGTGTGATAATGGCTCTGGGCTCTGCTGTTCTTCTCTGTAATCCCTTTTTCTGTGGCATAATTACAGAAAGTGCTTTTACTCTAAAGGGAATGTTTTGACACAGTTTGCAGCTAATTCCATGTTTTCAGTCTAAAATACACTCAAGTGCAGTGAATATCTGCACCATTGCAATTACTCCAGCCTTGTTGGCAGTAGCTGTCTCCTGTCTATAACCAACAGAAGATTGTGGTACCCTCTAATTTCTCACATATAAAAATATAAAAATCCTTAAATATTTATCCTTATTTTATCTTTAAAAATCCTAAAAATATTTGCTCTTCAGAGGGTTAGGTTCTTATGAGGGGATTCTTGAACAATGTTGGGTCTACTGAAAAAAAACAAACATGTAAAGACTGCGTCAGAGTTACATGTACCAGCAGCTTGAAACTGTAGAAGCAGAGTTGGTGCCTGATTTCTCTATTGCATTTGTCCTTGTTCTGAACAATTTGTTCCTTCTAAAAAGGGAACTGTGCCCATTCCCTTCAAGTCAGCAGTATTCACATTTCTAAAATGTGGTTTAGTAGCATTTTGCTTGGATTGATGTGTTTGTGCACACATAGAAAACCCCTAGATAAAGACAGGTTTCTGTTAACTCTTTGATTTCAGCAGTCAAACAGGAGTCTAACATTGAACTCTTAACTCCAGGCTAATGGATTTCTGCTCGACCTATTTAGAAGGAAGCATGAGCATAAGACTTGGATGGAAACTGCTTTGTGGGTTCTGTAGGAATGAAGTCTTGTCTTGTGACTGTGGTTTGCATGCCCTGAACACCTTGTGCAGGGATGTAGTGTATGATCAGAGCAGAAAAAATCAGTGTCTTTTAGTAGTTGTTAGCTCCAAATTCTTTTGCCTATCACCCAAAATAGGAAAATAAATAATATCCATATTGTGATCCTGATGTACTTCTCAGTATTTCTCTTATGCTTGTCAATGACTTTAGTTACTGTAGAGTGTTTCCCTCTACTAGGAAATCTTTTTTCCTTTTCTTTAAAGTGCCAGTTCTGTTCCCATAGTTCTGCAGGAAAGTTGTGTCTTGGTGCATTTACAATTAGCTGTGTGGGTCACTGGTCCCTCTATGTCACTAGGTAGCACTGACAAAAATATCTTCAAAAGCATGGCCTGTGAGAAGTGTCAGCTGGGTCACAGTGGACATCCCTGTGCTGGAGATGCTTGAGATTCCCCTGTCCTATGCCATCCTGTCCCATACGTGCTTATTATGGACCATTCCTGAATTTTCTACTGCAGATGTAAATGTAGTATGGGAAGGTTCTAAAGCTCCTTCTCAAGCTACTGGCTGGCCCTCATGCGTGCTTCCATCATGAGTAACTTCACCTTGGTCATTGTGAATATTCAGTCTTCTGTCAAGGGCCATCACATTTATATCAGTGTTGTCTCTGACTTGTTGTGCCTCTGGATTGGAAGACTGCTTGGATAAGTCTTTCTTAAAATTCATCTTTTTTGCTAGGTTAACTTTTTGGGATAGCATCCTCAGGCTGATTTATTTTGAGCCATGCGGGTAGTTAGCTGGTATTTAATAACAATAAATAAAGGCATGTTTAAAACAAATCCCCCCTGGTTAAGAACTCATAACTAAAGAAATTCAAAATAAATTGAGTATTGATTTGCGCAATAAAATAACCAAGGAAAACATTCATTGTGAGCTGAAGCTAATTCTGTTAGAATAAATGAGGCTGATTGTGAAATAAATATTAAATCTCATTAAGTTCTGCAGTTTTGCAAAAGCTGTCGCCGCAGGGAGGAAGAACCTGGCGTGCATGACTGTTTGTTTACTGCAGCTGTCAGTCATTGTGGGGGTAAGTGTGGTGCATCAGTTTGTGGAGTAGCCACTAGTAACCAGGTCATCCTGCTTAAATGTCAGGCTTCTTGCTGGAAAATGTGTGAAACTACATAAATTTTTTTTCCATCTTGTTAGAACATCTCTCACAATATTTCTCATTTTGCTTGATGACATCAGTTCTTGGAGATACAGAGGAAGGTTTTAAAAATATCTATATATTAGAGCAATGTTGGGTGATGCTTTGCTAATGAATTTATTGATGTCTGTCTGATAATCTGCAGGGTTGATCCCTTTCTTGTTCTTCCTCTGATGCAGTTTTTGAGTCATTAATCTCTTTATGGCTGCTCCTGTATGTTGTGTATAGATTGAATTTTATTATCCATTATAAGGTCTTTGGGATAGAACTCCTGTCTGTTAGTCCTTACTTTCTACAGTGAAAAATCTGCAGCTTTCTACCATCTGTAGGTGTTACGGTAATGTGAGTAACCAGTGCTGTAACCTGGGTGGGAATGGCCATTAGTAGTTTTGGGGAAACACAGTCTTCTTAATTTCGTTGCAAATCAATTTATATAATTCAGTTTCCTCTAGAAATTACATATTTTGTGCTTTGAAGGCAAGACAATTGAATTCTGCATCTCTCTTGTGTTTATAGCCGAGTTCCTTCTAAACTTTCTGTTTTTTGGTTGTCTTCATGCATAAAATTGAGATAAGCTCAGAGGGCTGCCTTGAATATTCATCAGTGATTTATTGTATGCCACTGAAGAAAAGTATTACCAGCAATGCTAATGAAGTTTGTTACTCAGCCCCTCTGCTGCACATTGATTGGTATTTCAAAGATCCGCAGTCTCCACAGTGAGTGCTAGCAAATTCTTGACTGGACTTAGCCTGTAGATGACACTAATAACTTTGATTTATGTGGGGCTTTCCCTTTGGAAGAGCTCCAAAGAATCTTATAAACTGCAGTGCGAGCCGTAGTGTAAATATTGCCTTAGCAGCCACCAGCTATCAGGGAGGTGCTGTGTGATGGATATTGCAGTGCAGCTGGATGTGAGGGCATAGCAAGGAAGAAAAGGAGTTCTGCAAGCTTTGGAGGTGACATAAGGAGAGAAGTAAGAAAACAGGCAGCCACTACCTGAATTCTGATTTTTATCTTTGACATGATTGACTCTCATAGATCAAGTGACTCTCATGTGGAAGGTGGCATTTTGTCACAGCCTCATGGTGCCATGATACTGGTTCGGTTTAAGTCGAGAAGAGCAAGCCCTGTTAACAACCAGGGTTTTCTTTCATGCAGAGCATGTGTGTTTCTGGATGTGGCTGGCTCTGTGGTGTCCTCCTCTTCCAGAGGCAAAAGGCACAGTTGCTTGGAGTTTGCCCTGTATACGATCCAAAAGACTTGAAAGCATACCCTCCTTACTCTTAAGCTGATGTGCCATTAACCCTAAAGCCTTTTAGAAAGTGTAAATAACTTTGCAAAAATGTTGACTTGGAATTTATTGCCTTCAGTTGGGTTTGTTCACTGAATGGTGGAGCCTTGGCTTTTCCTCCTGAATCGTAGGTGCCCAAGTTGTGTTGTCTAAATGACATTATTGTTATTTTAGGTCCCAGACACCATCATTGGAGAGAGAGAGCAGAGTCAGAAGTGGGTCATTTTGGTTAATTCCTCCAAGGTGGGCAAGATAAAACAGTGCCACCATGTACAGTATAATCTGGCAGACCAATTAGTGTTTTAATGGAACTAGGCACAGGGCTCAAGATGTCAGATCACTTATTAATAAAGGAGTGATTCAGCTTTTCTGTCCTGCTCCATGCAGGAGCATCTCTTTTAGAAAGGTTTTGAGCACTTTCAGCTCTGCTAGCTGAGTGCTGTTGCTTCAGAAGCAATAGATGGAGGTCCAGAAACCAGATAGCACAAATGAGTAGCTAGAACTGGAAGCTGTGATTGGAATAGTTGGAGAAGAATTGCATGGCTGCTAAGTGTGCTCTTGGTTGACAGGCACCAGTGTCCTGAACAACCAGCCAGATGTAGCCCAACAGAAAATGGCAAGAGCAGAGGTCAGCCCAATAATGACAGTGTGGAAGCTGATTTTGGGCTCATCCCAGCCACCTGGGGGTCAAAAGAATTGTAGCAATTATATTGTTCTTTATAATTTTGTTGAAACACTCTTTCCTTCAGTAACTTCTGTACCTGTTGACCAGGTTAGATGATTGTAAAAGCTTGTTTTCCTTAGAAAACAGGGCTAAAGTGTGTATAATGCTTTGAGGAGCAGGGAGCTTGTTGAATTCAGATGCTTGTTTGGCATTGCTCATCTGAAGATTGCCTGGCATGGAGTAGAGGTTGCACTGTATCATGTTTAGGCTTGATCTGGGCAAATAAATATTTCTGTTGGAGCACCTAATGGAGACCTCAGCAGTCAATGGAGCACAGTTTGTGGCTTGGCTTTCTGCCTGGCTACAGACTTACACCAATCTTTACAACACAAATAAAACCCAAAGTGTAATTATAGCCTGGTGGATGAATTTATATTTTTGGTATATTCTGTTGCTGGGACTATTTTAAAGCTTCAGTGTCCAGGATTCTGGTCTTTCTAGATACTTAGTTCTGTGTTTTCCTAGGCCATACCATTAAATATATATAGATAGATAGGTAACAGTCAATGAGTGCATTCATGTTTAATTCAGTACATTTTTCAGTTTTAGGATCCCATTCATCCATATTGCTGTAATCGATTCCTCCTGGAAATGCTGTGGTAATTAGAGGAGAGAATGATTTGCAAGCAGTACTGTGACATGTGTAACCAACCTGTCTTGTTTTGAGCCTTTCATTGCCTTAGCTTATGATTATAATTGTGTACCATCTCAAGGAGGAGTGTGAACTTTCCATTTGCATGTTAATGGCACTTTGTCTAGGAAGGTGCTACAGGGATTCAAGCAGTGTTATGCAGAAAAAGTAATGTGCCCAGTAAGCAAACAATTTTGATGGTTAGTGGTTCAGACGTTGGTAATAATAAGGGTCTTTTTTCTTCTGATGCAGCAAATGCATCTTTCAAATAGGCAAAACAATTGGTATTGTTTAGGAAGAGAATTGTTACAGAGAACTCCTTCCTGTAATCAGCATCTGTCTCTTCTTAGGAAAGAAGAAAGTGCTTGTAACTTGTGTGCCCTTTTGAAAGGGAGAATGTATTAATTGAGTCTTAATATGTGTTGTGATACATAGAGATACATTGGGAAAAGCTGTGTGCTGAAACTCACTAGCATTCTCATGTGCAAGAGATGTGAAGCTTATTTGGTGTTTGAGGGCTTTATCCAAGGCTCTGACATTTTACTCTCCAACTTCTAGTTTTAAAAAGTAACATCTGTGATTTTATCCTAAGCCTGAAATGGGCCCCAGTGTGTGATTGAGGTTGTTTGTCCTCTTGCAAGGAACAGGCTCATGACAGCTATTTTGGCTGTTTCTGGGAAAGTAGACTCTCCATCACACTTCTCCTTTTGCGTGGGAAGGGCTCCTTCTGAAGTCACAGAAATCCCTGCAAATATCAAAAATGCATCTTGTGTCACATTTCAAATCCTTCATAATTCCCTACTCTCCTGCTGTTTGCAAGAAACCCAAGCCACATGCATTCATCTCACCATCACCTCTCAGCCTGATGGATCCAAGAGGAATTGCCATTCTCTGTAGGTCAGGAAAATGAGTAATGTGGACATAACAGCCTAATATTTCCATTTAGGAACAATTGGATAAGCCTCAAGAGGGGAGACCTGCTGCTTTAAATTAAGAGTGACCACTCAAGTGAGATTCCTTTTGCCTCCTGCCACTGTATGTTGCTGCAGGATCCTGTGGTCCATCATTGCATCCATGGTAGCTGTCAATGGCAAAATGCAGTTTCCACCTGGCAGAGCTCAGTGCTTTCTGGTGGGGGACTGACTACAGGTTATGATCACTAAGTAGGGAAAGGCCAGATAACAGCAGTATTTTTGAGCAGGGGAAAGCTCAGTGAGTGTTTTCAAGGAGACCTGACCAACTGTGAGGGAGGGAATGGTTGACAGGGCTGCTTTTGCTTTAAGGATAATTAGTGAGATGTAGGCTAGGCTGTAAAATGAATGTGGAAAGTAAAAACAAGGAGGTGGAGCCATAGAAGAAAAGATGAAACCCTGAAGATACAATTTGGGCAAATTGTGCTTTACCAGGATTATATATATATATATATATATATATATATATATATTTTTTTTTTTTTTTTTTTTTTTTTTTTTTTTTTTTGTGTGTGTGTGTTTGTGTATGCCAGTGGTCCAAGATGAGATCTGTTGAGGCTAGAGAGTACAACTGCAATAACTGAGATGTGAGAGGATGCTGGGTTGGATTGATCCTGAAAGGACCTTTTTTTTTTTTTTTTTTTTTTTTTTTTTTTTTTTTTTTCAGAAGGTTTCACTGCTGTACTTCTGCAGGAAATAACTCTCTTACCAGCTGAAGCTAAACCAGTTCTTCATCTGTGTGAGCAGCAAAGGTACAGGTTGGCGAGGCTGTTCTGTGAGCAGAGGGGGAAGAGGGTTTAAGAGAAGCTGGGTAGTGTCTGTTTTAAGCTGGAAATCTGAAAACCTCTTAGGTAAGTATCAGCTGCTTGAGAACTGCATCAACCAGTTCAGTTGCTGCACATAGACCATTTAATTAGATGGAAAGCATTTCAAGTCTGGGGACAGAGATGGCACTAGTGGCTAGGAGACAATTTGGACAGTTGCAGAGCAATGGGATGTGTATGTGGAGAAATGGTGAAGACCCCAGGAAAGGCTGGCCTGTAATAGATGGTCAGTCCTTCAGCACCTAGGAGTGAGTGGGAAGAGAAGGTAGAAGAAAGTATTATCTTCTCTATTGTGATAGCTATAGCTTTTATACAAAACTTAGTTAAAAGGGGAAATTTCCTGAATATGGTACAGAAATAGTTCCCATAGAAAAATACCAGCCCTATTACAACTTCCTTGGCAGAAAAATTCAAAAATGCACATAGAGACAGTGATACCAGGGCAGAGGAGGGTGGGCATTGAGACAGCAGAATGAGAAGATACTTATCAATGATAGTAAAGAAAAGCAAAGTAGAGTTGGGGATGTCAGCAGGGAAAGAGGCTGGAGAGATAAAATAGTTCAACAAAGATAATATGAGGCAATAAATGAGGTCTGGTTTACATGGGGCTATTTTTGTATTTCTCTCTTTGGACAAGTCGCCTGATCTGTTACTTTTTCCTATTTTTGCTTCTGTGTACAGAGTGCTCAAAGATGGACAATAATTCTTAGCAATTTTTCTATAGCACAGAGTACAGTCAAGCCATCAGCCTTGAATTCAAGTTTTGTCATGATACAGGCTTGAAGTTACTGTTAATGATGAGGGAAGGGGAATATGTATGTACTGTTTACAAGCAGCTTGCTCTGCCTTTAAAATTTAAAGGATGTACAGGGGGGTAGGTGTGAGGTACAAAGTGTGCTCACAGTAGTTAAATGTTGAGTGAAGCTTTTGACTTCTTACTCCAACCTTTTAAGAATGCCACAGGCTACTTTCAATGTGACAGACCAAAAAAAAAAAAAAAAAAAGTGATATATTCTCTCAAAGCACAACTCATGTGTTGTTGGAATCCATACAACATTCTGTACAACCTGGTATAAAGAAAACTCTTGTCATGCATATGGAGATATCAACAAGGGGAAAATAACAAAATGGAGAGGAAGAGTCTAACAAGTGTGTAAAGCAGAGACACTACCCATAGAAGGGCTGCAACACTCCTCTGGTGCTATTACATAACCCAGCTAATGTTTCACTTAGTTTTGTATTCAGTGTTGGTTGTTGTAATGAATGAAGTAATAATTTACTTTTATTCTATATTACATATTTAATCATGGCTTCCTAATTTCTCTGTGCTTATCACCACCAGGTGATAAGCACCATCTGGATCTGTCCAAGAGTGTATTTGTGTTGAGGGTGAAGGGAATGATATTTGTAACCATGCTGAGACTTTATTTTGCTGGCTTTGGGGCAGACATGAGTGGACACAGACCTGCTCCAAAAACATGCATTCTCTTCACTGACTGCTTAAGTGTAATAAATATGCAAAAAAAGCAAACATGGTGTTTTCCATATGACCCTCCCATTATCTGCAACTCTTGTATTGGGAAGTCTGGGAAGTCTCACTTGGTGTTTGCCCAGTTTTGTAGGAAGGGAGAGAAGAGGTTATCCATTGCCAAGAAAAGAGACCCCAGTCAGTTTCAGGGAGCGCTTGGAGCTGCTGGGTGTAACTTCAGACAGTATGTGAGGCTCCTGCTTGGTAACATCAATAGAGCTGGGAACCATAGCATGAGGTTAGGGAGCCCACAGTGAAAACTTGGACCTCTCCACTGGAGGTGAAGTTCTTCACTCCAAATGCTGCATAGACTTTTTTTGGATGTGGAACACTTGGCTTTGCCCCAAGCCCACCTACATCTCTTTGCCAAAACCATACTCAAACCTGTCCCCTTGCATTGCACCGCAATGTGATCCTTGACCTTTATTGCCTAATATTCCCTGATTGTCATGGGTTGTTTGGCGCTTTTGACAGTGAAACAGAAGCCAAGTTGTAAGTTGTTTGTAAGCTTGTGACTTACAAATGCATGTTCTGTTACAGGTGGATGGGTTAGCTGGGACTGTAGGGACTGTTGTTCAGGCTGGCACTGGAATCTGATTTATGTTCAGGGTTTGAATTCAGATTCCCAGATCCAACACACAGTCTTGCCAGGTTATGCACCTCCTTTGCAATTTTAAAAACAGAGGGTGTTCTAACTTTTGGTAGAGATAACCCCATGGTTTTTATCTCTGTAGGTAGCTGGCAGGTGTCATTCCAGAGTTAGGATAGTTTTTTGCCATTTGTTCTTCCCATCTTTCTCTCTGGGTAGCGTTTTTCCTGCCCTTTTTTGCTGTGTTGGGCAGGGATGCTCCTCTTCGCCGTATGGCTGGCTGGGCTCATGCCTTGGTGCTCCAGCAGCATCTGCCTAGACACCCTTAGCCCAGATTCATCCCCTATTCTTCTCTTCTTCTGTTTCCCCTGTCTTTTCAACCTATAAATTTTATGTGCAACCCAGGACATCTTATTTCTTCCTTTTATAATCACAATCTAAAAATGCCTCATGGTTTCTTTAAAAACACCTTTTTTCCCCCTTTAAACCTAGATTTTTACAGCTTGTAACTTGTTTCTGTTCACCATCATCTGTAGCAACTGAGAGTACTGCCAGCTAAGCAAATATCCCAGTCCAGATGAAGCCAGTTTTACAAGCCTTGTCACCCTGCCTGGATTCTTAATCACCACAGCAGCTTCTCTTTTGCTTTTTTATCATACATGTATCCTGTAGTTCAAATTACCTCAATTTCAGTTGTTCTGCACATGACAATTGCAGAGACACTGAAGAACTAAGGCTACAATGGAGCAGCAGCACATGTTAAGAGGGAAGTTTTTTTTCCTTTGGGGAGAAGCTAAGTAGGTTGGAGGAGAGAGTAGTTTGGAAAGATGGCTCAAAGCTGGAATTCTTATGTTCTTGCTGGAGTTAGCTGACTGCAATAAAATTGTTCAAGAAATTGTAAACCCTCTGTTTTCAGAGAGAAAACCAGTGACTTTTTATAAATCTGCTTTTAAAATTAAGACTTAAGATAATGTTTTTGTTCAAGTTCCTTGCAAAGAGCTTTGCAGGAAGGGTGGATTTGGGTTTGCAGTGCCATTTCAGGGCAGTGCTGATGACTGTTGCCTTGGAAAGAATAAAATCTAAAGTGCCATATCAGACCTGTCCTGCAAGCAGTCATCAGCAGAGCCAAAAATCTTCTTATATTCTGACTTGTGGTTTGGTCTTCACCTCTTTTACCTGCTAAGAGGATAAATATGGACCAAAAAAAGGAAAAAATCTATTTTGTTCTCTGGATATCCGATTTCAGTCACATGCAGTATAGGAATACATACAGAATGAACTGGAAATAATTCAGAGTTTCTACAGAAGTCTTGTCTTTGCTTTACACAGGCTCTGTTAGACATGAAATCTCTTTAGAACTCATGACAATTTGCTGTTGTTTGTACATTGCTTAATACTTGGTGGGAGCATGCTGTGCTGGAGGGCAGCAAGGCTGTGCTTGTGTTTGAGGGGATAAATAGCAAAGTGAAACATGATGTGAGGGAATTCTTTATTTCATTAAATAAAAATGCCTTATGTTGAGTTTTGAATTACAAGTAGTATTTTTGGGTAGACTGCCCATTTTGTTAAAGAACAAATGGTGCTAGTCCAAATAGTTTTGTGCAAAATTGGGAAAATGCAAGGGATGAACAAATGTGAAATGTGCCTTACCCCCATAAGCACAGTCTGTCTGCCTCATACCATCTCAATTGTCAACTCTATCCTAAAGGAAAAGGTCTAAGTATATAAGTATTTGAGAAGCTGAAAATGCAGTCTTTTTTGTGACTGAAACAGTTTTCTTCCTGGATTGTGTGTCAAGATCTTGAACACCTGAGTGTTCAAGCTGTAGCCTTGAGACTACTACTAAGTCTCCAAGTCAGGATGGAAAATATTTGCTCTGTCACATCCTTTCAACTTAAAGCTGTGCGGTGTCCAACAGTGCCAGTCTGTTTTTCTGTAATACCCAAAGAAAACTAGTCTTGCTTGGTTTTGGTTTTCTCTGGTTCCCTTTTTCTTTTGCAGCATGCCTTCAAATTCCCCTTTGACCCATGCTCTCTCCCTTACCCATTCCTTCCCACAACCACCCACATGCACAACAATCCAGAAACACTCTGCACCCTGAACCGCTGGGGGACTGAGTGTGCCAGCTAGCAACCCTTGCAGGGAGGGTGTGCTGCAGGACCAGTGTGGTGAGGGGTGGCCTGGCTGGAATCCTCCATGGAAAAATCACGTTTTCTGTGTATTTGGCTTTCTGGATGGGTGAAAGAGCAGAGTTCTTCTGTCCCTTGGCTTGTGATTCCATTCCTAGTAACTTCAGTAACCTGAATGTTCCATCTCCTTGGTGTGGGTAAGGGTTACTGTATGAGGCTTGGCAATAGGATTTGGTGATGCAGCTGAAGTTATTGTGGGAATCTATTTATCTGGTACTTGATACAAAGTGACCTCGTTTTGGTACTTGCAGCCTGTAAATGAAGGTGGGTGTCTCACCCACAGTCCTGCAGACACAGCCTGGCCAGGGAGGAAGGACAATGAAGACTTGCTTTCCTTCTGTCTCATATCCAAAAGATAAGGGATCCAAATTAGTTATTCATGTGTTCTCATTACCTTTAGCTAATCTGTATGAGCATCCCTGATGGTGGATGGGGTTTGTGCAGGAGCATGGTTTTGCTGTAGTGATGGAGGTTCTGCAGTGCAGACTCACTGGGGCTGGTGCCTTTGGGTGGATGTGGCCCTCAGTGTACATACACAGCCAGTGACATTGTGTCACGAGTGCAGTGGTGCAGTTAGGTACACACTGCTTTTTCAGGAATATAAGGGAAAGATCTTGTGGCTTTTCTTAGAGAAAGGGCTGGTTTCCAGCCAGCTGTCCATCTGTGGTGGTGCAACTTCTGCTCCCCACAAGCAGTCACAGTGGATGGGGGTGTTGGAAAAAACCTGACTCACAGAGGAGCACTGCTTACCACACTGTACAATAAACATTATTCCTTAGGGTCCTGTTGTTCCTTCTAGGCAAGAATATTGCACTGAAGCCAAGGAGTGGAGAGCAATTTGCATGAGGGGAAAGGCTGAAGACAAACAAGTGAACTAAAACCTAGTAGTGAAATGAGTGATGTAAAGCTGCTGTGAGGATATCCTCAGCTTCCCAAATTCTTAGCATGCAGACGAAAACAAAAGGCAGTGTGACTGGAAGGAGCAGGCTCTCTGGGGACCTGTTTTTGAAGTTACAGCCAAATTATCTTCCTATATTTAGAAAATATACTGTAATGAAAGATGTGTGATGCTGGTCATGCAGGCTGGGTGCAAGGTGCTTTGGATTGCCTGGATGGGAGTGAACACTGGGGTGTCCTTGCTGCTGTTACCTACCTGGCAGATTAAAACTCACACAAGCATCCATGGTTCTGGCTTGCTTTGAGAACACAGGAAAACACACCTGTTGTTGGACATGTGGCAAGAAATGGCACGGTGATGTTGAGTTTGGGAGCAGAGGAGGAGGCTCACGCTGCTGCCAGCTTCTCCTGGCCATGCTGCGCTGGCAGCCTCCTCTGGGAGCTGGTGGCTGAGCCCTTATGGAGCTGAGACCCCCCTTGCAGCTAGTTCAGGCTCCCTTTGGCAGGCAAGAAGTCACCACATCCAAGAGCACATGATTTTCATTACCCGCGCCTGAATGTCTGCTGGGGCTGAATTGCCTGGATCCCCCAGAGCTGCTCAGTGAGAAACAGCAAACATTTTTCCTGGGAAGGAGCAGCTGTTTATATATAGTGTGCAGTGGGTTCATGAGTGATTATTAGGAAAACATTCCTTTCTAGTCACAAAAAAAGGCATTTTTGTTGTTTCCTTTCCTCTAAAACAGGCAAGTTGGAGAGTCAGGGATTTTCATTTGCCATGACAACCGATGAAACTGCCAAGCCATGTGATATCTTTATCCTTTCTATGATTAATTTTTTTTTTTTTTTAAATTTTTTAAGGCCATGTTGCTAACAGTTGGGAAACATCAGGTGTTGTTTGCTTTTCTCATGTAGATTAGTCAGGATTTAATTTGCATGTCTTTATTTAAGAGCTGTAGAGAGCTGGGGGGTATTGATATTTTCATGATTTATGTTAAGGACAGTATCTTAGTTCAGATTTGCTGTATTTTACTGAAGTCTTCCCCCTCTGCCCCTTTGAGACAAGACCACTCAGCAATAGCACTGTCTCCCACAGGACAAAAATTATCGTTGGACCCATCAGTGCTGCTGAGCAGTGATGAGGTTCAGAGCCTTGGAGATGTTGGTTTACACAGGATACAAATGACTTAGAGACTATGAACCAATAAATCTTTTCTTGTTCTTAGGCCAGGGCAAGGTTTTGCAAAGGCAGAAAGTGACTCTTGATGCTTAGTCCATGTGAGAGCTTCCCTTGGTTCTAGGTCTGAGTGCTTCACACTAAGCAAGAGCCTGGTGGTGGTGTTGCTGTCAGCAAAGCTGAGCGCCAGCATTTATCCTCTCTTTTAAAAAATTGCTATCTTCTATTTAGGAATTTCCTCAGGGTGCCAAATATAGATTCAACACACTCACAAAAAAAGCCCCACAAACTCTGAGCTCAACCCCAAAAGCTGCTCTGTTGCTGAGGAATAAAAATAGGTGGTCACAAACACGGTGCTGACGTGCCAAGTTGTGTCCCCATGACCGTGCAGCTGTGAGTGCAAAGGTCCCTGTCCCCGTGGCAGCACTGCCCGGGCTGCACATGTCACATTGGCATCAGTGTCTACAAAGGTCTGCCTGCTGCTTGCTTGAAGTAAGCAAGAGGGAAGTAACTTTTTGTTTACTAATTTTAGTCTCAAAGAGGTGAAAACTTCAGGGGGCTGCTGCCAGGAGATAGTATTAGTACAGGAAAAAATATGTGCGTTTTTTGTGTGCTATTATCTATTATTCAGCAATGTCTGTACTGGAAGAGCCCTGAGAGATGGGAATGTATTTTTGAATAAAAGCACCATTCTTTGGGAGGTCTTGGGCTATGTCACAGAGTTGCTGGTCATTGATGATATCAGAAGGGTGAATATCAGAAGCTGTGGTTGTGCCTTCACCTTCTCTCCAAATGCAAATCTTTCTCTGCAGATCTCTGCAATAATTTATTAACACATGTGGCTGGAGATGGGGAGTAGCTGAGCTGAGTGTAGAGGTGTGCAGAGGTGGAGACATGATTTATCTGAGCTGGAGAGCTGCTGTGGCCAATGCCATCTTTTAATGTATGTGCATGCACATATGATGTTTGCTTTTGTGGAGCCCTGCCTGCTTAGTCCTCAAGGTACTGCCTGCTGCATCAGCTCTAACCAATAAATCTCAACGACCCTGGAACACAATTTTTAAAATAATGTTTTCAGATTTTGTACTGCTCGGTGAGCTGTTTGACTAATGTCCCTGCAGTGGTAGGAGGCCTGGAGCAGAAAGCTTCTGCTAAAGAGCTGCTTTTTTTGTGTTTAAGGATTTGTTTTAGTGCCAAATTTACCCCCTGCAGTTTCTTGAATTGCAGCTGGTCCAAAGCTGAGATGAGGTTTAACAGCAGAATAGCTGCCCTAGAAGATTAACTGTACATTTGCAGTGGTTTTGGATAAATAAAAAATACTGTAACCACCTGAAACTATAAGGGGAACCGAAAATAGACCATGTGTTAGCATGTGAGCTAAAATATAACCGAAACATGAATACTGTTCCTCATCTTCTGAAGAGACCTGTGGTATCATTATAAAAATCTCACTCTGGAGTTACTGTTATTGAGATACTCAAGATAGTAAACATATTTCTTTACAAAATTAAATTCTGTAACTCAGGCTTTAAAATCTAATTCTACTGTCCCACCCTCAGGGGTTTTTTTCCCCATCTGGATTGGGTGCCTCCTGCAGCTGTCTGGAGCAGGCAGGGCTGAAAGCCTTCCCTTTGGGAACATCTTAAGCCAGTGCTGAAGCTACACCCAAGTCTCTATTGTTTCTACTTTCTTCCCTCTCTGAACAATTTGTTTTCGTGAAACATCTGCTGCTCTGGCAGCTTCCCACAGTTAAAGCTGTACCACAGTGTTTCTTTGCAGAAATGCAAAGAATAGTCCCTTCCAGATCAGTCACTTGCCAGATGGGACAGTTGATCCCAGCTGAGGGGTTTCCATCAGATGAGAGCATTTTTAGAGGAGAAAACTTCTTAGAGGGCACGTGCAATGCTTGAGCTGGTAGTGTTATTCCATTAGGAAGCTGAAGCTTTGTGTGCATTTCCTGTGTGCAAATTGAAAAATAATCACAGCAAAGAACTCTTTTCTCTTAACAATCCACCTCTGGAGTAGTAGGTTGCCCTTGAATTAAGGGTCATGCCTGAACGTTTTGCCTGGGAGTGACAGCACCTTCTTGAGTCAGCAGGAAGAAGCTGCCTCTGTAACCCAAATGCAAATGACTGACTGAAAATGGGTTGCTTGAACTTTGCAAATGAATGTCCTGATAATTTTGTGCATGTTCCTGGATAAAGTTCCTTTAAGCAATTGTCTTGAGGAGGCTGCTTCACTGCACTTCACACTGTAACAAAATGTATGAGAGGAGCTGGTTAGGGGTTGAGTTCCTCTCAATGAAGTGCTATTGTAGAATCCTAGAATGGTTTGGGTTGGAAGGGACCTTAAAGATCATCTGGTTCCATCTCCCCTGTTATGGGCAGGGAACCTTCCTCTAGATCAGATTACTCAGAGTCTCAATGCAGCCTGGCCTCGAACACTTCCAGGGATGATTTTCACTGGTCCCTTCCAACCCAAACTATTGTACGGATCTGTGATTTTTGTCTTTCTTATCTTTCTTTTCCTCTGCTGCTGGTGTTGATAATTTATTACTGTTACACTATTTAAATGACATATTTATAATATATAAAAATATATATTTAAATACATATTACTTTATATGCAAAAATGTATTTTGGAATGTATTTATTTATATATTCTATATTTAGACTTCAGGTATGATATATCTGTCCCAAGCCAAAAGCTTTTTTTTTTTTTTAGCTTTTTGGTTGCTACTCCAGGACACTGTTGATTTGGCACAGCATTGGCATGGCATGGCAGGGGAGCAGCATGCACAGGGCTGCATGGAGCCCACAGCCCAAGCTATGAGGTACCAAGCACAACCCAGACCTCAGACACCTGAAAATGCAATTAGCTGAGGTTTAATTACTTATTACTTCTAATAGGTTTGATGGAGAAGTGATATAAATCCCAGTAAATCACAAGCTTACTTAAGCAGAAGTGAAGAGATGGAAATAATGGCTTTTTTTTTTTCAATTAGAAAGCATTCTTGCTAAGTAAAACCTTATTAGATTTTTTTCATTTTATTTTGTTCATACCACAGATTCTAACACAATGGAAACAAGATGATCAACAGCAGTAAAACATGTCACTGCAGTTAAAACTCAAGAAAATTTTCTTGGATAATCTGGGTTATGAAAGTGTATCTAAGGCACATATTCATATTTCACAATACATTTATGATTATGTCACTGCTAAATGACATAGTTACACTTGTGCTAATTCTGCACTTGCAACCTCATTTGAGTCACGATGTTCCTGTAAATACTTTATTGAAATTCTTTAGTTATGAGAGCTTTTCTCATATATTTTCAAAAATTATGGTGTCAAGCTGTCTAATCTTCCAAGTTTTTAGTAGGACCTTGTCACCCAGTTTCAAAACTTTTTCACATATGATCATGATGCCACTCAAACTCCTGCCAGCCCAGCAAACTAATGCATCAGGAGACTTTCTTTGCTTTTTACGTATTTGACATGCACAAGCCTTTATTATAAACCAGGGTTTTGTTTTTCCTCTCTTTGCCTCCTTGTGAGGTGGGCAGCCTGCACTTCACTGTTTGGAGTTGCAGTGTCCCCAGAAACCTCGTGGGAGACACCTGGGGTTCAGCCTGCTCCTGCACCTGGTTGCTAAAGACACAAAATCTCATGTAAGTTGATTATAGGCTTCCCAATTTTAATGGGTCAGGTCTTGGTGTGGGAACTTTATTTCACCCAGAGAGCTGGACTTAGTAAGCTTTTTCTGGCTTTTCCATGCAAGAAATGTTTCAGTTGCCTCTTGGCTGTAGTTTAAAGAATAATTTTGTTGTGGTTTTTTTCCCCATTTGGGAAGAGGCTGTTTTTGAGTGGATGAAACAGCATTTTTTGGCTAGATTTCTGCAAATGCAGTTTTTTCCACACTTGGAAGTCAGCCTGTATGCTGTGCTGGCTGTAACTGCTTCAACACATGAAAACACTCTGCTGCAGATTGTACAGCTTGGTGGTCGCAGGATGTGCTAAAATGTAGCCAAGACCAAAGCAGTGTTGTTTTGAGCATGCAGTATTGTCCCCATCTCCAGGCGTGTCTTAAAAGATGTTCATAAAAGCATGTGTTAATATTGCACCAACTTTTTTGCAGTGAGAACTCAGATTCTGACAGTAAATGGAGCATCAGGCTGTTCTCATGCTTCTGAAGATGATGTGTGTCCTGGGGGTTTGGTCAGACACCACTGAGGCACTGTGGCTGTGCATGTCAGCAGGGTTTTTTTTTAATTCCTAAAGAAACTAATTTTCTGTTTATCATTTTGTAAGTACTGTCTGTACCTCATTATTCCTATGTGACACAGAAATCTAGTTAGTTTATCTGTGGGAGGAGAATTATTATTGATTAACAGTCAAATCCTCAGATGTGTGTGATGGAATATAACTTGCTGTCTGCATGTGATATTTAGTACTCCATGGCCGTTCCCAACACTGACGTTCGCAAATGTCTGAGTCTCCTCTCCCTCCAGGAGGTGGGAAAGTTAGATGAGGACACTGCACTAGGCAAGCTGGGAGTTGCCTCATCTCTCTTGAAGGGTCTTTGGTGGCACTGAGATCCTCAAGGATGCGTCCAACCCAAACGCATCTTTCCATCATCCGACCGAAAAGGATTAATAATGTGTGTTAATACTGCTCTTGACACCAGTAGTAGCAAAGCTCCCCTGAAGACTTCACTCAGAAGTGGAGAACCTGGACACAAATCCTTTTCACTGTCAGGGGATGCCTGGAATATGTGAAAATCCAAAGCTTGTTCCTGAGTGTGAGATCTGTAACCTCTTGTGTTAAGCCAAGCAGGCAGATGGAGAGGGCAGTCTGCAGGCACTTACCTCTGGTGTTCAGCCATGGGCTGGGGTGAGGCTGGGGTGTCTTAAGTGAGAGCACCACAGCAGAGTGGTGCTTTTCTCTGGAGCTCTGGCTCCAGGCTCTTCTTTGAGATGATATTGGTGCTGGATTTACCTGCTTGTTCTTGGGTGAAGCAGCTGTAATTTCTGGTCACTGAATTCCTCTGTAGTACCTGCACAGGGTCCTGGAGGCCAACTCATGTGTGAACCATGACCTGAGCAAAGTAGTTCAGTGAGCTGCAAATTTTCCATGGTGCCAAAAGGGGTAAGGAAACGCCCTATGTGCTCTGTATGGTCATTGATCTAAGACATTTCAGCCTTAGCTTTCCTTTTATGTATAGAAATATATCTGTGGGATAAAACCTACATCTGATACATGGCAACTTGTACTTACTCAACTTGCTTGGCTGCTGTAGGAGAAACATCCTGAGCAAAACACTGAGGAGCATGAATCTCTCTATAGGGTAGGGCTTTCGTCATCTGATTTTTTTCCAAATGTACTTTTTAAAATGTTTCTAGACTTCTGAATGATCAGCAGCTCATTAGCCAATGTTGCTGGGTCTGCCATGCATGGGGAAGCCCCATGCCTCCCTGCACTATGTGCATAGTTGTTTGATGCCTCCTGAAAGTGTTGAATGGATTTATTGAACACTGTTGGGACCTTCTCCCTTCCTTGAAGAGGTATCTTTAGGGTTGCCAGACCACAGGCAACTGGATTTAGCTCATCTGCAATGGAGGTATGGTGTGAGGAGTTGAGAGATGTCAAGCTCTGCAACCCCAAGTGCTTACAATAAATTTTTCTCCCTTGATTTTGGAAAAGACATTGCTGGAGTTTTAACGTTGCACCATGCCAAGAGCATGCATCCCATGTACTTGTGACTTTGCCACCATCAGCACAGAGGCATGCCTGATCCAGACTTTCTTGGGAATTAAGTCCCTCTTGATTTTTCTAGTGTGAATGGAAGTGAAATTAAACCCTGTGAAGATGAGGAGTGAGGAAGGTGGGCAAGGAAGCAGAAGGAAATCCAGCCTGCTCATTTGCAGAAGGGCATGAGCTGGGCTCATGCTTGCTGAGTGCAGGAGCCTGCTTGGTTGGCAGGTGCTTTGGAAATGAAAATATTTTATCCTGAGTTACGTAATGCAGCAGCATGTCCAGACCTGAATTCCCTGCAATTTTCTGGCCTGTGAGGAATAATTTTCTGCTTGAAATATTAGCCTTAGCTTTGAGTTTTGTGGCTCATGTGGCGTATGCAATCAATGTAATATCTGTATACATAACTGCTGCTGTTTGAACTTGAGCTGTTTGGGTAATTTTTTTTTTTGTTTATATCTGTTGGATGATGAAAACCAGAAAATACTTGTTTATTGAAAACTGTATAAATACATCAAAACCTACCCTGGGCTACTGATTAGATCCAGCAAGTGAAAAGGCTTCAGATCTTTCTCTGTGTCTAATTGCAGCACTAGGTTGTAATCCCTCTGCAGAGGGATCTGGACAGGCTGGATCTGAGGCCAAGCTGGAGCTGAACCTCTGTATGAGTGTCAACAAGGCAAAGTGCTGGGTCCTGCACTTAGATCACAGCAACCCCAGGCAGCATTACAGTCTGGGGGCAGAGTGGCTGGGAAGCTGCTCGGTGGAAAAGGACCTGGGGGGTGCTGGTTAACAGCAGCTGAACATGAGCATGGGAAAAGCAGCCCACTGCTTCTGCATTCCCTTTTCAGGTGTCACATGGGAGCAGGAACTTGTTTGTACAAGCTTGGGTGAGAGGAGAGGTGAAAGTCCCTGGTGCTTTTGGTTTGGGTGGATCTCACCGGTCTTTTGGTTGAATTGGAATTAATAACTGACGAATATCAAGAACATTTATTGCACCATTATGCCCAAATAGAGAAACACTGAGGTTCTGGGGCATGTCGTGAGAAGGGCAATGGAACTGATGAGGGGTCTGGAGCACAAGGCTGATGAAGTGTGGCTGTGGGAGCTGGGGCTGTTTAGTCTGGAGAAAAGGAGGCTCAGGGAGACCTTCTCATTCTACAACTGGTTGAAAGGAGGCTGTAGCAAAGTAGAGGTCAGTCTTTTCTCTCACGTGAAAAGCAATAGGATGAGAGAAGCATCAAGTTGCATCAGGACAGAGTTAGATTGGGTATTAGGAAAACTTTTCTCACTAAAAGGGCAATGAAGCACTGGAACAGGCTGCCCAGGGAAGTGGTGGTCTCACCATCCCTGAAAGTGTTTGAAAAACATGTAGATGTGTCAGTTGCGGAAATGCTTTAGTGGTGGACTTGGCAGTGCTGAACTAGATGATCTTAGAAGTCTTTTCCAACCTTAATGATTCTATGAATCTTATCGCCCTGCTTCCATTTATCCATCCTGGCTTCTTGTTCTGTCCAGAGTGACTGTTTGTGGGGTTGCATGATGGAGTGAAGCAGAGCAGTGACACAAACGAAATAAAACCCCACAAAAGTGCTCCTGTGTGAGGCTGGCAGGAACAGCCCACGGAGGCTAGTTGGGATGCCAGCTGCATAAACTGCCTTGGGGAAAAACAGCTGTGAAACCAAATTTTCTGTCCTGCTGCCAGGTTTGGACTCTACTCCTGCTTCATGTCATGACAGGGCATGTCTGTGCTGTAGTGTTTTTGATTTAAATGAATGTGGTGAGGAGTGGCTGAGGCATGGACTGGCATCCCATCTCCTGCCCTCACTGCAGGATCTTGTCTCCTCTAGAGGGTGGGACAGGCAGCTGCATCCTGAACACCTTAAACCACTGCAGAGATGCAAGACAGAGCCTTGCACCTGCAAACAGAAGAAAAGAGAGGGGAAGAAAAAACCTAAAGCCACACCAAAAAACCCAAGAAAACAAATAGAGAAGTTGTGCTCTGTGTTTGTTTTGGGTTTTTTTAAAGTGTGTAATTCAATGTGCTGTATTGCTGAGATGCACATTCCCCAGCTGTGATAAGTGGGGTAGAGGTTGAGACACATCTTCTCTGGGGAGAGGGGAGGGTAGTGTGAGCCTGAGTCAGCAGCAAAGGTCACTTGGCTGCAAGGCTTGGCATGCAGGAGGAGAGGCTCTCATAGTGTGGCCAGTGCAGTGTCTGTGTGTCCAGCATGGACAGTACGCTGGGGCAGCGTGTGCACTCAGAGGGAGGAACACCAGCTGGGATGAGAGGGCAGCCATGGTCAGCTTCACATGCCCACTCTGCCTCACAAAGCACTGCTCACTCTTCCTTGCTGCTTCCTTTGCTTTCTCCCTTCCCATGCCCTGACTTCTTATATCTCCTCTGTTCTGGCATTTAATCTCGTCATTGCATGGTTTGTTTTATAGTCTTGGCTTATCTTTCAGTTCCCGTTTGGGGTCACTATCACATATGATTAGTCCTAGAGCCTAATGAAGGGAATCAGACATAACTCTAGGGTATGTCTGAGCCATTTAGCATTTCTGACCTCAAAGATCTGCAGAGAAAGTTTATTTTTAAACTTCCTAAGAAGATAAATTTTGGATTGTTTAGGGTGCAAGTAATGGAACTGAAATCTCTCTGGGTGGAGCATACCCTCTGGGGTATGAAGAATCCCAGGAATAATTATGCAGTGCTGCGTGAGTATTATTACTCTTGAAATAGCTTTTGGTGGATCATGTTTTTCTGCATGGCAGAAGCCAGTGTGAAACCTTGAAACCTTATGTTAACATTTAGTCTTTATTTAAGAGCACTGTCAATGTGTGTTTAATACTGCTATTGTTATCCAGTCTCACTCTGGGAAAGCCAGTCACGGAGATATGAAACGATTACACAAAGTAAGATCCCCAGAGAAAAAAAAAAGTGCTTTTTTGGGGCTGTTTTTTAAGGTCCCACTTTTTCACTGTACTAAGAGAGGAATGGTCTGCAAGGACTTGTGTGTTGGAGCAGGGTGAAGTGAGAGCATCCTCGGGACACCTCCAGCTGCTACTGTTCAGTGGCACTGTGCTGCACCGTGTCCCTGACCTGGTTGAAGTGACACGACTATGCAGTGACTCAGCTGTGTTCCTACTAACCATCTGCTGATGTGATGCAGCTCATTAGTCACTAATTGGTGTGGTTACCCTTTTTTTAGGCTGTTGGAGAGGCCAAGGGCCACATGGATGTGAAGCAGCTGAGTCAGTCTTCTACCTCTTCTGCCCTCAGGTCCACCAGACTGGTGGTGGTGCTTGCAGAGCTGTTTTGGTGTTCCCTGCCAGGCAGAAACAGACTCTCAGCTTTATCTTGTGTTCTCTGATTGTTTGACTATAAGCCTATCACAGCTGTTTGGTGGGATTGGACTTTGTAGCTGGAGCCTTCTGGTGTGTGTGACAATGAACCCTCCAAAGGAAGGACCTTTGGAGGCAGTGGGAGACAGCAACTTGACTTTGGACTGAGCGTGAGAAGCTGATTTCACCCAGCCTGCATTTGCTCCTTTCCTCAGCTCTGTAGAAATCCTCTAAGCAATCTGGGGATTTCCTGAGGATAGCACTTTCGTAATACATTTTTCCTCTCATTCCCCACCCATCAGCCCCATACTTCTGCTACACTTACCATCTTTGACTCTGTCACCTCATTCTTTGCCTAATCTGTAGGTACTGGTGGGTTAGGTACTGATGTTTTGGTTTTACCTTACACGGTATCTGAACTGGTGGTGTGTACATCTGTCTCTTTTCTATATCTTGAGGACAGGTCTTTGATGCTGTGTGTAATACCTGGATCCTCCTGGACATAGCTGGATTTGGACACTGTCCTTCGCTTCTTTATCTCTGGGTTTTTCTTTCTGCCTAAAATCTGTAGCTGAATCTCTTCTGGCTGTTGTCGCTTTCCTGGGAGGTTACAGACCTGTTTTCTGGGCCCAGTGTTGGCAGGGGTGGACGGAGGTGTGGATTCTTATCCCTCATAACTTGCTCAACTGCAGAAAATGCATTTGCCAGCAGCTCAGCTCTTCATTTGTCTGTTTGGTCCTCCCCATGCTGTCAGTGGTGTAGGAAGCTGTGTGGCTCTTCCTCCCTGTAGGCAACCCTGCCCATCTCCTGTGACATTGCTGAAATATCAGTCTCTGCATCCTGCCAAGGAGTTTGGATTGGGGCATGGAGTGTTCTGGATAATCCCTAAGTTCCTCTCTGTTCACTTCTCATTTGAGCAATCTCAAGATTCCTCACAAAACTAAAGAAAATTACCAGATTAGTAATATTCCTAAGAGCATATATTATTTAGTCTCTTCTAAAAACCTCTTGTACTTCAGCTAAGCTGTTACCCAACTTTTCACTACACTGAGCACATGAGCTCTTGTTTTAAAATGAAGTCCCCTACCTGTTCTGCCCTCATATGTGCCCAAGCCCTGCTCTGTGTGCACCCAGTGTGCTCCTGAAGGAGCTCATGATGGGGCTTGGGATATTTCCCTAATATGAGTAAATTACATGGTCCCCTCAGACAATATGACAAAGTCCATGCTGTCCTTTGGAGCTGATGTAGTTAAAAGCAAAACAAACATTTGGGAACATCTAGGAATCAGTGTCTCAGGTTTGTGAAGCACTGCTTGGAGGACCTGAAAACCAGCATCTCTAACTTGTGGGCAGCCAGGTGAGACTGCAGGAGAACCAAAATGGGGCCAATGTTTCACAGCAGCTGACTCTGACTACGTGGATGCCCCGGCTCAGAGTGAACAGTGCTCTTCTCCCTTATCTGAGGAGCCATATGTGTGCCAAGAGACCTTTGTTCTGAATGTTTGGAGTAATAAAGTTCAGCAGGGATAAAAGAGAATGTCCACACTGACTTGATTCACACAGTGTTGTGCTCTCTGTCTCTCTTGCAGCTGCGTAAATGAGTATGGAAGATTATGATTTCCTCTTCAAAATTGTTTTAATCGGCAACGCCGGGGTGGGGAAGACCTGCTTAGTCCGTCGCTTCACTCAGGTAAGAGTGGCCACCTCTTGGACTGTGGGATGTTGGGATGGGGACAGCACTGGTTTGGGAGTCTAGAGCCTGTGGCTCTGCACTGAGGGCTCTGCCAGTGTCACAGCTCCAAAGCATTTTGTTGTTCACACCCGTGATCATACATCACATACAGTGACATACTGGCACATGCAGCACGTCTGTATCTTGTGCTGCACCTGGCTCTGTTCTGGAGCTTGTGTTGGAGAAACCTCATTCTCTCTGAAGGTGGAAAGTCCCCTCTGAAAGCCACCGGGACAACTCTTCCTGTTTTAGTGGTGTTCTGGGGCAGTTGTAAGACCAACATATCTTCTGCTCTGCTCCCCAACCTTTGCTGCACAAAGGGCTCCCTGTTATTTGTCATTAGAAAATAAATAATCTGGATCCTGAGCTGTCAGTTCAGTGCCTTTTTTTGTGGCAGAATAGCCTCTGTGATCCAGGACAAGGGAAGACTTTGCATGATGCATCATAAAGCACAAGTTGTGGAGTTTTGGTTGCACTCTGCACTAGAAATTGTCAGGAATTTCCCCTTCACTGTTAGTTTTAGTTTTGAAGCTATAGTGATTTTAGACACTTTTCAAAAGCATGTAGCAGTCAGTGGCAATAAAGCTAGTCATACCCAAAAGGTTAACAGCAAAAATCTTTAGCAACTTCTGCTGCTTGTTCTTTGACAGCACAGCTGCTGTAGGGGATAGATGTGCCCCAAAATCAACATGATTTGGTAGACTAGAAATCAAAAAGCTCTCATTTTGTTTCCTGCTGCTCCTTTCTGATGGTGCTGCAATCAAATACCACCAGCATTGATCTGTCCCTTGCCATTGCTGTGGCACTGGTGATGGCTGGTTCTGTGCTTTGCTCCTGAAATGCTGTGCAGAGATGTGACCCCACTGTTGAGAGCTATGCCTATTGGTGCCATAGGATGCTGTAGAGGGAAAAGGAAATGTGTGGGGTTGCAAAAGGCAGCAGATGCATCTCATCCCACACAGATGTTCACACATTTTTCAATGCATTGGGAAGTAGGATGGAAGCTCCTCACCCTTCCTGTTTCTTCCAACTGTACAGAAGGGCTTTTCCCCTCTCTTTTTTCCTCCTTTTCTTTTCCTGTGTTCTTACCTCTGAAATCAATGACTTGCTACTTAGGGATGTATAAGGCAGGGAAAACACAACAGGGTTGAATTTATGGTAACTTTCATGCTGAGGAAATGTCACGCTCTAAATGTGATGACAGTGTCATGGGAAGGTGACAGGGGATGAATAGTTTTGAAGATGGAAAAGGGTGAGGATTGGCACCTGATGAGACTTTTGTCTTGTTGTACAAATAAGTTTAATCAAACTCTTGTCTTCTTCCAGGGCCTTTTCCCACCAGGGCAAGGAGCCACGATTGGGGTTGACTTTATGATTAAAACTGTGGAGATAAATGGTGAAAAAGTAAAGGTAAGGAGCCTGACGATTTAAAATGTATATTCATGTGGCAGTACCACAGCTGAGGTTTCTTGCTGCAGCCCTTCCACTGCTGGAAGACGCTCTGGGAAGGTCAGGGCTATCTGGCATGGCTTGGGCAATGCAGGGTCTAATAATCCATGTGCCCCTCCCCACCGTTACTATCAAGATTGTAAAAGTGAACCTACTGGAGGGGAGAAAACAGAACAGGGAGACCTTGCAAAACTGTTGTCCTTGCTTAGGAGACAGTAAGGGCATGCCTGGCTTGGATTGAGGAAGCCCAAAGAAGCATTGCAGTGCAGCCTTTGCTCACTGTGTTTCTGGTAAGCAGAAATTTGTTGCATTCCCACTGGGATGTGCTTGAGGAAAATCTTCTGTGAGCTCTCAAGATGGCCATTAGGGAGAACAGATGTCAAGACTTGTGTGGTTCTGCACAACGAAGGCTCATCTTCCACTTCTGCCAAGTTACAGATTTGGGAGAAGCAGAGCTGATCACAGTATTTGTGTTTCAGCCAACAGGTTGAACTGCAAAGGGCAAAGTTCTACATATTTTTAACTCTTTCACCCTCTAAAATAGGGTGGAAACCACTTCTGGGAAACTGTCCTTGTCCTGAGCTGACTCCCAAACTGAGCCTGAGCATCACTTGGCAGAGAGCTACTTTGCCTGGGCCAAAGCACACAAAGCATGAGATTGGTCTCCAATCTCATGCTTTAATGGGGTCCATGGTTGGGTTCCAGAGCCCAGAAATGTTGGCTGCTACCACTTTGTTCATTAGTAGAGGTTTCACTTGAGGTGCTGTAGTATCTGATATGAGAAAAAAGTACAGTTATTTGAGCCTCTAATATCAAGGTGTCCATGGTCTCTGAGCTGCTCCTGGATTTACTCTGCCTGCATAAAATTCAGGGGCATCAAAGTGAAAATCAACAGTTTTTCCCTTGCTGTCTTTATCAAACCCAATAGTGAGCAAATGCAGGAGTGGCCCCAGTGTGGCAGTGGCTGAGTGTGACACCGAGACCTCTTTTCAAGCTTAAGTGATAGGATGGAAACAGTGGACTTGAGCAGATTTTCAGCCCTGGGTTTTTTTTTTTAACCTGTACCACAGCACCACAGAGGCGTTTTAAGACGAAATTGGGGTGTTGTGTTGCTAAGTTTAGGACATCTGGTTCTCTGTCAAATTCTGCTGGAACCTTTAGAACATCACCAGTATATGAGGTCTGGGGTTTGTACTGGTGAACTTACCCTCAGGATTTGTCTGCATTTGAAGTGTTGCTCCTGTGATATAATCCTGTTTTAAGGCTAATTTGGACTGAGGGTGGAAAGTTCTTAAGAGAATATTGGAAGTAGTTGTGCCAGTATGAGCTATCTCAGGGGCAAGGGTGGTTCAGGGAAGCTCTGAAAGCTAAATGAAAAGTCTCTGCTGCCCTGCAAGTATCTGATGAATGCCCAAGTGTCCTCTCTGAATCACCTTGGGGCAGGATTGTGTGTCACATAACCTTAGCAAGTGCTATCTGGTGTATCTTTATTTCACATGGCCAATACTGGGTTTTAAAGTCCCTCTCCTGCCCCCACCAGTGCAGTAAATTAGAGTTTCAGTGACCAAGCCTTGGTAGGATCTTAGTAGGATACATTTGGGCATTGGAATGAGCCTTCTGGAATCTGGAAGGCAAACAGCTTTCAGTGGTCTTGTAGCTGAAACTTTTTGAGTAAGCAGTGCTTGTGAGAATAAACATTTAATGAGAGGGGAAAGCAGGAATGAGTCAGAGAAAAGAGCTGGTCTGGATGCTAGCTCATTTAGCAGTGCCCAAGCTGTGGCTCTCTTGCCTCTGTGCTGGGCAGCCTCCCCTGCATGTCTGCTGGGCTCCAGAATGAGGGAGCAGAGCTGTTTACCAAAAGAGTTTTCAGATTTGAAAATAAATTGTGGATTTCTGGGGAAAAATACTTTCCAGCTTTTGAAATAGCATTATAAACTCAGTGGAGAGGGACTCGTTAGTATGAAAGCTGTGTGCAAGCTTTTCCAGACATGAGCAGCTACCAAAGCTCACTGCCCAATGAGCTGAGAGAGCACTGTGCAGTTGTGAGGGGATTTTGATCTGCCTGGCTTCTTCCAATAAACTCCAAAAATACTCTGGATAACTGCAACCAGCTCATGAGCTAGAGAAGAGGCATTCTTATTCCTTCTTGGGAATGGAAGCTGCTGTTTTTAGACATCAGGGGTGGGAGAAGTGACTTTCCCCCTCCAGCCCCTTCAGGCTGGCAGTTCTGCCCACTGCAGAGGGAGATGCTAGAAGTTGCATGGAAGCTGACAGACCTGCAGCTCCCCGTGCCAGCTGACTTTGTGCCTTGCATTTCAATCCACAAGTGCAGGAACAGAAACAAATAACGCTGGGGGAAGGGAAGCCAAAGAGAGAAGAGCAAAGTGCTTTCCTCACATTGGTTTTACCCTGAAGGGATTTTTAGGTCAAAATGGTGTTGCTATCAAATAAAAAAATATAATATAATAAAAAATTAAATAATTTTTTTTTTTTTTTTTTTTTTTTTTTTTTTTTTTTTTTTTTTTTGCTGTTGACCACCCTTCCTTTCTCTGGCCAAAGCTGCAGATCTGGGACACGGCGGGCCAGGAGCGGTTCCGGTCCATCACGCAGAGCTACTACCGCAGCGCCAACGCGCTGATCCTGACCTATGACATCACCTGCGAGGAGTCCTTCCGCTGCCTGCCCGAGTGGCTGCGGGAGATCGAGCAGTACGCCAGCAACAAGGTCATCACCGTGCTCGTGGGTAAGACACCCTGGCCTGAGGGGCCAGCTGGACCTGCCTTGAGCCCAGTGCAGGGACCTTTCCTTCTGCACATAGCCCAGGGTGCTCAGGGTAGAGTTCGGGGTGCCACAGCCACCTCCTGAAGTGTACTCCTGTTTTGGGGCTAAGGCCGTTGCCTGCCTTAGAGGAGGGATGCTTCCCACCAGTCGATCCCATAAGGGACTGCTGATGGTGCAGCTACCACTGAGCTAAGAATGGAGCTGTTCCCCTTGTGACTCCAAGCTCAGATCTCCACAAATAAGTGAGGACCTGCTCGGGCTGGTGATGTCTGTAGTTTATTATACTCCATAGGTGTGGAACAACCAGTCCTATGTGGTCAGAATCTGGGAGCTGCATCACTTGTGTGGATCATAGCATTCATAGGTGGGGCAGAGCTGGAAAACTGGATGTTCTTGCATGGATTTTGGGGAGACTAAAAATAAACATCGGAATGTTATATTAATCTGTAGAGCTTCAACTCAAGGCAAAACAGACCTCAGGCCATCTGTCTGCTACAAGCGAGGGGAAGGTTATTTTGCCTACCAGTGCTTTTCCATACTCTGCTTTCAGCATCTCATAGTTGGGACTTGGCTTTTAAAGGTCCAAGAATATATAAAGAACAGTGGAAAAATAACTTGGGAAAAGCTAAGAAGTTTCATGCTACAGTATCACCTTTAATAGTTTGCTATTTAAATGAAAAAAATCTAGGTCATTGTAAGAGGTGTCTAAAAGTGTATTTTAAAATTGAAAAATTTTTTTTGAGTTTAACATGCCCCAGTGCTACTTCAAGTAAGCTGTGGGGTTTGTAGAGCTTTCACACAAGAAACTCCATGAGTATGGCCTGGGTACAAATGGTGCAGAAATAATTAATAAATGACTAACAAATGTACATTAATTTTTTTCAGTGAACATTAAGTTAATTGCTAGCATCTACAGCACAACATATAAATCATATTTTTGTCATAACACATGCTTTGAAGATGGTGACACCCATAAATCACTTGTGATGAGTGATGATCTGTTTAGAAGGGTAACTTCAGTGCATTCAGTGGGTCCAGGACACTGCTTTATTGGGAAATATCTCCAATGAGGGGAAGGCAATGAGAGAAGGCTTGCTGGTGGAAACACCACCTTTTCCTCCCATGAGCTCTCACAAAATTGCTGTTAGGAGTGGGGCCAGGAGAGGTTTCCTCCTGAACCTGCTGAGTCTGTGAACAGAGCGTCCTGTTATTGCGGGTCCTGGTCTGTTACCTTTGTTGTAAGATTAATTTATGGCAGGAACATCACGTTTGAAGTTAAGTGGCCAGCAATAGTGTATAATCGTATCAGATGCTTGCTTGAGGCTTTAATCAACTGTCTGCTAGACAGATCTCTCCAAACCAAAGGGCTGGTTTCTCACCCCACCTTCACTCTGCAAGTGCCACCCAAGCCCATCCCTTTTCCAGCCTCCACAGCCAAATCCTATTCTGGAATATTGAAATAGGGAACCTTCTTTCCATGCCAGGCTTTTTAAAAAGCTCTAATGAAGATCACATTTAGTGTCTCATATGCTATAATTGGCATTTTAAGTGCTCCTCAGAGCAAGCACAGGAGATCTTTCAATAGATGTTAGCATGGAAATCCTTTAATGTTGGTTGATAGCAGCAAACAGATGCACTGGTGCTAAATTAATGCAAACTGGCTTGGATGTTCACAGGGCATATTTCATTACATGAGCTGATGTTAAATGGACTCTGGTGTTTCAGGAAATTCATTATTTGGAGGGGAGAGCAAGCACTAGGAGTTACATATCCAAACCACTGTCCATACATCTATCAAACCAAACTCTTATTTATCCTTTATAGACCTCAGTTTCTCTTGGTTTTGAAATCAAATTAACTCCTTTTCTAAAATATTTTATCAATGCAGGTAATAAGATTGATTTAGCTGATAAGAGGGAAGTCTCCCAGCAAAGAGCTGCAGAGTTTTCTGAAGCACAGGACATGTACTATTTGGAAACGTCAGCAAAAGAATCGGATAATGTGGAAAAACTCTTCCTGGACTTGGCCTGCCGGTTGATCAGCGAGGCACGACAGAACACCCTTGTGAACAATGTCTCATCCCCCTTACCAGGAGAGGGGAAAAGTATCAGCTACTTGACTTGCTGTAATTTTAATTAAAGAGCTGGCATGTGATTGCCCCTTCTGCCATGGGCCAAGTGGATTTTTCTTTTCTATGCTGGGATTTATCTACTTGAAGGAATTCCTGCCAATCTGACCTATCTGGCTTACTCAGAGTCAGATTACAGTCCTGGAAACATGGCAGGCTGATGGCTCCAGCTGCATTGCAATGTAGCAGAATACTACAGGGTTTAAATTTCATTTTTCTTGCAGTCTATGGAGCAGGTCAGAAAAGGAAGAATTGCACAAGTGCTTTGTGTAATGCAGAACATGAGCTGTTTTGTTTCCTTCCGTGGGAGAGTAGACCAGCCTTTCTTGAAGACACCGAAGAGAACAAAATCTCTCTTGCAGAACAATGTGTTTAATCCTTTTTAAAGTAAAGCCAAGTAAGAAGAAACGCAACAATGAATGCTGACTTTGGGCTACCCTGGCAATCCTCTGGGCTGCCAGCGAGCGAGCTCTTAGGATGTGTACATAATGTCTGCCCCTTGTCTCCATGGAGGACTCTGGTGTTTGAAATAGTGTTATGTCTCTCATCTACAGGCACTTTCATGAACTTGGAATAAACAAAAAAATTACATATAGCAGCATTTTCAAGGTTGAAGAAGACATGGATACGGCTCAGTTGCTCTCTTTGGTGCTAGCAGTTCAGCAAATATTCCATAGGCCAAACGTAGTCTTATCACATTACTGTCTTCTGAATGTGTAACTTAGACTGGTTAGGAAAAAAACACTAATAAGCACTGTTCATAAAAATAAAAAAAAAAAAAAAATCTCATTACCTCTTTTTCTAGGCCTGAACATAGTGGGAATGGACTGTGTGCTTCTTTGATATCCAACAAAGGATGAAAAGACTTTCCAGAAATAAAAATAAATAAATAAATTAACCATTCCTCCTCTAATTAGTCATGTCCTGATGTAAAAGTTAGCCTTGGGAAAGATTATTGGTGGACTTGGCAAAAGTGCACCAGACATGACCAAAGTCTTGTGCGTGCATGGATGACATGTAAGGGTTCAAAGGAAGCACAGTCTGAGCTGGCAGTCTGCAATGTGTCCAGCTGAAAAACAAAGCCTGTAGATACAGCTCTTGTTGGAAGGCAGGAGTACAAATTTGTAGAGGGTTTGTTTGATGGTAAGTGGAAATAGCAATGGGTTGCGAGTGGTGTCCTTACATGTCTGCTCCATCCAGCTCTCACCTTGTTGAACTGCTCTCAAAGATGCTCTTAAAGGTCTCTTCTTGGCATCTGGTCTCTCTGCTAGAGTAGCTTTTAGGTTCAGGGCTGTGGAGTAATTTTATTTACCTGATGCTTTGTACCCTTAAATCCCAAACTCTGGTACATGTAACTGTTTAGGCAACTTCTTCCTACAGAACCTCTGAAGTGAAAGCACCCTGGAGTTAGGGATGTTGCTCCATCTCTAGTGCCATACACTGCATTGCAAATTTACATGTTGGAATGGAAGCAAAATCAGAAGATAGTGAATGCGCACATAAACAAGTATATTTAGGAGTTTGAGTTCAGTTTAGCTAATCTGGATAAATCTCTCCTGGCGATTACATGGCTGTGATATGCTGCAATTTAGAGTTAATCAATATTATTTGGCTTTTACTGAAGATTATAATAGAGCTTTTGTATTGACATAAGAAGCTGCCAGTAAGTACTTCTTGAAAAAAACAGCGATAAAAAAAGAGAGGCATTTGAAATGCTTTTTTTGTTTCCTGGAAAGATTTCTTTAGGCTGTATTATGTTGTGCCTTTGATATGTAACGAGGAGTTGACTCTGTCAGAGAGGGGGCTTATTGGTTTGTCATATGGCCATTTTTAATATTTTCTTGCTATTTTTAGGTCATTTTTTATGACTAGTGGTAAAAGGAAGATGTGGAAGTTGTGGTATGAAGCTTCTTTGTCATTTAGGTAACATTTAGCAAAGAGCTTCTGTAAGTGTGAGATTTTGGGGGAGACGTCATATGCTGCTCTGCTCTGGTCCGTTTCAGTCTCTCCTCATGTTGTAATCAGGAGGATTTGGAAATGTGTGGGACTTGGTGGCTTCTGCTGTGCCTGGACCATGTGATACAGCTTGTGCTGAAGAGCAGTATCTTTCTTCCTGAGCATTCCCCAAATCACCAAATGCAGCTTCATTTGAGCTTGTGAAGAGCGCCCAACTCCAAGACAGCTGATTCTGCACAGCCCTTAAGTAGTTCTTTAGAGCTGGGCTTGGGATGTTCCATGGCAGGTAACACTCAAGTTAAAAATCAATACCATGTGTATTTAATTTGTAGTAGCTCTCACTCCCCGAAACTGGACCTGCCAGCATATAGTTGATAACAAATAGGGCAGGGCTCTCTGATCTGCTTAAATAAGGAAGCAGGAGACTGGCCAATAAAACATCTATGGGTTACTCAGCCTAGTTTCCAAAAAGATCAAAGCTGGGCAGCTACTCTTCATCCCTGCCAAGTAGCACTATAAATGCATTTTACAGTGCTCCTTGCATCACTTCTGGAACTGGAACATGACTGAACAAACAGAGCTGGTCAAATAGCAGAAACTGCTAACTTTATTTTCTTGGATATTTACTTTGAGATTTCTAGAAGCCTAAATCTTTTCTCAGCGCTTTCCTAATCTGTAGGTGACCATTTTGGAGATTAGATGCCTACTAGCAACTTCAAAGCACTGGTTCTTTTTACTGCTAGTGTAATAATCTTTGTGTGAGGACTCCCATCTCCAGACAGTGATGTGCTTTTGTGGCAGGGTGGAGTGCTGTGGTTGGGCTGATGGCTCAAGTGAGTGACCTGACTTCTCCAGTCAAATTTGAATTATTCATTTCAGTATTTATTCTGTGTAGACTTAAAAAGTTGAAAGGAAACAATGGTGGTATGTGCAATGCTTTTTACACAGTCATAAACCAAAGCTGTAGTTTGAGACTCACCTCTCTTTCTGCTGTTTGCAGACATGCTTCTCGTTGAAGAAGTGGTGTTTTATTGTAGTAACCCCTTTACTGGAGTTCCTTTTACACACCTCTGAATATCTTTGTAGTGCATACAGCCAAACTTTCATTGTAACACACTGAGGGCTTATCTTCTCTTCTACAGTCTGATCCAAAGCTGAAGGCTTCCCAGCTGGAAGAGGAACTTTATCAACTGCAGAATCTTGAAAAATAAAAAAATCCCAATTATGTGATAATCAGCTCTCCAACTAAACACCTTGCTAGATTTTTGAGAGAACTGTCAGTAAAAACCATGTCATGCTTGCTGGATAAAGTATACAAAACCCATGCAGGATTGATATAATGGGGCCAAATTTGACTGGAAATGTTCTCTATTATCACAAGAGCCAGCTTGAATTCATTTCGTTGCTGGATTTGAATGTGTTTTGAGGGTGATATATTCACAGCCATGGAGTAATCTTATTTCTGGCTGAATGTTAATTTTTGTAGTAGTCCTGTAAGGAGACCCTTTTGTGACATTTTTAGCAGAATGATTATGTCCAAGCAGAAGCCAATGCTGGATGATCAACAGAGGTTTGCTTAATCTAGCAAGCCTGTTTACAGAGATTAGTAGAAGCATCTCTGAAAACTGGGTGGTCTAATCTCTGATTTCCAGTGGGAGCCACTGATTGAGTCAGGCTGATCTTGAGTAAACCACCAAACATTCAGTGCTTCAGATCACTGGATGTGAAGTACTTGCTGTGAAGTTTTGCATTGGGTGTTGACACTGAGAATTTCCTGAGACAAGCCATGACTCCAACTCCCTTCTGTCCATATTTGTGTTCCTCCATGAAAGTGCTAGGGGACAAAAAGCCCAAATATTAAAAAAAAACAAACAAAAAAAACCAAACAAAAAACAAACAAACAAACAAAAAACTTCAGGTCAAAGAAATAAGATGGAAATTGTGAAATTATGAAAAGTGAAAAAAAAAGTGAAAAAGTTAAATTATGAGCTCTGTAAAGAGAGGGGATGCTGGGTGCCTCTTCCTACCTCAAACCCTGAAGTCTTGATTTGACCTCCAGCAAAGCTGTTTGAGCGTGCAGTCAGGTACGTGTTTGTGCTGAATGCTAAATGGCTCTGTGATCATTATTTATTAAAAAACACATGGAAAATTGTCAGGCAAGATACTTTGTTCTTTGCTGTAGAACACATGAAACAGTCCTTAAAATCTGTCAGCCTGCTGGTGCTGTTTGTGTTTTTTTTGGAGATGGCTGTATTGGTAACAGTTGGCTCCTGCTAGTCTAGGTTTAGCGGTTAATGGCTATCGAATTCCTTCAGCATCAGTAATAACAGCAGCAGAGTGGGGCTGACACAAGAGACAGTGATTTGAAAAGAGGGAAAGTCGAAGTTAGTGATGCAGAAGCACGGTGGGTGCACTCACATGGGACAACAGGCTTTCCAGAGTTTTTGCTGACAAGGGATGTGATTAGTTAGAGTCAAATCCACTGGGTTTTGCCTTGTTTGTTATCCCTAAGGATTGCTGTTTGTTCAGCTGCTTTTCCACTTGTCTTCTCTTTCCAGTATGAAGGACTGTCTGTAAATTAGGTTGAAATGTTGAGCTGGCATGATTCCTACCGTCAGAGACTGAATTCAATTGGAAAATAGGTGAAATTCTCCAGCTCTTGAAACAGGCTGAACAAACATGCAGGATATATTGCCCTTTGGGAATCTGTGGTGCCCTTGGGGTCAGATATGGCTAGAGACACTATCACAGAAACCCTCTCCTGTCTGTGGGGCAGAAAGAATGCTACAGGCACTTCTGCAATGGAAAGATGACTCTCTGGAGTAGAAAATGCAAGTAAAGAGATGGTTCCACATGCTCAGGATTTTATCCATCTCATCCTCTTTTAAAATTGTATCTATGGATTAGATTTTGATTGCTCTGGGCTTTCATAAAGGTTTGCTTTGAAAGTCTGAAATTCTGCATTCTTTTAGTGTCAAAGCACCCAATATACTTATGTGATTGGCTCCTACCTACCCTGAAACAAAATCCTTTTTTGGGTTAATTCAGTTAGAAAAAGGTGTTTCTAGAGGATACTTTGTGGATTCCCTGTGAGGAAGTATGGAAACTTTCTGTCCTTTAAAAAATGTCTCTGTACATAAGGGCTCACCAGAAACCCTCTGGAGCCAGAGGAAATACTTAATCAATTCTAGTAGCAAAAACCCTGTTAAATCAAAATCTTTTCTTCCTCTTTTTATAAACTTCGTTATCTCAACAGATTTGGGGTCTGACATCAACCTTTTTCCTTGGATCAGTTCTATCCTCTTGTTGCTGTGGGTAATAATTGTTGTAGCTGCTGTTCAAGGATCATAATTTTGAAGGACAGTCTTGTCTTATGATGATGAATGGTGGGGAAACAATAGTTTGATTTCTTGTAAGCAAGTAGTGCATCCTAAGCAGAGCAGCCTCAACTGGAACTGGTGATGTGTTTGAAATGCAATCATCCACTTGAGCTGTAGCTAAATGTACCATAAATGTTACTGATCTCACATCTGCCTCAGTTTAGGATTTGTCTTGGCTGGGAAAGCAGACAGCAGGGTAGTCATGCTGACCATGGTGCAGGGCTCCCAAAGCAGCATGCTGCCTGGCTCTGACTTACCCCTCTCATCACCACCTCACTCACCTGACCCAAAGTTGCCTTTGCTGTACTGAGCCATATCCAGCTGGGATAGATCAGCATCTGTCATCACTCACTGATCCCATCAGAACCTTTCCCTTCATGTGAAGGAGCTGTATCTTGAACCAGAAGTAAAGACTATGCCATGTGAGTCACAGGTGTGTGTTTCTTTCTGAGTGGGAGCCACAAAGCCAGAGAAAAACCTCTCCTCTGAAGCTTGCTCCTTCAAATGCAGTCAGTGGGGGGAAGATAACCCGGACAGAGCAGAAAATGAGATGGCAGTGAGTGTAATTTAGGCTGTAAGTATTGTCAGTGAAAAATTAGACTGGTTTTAGAAGCACAGCCAGGGTCAGCAGCTCAGCTTCTCTATCTGGATGAACAGGAGCTGGGTTTACAATACTTGGAGATTGTCTGTGTTTTCACATTAATAACTTGCAATTAGGACTTGGTGGATGTGACCACATTTTTTAAACAAGTTATCATTTTCCAGTAAGCTCAGAAGATAATTTTAGCTCTGCTTAGTACTACAATATTACTCAAAAACAGATGCCACTTTTACATTTGCACCTTTGCTTTTTCCACTTCTGTTTATCTTGGGATAACATTCTCAAGGACATGCACACTCGTGAGTACACGGTGGTGGTGCCCCTGATGAGCATTTTCTGAATGCCTGGTCCTCAGGCAGAAAATGACATGGCCAAACCCTCTGTCAGTCATGGTTTTAGCTGTGCACAGTACCCTGGAGGCAGAGGGATGTTAAAAGTATTCTTATGTTTTCATGGGCAGCAGTCAAGGGCTCTAGAGTGTCTGGTGTCACATGAATGCAAACCTTGGTACTTTTCAAAGCTTGATTCCTCTAGTACCTCTCATCAATGAATCTGCTCTTCTTTAATTACTGCTCATGCCTCAAGCACTGTGGAGGGATGATCTGATTGCATGAACCACTGGGTCTGACTCCTGCTTTAGTTAGAAAGGAGAGCATAAGAGGCTCATTTTCTGTGCCACCTCGAGCTTCTTACTATGGACATAAAGTTAATAATTCAATAAGCCCCTTCTTACAGGACCAATAAAAGAGATTCAGACATTAGGAATTTATGGGAGTTTGGTGCAAATGAGTTGCTCTCTAGTGAGTAGGTGGATGCTGCCCTCCATCCAGTGGGACTTGGGGCAGTGTGGAGGAGGAGCTGTTACTGGGGGGATGCTGTGAATGTCTCCGAGGGCTGGGGTTGCATCATTGGCATGGAGCTTTAGTAAAACCAGTGTCCTAGCAGCTGAGTCTTTACAGAAGGGGAAGCAGAGGAGAGGGAATGCCAGTTTTACATTTTAATAGAGGGGGAATAAAATACTTGGTCTATGGTGGGGAGAGCTGCTATGATTTCAGGCACTGCCAATGCCTCAGCTTTTGCAGACTGTTGGGAAGAAAGGGTTACCACTCGCCCCACACACAGCCAGCTCTGAAGGGGGAAAAAACTAACTTCTGAAGCCAACATTTTGGTGGAGAAAAGGCCCTCTAATGAGAGTGTGGAGCAAGCCCAGTGCTTGTTACTATGCTGATTGGGAGTGACAAGTATATCTCTGGATATTAGGGAAGTAGTTTTAAATATGCCATAGTTTTTAGCATAATAAGATGCACTGCAGATATGTCACATCCATTTTATTCTCCACAGCTGTTTACAAAAGGAAAAAAAAACCCCAAAACCCTGAGATTGGAGCAGCTGCAGTCACTCAGCTGTCAATGTGGGACAAGGCTCTTTCTGCTCTTTTATTTCCACTTCACTCTGTTCTGCTACACATATTTGGCTGTTCTGTGAATTTGCAGATCATGAGATTTTTTTCAAACTGCTTTTGATCTATACAGAAAGACTCACCCAGTTCTCATTTGAATTCATTAATACTTTGAGTAGGCATTTTAATTTTATGTTTACTGGCTTGTTTCCCTTTGTAATGTTATCTAACTGACAAGTTTGTCGTGCTCTGCATTACCTTTAGACTTTTGAATCTAAAACATTTCCTCTTTCCTGAAAGCTATGATAATTTTTAGAGATGCTACAAAGGCATCTTCTTTTCCTCAGGAGAAAACCTGAATTACCCTCAGCTTTGATTACTATCAAATCAACTTTGAAGCACGTAATTTCTTTTACAGCATGAACAAAGTATATTTTATACCATCAACTATAGTTTGAATTGCAGTTTAAAAATCTGCTTAAGCACTAACAGCAGCATTTTGTTTGTGATTTCCACGCCAGGGAAGTCACAGCAATAAAGGAATTTTCTGTGTTGGAGTTTTTCCCACAAAGGTCTGCTGTCTTCTCCCCAACAATTGTGAATTTAGCACAATGTACAGAATTTTAGCAAGAACCCTGATTCCTAAACATTTGGCCAGAAGGATGAGGAGAGGATGTGTTTTTTGTTGATCAAGCACAACCATTTCAGTGGAAAAAATGCACTACAGCTGGTCAGCCAATTGATCTCATTGGTGGGGCAGTGCTGTCTTTGGGGAGGGCATAGGTGTTAGCAAATCATCAAGCTGTGAATCAGTCACTGTCAGAAGCATTTGGCTTGTCTCTTCTTTAAGTTCTTGTGGTCAAATGTGGTAGAGCGGGCTTGAGAAAGGAGGATGTTTTGGATGACCAGGATGATGAATGTATGATGCTTCACATTTATTTGTAATGCCCTTTTTATACTTAGAAATTGCTTACATGTGTATCTGTATGTAAATAAATGTTTAATCCTTTCCACTTGGTGTTTAAAGTGTTTGATTTGTTTGGTTTTTGATTTGGACTGCAAAGCAAAATTGCCTTAAATAAGAGGCATTCATTTGACATGATTTGACATTAGACCAGCAAACGAATGGCTACTAAGGACTTTCTGCTTGGGCTGAGGTTCTTGCAGCACTGAGACCTCACAGGAAGAGCAGATGTAGAGCTGCTGCCCATGGGAGTGAGGTCCCTTCGCACTAGAAGAGGAAAAAAAATACTCAAAGTAGGAGAAATTGTGGAGGTTTGAAATGCCAAAGAAATGCTGGCATCAGGCACTAGAGGGTGACCTTTGACAGAGGCACCATCCACTCACTGACCTTGCAAACCTGTGGCAGGTTAAACTCTTGTCCTAGCAAGATGCTGGATTTGTGTAGGATTAATGTTGGGTGATGGTTGGATGCCTCAGTTGTTTTTTATTCTTTGATACAGTAATTTTTTTTTCTTTAATGCCATTCCTTCTATTCAGCCTTCAACTTGCTGTTTTCATTCTCATTGTACTCCACTGGAGCTCCCCAATGACCTGCCTTCCTTGAGGCCTAGAATCCTTTTGGACAAGATCTCCCACTTTAAGCCTTTTGTCTTTTGGTAAATACATAAAATTTGTGCTCTGACTCCTTCTGGGGATCAGGTTTCCTCCCCTGTGCTCTGCCCCACTTCAAAGATGACTCCTGGTAACACTCCACTGAGAAATGAGCTGTGAAGCTTGAAGACACTGTGTGTCTTTTATTGCCTCTTCTACTGACCTTGAAGCTCCTTCCTTGGTAAATATCTGACATGAGGGCTGGACCATCTGCTCTTCCTTCCCCAGGAAGCTGGCAATTGGAGTCAGTGAGAGAACAGAGAGGTATTTGGATAGGGAAAAGTCCCTGTATGCTTCTAGGTAAGAAGGAGGCAAAGGGAGGGGAAGGAAGCATCCTTCAGATGCTCAGACCTCTTGGGAAGAGAATATTTACTGAAAGGAAGAAGGGCTGGAGTGTGCTGCTTTTGGGGGTGAAGGCTGGAGAAAACAGACCAAGCTCTTCCTTCCAAGGAGCAGGTACCCACTGAAATGTGCAACCTTCTTTTTCAGCAGGTGTAGCAGCAAGGGTACAGCCTGTGCCAGGGTGAAAGGAGTGTGAGCACATTGTGAGCAAAGGCTCCCTGCAAAAAGGGAACAGGCTGCCCAGGGGAAGAAGTGCAAGGCTGACTGACTACAGGAGTGAAAGCAAGAGAGCTTTTTCTGCCTCTCTTCCATCCTCTCATGGTCAGTCTCCCTACCGAGCATGTGGGGAGCTCTGCCCAGAAGATGTCATCTTGCTGACAGGGGCCTGTCACACAACAATACTTTTTGCTCTCACCCTGTGTGCAGTCCTCTTGCACAAAGCACAGGAGATCTGATTGCCCTGCTTTAATTTCAACGGTATGGCACAGACAGTCCTGCCTAATTTAAAATCTAGTCTTGATTTATGGATTTCTATGCATGGGGAATCAATCACAAACCCTGTAAGCATTTTCAGGAGTTTTATTACCCTCAGAATTAAACATGCTGAGCCTTAGCCTTTTTGTACAAGCTTATAATTATAATCACATCAGCCTGCACCAAAGCTATCACTAACTGTAGTATGTGAATGAATTGTCTGCTGAAAAAATCACTCGTGCTGGACCAAACATTTCATGTCAAGATGCTGTCAGGTATATGATGTAGAAGCTCTGGCAGTGTTTCATGGCTAGCTTCATCAAGTCTCTGGTGTCTCACTTGGATCAGTTCTAACCCCTGGTGATAGAGTGGGTATCTGTCCAGTTCATCACAAGGGAGTGCTTGAAGAGCCAATGATAACTGCAGTACCCTAGTATGTGCTGTAGTAGAAAAAAACTGATTTCAAGTGTTATGGTGTCTTAAAACCATTTTTGTATTGCCTTTGCTATGCTCAGTGATTTGGGTATGAATAATGCTTTCACTTCATTTCTTCTATATAAGCTATACATGCAGATTTATAATTTCCAGGCAGGCAACATTTCTTACTCCTTTTCCACTTGCCCCAATAAAATCCCCAAGTAGGATTTTATTTGCAATCCATAAAATCTTTTCAATAGGCACAGTGCTTGGTAAATGCAGGCACAAGTCCAGGACTTTTTACTTGGCCTCATCCTGGAGCCCTGCCCTACCCTGACTGAAGCAGCCCTGGTGCGGTTTTGGTGTGCTGATTTGCTGGGCTAAAGCTCAGCTGGACAACTCAGCAGCAGCTTGCAAAGCCTTTAAAACTCCTGCTCTTACCTCCTGTCCCTCTGGCTGTGCCAGGAAGCCTTGCATAGGCAGCTCTGTGTCCTTTACAGCAGAGCCCTGCCATGTCCTGCAGCAGGGCTGGCACTGCACTGCTGCAAGTGATTCCATTCACAGGTTACCTTGGGCACAGAACAACGGAATGGTCTGGGGTTGGAAGGGACTTTAAAGATCTTTAAGATTGTTCCAATCCCCCTGCCATGTTTCTCAGAGCTTCATCCAGCCTGGCCTTGAACACTTCCAGGGATGGGGCATCCACAGCTTCTCTGGGAAGCCTGTGCCAGTGCCTCATCACCCTCACAGTGAAATTTTTCTTCCACGTATCTAACCTAAATTTTCCTCTTTCTCAGTTTAAAAACATCATCGGCTTATCAATTAGACACTGTTAAAATTTGTGATGTCTAATTCTGCTCCTTTTCTGTCTCTCTGCTCTAACAAGATGTTCCTTTTTCTTCTGTTTATGTCTAGTGTTCAGGGACTGCAGGGCTCTAGGCTTGAACATGTCAGAAGAAATCTTGTGCCTCTTTCCACTGCCATCTGCTGTTGCAGGATCCTTAAACACCAGAAGAACTTTTGTGGTATGCTTGAGTATCTTGCTGGGGACAGCAAGAAGAGATAAGGTCTTTCAGTGATCTCCAGAGCTGTGCTCCATGTCCTTTCAATGTCAGGCAAGTCTTTGAACCCGTGCCTAGATTTCAACTATAAATAGGGAGGGGAAAAAAATAATAAACAAACTAACCAATGGTGACTTGGAAAAGTTTCTTTGTAGAAGGAATTTACCTGTGCACACCTGCTGAATAACCATGTGTAACTTTTTCTTGGGTTGGCCTACAGCCTCAGCACATCTGCACCCTTGGCAGGAGAGGCTGTACCTCATTTATACCCTGCTCAGCCACAGGAGAAGTTTGTTTGATTCCAAACACCCTTCTCCCTCCCATCCCTCAAAAGGAAAAACATTTGATTAGAAGGTGCAGAACTTAGGCTAGAGACCGAGAAATTGAAAAACTTTACCTGTATGTTCTGTGACAGTGATCCACACTAAAAATTATGGATAAGGAACAAAATAGTGAGAGCAAATGCCCTTATTCCTGAAAAACTCTTCTGAACAAAGAGGGAGGCTTAAGTAGGTGCTGTTGAAATTATGAGGCCTCAAACAGGGGAAGATAAAAATATTCACCTTGCAGCTGAGAAGAAACCAAGTAAACCCTCCCTGTCACCATTCACAATGTAAATGGTTCATATTCATTTTATACCTCAAAAGAATTAGTCACAGCAAGTACTTTTAGGTTGTTTCTGGTTCTACAAGTGTGGTGTGTCCCCTCCACCCCCTTGGGCCACACTAGGACCTCAAAACTCTCACTCACAACAAAATGTCAGCATTTTCAGACTGCTCAGATCCTGTGCCACCAGATTCCTATATCCTTCTGCAGGACCTGACTTACAAGCTTGCAAGCAGCAGATCTTGCAAGCAACAGATTTCTCTGTTCAATGATTCTAAATGCAACTGTTCTGGGTTAGGGATATGGAAGACCTTAAAGCAAGGAGAGGAAAGACACTGTCAGGAATCTGCCACTAAGCGTCTTTAACTTGAAAATGCCTGCAGGAAAACTGGGAGCTGCTACCAAGCTCTCAGGATGGCCCCCTTCACCCAACTCAAGGCTGCCACAGGATCCCAAATGGGCTCAGAAACAAGGCACCATCATATTTTTGATAAAAACTTGTCCCTTCTCCCGAGAGGGTCATCAGGCAAGAATCTGGAGTGGCTCTTATGATGAAAAGACAACAGTGAACATATTAAAACACTTCACCTACCTGTACATTATGAAGTGAGATCTATTCAATACCCATACATTTACAAAAGTGTTTATTGCACATCCTGATCAATTTTCAAGAAAATACAGTAAATAAAAATTCTGATTTCCCTCATCTCTGTGGTACAAAGGTCTGAAAATAAATTGAACTCCTCTTTGCAAGACATATGCTGACACGTGTATAAATAATTTAACTTTTTAACAGCTCTTTTCTTCCACTGGATCCTTCCCAAAAGTTTTAAAAAAATAATTAAAAAGAACACAGCATAGTAATGTATCTTTCTTAGTATTTTGCCTTATTGGAAAAAGGGGTCCGTGCTTGGAAGAAGAGCTCAGGAGACCAGACAGTTGGCCCTTCCAACACAACCCCTGAATAATTTCCACCTGAGAGGTGATTCTCACCTTCTGAAGGGGAACAAGTTTTCAGGACTGGACCATTTAAAAATGAGGTCTTGGCGACACTTGCAGATAAAGGAGATGTTAGAATCCTGGCTCTATCCCTAGGGCTTATTCTCTCATTTTGGTTGAGATTTTCATCAATTTCACTGTCCTTTCTGTTTTCAGAAATAGGGTTCCTGCCAGTGTGCCCACAGGTGGATTGCAAGTCAGCAGCCCAGGTAACTGTTTTTAAATCTAAAGATGCAGTTGGTTTTAGCCCTTTGTTTGAAGATGAAGGGATCCACTCCTCCAAGCTGGGAGGCAGTTGGCTGTTAAGGAAGTGCTTGGAAGCAGAGCTACCACTTCCTTTTTCTTCCCTGTTCCTCGGTCTCCCACGTTTCCTTAACTTGCCAGTAAGCTGCTGCAGCAGAGTGTTCTGAAAGGAAGACCTGGATCGCTTGCACTTGGAATGGATTTTAGTGGGATTTTTAGGGGTGAAGATGGTGGTAAAAGAGCTTCTTTCCCCAACAGGCCACAGTTTCTGCAGAGGTTTTGTCATAGGAGTTGACTGTGAATAAGGAACAAAGTCCTGAGCGCAAACTGAACTGCATTCTGAATCACAGAAGGAGTAAGTTGCAGGTGTGCTGTGCTTGCTAAAAGGAGACTTGTGTAGGGATGAGCTCAGTTTTGAGCTGCAAGGAACACCTCCAGGAGAAAGCACAGATTCAGCTGCCACCTTCTCTGTCAAAGTATCTTCCTGTATTAAAGAATTACATGATTTATTTAAGAATTCCACAGGTTTTGATACCTCTCTTACACTTGCATCAAAGAGATCAGCCGAAGCATTGTAGCTGCCTTCAGGGAAGATGTTGTTCCACTGCAGCTCTTTCCTACTAACACTTCTGAAGGTATTATCTGACAGTTCTGTCAATGGTTTTAATTCTCTTTTATACATCCTTCTTGCATTGTTGGGAGTTGGTGGATCAGAGACCTGGACCCCTGTGAGTGTAAGATCAGTTTTTTGGCTTGGTGTAGAATAGTTTTCTTTATATTCACAAGCAGCTAAACAGCTTTCACATGCAGAATGCACACAGGTGGCTGTCTTGCTCTTTTTTAAACAGGAAGTTTCTCTATGCAGCCTAATAAAAGACCAAGATGAATTTGCAGGGTCAGTATTTGCTTCTTTGGACTGCACACATCTGCCCTGAGGAATGGAAAGCTCTGGTGTAACTGGCAAGGATGCTCCACCTTCCTTGAGAGTTGAAGATAAATCACTAGGGGAAGACTCATGTTGTGAGACATCACTTGGAGGGTTTGCCTTTGACTGAAGACAAGCAAACCCTGTGTTCTCCCAACTATCATTCTCTGCTGGTGGCAAGAGCCTCCCTGAGACACTGGCTGCAGGCAAATCACCTACAGCTTGCCTGGAATAGGATCTGTTAAGATTTACACCCAACTTGCTACTTTCAAGATGGACACGTTTGCCTGCATCAAGGCTGGGTGACGTTACAACACTCCTGCCATCCTCTATTCTGGCTAACAACTCATTTAGGCTTTCTGAGAATGGGAGCTCTTCCCAAAGCATAGAGTCCATCCGAGACACTCCGGCTACATTTACATGATTAGGAGATGAAGCATCTCTCTTGCAAACAAGGGAGTTGTGGGATTTTTCTGGGTAACAATAATTTCTACTATCAGTTTTTGGGTAATTGTTTTTTACCTCAGATTCCAAGGGATGTTGTAACAACTTGGAACTGTTTCCACGTGAACATTCGGTGTTTGAAGAGGAAACTCTCTCCAATTTATCAGTTGCAGAGATACCGTCAGTCCGTCTAAGCTGTGAACTCGATTCATTATCCTTCTCTTTATCCCCTTCCTTCCCAGAAGGGATCAGAAACTGTGAGTCCCAAAGAGTTTGATTGTTGAGGCTCACACTGCCCAATTCTGCAGAGACAGGCCTCTCCTCTTGTTCATGCTGTTCACTCGCCAGCTTTCCCACTTCCAGAGTGGGAAAGTCTTCTGCTGTTACCCAAGCAACAGATGAAGTCAGACTGAAGGATTGCTGCCAGCACCCTAAAAAACTTTCCCTGCCACTAGACTGAACAAAACAGGAGCTCCTGCTTGGGCTAGACAAGCTGCTGAGCTCACTGAGAGATTCATCTATGGGAGTTGATGACGCATCAGGTAGATATGAGCTGTTATTACAGCTCCTAAATTTTGCCGACTGCAGGAGATGATCTAAGTAGCTGATAACAGTAAGGCCAGTAAGAGCAGCATTTGGCGAGAAGATCTGGCATGCCACAAGGTTTTTCGTGCTTCTATTAATTCTGGAACACTTCTGCAAGGTGCTGCTGGCAGAATACCCTCCATCTTCCCTTGCACAACCCTGGGTGGGAGAAAGAAAACAAAAAAACCCAACCAACTTAGAGAAAAAAAAAATCATTTTTTAAGTCAGGCGTAAATTTAGGTCTCGCTTTTTGTAAGGATCTGCAAGGAAGAGAATACAAAACAGTCCTGTCACACAAGGCAGTCCCTGGGAAATAAATCCTGGCAAGGGCTGTAAAGGGCATCACAGTGAGAGGTTCTTTGCTTGTTGCAATTAAGGAGTTTTGGAGCTGGAAAAACAACCAAGAACTCTGAGAAAAGACTTCACAGAAAATTTCTTCCTCCCTTTAGGGCACTGGATGCTTCCGGGCTTCCTCTAGTGCAGCTCAGTGTGAATGGCTGGCAGCCCAAGGCCAGAGCTTTGCTTTTATCCAGGAGGCACTGGGCAGCACTTGAATCAAAGCACTCTGGTACCAGATACTTGACTTGGCAGCTCAGCTGCCAAAGCCAGCATGGGACTTTCTGTGCATTACATCCCTGAAAGGGAAATAAGCTACAACCTTTATCTGCTCAGATTTTTTAGAGAGCAGTGTTTCAAAGCAGCTTCAACTGCAATTCTTCAAAACACCTGCTTCTCTCTACACAGAAATTATAGGTGAAAAATGACATTAAACAGAGAGAGAATTAGCTCATATTTTAAGAAGTGGATAAACCCTTTCTCATCTATCCCTCAAGGTCTGGCAAAGCCAGAGAGGCCAAAAAGCAGATATAGTTATCGCCAACAAGCCTCCTCCTCCCTGAGTCTGTGCAAGGTTCGAGGCTGAAGGCTGTTTACCAAGGACAACACTCCCCTAGGTAAGTCTTTAAAAAGTATGTTATGCTGATTCTGAGTGTTATCTGGGATGGTACAACTGTATACACAGCTGATTATAACTACACAGAAATGTCTACAGCCAAGGCCTGAACAGTCTTCAAATGTGTGTTCAGCCCTTGTGTGTGCAGGAACAGCCACAAGGCTGGTGCTGTCTAGGATTAGTTATATTTGTCAAGGCATTGGCCCACAGACCTGGTCAAGGGTTCTAGGTAAAGTTAATCCATTAAGTCCTCCAATTTCCTTTGCTTAAGATGCTGTACATCAGGAGAAATCTCAGTTCAGGTACAAACCTCAGTGTACCTGTGGGAGAGGCAAAACACCTGCCAGGTAGGATTTAATTCACAGATTTCACAGTATGAATGACTCACATAAGCACCACTTGAGGAGAATCTTGAACACTGTTTCTATAGAAATATTGCTAAGAACTAATATTTCAAAGTGTGTTAAACATGTAAAAGAGTCACCAAGGCAGATGTTTAGCAGCTGTACTTTAACAACATTTTGAAAATGCTCTTAAATCCAGAAATATTAAAATGCTACAAGGGGGTGTGCTTCTCCTTACATTTCAGACTGGAAAGGAGACTGCATAGCATGGGAAAGGTAGGGCAGTGCTTGGAAAGAAAGCCTGTTTCTTGCTCCAACCATACATGTTTTTTTTACAGACTCCAAGCTGTTACTGATATGCACAGGAGCTGGCATTGCTCAGGCTTTCCAAAAAGCACTCTGACAAGCTGTTAAGCTGACTACTGCCATTCAAGACGATTTTTGGATGTGACTCATTTAAAAAAAAAACAAAACCAACACCACAGGAGCCTTGGGGAAAAGAAGTAGAATCCTTCTCATGTCCTAGCCTTACATTTTCCCAAATTCCCAAAAGATGTTGTACATGAAGCTTTGATAACTCAGTCTATATCCATAACTGGCTACAGAAACTCACTAAAGGGCCATAATGTGGATTAAAAGTTACCTTCACTCCAAATATAAACCTTTTTCCAATGAAACAGGTTTCTACTGCATGAACTAATGCTCTTGTAAATGACTCTGTGTTTGTTTCTCCTGACAGCTGATTGAAGTCTCGGATATACCTGGAATAAAAACATACAGAAGTATTGGACCAACAGAGGAAGAAGCCTTACACAGCATTTCAGCTGTAGTGTAGTGCTAATGAGGACACATGTTAAGGCAAAGATTCTGAGCTAGCTTCAACTAAACTTGGAATGAAAACAGGAAAACCATGAAGGTATAAATTCAATTCTTTAGTTCACCTAACTTGTTAGTGAGATAAAGTAAACAAAACAACCACTCTGAAGAGGTTTAATACACACACAACTTCCAGGGGTTCCCCATGTGGTTGATTTTTCTGCCAACACTGTGACTGTACAATGCTGTCAAGATGCTGCTATTCCTTACACATCCTTCCTGCCCAGCCTTTACAGCACAGTAGTATCCATGTAAGACATGGAAATAACTGCTTTTCACAGCTGACAGCAGTACAGCAGTGTAGGGCAGAATGCCTGTCATGGGCATGTAATAATGCTGCTAATATGGCACTACAAACAATTCATCTTTGAGCCGGTGATAACACAAGGCATTGAAAAATAACAGACTAGAGAAAGAAGCAGGGAATCTATCTGAATATCCCATCCTGGCAGTTTCACATTTCAGAAAATCTGAAGCTTATAATGTGGGTGGTCAGGCTCTGAGGACTAACAGACACTCTCAGAAATCCCTTCTTTCTTCAGGAAAATGTGGTCATATTGCCAAATAGTCACAAGGTGCATCAAACTGTTAAAAAAGAAAACCCAGAGGCTCTATCTGGAAAAGCCAACTTATACTTAAACAAAGGGCATTCAATTATCTCAAAACAAGGAGAAAGAACTCGAGGAAGAAGTCAAACCAACCAAGCAGTGAGGCTCACTTAACAGGTAGTAGCTGCCTTCAATAGACAGGTGGAGGATTTCTTCTACTACCTGGAAGTAATCCATCTCAAAACACCAAGATTTCAGGAAGAAACAAACTTCAGCACTTTCTCAAGGTGATGGGTACCAAGGAAATGCTGGAAGGGAGTACTCTGGCAGTTACTTCCCACTCATTTTCCCACCACCTAGGCTCATTGCAGTTTTTTAGGCTGAATAAATAGCAGCAGCTCTATGGTCAGACAACCTCTTCCTTACCTCTGCAGATTTTCTGCGGTGATCCCAAAGAATGGATCTAAGCAACTTCCAAAAACAGTGATGTCAAACAAATCATTAGTGTCAGCAATCTTTAGGGACAATCTATATCTGTAGCTTGCATCTTTAGCTTCACCTGTGCAGCCACATTTTAGACAGTGGAACCTGACAAAAGACAGTAAAAGGATAAAAAAACCTGAATATATGAACTCCTGTTAATCCCTGCTGGGGTAAAAATTTATCTGCAGCCATAAGCATTACCACTATTATGTATCAAATATTCCATAAAAGAACTCTAGGATTTTTTTTCTTATTCTTTATTCCTTGAGGCAACAATCTTACCAAAGGCTCAGAGCAAGATGTGTGTATTATGACAGAATGACTCTGGCTTCTTTTACTGATTAATAAATACTAGCCTGTCATGAAATTGAAGGGACAGTGGGCTTTGAGAGACTGCTGGGGTGCAATTTTGAATTCCCTGTGCTCATTTTTTTCACATTTCATTCTGGTTTAGGATTTCTTTTCCTGCAGCTTGAGTATAAATACCTAGGTTTAAAAAAACAATCAGGAAACAGCACTGTTATCTTGTACTTCAGCATTTGAAACAACAGCTATCCTTGTTTTACAAAGTCAGCTCCTTCTATTTAGTGCTGACATTCATTGATTTACTGTTCTTCTGTGTGTCAGAGATTTCACCCACCACTGCAATTAAAAAAGAAAGCTCATCCATTTCTGGACATGCACTCACTGAAGAGTCATAGAGGACTACCAGGTGTGCTGCACATGTAGAATGAGATAAAAAAAATAAAATCAGGATTTGGTCTGGAGGGGCTGGATTTTCACCCCTTTTTGTTTAGTGTTCAGCTGACAGAGATCCCCAAGTTAATGGAAACCAGTAAATGATCCCCAAAACAGGACATACCTCCTGGAATCCAGGATCAGCCTACAAAAGCAGTTTTGACAGGCAGGGTAGATGAAGCAGGAATTCTGGATGGAAATCACAGAGGCAGCCAAGAGTCCCTGCGCACTATTCATGTGCTCACAGCACCACCTGAAACAAATCAGGCAAAACGGTTCAAAGAGTTCTCTCCAGATGTTGATATTCTTTCAGTTAATATGCTTTCAGTTAATATGCTTTCAGTTGGCTGATTTTAACATTTTGAACAGCAGACTTCAGGAAATGATGATCTCTGTTTGAAAATAGAAATTCTATTAATTAACTCTTAAAAAAAAACAAGGATAAAATTATGTAATATGAAGGAACTGTTCATGGCATTTGCACACCATTGCACACAGATCATGCAAATTCTCATTTGCATTCAGGGATCATTATCAGAATTATCCTTGGGCACAGCACTGCAGCAAATTGCTTTCTAATTATTTTCCTTAAGTTAGTGTGAAGTCAACATGGGGTTAAAAACTGAAATGATTCTGCACTTGTAATTCTGCAAATGCTTCAACACCAGTGACTTGGAAAGAATGCTGAGAAGATCTTGAAAAAGGCACACAACACAACTATATTTGCTCCTATATCACCCTTTTTGAGCTAAAGGGGCAGCTCCTGGTCAATGGAGGTTGTACAGATTGGACAAATAAATGGTGAACTAAGCATTTAAATAAATAGGAAAGAATTTATTTTATTCAGTATTATTTCCTGCAGATTTCTTTTGCCTTTATTATACTATACTGCCCAAAACATCAAGTGTTAGGAAACTTCCCCTATTTTAGACAGGCAACTTTTTTCTCAGCAGATGTTAGAAACATGTAGACAACAATCAAAGAACCCTGGAAAGGTTTGGGTTGGAAGGGACCCTAAACATCACCAAGTCCCAGCCCCAATGCCATGGGCAGGGACACCTTCCACCAGAGCAAGTCACCTGGAGCCTCATCCAATACCTCAAGTTCCAACTCAAACGACCAAAATGTTCTCCACAGCTGAATCAAATGACTCCTTAAAAGTCCATATTTGCAAAAGCTCTTCTATCACAGCCATAGCTAAATACAAATCTCTCTTTGATATAAACTGCAGAATAGGAAGGGAATTCCACATCTTCATCCCAAAACTCTCTGAGAGGCAAAAGACCAAAGAGATAGAGGAGACTCAAGTATAGCTTTTACAGGTTAAAAAAAGCCCCCATTCTATAATCAGCAATGATATTTTGTTCATATTTTGCCCACCAGAAAGTTAAACTTTCAGGCTATTCCTTTCCCTTTTGGGACACTTTTCTCAGCATCTTGGTAAATACAAGATCTGTATTTACCAAGAAAAATGTGAGTGACTAAACTCATTACTCTGAGTGGTTCAGATTAAAAAATAAAAAATAATAATAAAAAAATCCTAATATTCCCTACATCTGGAAAACAGAGATAGGGAAAGGGAAAAGCTGTAATAGGGGGCCAAACAAATGAGAAAAAAAGCATCTCTTCAGAACACACATATTAACAGAGACTCATTTGACTCAGTATATTGAATGGTGCATGCCTTCAGCTCTTACCAAAAGGGAACTATTTTGTTTTAGCTACAAAGATGTTGTTTTAGTACAAGATAACAGTAAAGAGTACACAGAAAAAAAACCCCATCAAGGTATAGAAAAAGAGTAATAAAGTTAAGTCTGATTTTCTTATTGCCCGAAGAGGTGGGCTTGGAGAAATTAACACGAGCTTCATTCCCACCTGTTTTCAACTCAAAACTCTAGATACAAAGTTCACATAGTTTTTGTTACCTGCACTTTTAAAAGACAATAAAAAACCCCACAACAAAACCAAAAATCCCGCAAACGCACACCCGAGAAAACAGAACACTTCAAGTATTAAACTGAAACACGGGAGATAAAGCACAGCGGGTAAGTGCTCACACAGGTCTGTCAAGAGCAAACTCGAAGATTTTCCTTTGGAAGAAACACAGCACTCACTACCCGGACACAGACTGAAAGAGGTGGGCACGAATAGCGCTGTTTTACTTGACCTTTCAGTAACAAACCAAACCACCCAAACCTCAGCTCCCGGCAGGGGAATCACACAGCCCAATCCAGCTGCTCCAGCCGCGGTCTCCGCCCTCAGCCGCCCGGCTCCCGGCGCGGTCCTGCTGCCCTCTGGCGATCCCGCTGCCGCGCTCTCTCCTACGGAAACCAAAGTGCGAGTCGTTAACGGATCTCACTCCCGTTTGCACCCCCCCTGACCCTCCCTGAGCAGGCAGCGAGCGGCGGGGTCGGTCCGGTCCGACTCACTCGGGCGCGGGTTGGGCTCGGTGGCCTCAGGCCGCGGCACCGCCCGGACCGTGCAGTCCCCGCTGCTCCCCGAACCGGCCTGAGGGCACAGGGAAGGGCGGAAGTGCGGCTGCTGAGGGCCGCGCGGGGGCGGGACGAAGTGGCGTTCAACCAATCGCGACGCACTCCGGGGGGCGAGAGGCCTCTCTCGCCCAATCACAAAGCGAAAACGTTGGCCTCGCCCCCGCACGGCGCGGAGCGGGGAGGCGGGCGAGTCACGCGCTCTGAACAGCCAATCGCAGCCTCCCCGCCGGACGCCGCGCGGCCGAAACACCTATAGAAACCGCCTCAGCCAACCGCGAAGCGCGCGCGAGCTAACCGCCGATCGACAGCCAATCGGAAGCCGCAGCTGCTTAAGGCCCGCCCCTCCACGTGTGGGTCTGGCCCCGCCCCAAGAGCTCCCCGTGGGGCCGCGCGGGGCAGCCCCGGCCCGTATAAAGCGGCGGGGCCGGGAACGCTCCGGGTCCTGCTCCTCTCGCTGCCTGCAGCGATGCTGCGGCTCCTCCTGCTCCTGCCGCTCCTCGGCACGGCCGGCGCCCTGCGCCCCCCGCTCCGCCGCCGCCGCAGCGCCTCGCTGCCCGTCGGGCCCTACCTGACGCGCTACCTGAGCCAGCAGGTGGGAGCCGGTCCTGGAGGGAGGGAGGGAGTTTCCTTGGGGAATTCGGGGGTGTTTCCTGCTGTCATGAGCCTCGCTCCAGCCACAGGCGGGACACGACTCTTGGCACGTTTTAAAGAAGCGCTGAAGGCTGGATCTCTGGCGGGGCGTGCCAAGCCCTGAGTACCCCGGTGAAGTGTGGCTACTGGGGGTGCCGGCAGCCTGCTCTCCTGTGTGCCCCTGTATTTTTTTTTTGTCTAAAAACCCGTGGATTTTGTTTGTCTAATCACAGAATGGGTTGGGTTGGGAGAGACCGTAAAGATCCATCTAATTCCACCTTCCCTCCAGCCATGGGCAGGGACGCTTTCCTCTGGATGGTGATGCCATCAAAAGATTTTTGTCTCTCTCTCTCTTTTTTTTTTTTTTTTTTTTTTTTTTTTTTTTTTTTTTTTTTTTTTTTTCTCCTTCTGTTACGCGTTCTCTGTATTCTTTGCACTTACATTTGTAGCTCTGTAGCCTGTTGTATTAGTGGCCTGGTTTTCCTAGTAATTTGCCGTGGCCTTTCCCTAGGCAAAGAGACAAAACAAATTCCAGAGCTCCCAGCCCCAGGGGGTCCAAGGCTCCCTGCTATCTTGGTTCTTCCCGGGAACCAAGGCTGAGAACAGCTTTGAGATACGTTTCATGGACAAAGTACAGCTCCTACCAAAGCAGGGGGCTCCAGAGAAGGGGCTTCTCCTGGGGGGAAATTGCTTAGACACTTGTCCTCCTAATTAGTGCTTTTTGTCAATAATACTAATTTCCTAAAGCCTGTAAAAATATGCTCACCCCTTTGGGGCTGGGCTTTTGTGGACATCCGTAACTGCCTCTGAAAGCCTTCAATAAAGATCCATATAAAGATTTTATATTACCTCCTTGCTAAAATTATCCCGAGTTTCATTTCCAAGTTAGAAAAAAGGCAAAAATGGAACATGGAACAGATTTCTATTACTGACATGAGTTCTGTCATCCTGTCTCCTCCAACAATTCGTTGGTGAAATCCATGGGATGTGGACAGACTAGGGGGCTCTGCAGTGTTGTCTTTAAATGTTGGTGTGGTTTCCTTGAATCAGACTTAAAACTCACATTGTTCATGGGTTTTCACAAAAACAGTCAGCAGTTCCTCAGGTGTGATGAGGAGCATCTGCATCGTCCCCTGTTCTGTACCTGGGCTTTGCAGGGGAGGCAATGGTTCTTTTTACTGGGAGGTGTAGTAAGGGAGAAGGACATTTTTCTAGTACTCCCTTGGTTTGTTTCGAATCACACTTGTAGCATACATCTGAATTCCATGCCCTGGTCCACACAGGGAGTGGTGGGAAGGAGAGGGTGTTTAATTTGGAATCGTTTACCTTGGAAAAGACCTTTAAAAGATCCATTAACCCAGTACTGCCAAGTGCACCACTAAACAGTGTCCCCAAGTGCCACGTCTACACCTCTTGTGAAAACCTCCAGGGTTGTTGATGCAACCACTTCTCTGAGAAGCCTGTTCCAATGCTCGATTACTGTCAGTGAGTAATTTCTTTTTTGTTAATATCCTATCCAAATGTCTCTTGGTGCAATTTGTGGCTGGGCATCTTGGATGATATGTGGATTGAATATCTCCTGTTTCAGCTGTATACAAGGTGAAGTTATGATGGAGTGAGCAAATGGGAGAGAGAGAGAGGGAATAGACATAAAGAAAACAGATAACCCGTATAAGATTACCCTGAATAGCTGTGGAATAATTTTAGGTCCCTGTCATTTGAGGTGAGAGATGGGGAAGGATTTTAGTGACAAATTCACTGAGATTAGTCTCCCTCAGATAGTGTTACTAGTTTGGGAATGTGTTTGTTCCACGGATCTCCCTGCGTAAATCTTGGAATTTCTGTCTCTTGAAAACATCTCTGCCTAATGTTCATTGAGGTAATGATTTGGGATTTGTGTCCTGCCTTAACTCCTCTAACAGCTAGTGAGCATAGTGCAGATACCTTCTGCAGTGTGTGGCCAGCCTTGGCCAGGATATCACTCCTGCAGCAGCGCTGTAATTAACGCTAATTGCTGTGGCACACGGGCTGTTGCATGTTGTTATCATAGTATCAGTGATACTAATTCTGTGCCACCCTTTGTCACCATCTGCCACACTTCTGTCCTCATCTCCTCCCAGGGCTGTGGGGTCACCTGGCTTTTCTCCACAGCCCGGATGCCATCCAGCTGCCAGCAAAGCAGCAGAGTGATGGTGTGGTTGAGATCTGTGGATTTGGGGATGTGGATGGGTATTGAGGGAAGAATCACAGTAACAACCTATTGAAAGTATTGATGCCACATCTTGTTCACCCTTCTATCTCTTCCTCTCATGCTTCAAAGCCAAAATCATGTTGGCTTGAGAGTGGCTTCTGCAGGAAAGAGGGAGCCAATTCACAGGCCTGGAAATCCTTGCTTTCCTTGTCCAAAGACTTACTAATAGTGTTGAGCAGAGTGTGAGAGGTGTGTTCATCAAAGATTTGAGTTCTACTGCCTGGCACTTGAAAGATACAGTGGTAGTAGCACTGAGGTCTAATCACGGAGAGCACAGGACACACTATCAGTAACACAGTGTGTAAGATTGATAGCATTCAGCCCTGACCAAACATGCACTCAGTGCTGTTGTCTGGGAATTTGTAATTGCATTATTATTCTGCAGTGCAATATAACAGCTATGATTAACATGTTAAATAAGGGGCGGTGATACTTTGCCACCTCTCAGGATTGTTGAAGTTTAATTACTTGCATTATATTTCTTATGACATGAATTATCTGCTTGTGTTCCTTGCTGCCAAGTCTTTCTTCTTAGCCAAGGTTCCTGTTTTGATTCTTGTTTTTCTCTTTGGTGGTTTTCATCGCAAGTTGAAATAATTTATCTAAAATAATTCAATATAAAAAAATACTTCACAGTATAGCAAAATATCACAAAGGAAATATTTTTATACCTATTAATATTTAAAATACCTTTAAATAGTCTTTTAATATTTAATAGTTCTACAGAAGAAAACTTTGACAGTTTAAATAGATTCCTTGCATGATTTGTTGTCTAAAAAGTTATTTCTTGATCACTGTGCATAATTTATTACTGCTGCACATTGGAATCTCTGGGCATGACAGTCTATAAACATGTAACATTGTTTGAGGATTTAGTGTCAGCTTTTAAATGTCACTGAATCAATGACATTTAAGTCTGTTTTCATAAAAATGGAGAAATAACAGGATCAGAGTTAAGCTCAACGCTCATTTGTGTTAAACTTCCTCCTGTTTACTCCTTTAAGTGTCAGACATCTGTGATGGTGGGGCTAAAGTCCAGAATATTGAGCAATCAGTCACGCAGTGCCTGTGTCAGTGTGACTAGCATCTTATCTTGTTTGCTGAATTGTGCATATATATTTAATAACTTCTATTATTTTGTCTTGGAGGTGTGATTTTTTTCTTTTCCTCACCCTTCAAAAGTAATGGATGTTTTTCATCCCTCTACTCCTCCTATGTATGAGTGAAATTACCTCAGTAAAAGGTACCTCACGCAGGCCTAGAACAGGAGATGGCCCTTGAAGGAGAAACTCTCCCATCAGCCACATCTTTAAAAGATTTTGTCTGTTTAGGGGATGATGATCTCCTTTACAGCTTCTCTGATGTACTGATTTGACTTTTGTAGGCCAGTCTGTGGTAATTTGTTTGCCTGGTAAACAGTTGTTTGTGATTTGTGTGTTAAAGTCATCCATCCAAGATGGACCTTCACAGAGACAGTGATGTGTAGAATGTATAGAGCTGTATTAGGATCACCAGTGTTGGGGTGGCTTCTTTTGAAGCAGCTGTGTCTGTGACCACAGTTCAAATTCATTGGAATGACTTGGTGAGGCATCCAAGATCCATCTAGTTCTCTTTACCCAAGTAGAAATAATCTTAGAGCGTGTCGAGGAGGGTCTGGAGTCAGTAATTTCTGACCTTTGGGGGGAACCTTGTCTTGTACCTTTGTACCTCTGCCTTTGGCACACATACTGGTGTTGCAAATACCACAGCCTGAGGACTTGTGGTGCTTCATGTCCAGTACTGCTGAGAGCATGATGCCTTAAAATTCCTGATAGTTGAAGGCTTCTCAGGGATAAACTCCTCTTAGAAAGGAGAGTGGATGTGGTTATCAATTTTAGAATTGATGGCTGTGTGAGACTCTGCTGGTGAACTTTTCACCTCAATCACCTCAACTTCTATGAATTTGTCCAAGAACCAATGTAATAAGTACAAATTAATTTTTGTTCAGCAACTTACTGAAGCTGGTCTTTCAATAAGATTGTCTTTTGAACTAATACATGTCAGTTATGTCACCCCTTCCAAAAGAAGGATTCTGATTACATTTCATAACTTCCTAGATTTCACACTTATGTCAATATCTCATAATAAATTCACATACAAGTCTTTGCTCTGAAATAATCCACACTTCATATTGTGCGTGCATAAAAACAATGTATGTTGAAGCTTCGGAGTGAAGAAGTTTAAAAAGTAATGCAATTTGATCCTTTCTGGCTTTATCAGGAGTCTTTAATACCCTATTTTTTATTACAGACTGAAATTTTGAAGTACAGAAGATAAAAGCCCTGATTGAAAATTAGAATGGATATAAATGGTTTTTTAAGCCTAATGAAGTAGTTTTCAGTCATAAGTCTAAAAGTTGCTTAGGAAGACATTGAAGTGGGTTGAGGTTATAATTTTTAATTATGGTTAGCATCTTATTTAGCATCTTATTGTGACTCAGGTTGGTGGCTCAGAATAGTAACAGATGTTGGGAATGGTTAGGATGGGTTTGTTTTTCATGCCTGGCACCATAATACAATAGCACTTTTGGCTTCTGGTTGAGGAAAAAACAAAGTGCTTTTTACAGAGCCCCTTGGTACCAATTAAAAGTTATGCCGGTGTTTAGAGGAGAAATGATGCTGATGTTTGTCTCTGAGGTGAATTACTTGGAATATGTGTTTTACTCATCAAGTAGTACAGGAGTACTTGGCAGCCCTTACTCTGTGATTTCATAGCAGGATTTAAAATGGGAACTGTAAGCTATAAACCAGGTCCACAAGCAGGAACAATAGCTCTTATTCAGTGAACAGGAAAACGGGGAAGTACTTGTTAAAACTTGTCAGTGAATTTTTATTTTTATGCACTACTTATCTATGGGGTCACAATGCAGACATCAGATTCTCAAATTAGGCAGGAAACAATTTCCTCACCACTTGCAGCCTCTTCCTTCAAGTGAGCAGTTAATACTAGTGACTCAAAAAACATCAATGATCACTACTCCCTCACTGAAAGTGAGCATTTCATATCTCACCAGCTTTAATTGTTAAAAGCTGTAATAGGCCACTGAAAGATTTCTGATAGACTCTCTAGATTAAAGTCTAAAGAGCCAAACAATAAACAGAACTGCCTATGGCAGAAGTAGTAAGCTGTTTACAAACCAGATGTGCAGGAGAACTCCTGTTAACTCGCTGAATTTGGCTTGTACCATGAGATTCTACAAGTTGAAACAGAGTCTTAGAGCTGGTTGGTTTTGGATTGTTTGTTCATGTTTTTTTCGGTTTGTTTTCCTTTTTTTTTTTTTTTTTGTGTGTGTGTTGGGGACTGGGTAGGGAAATATGGAGGAAAACAAAGTTCAAAAGGAAATTTTAAGTTCTGTGTCTATTTCTTCATCTGACTTTGAGGAGATCAAGACCAGCCATCAGCATACCAAGTTGTTGTAGATCATGCAGATAATTTGTAGCATTTTGCCAAGTTGGTGAGAGACCAGAAGTCAAACTTGATTATTTCATTTCAAGCTTTCAAAAGCTGAATACCTTAATTTATTTCATGCATCCTGTAATACTTGGATTTTACATCTAAAGCAGTGAAGCTTCTAAGAAATTTAGTGAGGTAAACCAGGCTGTACTAGGCCATCTTACTAATACTGCGAAATGGTTAATTTCTTTGTTTTCCAGGGTTGTCAGTTCAGAGAATTATGCATAGACATAATTGCATAATTATGCATAGACACAATGCATAGACAGAAGAATGGAATAGTGTTTCTTTTAAGCACAGTCAATAGATACCCCCTGCCTGTGGTGAAGTGGGCTAATTTTCTTTATTTTATTTTATTTTTTTTCAAGTTTCACACAGTGAGCAAAGAACAAAACTTTTGATCCTTGTGGGCTGTTGCTTCTAACTTTAAATTGATATAACAGTTTTTTTCCATTCAATTCACCCCTGCAGCCAAGATACAGATCTTGTGTACAAGTTCACCCTTGTGTCAGGCTGGAAGCCAAAGTGATTATGTGAAGACTAGCTGGAAAAGGTGCTTGTGGAGTAAAATTTGAGATGTGTGTCTCTTTGCTGAAGAGGAGCTTTCTACCTGTATGGGATACCGTGGAGCCATGGTACTGTGTGATGTCCTTTCCCTCTGATTGCCAATATGGACACGCTTAGTGGTGCAGGGAGCTGCAGATATTTCCCTGAATGCTGCTGATTTCCCCATCATCCTGTCTGCCAGCATCTTGCAGCGTAGTTGTTCCTTGGTGTTGCAAGCTTGCCAAAGTAGCAGTTGCTACATGGTATTTTTGCTATTGCATCAGAGCTGTAGAAGTAATTGCTGCTTTTCTGCTTTTTCTGAAATTTTTTCTCCACCACCTCAATATTCATCAGAATTGGTGTCTACTAAGTACATGATCCCCAGTGTCATGTGTAAAATACTTAGCCTTTTAATACTGATAAACTGTCATCCCTGCACTGAGCTTTTGTTATTTTGTTTATGCTCTACCTAATTAGATTATCTGAATAAATGACAGGACAGTTTTCCTCTTTGTTGTCACTGTTCATCTCTCCTTCCTTGGGTCCTCTGTTGTAGGATTAGCAATAGAAAATAAAATACAAGTAATAGTGGTTGAACTAAGGCTGGGAGAATGGTAAAGCAAATTTATTTATAGTTCTGAAAACCTGGGAAATGAAACAATTGCAACTGGAATTAAGCCTTAAAAAAATATTTAGCAAAGTAGACAGTTCTAGACCTTTTTAGGGTAAGGGTGGAGCTGGTTTAAATATTTAATTTGACTAAACAAAAATATTATCTTGGATCTGAAATGCTTTTATTCCCTGTGTCTCTGTTAAAAAGAAAAATAAAGGAAGTCTCAAATGAAAACTATGTTCATCAGAGAAGATGAAACTTTGCAAATTCTTTTGCTTAAACAATTAGTCCTACACAGAATTTTAGACCATTTCTAAAAAAACCTGGAATGCTTTTATGCTGCTTAATCTATGACATATTGACATTTCGCATCTAATTTTTTCCTTTCCTCTGAAGTTAATCCTCTGAATGTGATGGATTTGTAATTCAATCTGGAAAGCACATGGAAAAAATTAGTGGCCTTTGCCTGTTAGGGGTCTGAGAGACCTTGCACAGGGGTAACTTACTGGTGTAGTGCATCTTGGTGCTTTTTTCAGCCTTGTGAAATCACACCTTGTGAAGTAGGACTTTGAGCTGCTTGTTCCCTGTGCCTTGCCCCATCCCTTGTCCTGTGTAAGAATTTCACCAGGAAAATAATGCCTTGAATGGAAGCGTCAATGATGTGAACATTTGGGGTAGTTAATAGTTTGTTGCAGAGTTGTGTAGAGTCTGAGCAGCACAAGCCTCTTCATTGCTCTGAAAAGAACCAGGTGGCAGGGGAATGGAGACTGGTTAAGGAGTGACAGCAGTAAAGCTGATTGAAGCCATTCCTGCCTTGGTCACCCATTCTCCTCCTTGTGCTCAAGCTTTGTTGCTCTCAAGTCTGGGACAGAAAATGTTTAGAGTCCCTGTGGTACTTCTCCTTCCAAATGGAGGAGTTTTAACAGAGAATAGCATCTTCCCTGTGTCTGCTGGAGGATTTTACACCTAAGTAATTAAAGCCTAAATGTGTTTATAGTCTTCATTTTTACATGGTAAGCAGAATCTGGATGTTTGATTGCAGCACAAAACTATTAATGGTTTGTGGAAGTTGAAATCAATTTGTTTGTGTTCTCATTAGCTGGTTGGGCTTCCGACATAAAAATAACCTTTCATCATGTACTGTTTGTTTCTAACAAGGGCTGACCTGAGTACCCTGGTGCTTTCCTACAGCATATCCTGTAGCTGTTGAAATTTTCTTTGGTCTTTTCAAGTGTCTGTCCAAACTCTGTGACTCAGGGCAGGGATAGAGTTCCTGTCTGAAGTTTTCCTTGTTCATGTCTTTTAATCACTGAAGAGATAAATCTGTGCTAGAAATCAAACTTCCTTATACAGGATTGGGGGAGCAGGTGCTGTGATTTCTGCAGGATAAGAGAAGCTTCAGAAAGATGCATGAAGTGGAGAATCAGATACATTTAGGCTGCAAAAGACCTTTAAGATTACAGTCAAGGAAAAACTGGTAACAGTTGCCCTAGACCATCTCAGTAGTTGAATAGAAACTGGAAACAATAAATAGTCAAAAAGCGTGTCTGTTGTTATCTGTATGGTTTGGTAAATGTGATAGATTAACAAATAAAATTAAATCTGGTGAACAAAACATCTGAATTACAGAGCTTGTGGAAAATGACAGTGACAGAGTCAGTCTTGGCTTGGATGAGCATACTCTGATGGGTGGAAAACTGGCTGGATGGCTGAGCCCAGAGAGTGGCGGTGAGTGGGGTTAAATCCAGCTGCTGGTCTTCTGGAGAGCAGGAAGGCTCAGCAGAGGGATCTGGACAGGCTGAATCCACTGGCTGAGGCCAGTTGTATGAGGTTCAGCAAGGCAAAGTGCTCAGTTCTGCCCTTTGGTCACAGCAACCTCAGGCACTGCTACCAGCCTGGGGAAGAATGGCTGGAAAGGTGCCCAGGGTAAAAGGATCTGGGAGTGCTGGTCAACAGCAGCTGAACATGATCCAGGGTGTGCCCAGGTGGCCAAGAAGACCAGTGACATCCTGGCCTGGATCAGCCATGGTGTGGCCAGCAGGACCAGGGCAGTGACTGTCCCCTTGTCCTGGGCACTGCTGAAGCCACACCTCAAACCCTGTGGTCAGTTCTGGCCCCCCTCACTGCAAGAAAGACATTGAGGGGCTGAAGACTGTCCAGAGAAGGGCAGCTGAGCTGGAGAAGTGTCTGGAGCACAAGTCTGATGAGGAGTGGCTGAGGGAACTGAGGTGTTTCATCTGGTGAGAGGGAGACTGAGGAGAGACCCTAATGTTCTCTACAGCTTCATGAAAGGAGATTGTAGGGAGGTGGGTTTCTGTCTCTGAAGTAGCAAGCAGTAGAATGCGAAGAAATGACCTCAAATTCCAACAGGGGAGGTTTAGGATAGTAGGAAATCTTCACTGAAAGGCTTGTCAGGCACTGCAACAGGATGTCCAGGGAAGTGGTGGAATTGCCGTCTCTGAAAGCGTTCAAAAGATGTGTGGATGTGGCTCTTGGGGATGTGGTTTAAGGATGGGTTGTCAGTGCTGGGTTAATGGTTGAACTCAGTCTTAAAGGTGTCGTTCCAGCCTAAGCAGTTCTGTTATTCTAATCTATGATCCTATTTCTTTTAATTTCTGATATTTGCATCTAAGACTTTCAAGTTAGTGGATTACCCAGACCGATGCAAAAGGGTGCAGTTTACATCTCCCTGCTCTTCCACAGAGCACCAAATGATTGTGCATTTCAACAGAGGGATGCAAATCTTCAGTCTCTTCTGTTCCTTGCATAACTATCATCCTTGAAAGCAAGGAAGCACCTAATTCCTTGTATTTAAAATTAAAAAGATGGGACAAAGCTAAGCTTGATTTTTATTTTTTTCCCCCCCCTCCCTTTCCTGCACTGAGCAGGGATAAACAGAGAATCTTAGTAGGTACTGGTGGGATGAAACCTCAGTCCTGGCAGGCTGAACAAAATCTGTCCCCCGCCCTCTCCTCCTTTGTTATACAAACATTACAAGAAAGTCCCTGCCCTCATAAACTTCAAATTTGAATAGAGGAAGCAAAGGTTATAAGAGGAAACAAAACTAATAGGGCCAGCTGACTGGAATCCCCCACAGCCCATCAGGAGTAAAAGCAGGAATATAAACACATCAGTGAAATCCCAAGGAAGCTAAGGTCTACTCTGCTGTTCACACAGGAGGATATCCTCAGACTATCCTGTATCTTCCTGTCCTCAGGAAATAATTCAGACAGGATGAGCCCTCAAAACAACTCCGTGGACATTTGGAGAGTAAAGCATGACTTAAAATCCCCTGGCTTCTCACCAGTAAACCAACCAGCTTGATTTCACATGGGATATCCAATTTGGGAAAATAAAGCTATTGCATAGAGGATTGAAATTCAAGGCATCACAGAAAGGCTTTCAGACGCTCACAACCTTGCCAGAAACACAAAAGCATATAACATCAGGTGCTGATTTACCACCTCAAATGATATTAGATGCTTTCAGTTAAAAACTGCCCCGTGAATTATAGTCATTTTTGGTAAAGGCTTTGCTGCCCTGTCTCTGTAGTCACTGATGGCCCTGAGGTGCTGCTGAGAAGGAAGTGGGTTTTAGCCCACGTGTCCTGGTTTGTCTTTGTACTTTACTCATTGCCCAAGTTCCTCAATACTTCCAAAAGTACATTAAGCAGACTAATATCTGCACAATAACATCTAGTGTGCCTTATTGTCTCCTCTCCTGGCACGATGTGTGGCAGAGTGTCTTGTTGTTGGAGCATTTGAGGACGGCAGGGACAAGGAACTCTGCTGACCTGAGATATTCTAAAATACGTGGTTTTATTGCAAAGGTCGTGGGTAGAAAGGGCCTTGCCTTCAGCCACCAGCCTCGGCTGAAGGGAAGTCCCAGAGAGAGAGGGAGAAAGAGCAAGAGGGTAAGAAGAGGGGAGCAAGAGAGCAAGGTGGCAGGGGTCAGAGTACAGGGGGAAGAGAGCAGAGGTGAAAGAGCAGGTGAAAAAGAGAGCTAATAGAGTAGGGGGAAAAGAGCAAGCAAGAGAGGAGCTAAGAGCTCAGGGGGGAGAGAGCAAGAGAGCGAGGTCCTGGTTACAATACATTATATCTCCTTTTGTGATGAGTATTCTAATTTACAGTGACCAACCAATACAAGACACAAAATCCTATAGAATCTACAGACAGCCTGTAAGAACTATTACATTACCATACTGTGTTATATTTTAAGCTCTAAAAACTATACTTCAGAGTTTCCTGTTTTGCTATATTGACCTTTGGATCACTTAGCCAGCAGAAAGGTATTGTTCAATCAAAAGGGATTCTCCTTCAGCTGGCCAGGCTATTGTCTTCAGGTTATATAGTAACTAAGACTCGGTATCCTACAACTCAAAGTAAGTTTCCATTTCTATTTTGATGATAGATTTCATATTTTCAGAATCTTTTGATAAGCAATCATACTTATGTTTCCCTGATTCAACTTCCCCAACATCTTGTTTTATTTTAAATGGACTTTTAAAATAGCAAGAAAGCACATTATGAAAAAACCACCTTGAGATAAGTAATCTTTGAGAGCTCAACAAAAGCACAGTGTACATGCGTAGTTATAAGGTAAAGATACAGAAAGGTGCTGTGTAGTTCAAACAGAAGGCATCCAGGTGGGGTTTGGCCATTCCTCCCAGTGTGGTTTGTTCAGTGAGTCTGTCTGGGGAAGGTGCTTCACCCTGAGCTGATGAGCTGCACTTCTCTGTAGAAAGTTTCTCTGAGCTGAAGGATCAAAGCTGCTGACTTGAGCCTTCAGTCTGGTGCTCTCATCATCCTCGTGGGCTCAATGCCTTGTGCTGCCCACTGATGTTTGTCATGCAGCTCAGGGAGTGCAGTTCCCAGCAGCCCTGCCTTGGGGAGTGCCCACACTCTTCCATCAGAGCTGCCTGCCTCACAAGCCATCTGCCGTGTGTTTGTTTTTATTTTCCCCAAGTGCTTTGTGAGTCTTTGGACTCAAAGGTGTGCAGGAAAATAGGAGGCTTTCTTAATGGAGCAGTGTTCACAAAAGTTTTTGTATGAGGAACTGAAATTTAAGTGCTCACTTTGCCATCCTGCCTGTCTCGGCTAACAAGAGTTTCTCTTAAAGACTTATTCATAACTTATGAGTTTCAGTGCTGCTTTTTCTAATTTTGTCCTTCCTTTTATTAGTATCAGAATGACTGTTCTTGTGTCAGCTGATCATACTTTTTATCTGTAAAACATTTCTGTTGCATCGCTGATGATGACAGTGTTGTTATTTTTTTACCAAACTTGCCAGATAATCCTGTTTAGAGAAGCGTAGAACTTTGGGCTGAGTAACTGGTTTGCATTGATTCTAGAATGGTTTAGTTTTAGAAGGAAACTTTGGCATCATCTCTTTGAATCTCCCACACAAAGCAGGGCCAATTTCAAAATTGTTTAGGATTGCTCAGGACCTTGTGCTTACTGCTGACATCCTAGATGCAATTGTAATTATAAAAATTTTAACTGGAAAAAACATATATTTGCTAGTATGCCATTACCGTTGTTTTAACCAGCAGTTAAGGTGTTCTAAATGTGTACTAAACAGATTTTTTTTTCTTTTTGCTGTTGTGGTCTGCTTGTAAAAGTCTTTGCTTTTATCTTACTCCTTTTGCCTAAGAGTGGGGGGGAAGAAACCTTTCTGGTTCAACTTTTTAATGACATCTGCTTTTAAATAAATGTATAAAAATATTTGGTTTATTTGAGTACTACAGTAGGCTTCACACAGTTGCTGGGGTTTATTACCTGTTTGCAGGTCTGTTCTATAAGGAATGATGAAATAAAGAAAATTGTTTGAATGAGACTCAGCAGCTCCTGTGCACAGCCCTGCGCTCCTGCTGCACAGTTTGGCTGCACAACAGCTCCACCTGCTGTTCCTGAACTGCAGCTTTCTCTGCCTTCCAAACCTTTCACCTCACAATTTTATAGTGATTCTTGGGCTTCTTCCCTCTGGCTTGACACATTTTAACACAGTTTTTACTCTTGTGAGAAGATACTCCTTGGGAAACCCTCCACACCGTGTTTTGATGTTCTGGATTTAGAATTTCTTTGAATTTCTTGGCAATAACCAGCATTTGTGACACTTTCTCCTCTGACTGCTTTACAAACATTAGGTTTTGTTTTGGATTTTTTTTTTTTATTTACAGTGTATGTCTTACCCTTGCAAAGACAAGATACTGCAAGGTATGAAGCCACATCATCTAGAACTAAAGGAGTTTCCGGAGTAATAGCTACTTGTGATTTTGTTTTGTTTGTTTGTTTGTTTTGTTTGGGTTTTTTTTTTTTTTTTTTTTTTTGTTCTGGAGAAGTCTGGATTTGTGTTTGTTCTGCCTGGGATCTTACACGTATCCACAGTTGGATGTGCTATGAATATGATGAACAGAGGCAATTTAACTGTTGTGGGAGTATCAATTTTTTTGACTGAAGGAGGAATAGGAAAGAATAACATGACTGATAGCAGTGAGGGAGTGTACAGCATGTCAGAGTCAAGACAGATGACTCTGATCAACATGGTTACTAAAACCACTAAAAGAGAACTTAAATTCCTGTACTTTCCTCTCTCTTGGTTTTGAAAGATAGACTGACTAGAGCATTGTGATTTTATGGTTTGTTTTGGGGAAGTAGACTTGCAGATCACATCAGAGGAGAGACTGCAGTAAATCATATCTCTAAAGAATACTAGCCATAATTTCGGAAAATATGTGAATGTTGGAGTATTACTCTCCTAATTTTCTAGCTCCTGTGGAATAGGAGTAGTAAGAGGGTCTTTAGAATCTGTTCTGCCCAATACCCTGTTGGATAAGCTCAGCCTGGTATCAAAAAATTTCTCTCTAGTTTTTTTTTTGCTTGGTTTTCTATTTTTTTGGTGTTTGCTTTAGTTTTTGCTCTGTACTTTTTTTTTTTTTTTTGGCTGTTGGATGTTAAGCTGCCTGCACTGGCTTATATCTTTGTAGTTGGGAAAGTTGAAAAGCTTTTGGGCTGTAGTCCTCAAGCTGGCACTTTAGCTTCAAGCAGGAAGGATGTAGAATCAAGTTCTAAATATAAATATTTAATTTTAGATGATTCCATAAAAGGCAAGCAGGACACATGGGCCTGTTTTTCCTGTCTCTGGCAAGCAGCCTAACAAAAAATTTTAAATAAAAGAAGAATTTCCCCCATTTACAAATAGACATGGAACAAAAGATGTGTTAGTTGTGCTTTCTAATAGTGTTGGAGTTTATCAAACGATATAGTGACTTTTTAGATGTGCCTTAACTGATTGTTCTCTTTAATTGTCCCAAGGTCTTATGGCCAGAGACTTTTTCAGTGGCTGATGTTGTTCTGCCTTTCTACATTTAATCACTTTTAAAATTAATAACTGTGGAGGTGAGCTGTCACTGTGAAACAAGCCCAGCGTGTGTTGTCAGTACTGAGGTTCAGTGAAAGAGCCCTTAAATGTGCTCATAATAGCATCACCATGTACTTACAAGTGAGGAGCAAATGGCCTCCCTGAGGAAAACTGTGAAAGTACATAAAATAGTTTTATTTGGGTCTGGAAGCAGTCACTGAAGTTACCTGTTGAAGGCAAAGACTTTGTCTCTCATGCCTGTCCACACCATGCCCAGACCTGCTCCTGCTGTTGTAGCAGTGAGCTGCAGCACACACCTCCTCCTGCTTGAGTCCAAGAGTGAGTCACCTTTGAGGGAGTTTAGAGACTGTAGCAGACTGTACATCTGAAATAAGTTCCTGTGCTCTCTTTGACCCAAAGCAAATACAAGTACCTGGTGTGGAGTAGCTGGATCCTGCAGGTCAAGCTTTAGGCTTTTCTGGGTTACTGTGATAACAGCAAGTGCTTGGATTTGGGTGTGATCTGCTGCTTTTCAACTTTTACTTGCAGATGTTCCCAAAATAGGGAATGTGAAAGTTTGTTTCCTGTAGCATCTGAGAGGTGTGGCAGAGTTTGGATGTTGAAGGCAGATGGATGGATGGATGAGCAGAGATCCTCAAGCCAGCAGATGTCAGGCTGTTACCACCAGCAGGAACTATGACAGGAAAAGGTGGATTGATGTGCTGATGAAAGTTAAAATTAGGAAGGTACAGGTCATCTTCAGCTGATGAATAAAAGTAGTGAAGAACAGTGAATACATGATAATTAAATAGGATAGATCTGGAGTAATTCTGTGGTCTGGTTTATTTTATATTTCATAGCAAAAGCCTGTATGGCTATTCCAGAATAAGATTATGCCCATGCAAGGAGTTACTTGTAAAAGCAATGGATAAAGTTTTCAGTGTGGATGAATTCTAGGGTAAAGGTAGAGGTGGATGGTGAATACAAAGTGGTGTGAGTAAAAGCTGTAAAAAACTGATCTTAGGAATTGAATTTCTAATGAGGGAATAAATCTAACAGTGAGATTTGGATTAAGGGGTATGATGTCTACAGGCTGGCAATATTTGTAGAGCAGTGGTAAGCAATAAAAACACACTTTCTAACAAGAATCTGTTTAAATTTAATTCTTGTGCCAGAAGGAGGAGAGAAAGAAGAGAGGTGGTATTTTTGTTGGTTTTAGTTTTGGAGTTCTTTCTTGTTTAGTTTGCTGTGGGTTTTTTTGGTTTTTTTTGGTTTTTTTGTTTGTTTGTTTGTTTGTTTGTTTGTTTGTTTGTTTTTTTTTGTTTTTTTGTTTTTTGTTTTTTGTTTTTTTGTTTGTTTGTTTTGTTTTGTTTTGTGGGTTTTTTTTTTTTTTTAAGAACTAGGCTAGTAAGGTTTTCCAGAGACTTGGAACATCCTGTAATGACTCTTTTTACTTGTTGATAGTTTTATTGCACAAGGTACTTTGTGACCTCTTAGCAGATTTGACTAACTTCCTAAATATATTTAGAATATCTGGTGTTAAGTAGGGTGCTATAAAAAGGGCATGGATTTTTTTCCTTAATGGCTGAAAATAATATTTCTCCTTCAGTTATATACAATATATGTAATTCTGACTATTTTTTTTCCACAAAGCGGAAATAATTTGGTGAATTAGGAATATAAATTAATTTAATGACATATATATTTTTAATTTTAACTCCCAGTTAGAGGCGTCAGCACTCCCAGTAGGCTCCAGGATCAGTTCTAGTTTTCTGAACATGTTGCTGATGCCTGTTGTTACAGATTGATCACTTTGGATTTGATGAAAACCGGACATTCCAGCAGCGGTACCTGGTGGCAGATCAGCACTGGAGGAAGGGCAGTGGGCCAATACTGTTCTATACAGGCAACGAAGGAGACATCGAGTGGTTCTGCAACAACACAGTAAGTGGGAAATAGCGGGATCACAGCCCTACCTGCAGTAATGGCATACTGAAACAGGGAGGAGGAACAAGAAGACAATCACAGAAGGTTGTTGAAAGATAAGTTTGTAATGATTGCTGTGATTGTTATAGGAGGAAGAGGAAGCTGAACAAAAGCACAGAAAAAGTGTAAGGGAGTTCAGAGTCCTATTTGAAGCCCAAACAAACCAGAGGGATGCACTTGTATTAAATTCCTGGAGCAATGAAGAAAATTTAAAGAGGGAACACCATAGTTGCCCTGAGCTAACAACTCAGAATTTTTGGACCAAATTAAACTTATCTTAGTACTTCGGATTCCCCAAGTAAAATGGAAGATTTTCACGTTTGGATTTTTGTTTCTCTATTAAGTAAAATATGAAGGGAGCTGGAAATCAAAGCCAGATTGACTTTTTCTCTGCAGTACCTGTGGAAGTTTTTGCTTCCCTGACTAATACAAATGCAGAATGGAGTGTGTGAGGTTTTTTTCAGCCATTTCAATACAAAGTCCAGTAACACAACAGGAGATGGCATGTGCTGAGCTCAAAGCCACTGAGGACTGCTTGCATGCTTTGTGTGCCAGCAGATGATCTGTTTGCTTCTTCTCATAGCTGGTGGTAACAAACTGTTACCAACAAGTAATAACAAGTTGTACTTATTTATTAGTTGAAAATAACTGTATTGCAATGCTTTAAATTATTGCTTATTGCCAAACAAGTGTTGTGTTTTCTGTAATGTAGTCCTAGGATAAGTGCTTTTCTCCTGTAGCCTTTTTTATTTCCTGTGGATTAAGCTCATGCTATAGGAGTTCTGTTGGAATTGCCTGTGTATTCACAAAACAAGAACATATAATATTTAATAGCATTGAAATATACATACTGTGTATATATCACCTTCTCTAGGTTGATATCTCTTTTGTGTGTTTTCTTACTTAAATGATACCTTAAAACCAAGTTGCACTCTGTCTTTCTAGTGGCATTTTGATAGATATCTTTCTAATCAAAGAATTGGAATACACTAGACTGAAACTAGAGACTTTTAAACAAGTTTAAGCAATTATTTTCAGTGTCTGTTTTCCTCCAACTAGGGTTTTATGTGGGATGTGGCTGAAGAACTTAATGCCATGTTGGTATTTGCTGAACATAGATATTATGGAGAATCTTTGCCCTTTGGGAATGAGTCTTTCAGTGTAAGTATCATCTTTTGTTTCCCCAATAAATTTATTCCATACAAACATAATTCTGTGTATTTTAATTCTTGCCAGGGCAATGAGTGTTAATTTGAGTAAGATGTTACTTTTATGTAACTATCAATTCCAGGGTAAAAAAACCCCAAACCTAGAGTTTGGGGGTTTTTTTAGTGGTTTGAGGGACACCTGCAAAGAATATTTCATTTGTTCTCGGGCACAGATCTAGGCCTGTGATTTTAGCTGTAGACTTGATTTTATCTGTAGCTGCTGTGGGGAATAGAAAGTCTGCTGCTGGAGACAACTCATGCTGTCCATAACCTGAATTCTTTCTCTCAGGATTCCAAGCATCTCAATTACCTGACATCAGAACAAGCTCTGGCAGACTTTGCAGTACTTGTTGAATACTTAAAGAGGACCATTGCAGGAGCCCAGCACAGTCCAGTCATAGCCATTGGAGGGTCTTATGGAGGAATGCTGGCAGCCTGGTTTAGGATGAAATATCCCCATCTGGTTGTTGGGTGAGTGTGCCCTTCCTGCTTAAACAGAGCTGGCATTTGTTACTTCTCTGCAATAAATATTACTGCTCTGGGTGAAATACCATGATTCAAGCTGGCTTGAATTTTTCAGTACTGGGAGAAGGAATCAAGTTACTTTGAATTTGGGAAGAGGCACTGTTTGCCTAACAAAGGCAGCTGTAGGTCAGCAGGTAATGGTTGGTGTATTTTGTCAGAGTTATCTGTTAGTTTTGTGAAAACAACACAGGAACACTGACTTGGCACCTAATTTTTTTTCAGGGTCTCCTGACTTCCTGATGACTTTAGGCAGGTCTTTAATCTCTTCCATACCCTAGTTACCCTCTTGGAAACAAGCTAGAGAGTTTATTTTCATGGACTGGGCCTCTTTTCATTTAAGTTCACACAATGCTTAGTGAGAAAGACCCAATTGATAGATAAGAATGAAAAACAATAAAGTAACCAAGTCTGAATTTCCACCTCTTGTATTTGCTGATATTTTTGCACCAGTGTCCAAGACTTACATCCTCCAGCAGCCTTATGCATACAGACCCGTGGAATAATTTTGCAACATTATGGTTAGTTCACCTAGAGTAGGGTGTCCAATCTGCATTATAAATGCTGCTTAGACAGTGGCTGTGGGGAGAGTATGGGAGACCATTTGCAGGGTTCAGAATCTTTTTGTGTCCCTTTGCAGAGCTCTGGCAGCCTCCGCCCCAATCTGGCAGTTTGATGGTTTGGTTCCATGTGGCACATTTTTCAGCATAGTGACCAATGATTTCAAAAAGAGTGGCCCAGGCTGCTCAGAGAGCATCCAGAATTCCTGGAATGCTATTAACCACCTTTCCTCAACAGGTAAGACCTCACCAGTGCTTTTTCAAAGAACAGTAATAATCAGGAGTGTGTTATGGCTTTCCTTTCACCTGGGAAAGTCTTGGGATTTTTGAAACTCTGCTCGTAGTGCTGAAAACTGCCTAGTGAACCTAGCACTACTTTTAAATGCCTATTTTTGTTATATCAGACTCCCTTCAGGCCTGGTGGGATGCAGAATCCAGGTCCAAACATTCCTAAGGTCAGATAAGAACAGACTTAAGATCAGAATCTCAGTGCTTATTTTCCTTCTGTCAAAATAGGCCAGATAGTCATTAATGTAAAAAAAGTACTTTTTATCAACTGATGCATTCAGAAAAAGAAAATTACTGTAGTCACTATGAACTCAGTGATAGGGACTCAGTTGGACTTGAGGATCTTTCCCAACCTAAGTGATTCTGTGATTATACAACTACCTGAAAAGAGGCTGTAGTGAGGTGCTGACTAAAATTTGATATGCTGTACTTGTATGTGTGTGGAATAGTTTCACTAAATTAGTTAGGCTAACTGAAAATATTTTATAGTAGCAGCACAACTGACATATGTGTTAATGATACAATCCACTAAATATTGTTTTATCCATTTATTTTTATTAAAGATGCAGGTTTGCAGTGGCTTTCCAACACATTTCATTTGTGCAGCCCCTTAAAAACTCCTCAGGATGGTGTTGTATTGAAAAGTTGGCTGACTGAAACATGGATAAACTTGGCTATGGTGAATTATCCCTATAAAGCTGATTTCTTGCAGCCTCTGCCAGCTTGGCCTATACAGGTAATTTAGAAACAATATCTTGTAGAATTGACTATTTGGTTTAATTAATTCTCTCCTCCTCTCCTAGCTTGCACCTTTTCCTTTGTTTTCCTGGCTCCATAGAAGCATCGTGCAGAGAAAAAACAACCAAAATAATACTTTGTGCATGAGCTGGTTTGTTGCCCAATTGCCACGTGTAGGTCTGATAGGTTATATCAACAGCCCAGGAGAAAGAAGTGGCCAGGGATGACTGAGAAACCTCAGCTGTCCTGCAGAGCTGTTCTCGAGTAGCAGAAATGCTGCACAAAAAGCACATGCAATTAGAGTTTCTGATGTGAGACTTAGCTGACAGAGCTTGCAACTGAACACGTTTTGAGCCTATGTCCTTTTTGATGTGGGAAAACCAGTGAGACATAAGATGTGGATCTCCACAAACATACTCCTTGCAAGGTCTCTTTTCAAAGCAGAACCTCTTTTTACACTTGCAAGCCTTTGCTTGTGCAGTTCTGTTTATCCACAGTGCCCTCTCCAAGATTTCTATATCCTTGGAGTGTTTTCATTCTTTTAAGACTCTGATTCAATTTCCCTGCAGGAGTTTGGGTTACTATGTAAGGCAGGTGAGGCAGGTAAGATATAAGTATTTTAGTCAGTAGTTAATTATAAAATCAAATCTTTCTCTTGTGTGCAGCCTGCCTGATGAAGGAGAGAGGGAAATTCATCTGTCCTATGTGGCTGTCTGCAAAGAGCAGGATAAACACCTCGAAAATTATTTCTGCTTTTTTATCAGTCTGAAAGAACTAAGAAACATGCTCACCTCCACCACTGTCCATGTTACCTCTATTTAACTGAGGTATAAACCTAACCCAGAAAAGGCCCTTACCCATCTGGACAATACAAATGTATAAAATCTGATTTATATAGGCTGTGTTTTTTGTTTGTTTGTTTGTGGTTTTTTGGGGTTTTGTTTGTTTGTTTGTTTTTGTTTTTTAAATTAATCAGGAAATATAAAGTTTCAAGTTCCTCATAGTAGCATGCACTACACATATGTGATACTACTTGTTGTGATAATCAGGGTATATAATTTCAAAGACACTTTCTGGAAGTGGTCTGACTGTACTTGGAAAATAAATTAATATCCTACCAGGTGTTGTGTATTAATATTTAATTCCTATAGATTGAGACTACTTCTTCTCTTTTCATTGCAGGAAGTCTGCAAGTTCTTGAAGGATCCCAGTCTCTCTGACAAATTGTTGCTGCAAAATATTTTCCAGGCAGTAAATTTATATTACAATTATACAGGAGAAGCCTCATGCTTAGATGTGTCGCTGACTGCAACAAAAAATCTTGGTGAAATGGGTTGGTTCTACCAGGTATGCTCACCAATCTTTATAAATTGCAAGTTAGTGGTAGTTTTTTGATCTAGAGCTGATGAGAATTGTGATTTAGCTGTCAATATCTTGTGCGAGATATTACTGATGACAAACGTAGTCACAAACCAAGTATAATTGTAGTGGGGAAGGCAAGGCAGAAAAGAGAAGCAGCTTTCCCAGGAAGTGTGGATTGTATCTTCATTATCTAGCTGCTTGCTGAGTTTCAGGTGTATTTCGTCTGGTGAGAGGGAGGCTGAAGGAAGACCTTAATGCTCTATAGATCTCCCCGAAAGGAGATTGTAGGGAGGTGGGTTTCTGTCTCTGAAGTAAGAAGCAGTAGAATGAGAAGAAATGGCTTCAAGCTGTACCAGAGGAGATTTAGATTGAATATTAGGAAAAATGTCAAGCACTAAAATGGGATAGAAAGGGAAGTGGTGGAGTCACCATCCTGGAGTTTTTTAAAGGATACTAAGCACTTAGTACATGGTTTAGAGGTGGACTTGCCACTTTTAGGTTTATGGTTGAACTCAGTCTTACAAGGTCTTTCCAATTATGTAGTAGGTAGTAATTACTCATCAAATGCTGTTTGAGCCTTCTTTTTTAAATACTGCAGTAACAGCTATTGGATGTTCTTCTGAGAATATACTTTATTGACCTGCCCTTTCTTTCAGGCTTGCACGGAGATGGTGATGCCCTTATGCACAGATGGTGTCAATGACATGTTTGAGCCTCAGAAGTGGGACTTTGATGCACTTTCAGAAGAGTGTTACAGCACATGGGGAGTGAAGCCTCGCCTCTCTTGGATTCTTTCCATGTATGGAGGAAAAAACATCAGTTCACACAGTAACATCATCTTCAGGTAAGCCTTGTTTCAACTGATAGAGGCTTCTACCAGTATGGGTTTCCAGTGTAGAGAATCTACCCCAAGTAGCAAAGGGATCTGTCTCCAGCATTCTAGCTGAATAAATGATGGGCATGCTTTGTGCTGCTATTGAGAGTAAAATGGTCAGTCTGCAGTGGCCAAAGATGCCAACTGTTCTGTTACTGCCTGTGTGACTCTAAAAGAAGAATCTGGGCTGGGATTCTGCCAAACATCTTATTTCTATGTGGATTCCTTCTTATCTTGTGGTGAAAATCCAGGTTTCCCATGCTGGTAAATTCCTACTTTTATGAACGCAAAGCACTGTTGCTTACACACAAAAGGAAAGTCTAAATGAGTTCTAGCTATAACACAGGATCTTGGTCCCAAAATTATTGCTCTGAGTGATAGCCTTGTGAAGGGGCTGGCATAGCATTCCTTTTTCCCTTTGATACAGAAAAGAGAGGAAAGTAACTTTGGGAGTTTTTCTATTACTGCCAAGAGCTTTTTCTTTTAGTAGCATTTAGGCAAGTTTCAACAAACTTGTGTAAGCTCCAAATAAAAGATGTTTCTATTTTAATGAGGAATACTGGTAATACAACAAAAATGAAGCGCTTTTGTATGTGTACAAAAAGTGAAAGAAATGTTTCAGTCTAGCACAAAAAACTAGTCCATGCTGCTTGCTCTCTATTCAGCCTTCACTTTCCTGGTTTTTAAGATTAAACTCTGCTGTCTTTAAAGGGAGGTTAATGTGACTTTACTTATGCTATGAGGTGATCCAGGTGACTACTGTCTGTGTATCAGGTTCTTATGTGGGAGGGAGGTGTTCCACAAACCCATTGAGGCCTGAGGAGTCCTGACTTGCTGTACCCATTGCCCATTGTGGGAAGCTCCTGGATATGTATTCCTCTGTGTTCTGGCTAAAATTTTTCAAGACCTTTTCATAAAACACCTTGCCATTTCTACAAACCAACCTCAGAATTAGTCTTTTGGATGTGGTAGATAGGTATGCATTTTAAAAGTAGAAAGTTCTCACTCGAATTGGGGATTATCTTCTGGATTGCAGCTGCTAGTGTCGGTCTGTTTGGCTGCGAAGGCCTTTTGCTTTCTTCTTGTTTGCCTCTTGCTGTTTCTGTCCCAGCGGGATATCTACTCTGGAGTGAGAAATCCCACCCTTTTTTGGAAAACTTTTTAATAAAAAAAAATTTGTTGGTTTCACTTAGTTTCTGCAGTGTGTTGCTTATTTCCAAGGCTGCACAGCTCTGTACAGTAGAAATCCGCTTTGTAAGCGATAGACAAGCAAACAAATCTAAATAAGTGTTTAGGAATTTATGCCAGCTGAAGGAGCTGGAAATGAGAAAAGCCTGAAAGCAACCAAATGAATGTTAAAGTAGTGCTGTACACACAAAGCTTTTGTATCTCAAGCTGGGATGTTTCTCTTCAAACAAATACATTGTCAACACTGTACATTTTATATAAGAGCCTTTTATCCTCAAACACTGCAGAGTGCTTTACAAAAAACATCCCAGTGTTTACCAGGGGATGTGGCTCCCTGTGGGGTGAAAAGGACTGTGTTTCAAGTGACAGGCAACTTGCACAACAGTGTAGTGCAGGAAGGGAGAAGTACTCCATCTAAAGAGAACCACTGTAGGGTGGATTTATCCAGACACAGTGGGATTTGGCCAGGATGCTTAAACTGCTGCTGCTGCTTCTGCCTCTGTGAGCAGTACATCACTCTGCACAGTCACACTGTTGTTTGTACTGTGTGGGATTAATGCAGGGAATTCCATTGCCATTCTGGTACCTTCCTGGAGTTATGCAATGTATAAGTGGTTACTTAGGCCGTGGGCAGGTGGTACTTGCCTGTCCTGGGCAGTACATCTTTATTAAAACAGGTCTGAGGAAATTTGGCGTTTCAGAACACTGTTTCCCCTTTCCCTTCCAGCAATTTTCACTCATCTTACTGGAACATGCTGTATACTTGGTGTGGAAGGGCTGCACAGTGGTGGGAAGTGACATTTTAATACTGTTCATACATGTGATGGCAAACAGCTTATAGCAGGTGTAGTGTCTCATCAGCAATGTACTGTGGTAGTCAAAATCAGCCCAGGCTACACCAGACAGTATGAAATTTGGTGTGCAGAGTCTAAAAATGGGATTTTTTTCAATCTCAATGAATCACACCTTAAATCGTAGGCTTCTAAGTCAGGGTACCCACATATCCAGTCCTGCACTGGCATGGGAGAGGCACAAAGTGAAGGCTCTTTGTTAATAGATTCTGGTGCTCTGTGCAGAAGGGAGAATTGTTAGCACTAAAGAAGGGAATGGAGGCAAAGAAGAGAAGGCAGAACAATGTGTGGCTGAAGAGAAAAGGTTAGAGAAAAATATAAACAGGAAACATAACAATTCTGGAGGGCGGTCACATTAAAAAGGATGCATAGACAGTGCTGCTACAATTGTGTAAAACTGAGCAGAGCAGAAGGGCTTAGGAGAGTGAAGAGAATGTAGGAAAGGAAACTGTTGTGGGATAGGCAGAACTCTATGTATGCTGTCAAGGAAATACGGTAATTGAAAACAGGACTAGCATGCTAATTTTTGCATTAGTTTTTTTTCTGAAGTCTACTTGCCTGGCCACTGCTAGAAAGAAATGTCTGACCTATTCTTTCTCTCCTTTTGCTTCTTTGGTTTATACTGGGAAATTCCTGTCCTGTGGGATGGGCAACTGAGTACTTAGGCACATGCTTAGTTTTAACACATAAATAATTCATTCCAGTTGGAATGATCTTAATCTGCGAAAACTGCTAAGATTTTTGATTTTGCGGTGAACCCTCCATCCCCCTTCCCTTCAAGTTTCTCTTCCCAAACTGTGTCAGTCCCTCTGGTGCCATCCTTTGGAAGGAGGTGCAGAGGATGCAGCCAGAAGCTCACAGAAAAGCCTGTGGCATGCTTAGCTTCCACATGACTAGGACCAAAAGATCCAAGTTAATGTGCATCATGGGTCTCTCAGCAACTCATCCCCCTGTTGCCAAGGTGCTCTGCTGATTCAGGTGACCTTTTAAATCCAATGCTTTTGGCTTATTGGGCAGGTCTCAATGCTTTTTCTTTTGCAGATACAAAATGTTTCTCTTGTCCTAAGTCATATTTAGAATCACTGAAAGGAAAGAACTATAGAGATTCAAGATACTTAGTTGTTTTGGAGTTTTTTTCAGTTTTAAAACAAGTAAAGTATTTGTTTAGACCCCATCAGGTTTTTACTCCTGATTATTTCTAAAAAAAGTTCTTTTTAAAAAAATCATTATTTTACTGTTATTTTCTGGTGCTGCCATTGTGGTATTTTTATAGCTGCTTATCTTTGTGTCCAAAGATGTTTTAGTTTCTTAGCTCCTTCTGGAAATTTACTGTCTCCTACCACAGCCCATCTCTGACATTTCCTTTTGTGGGCAGGTCCAGTGCTTTAAGTGAGAAACAGATCTAGGTTTGTGTAGTTCCACAAGTATATGGATGTTGCATTATTTGTGCAGAAAGATGGGCCACGTGTGGGAAGGGCATTGCAGTAAAGGAAAATCAGGTGGAGTAGGGGTTATTGGGTCAAGTCCAAAGCTAGGAATGAGAGATGGAAAGCTCCCTCCCAGCTTAGCCATTGGATTGCTCTATGGACTATTATTTGAAGCCATATCTATAGTGTAAGGAATTTTTAAAATTGATTTGGGAGGAGGGGGGAGTAATGGGATTAATTTGTCCTGTCACAGAGGAAGAGTCATTTTAGACAATTTTTAAAGGGATAAAATATTCATTTTCATATTGTTGTTATTAAAGTCAGTATACTAACAAACCATTCAAGCATTTCTTTGCAAAACCAGTTGGTACTCATCTGAGACAGCAAAAGGCAGAACTTCCTAAAAATTCAGCTCTAATTACTCACTAAATTCAGTGAGTAATTTGTTTATGGTAGACTGTGAAGAAGGAAAGTGAAGTGCTTTGATTTGGGAATTTGGGCATGTTTTGGTAGAGGGAAACATGAAACTTTTATGACAATTACAGGTGGCAGCAGATTTCTCTTGAGAGGCTTTTGCACTCTTACAGGTTATTATCTGAATTAGCAGATAATTCAGAAGTGTAGCCTTACTTAAGCTGCTGATAGCTCCATACCTCTGTCAAGAAGGTGCTTCTTAGCAGAGGGGTGGGCACAAGACATGGACTGAGGTCTGTTTCTGTTGCTGCACATGCAAAACTAGTAGAAATGTTGACGTGAGCAGCCGCGTCACTGGTGACTGCTGTGCACATGGACCCTAATGAAATAGTCTTTCCTTACAGCAATGGTGGCCTGGATCCATGGTCTGCAGGTGGGGTGACCCAGAACATCAGCAGTTCCCTCGTGGCAATTGTGATCCCAGATGGAGCCCATCACCTGGACCTACGCAGCCGCAACCCTCTGGACCCCAAGTCTGTCCAGCAAGCTCGAGCCATGGAGATCTGCCTCATGAAGGAGTGGATTGAAAAGGCCAGGCACAGCCACTGAAGTGCTACTGCAACAGCTGTAGCCTTCACACCTCTCTTGGCTTTGCTGGGGAGTAGGGCCAGGACTTGTGATATGGTCATTGGAGCATTTCCCTCCTGCTTCCTCACCTGCACCTCATCACCATTGCTTGTGTCCACCAGAGGGGCAGGCAGCAGATGGATGGAGAGCATTCTCAGATGATAAACTCCAGTCAAAGTGCATGGATTGAGCTGCCTGCTCTGGTTTGCTTTCCTCTTCTGCTCTTCTCAGATGCTGTACTTTACCACACAGTAAGGGGTTTCTGTTCTAGGCTTGCTGCCCTTCTCCTCACTGCACTGAGTGGTTGTTCCAACTGCTGGTGTATCCAATAGTGGATTGGAGTGTTGTTGATGGTGAAATCCTACTGCCTCCAGTGTGACTGAACAGAAATCACATCTTACTGTAATGTTTGGTGGAGAGGTGGGGAAGGCCTGGGGAAACTGGCTGTGCTGTTTGTAAGGGAACTAAACAGCCCTTACCCTTTGGAATCAGTGTTGGAAAAGAAATAAATGTACAACTTTTTTCCTACCTAGTTTTCCAGCAGCTTTTTAATCGTTGGATTTTTGTATTCTGTGCCGTACCGAATGGTCAGGGCTGGGCCCAGACTCACTTTTTTATAACTGGCTGAGCATGCAGAATCTGCATCAGGATTTTTTCTTCTTTTGCTATGAGTCCTAATTCTGAGATATCTGTCACTATCTGTGATGATGGTTACCAAAGAAAACTGAGTATATTTTGTGTGTGTGTGTATGTTTGTATCCCTCACAAACACTTAGCTTTTTTAAATCAGGATGCTTTTGAAGCTATTCTCTTAAAAAGCAAATGTGACACTTGTGCTGGCTACATCTTATGAAGTGACAAATAATTGGGGCTGTGCCTTGTGTGGGTTCTTCCCTCCCCTCCATTCTGTGTATTGTTCAAATTCTGCATGATCTGTTTGCTGATGGCTCTTCAATAAAAGCCTTTTAAAAAAAAATTGTTTGCTGGACAAACTATTGAAAACACAGAATGCAGCTATTCCCTTGGATCAGCCTAAAGCCTGATGCTGAGCTCACCAAGCCAGGTGCACTGGGCTTTCTGTAAGGCTTCCAAACCAGACAAACTGCCCTGATTCATGAGACAGCATATTTGACATTAATAAATGGCTGGGGCAGAGTCCCCTTGTTTTCCAGCTTTGGCTTCATTCACACTGCAGCCCTTCTTCAGAAAGGATTCTTTGCAGTTTAAAAGACAACTCCATTTTAGAATGACTCAGGCAAGTTTTCATGTCTCCAGACTCTTAAAATTCCATCTCTGTTGAAAAGTTTTCTCAGCTTTGATGATATGCCTGATAGTTGAGTATTTTCCTAAGATCCCAGGTGGCCTTTTCTGTTTCCAGTCTCTTCCTGTCCTCTGGGAACAAAGAGAACTCAACACTGAATTTTATCTTTTCTAACACTCCTGTGGATCTTCTTTCCAATAGATTTTTTTTCTTCATCTAGTGTTAAAAATGGCATTTATGTTCAGACTCTGCAGTCTGAATATCTTGAGCTTTTGAGTGAGGTAGTTTCTTAAAGACTCGAGAGAACAAGGCTAGATAAGAACTACAGGGCTAAAGGATGAACTGGATAAGATTTGCCTGAAAGCTGTTGGTGTTCCCCTTTTCCAATAGTTCCAGTTCTTTGCTGTAAATATACTCCAGACTCTCACTCACGGAATTTAGAATAACATATCGTTGATTCTTTTGAAACAAAATTTATTGGTTTAATCAATTGCATTACAGCAAAGTTTTAAGAAATATTGTTGTATCTTCTTACACATTAATTGATTGATGCGTGGTTATGTCCCATTTTACTGCAGCATGAGGAATGAAACCTGTAAGAGTTAATATAAATTTAGGCATCAGAAACTATTTAATTGAGCAAGCAAGATCCTGGTCCAATTGTACCCATTAGCCCACTGACTGCACAGGGTGCTACTCAAAGTAAAAATTTTGGGATAAGCATTTTCCTGTTGCATGGATAAAGATATGAACAGCCCAAATTAACAGCTACTCTATATTATTAGTCAGCTTGTGTCTCCTCTCTCTTCCCTGCTGGTGAACTTAGTGTCTCAGGAAACAGCTGCTGCTTTGTTGTATGAAAAACACTTTTTAGTTTCAAGCAGCATAAGTAATTTAAAATTTTATTTCTCTTTCTCTTTTCATGCCTTTAATTAGCAAAAAAAGTCACCTTCAACAACATTTAGGACAACATGCAATTTCTCAACTTTAAGTTTTGTGAGATGACAATTAAAATTATTTTCAGAGGAGTTTTGTTTGTGTTTTTTGTTTATTTGAGGGGATGTTAATAATCTTACAATTCCATACAACTTCTGTCTGTTAGACTGATTCAAGTGAACTTTGGATAAGGTTCTTATTGGTTGGATCAGCTTATGAATGAGGTGACTGGTTTTTATGGTTCATTTAATTGATTTTACTTCTTTTCCTGTCAAGCTGAGTAGTCAAAACTTTAGGTCTTATTTATCTCAAACATTCAGACTTCATCTTAAAATCCATGCACACATCTCTGAATGCTACCAAGGGACTGTCTTGTGGTTTGGTGACCTCATCTAAATGTTGGCTCTCCTGTGTGTTTCATACAGGTGGGAATGAGTTGGGCCATAACAAATGGGTGATTTATCTCTCCAGGCATATGATGATGGGCCATACTTCATCTCAGGCTTATGCAAGTCCTTGGTTTGTGTCAGAAATTCCTGGAATTTAAGACTCTCTGTTTCCTACATAAAAAAATGTAGAAGGAAAAAGAATTAAAGTTTTCTCTGAAGCATGAATCTTAGTGGTGAGCCTGAAGTTTGTATCAATAAAAATGCATTAAAATAATGTTGAGTTTCTGGAACTGGGTTTTGTTTTGCAAGGGACATCAGTTTTTATCCTTGGGCAGATTCCAAGTTCTGCAAGTGACATTGTGGGGTTTATACTTGACTCTTGAGGGGTGGGGGAAGAGCTGGTTACAGGAATCCTCGAGTCACACACACGGCAGTCAGGATGGCAGATGGTGAGTCTGCACTCCTTTGGGAGTTTCTCACTTCAGAGATTTGGCTGTGGTGAGGAGCAGGTGTATGAGCTGGTGGTTCTCTGTAGGTGACCACACTGAATGCAGTCAAGCTACCTGTAATGGGAAAAGTCCATTTTCCTTTTGAAAGCTTTCCCAGACAAGCATGCACTTCCCACATGTCTGTACTGAGGAAGGTTGTGAGGACAGATCTGTAACATCCCCTGACCTACCAAGGGGAGGTTTTAACCAAATGTTAGTAGGGCAAAGCTAAGGCTGCAGACTCTTGGGAAGGAGCTAAATAGGTTCTGCAACTCATTTTGTTTGTAGGACAATTTTAATTTTGAAGATGATCAACTATTTCATCATCAAAAGATTGTATAGAAAGGAAACTCCTGGAGCATGGATTCTAAATCACAGGAAAAGTGAGAAGTTTTGTCTCCCATGCTGTCTGCCCACCAAGGATGTTGCAAAAAATGTCATTATGCTTTAAATAAAGAGATTTCTTTTTTTGCCTCTGCTCTTAAAAGGGGCATTTAGCTGTTGTGGACTGAATCTCTAAGGAATCACGAGTGACCTAAAGAGCTTTATATAGGTTAAAGACAGCACATAGACACTTGGATATTTTAGCTCCTTGCAGGACTAATGGTGGAATCATTGTGCCTTTCTAGCAGTCAGGAGGACACTATGAAACCACTAAACACAGTGTGAAAGAATACAGGGGATTGTATACTTCAAACCTCCATTTTTTGCTCTCCCCTGTTGATTCAGAACATCATTGTTATACCATAGCTGGCATCCTACTGGGTGTTTCTACTGTAGCCTCTAGGTTTTGGGGTTTTTAAAAAATAATCTAACTTCTCTGTGTGTTTTGAAACCAAAGCCTTGGTCTTACATAGATGACTGCAAATTTGTCTTTTTTAAAGACTATCCCTCAAAAAAAACCTAAAATGGTTTGTTTTGGCAGTGCAGGTTAGCAGAAAATGTGCAGTGAAGGAATGGCAAAAAATATGAACTGAAGATATCTGCAAAAAATTAACACTGCTTAAGTACTTTTTAATTTGCCCCTCCTATTAAGAAATCCCAGCTTTAATCTAAAGATGCTGGGCATTGGGGCTTTCACTGGTCTGAGTAGATTTGTGCTCCTGTGTTGTTTGGATTTCTTGATTTCCCAGCACTGCTTCCAGCTGCAGGAACCTGCAAGCCTCCCTTATGTTACCCCCAGCCCAACTTTATTTCACCAGCAAATCTGAAACCATTTGATCCACATGCTTTAAGGCAGTGTCCTCCTCTGTATCCTTTCAAGAATACAAGCCCAATGAAGAAATTGCTCTACAGCAGAGTTGATTGCACTCAGAGAGCTGATGGCACTCCTCCCCTGAGCCCTGCTGAGCTGGGCACCTGCTTTGTCCTTGCTGCCCTCCCTGTGGGTATCCCGTGGTCCTGGGGTGTGATGTAGGGACAGCAGAGCCCTCAACACCCAAAACAGGGAGCAGCGAGGATATTCTCCCTCAGCACGGATCACTTCACAGCTGTGCTCCGCAGGGCAGTAATCAGCTCAACCTCAGCTGCTGCTGCTCCTGCAGTTGGGTTTTGGGTGCCAGGAATTCAGTGGAGGAAGATCAGCTGTGGGGGTGCTTTGGGCGTAACCTCTGGGCACCTCCACGTGTAACAATGTTCTCTCCAAAGCCCTCAGTGCTGTTCCCAAGTGTTGCCTGGGTGGGAAGCCAGGGCTCCCCAGGGTGGGGGGGGGATGCCCAGTTCTCAGGGGCTTTTCCCTCCACTGGTGATTTGAAAAATCTTTTGGTTCCACCCCCCAGTTTAGAAAGTAGGCACTGAGACCAGGAATAGCAAATCCCTTCCGTTTGTCTTGTTGTTTTCTAATGTATGCGACCTCTCTGGGTGGTTTAAGCGGTTTAGGTACTTTCTATAAAAGGGATCTTTTAATGACAAAACTAATGTGATTATCTTACCAAGTGTGAGAGGCGTATTCAAGGTTTAAAGAAAATCTGTTAGAATAGCTGAATGTATCTGCTTAATCCTTTCTCTAATGTGGGTGGACAATGCTCTGGGAAGCAATTGGTCTTTCTTTCTTAGAGTAAATGCCTGGTCTCCAGAGGTAGGAACTTGTTTGCAGCTTTTTATACCCTTACGCTTCACCTTCTAGAGAATACAAAGGCGTAGGAGAGAGGCAGAGAGCTTTGAGAGGCCAAGTTTCACCTCCAATAGCTGGGGGTGTAACCAATACAGGGCCAGTTCCGGCAGGCGGCTGAGCACTCTCTGCTCCCTTTGACTGCCACCTGAATAGAGGGTCCTCCTTTTTGCCCTCCTGCAAAACCACATTCCCTGCAACATGGAATACAGGAATACTTTTCCTTTCTGAGCCTGTGGTGAAGTCATCTGCAGTTCCCTGGATGACAAGACCCCATCTGGTTTTGTGCTTCGCGTGGGCAGCCCTACCTGTGCAGATGCAGGGGTTTAGACCCAGAAGTCCAATTTTCCATATCAACCCCTTGGAAAGGTTTTCACCTTCTGGGAAGTTTTTGCAGGGAGTCAGGAAGGGAGGACAGCACCAAAGGGGGATGCTGCGGGATGCAGCCACAGCTGGACCTTGTCTGGCACCAGCCTGGTGGTGTTCAGCTTCTCTGTTGTTCATAGGCCTTTGTCTGTGATTCTTTGGTTTCCCCATGTCCATCTGAAAGCACAAGTCTTAGACACATTGGGAAGTCTTGTTGTCAGGAATAGTTATCAAGATAGGTAGAACCTCCCATGTTGCTGAAGCATTTAACAAAGCAAGTAGTGGCTCTGGGACTCTTTGGCAAATGGATTTGGCTTTACAGCAGACACAAACGGGTTGCATTTTCTAATTTGTTTTCTGAGCATCCTCTAAACAGCACATCAGGAGGAAAAGGATATTGAGCTATTGCCTTTCCCAGTTGGAATGACACACAATCTCCTCTCACCGTCCAGTAGAGCAACACAGCAAAAAGAGGTACCTCAGCACCACTGTGTCTTCCTCGTGAAGACAGACACTTAGTTATACTCCTGTATCTCATCTACCTGCCTTGACTGTGGACTTGGTGCTGGGTTATCTGTTGTGGAGAGAAAGATGGTGTTCAAAAACTTAGTGCACTACCTAAAAACCAGTCCCAGATTGTATCAAACCGAATATTCTGAAGGAGAGAAGTGCAATTCTGCACAAATGCAGTGAGTCCTTCCTTCCCAAAGGGACAGGATTTTGCACTTGCTCTCACTGAATGCCATGAAGTTCTTGTCTCCTTTCAGCACATATATGAATGGCCACCCTACCTTCAATTCTTCCCTCTGACCTGGTGTCATCTGCAAGGCTAAGACATTCCAAAGAACTTGAAATCTGAGTACAACACAGCTTCTTCATTGTCGTTATTGTAGAAGATACACTTGGACTAGTTTTGAAAACCCTTTTTGTCTAAAACTTTTACAGCACTGAAAGGCTGACAACCTTCTTGCTGTCTGCATCCCTACATCAATCCTGCCATGGAATCTCAGCTGAGATCTGACCAGCTGCCAGGACAAGGGAGGAAGAGCTTTGGCTGCTCTGAGCTTTAGAAGTGATGTTCAGTCCTCACAGCCTCCGTGCTGCAATGAAAACAGGGCCCAGTCATTCCTGAAAGGGACTGTGAGACAGGTTTAACAATTAATCACTGTCCAAACAACTGGGATGAGGAAGAGGAACAGTCTGGGCTGCCTCCACACAAAGGGTAAGGGATTTCTTTTGGAGGGTGGTTCATAAGGTCAAACGAGTCTGAGAGAGCTATGCATGGGATCACCAGTGTTTCATCACAGGTGCTATATAACCATTTGGTAAATAGGAATTTGGGCCAGAAAAAGACCAGTCAGATCTTGATTGTTCTTCTTCAGAAGGAACTTTAAACAGTTTAATGTGGTATCTCTGTCCAAATTTTGAGCCATGCTCCAGGGCTGCTCAGCATTCCCTGGGAAGCTATCCAGTACATCTGGGCAGATGCTGAGGAGTCATCAGGAGTGATGGCAGGCACAGCTCGGTGTGTCACTATTTCCAGCATTGGCTTCCCAGAGCACCCAGAGCTCTGCTTCCACACCTGCACACCTGCATCAGTCTGATAAGAAGCAGCCCGACTTTTTGCAGTGTCTAAAGTCTCTTGGTGTTCCTTCAGGCATCTCACAGGTCCACCAGCTGCCATCAACTCCTTGGCTGAGGCAGGCTCTGGTGATGTGAGCCCCATTCCTTAGGTCCAAGGGGAGGACGGTGGGCTCCCCTCCACAGAACACGTATCAATGTGTGAGCACACGGATGAGGCCAGTGCTTGCGAGGCAAACGAGACTAATAAATGTCGGGGCAGCAGGAGGTGAGTGCAATCAACTGTGGGAGCCTGAGTTATAGCGGTAACCTGCTGAATTCCTGGGTCACAAAGTAATTTACTGAACAACCCTGATGTCATTCAATAATTACTCCGACAGCCCGGACCCCGGGGGTCGCAGCCTCCTGCCGCGGGTGTTATTAATACCATCAACAAGCAGCAGGATGTTGGTGTGAAGAAAAGAGCCACAACACAAGCGTGTGAACCTAAGGAACAAATGGAAAGTGGTATTAATAGGATATTGTACCAGATTCTAAAAACTGATCTATCCTGTCCTAGCAAGTCATGCAGCCAAATATGAATGTGTCCCCTGTGGCAGTGGAAATGGCTGATGGCAGTTTGCAGCAGAAGGGGAGGACGGTCGGTGTGTCAGTGCTGCTCATTTCTATCGCCCGGCTTCTGTGATAGTCCCCATGGAGACTGAACGGGAGCAGGGGGGAGGAGGTGGTTTCCAAGCACCCCAGAATAATTTAAATTAATATCCAGTGAACAATGTAAACCTTCCCTTTGACGTGGCGTGGGAATAGGCAGTCACAGCGCTTGGACTGGGTCAGCCGAAAGGAAAGGTAATGCCACAGCCGGGGATTTGATCAGCAGAGTAAGCTAGGGGCTCGACCTCTGCTACCTCAGTTCCTCCCTTCCCTTCCAGCCTCCCGTCCTCCAGAACACCGAGAAATGGCAGCAAAAATACCTTTTGGTGAATGGAGAATTTCTGGATAGAAAGGATGTGTAGGAAACCTGCAAGAAGGCAGCGCCTTCTGCAGTGTGTGTGGATCCTGGCATGCGGGTACCAGGAGATGCAAGTACCAACAGGGTGGCATTGGCACAACTGCACTTTTAAATAATTTCACACCACCACTTTGGGTTTTCTGAACCTTTCTGTCCCACTTGAAGTTCTGTATGCTCTAAAGGTAACTACAAATTCACAATAAGGAATTATGTGGGCCAAGCCTGAAGGGAATCAAGCCTGAAGTAACCCTGAGTTGTTTCTCAGCTGGGAAATGACAGCAGAGGGCTACTTGCTCCTTTGCTTTGATCTGGTATATAGGGCTAATAAAGAGCCAAGCAGAGCCCTCCTGGTTCTGATCCTTCCTCATGCAGAGGAGCATAGTTTATTTAAACATGATGGCAAGTGATTCTCCAGGGTTTTTAGAGCATCAGAGCCATTCCTGGCCGTTATGTCAGGGATAAATAGCATATGTTGGCCCATAGCAGAAGACCCTTAGCCCCAGGGCTGTTCCTGTGACACAGTGATGGAGCTGGGCTGTTACCTCAGGCACTCCCTGAGGTGGTAGGCCCATGTCCTTGCTGATCCACCCACCACATGTGGGGGGGATAGGTCACCACCAGTGACTGGGAAGTGACCATCATGCCTGAGGTGCCCTGCTCTGCACAGAGCCCTCCTGGAGCATCTCTGGCCAGAGGGTCAGGCTGTTGCAGGAGCAGTAGTATCAACACTTTGACTTGGGGTATAAGATGAACTCAGTGGTCCTTTTTGCCACTTAAAAGTGTAAAATGAGTAAATCTCCACAAAATTGTGCAGCAAAGAGAAGCTGGCCATGTGGAGCTGCCCAGTGGCAGGCAGTACCCTGGACTGGTGGGTGCACTGGTAAACAAGTTCATCCTCCACTGGGCACACCTGGCATGTGAGAAGTGAACATGGCCAATGCACTGCTTTTTCATAGATTGGATAGAATCCAGACGTCTGTGTAACTGAATCAGAATTAAGCAGAGATCCAGCAGCTGATAAATGTTCATCTGTCAAGGAGAAGTGCCCAAGAACCTGCAAAACCACCAGGCTGGAGAGAAACCCAGCAGGCAGGCATTTTATGACTTGGGCAATACAGGGAGGGTCAACCCTACAACTGTGTGGATAGCTCATTCCTAGAAATGTTCAAGGTTGTGTTGGGTGGGCCTTTGAGCAATCTAGAGAAAGGTGCCCCTATCCATGGCAAGGGGAATGGTCTAGATAGTCTTTAGATGTCCCTTCCAACACGACTCATTTGATCTAAGGAAACATGCTGATGGGATTTCTGGCTGGGAACTAGGGGGAAGTAGGATAGATGAGTGTGTCCTAAACCCATGGTGAGCAGTCACAGCCTGATGTTTAAGAAGCAGGTCAGCCATAAAAATTGTTCCACTGGACACAAATTATTTCTTTCTGTGATCTTTTTCAATATTTGATCAGTGCTCTTTTTCAGTTTTTAGTTCCGCTTTGCTTTTGTGCTGCCAGTGCCCATCAGGCAGAGAGGAGGCCCACAGAGCACTGCAGGCATTGATGGCAGGAGGTTTGGGGGCATTCTGATACTAGTTTTAGGCTCTGGGCCCTTCCTTTTGTTCACAGTTTAGCAATATATTGCTGGTGACCTCCCCCCCTCTAACCTCTCTCCTTGACTTCTCCTACACAGCACTGCCAGAACTGACTGCAGTTTTGTGCTTGTGCTGCTTCTCTTGATGAGACCCAGGAAAAAGGTTGAGAGATGTTATTGTGATGTTATCACTGTTACTGCCTAAGAACGGGATTACCAAAATACTTCTATTTCCTCTATTTCCCCTTTTGTGCTCATGCACGGATGTTACCACTGATATTCTCTGAACTCCCCTGAAAAATAAAGACTGTTTTATCCGTATTCCCCAAGTGCCCAATACAAATGCAAATCAGCTCTGGGCCATTGGTTTGTTAGTTTTTTTTTTTTTTTTTGTTTTTTTTTTTTTTTTTTTTTTTTTTTTTTTTTTTTTTTCCTGTCTGGCCAGCATTGCTTGGCAGGTCTTTTCTCACTTGTTTCTTTTCCTCCCTTTCCTTTAGTTGGTGTGTCTGAAGCGAGGTCCCCAGGAGGGTCAGAGACCTGCTCCATTCCCACACCTCTGCCCTCCTCTTCCTCCTCCTCTTGTTGCCCAACTTGTGTCTTTATTAACCCTCCGTGCAGAAAGATCTGAAGGATTAAATATAAACCAGAACTCACTCAAATTCCCTAAAATAATGGTCAGGTGGGCCACACTGGCTCCAAATGAGAACATTTGAGCCATTATGTTCCTGCTTTGTTACTGCTCTGCATAGCTCATCTCTTGGACAAAACTGAGTAGAAAATCATAGCTCTGGGGACCCAAGATCAAAGGGAGGAACGACTCTGAACTTTTCATCACTATAAATAAGTCAGTGATTTTTAGATAATAAACTACCTAAATGAGTGACACTTATATCCTGCAAGTGGATTTGAAAAGCGGGGAATTAAACTAGTGATGCTGGTGAGAGTAACCACTGCTCTAAACCCTTAGGCAGGTGCCTACTCACTTGGAAAATGCATGCATAATTTTTTGAAAAGAACAAATAGTAGACTAGGTTGCCAGGTTAAAGCCATGCCTGCCCTTTTTTCTTCTGCAGTTGGCACATTTCATTATGTGCCCAAATTTCAGTCTGATGCCAATTCTCTGTGTCCTCAGTGTCTCCTGCGTATTTTAAAATAAACTACTTTTAATTGTATTTAAAGCTACAGTTGAACATATTTACAGGATTACTATAGGGAGAAGTTAAAAATTTGACAGCAGCATCAAAATGCAGCTCTAACCATCCAACCAAAGGCAGGTCCTGTGATCCTGAGCTGAGCATCACTGCCAGGAGCAGCCATGGACTTGGTCAGGATCCTCACCTTCCTCCCATGGGTGTCAGACCAACCAAGCACTTAAATAAACACTTGACTAGTGGTAAATGAGAAGCTCCTGCCTATCAAAACATTATTGCAATGGGCCTAGCATTTGTGACACCCTTAAACCTCAGCAAAGGGATGGTGAAGCCCAGGTAGAGCTGAGAGATGCAACTTCCTTCCCTCCTTGGGTCCACAAAGGGGCACAAGATCCCACAGATTTGCTGAGCCTGTGGGCCTGGCTTCATGTTGTGGTGTTGGGGCCCATAGAGACCAGGAGCTGTCTTCTGAGGGTGAATGAATTTGTGTGGGAAACATGTGGGACCCAATATAACTCTCTGCATCCCTTTGTTGCTACCATTTCCCAGGTGCTGATACCAAGCAGTTTGTTCTGCCCTCAATGCTACAGCTGAGCTTGTTCCTAAAAAAAGCCTCAGAGGGAAAAAAATAATTTGTGGGAGTTTCCTTCTTCCCTTTTCATCTTCCTTCCTGCTGCTATTCATTTAGCATGAAATAACCCTCCAAATCAATCCGGAAGAGATCATTTGCAACTGTTGCTGTTTTCCCATTGCTAATTGCTGGTTTGAAATCCCATTCCAATCACCCTGAATACACAGCCCAGTGTTCCTAAGCTAAGTGCCTACCAGGTATTTTTCCTGATGGGCTTTTATTTCCTTGCAAAAAGCCCCACAAACAACCAGTCCTGGATCACTGGTTGGATTTAATTGGACAATAGCATCTCCATAGTACATCTTGTTTCCAAAGCAGAGCAGTGTTTTGGCAGGAACCGACCTCTGCTGAGTTTCACAGGCCTGGCGGCATGTTTTGGTACTGGCAGAGCCAGAAATGAAGCAGTTAATTGCCCTACTGGGAAGGAGGAAATTTCTTGTAAAAATCCAGAATCTGGTTGAACAATGTGGCCTTTTATTTTTCAGCCTTGGAATCAAGCCTGGCTGCCCTTGTAAACAAAGAAAGGAAAGAATCACTGAACCAACCCAACACATAAAAACTGACCATGTCTTTCTTTGAAGTTCCCTTTATGTTGTTTGGAAAACTTAGGATTATAGTTTTTTCTTTCTTCCTTTTTTTTCTTTTCCTTCTTTTTTTTTATTTATTTTTTTTCCTAGAAAAAGAGGGATGGAAGTTAAGGGAAACTTTTTCTTAAACAGAGCAGAAGTCATTAATTAAGTATCCCATTCATCCCTGAGGCACCGGCTCATCAATCAGATTTCTTATTAGCATTCTGATGACCCGCCTGACCCCCTGTCTCTGCACTGTCTGCATGACGACACCGAGCAGCAGACCACACACCGAACTGGGGAGGATTATTCGACACTTTTCCTTGCTCCGGGGTGGGGGAACGGAGCTGGGAAGTGGAAGGATGACGGATGTTGTTGTTTTGGGTTGAGGAGAGTCAATAAATGGCTCTTGGAGAAACAGCCCTGAGAACCTGGTAGGGTGACTCAGGAGTGTCTTCTGCGTGCACAGAGCTGCTGCAGGGCTGGGACCTATGGCTTGGTGCTATCACAGGGTGTCTCTGCTCCCACTGTGGTCACAGGGGACTTAAATCCAGAGGGAAAAACGAGATTTTAGCACAGTAACTGCTGTGCTCTTACTCTCGGTAAACGTTGTCAGGAAACGATTGGGTCCTGAGAATGTGCTGGTGGCTTCTGGTTCCATAAGTAGGCTGTGTCCTCAAGGTGGGTAAAGGTCCCACATTAGTCCTCCAGCCTTTCTCCTTCCAGGTTATCCTAATTAAAAGCACTTAGCTGATTAAATCTTTACACAAGTGCTTTTGGGCAAGGTTTTATGTTAAAAAAAAGGACAGTGATAGCAGCAAGTTGTGAGATGGTCACATCTTGAGAGAAAATGCAACTGCAGCAGCCCCTTGCTTAGAATAAGAATTTACATGTGCACACATATGCTCAGAGCATGCAGCCAAGGGTTGAAAGAGTGTTGATTTAGATTAAATGTAAGAAAGAAGTTCTTTACACTGAGGGTATAGAGACACAGGTTGCACAGAGAGGAGGTGGATGCCCCATCCTTGGAAACATTCGAGGATGGAGCTCCGACCAACCTTATCTAGTTGAAGGTGTCCCTGCTCATTGCAGGGTGGCTGGGCCAGATGGCCTTAGTGATCTGTTCCAACCCAAAGTATCCCATGATTCTGTGATTCCATGATGGCCCTGACCCCAGGGAAGGCCATGGCCAGTGGAGGAAGGCAGCAGTGGCAGTGTGAATGATGTGCCCATGTGCCTGCCACAGGAATAGAACCAGGAATATGGGATTATGCTTAGGGCAACTTGTTACCAAGAGTTGGCTGAGATTTCGTAATGAGATTTGTTTTGCCAAGTGTTCTTAAAACATTTTACTATTTCTTTTTAAGCTGGGGGTGCTGTTTTCCTATTTATTCATTCTTTTCTATTTTTCTTTCTTTTTTGTTTTTCAAAAGCAAAAGTACAGTAATGTGTGTGGTGGATGGACAAAAGGAAAACTTGAAAATATTAATAAAACTCCAAAGTTTCTAAAGTATAGTTGGCTTGAACCAGACCAAGTGTCATATATTCTCCTTTAAGTCTCACAGCCCTGGAGAGTTACCACGACAGACCATCTCTGGCCTTAGGCAATGTCCCCTGAGTCATGCTAAAACTTGTAGAGATTAGACACTTTCAGGAGTCTGAGCCTCAAGATTTAGCCTAACAAGAAATGTCCCTTTGGGTAGCAAATTGCATCTTCTCTCCAGCTAAAACCCCAATATATAAAACATCCTTGTCTTTGGGGCTCATCCTCAAGGCAGAGGGTTGCTGTGACAAATAAAGGGAACATGAAGGTCCTTCCTGGAGATGCAAAGATGTACATCAGTCTTTGCTGATCGAGGAGGAAATGGAGAAGATGGAAGTGAAAGTGGGCAGCAGTTCCATCGTCATGTTAAATACCAAAGCAGCACTGGGAGCCAATACCTGAACCCAGGGCTTCACAACCCATGCAGCCTTGGCACCAAGCTACAGGAACTCCTCAGCTTGCTGTCCCAATATATCCTCAATTACTGGACACCAGTGTGAGGGGTGCAAGTCAACTTCTTCTGCACTGTGTTCTGAAATTAGCATTTTGTTGTGGTCTAGCCCCAGCCAGCAGCTCAGCCCTACACAGCCATGCACTCATTCCCCCCACCCCCACAGCAGCCCAAGGAAGAGAATGGGAAGGGTAGAACTGAGAAATAATGACAGTTTAATAGGTGAAGAAAAGGTTGCGCACACAACTAGAGCAAAATAAGGAATTCATTCCCCATTTCCTCCAGACAGGCAAATGTTCAGCCATCCCCAGAGGAAAGCAAGTAATGGTGACTTGGAAATGTTTTCTTAAACATGTCTGAACATCCCAGGCAGCCTCAGTGGCCTCAAGTGCCCAACTTTGACTAATATTATAGAGATATAACCATCCCCTCTTTGCCAAGTAACTGTGGACCAGGGCCAGCAGGATCAGCTGGGGCAAGGATAAGGGCAAGTCAGATGTCAGACTATCAGTCAAAGTAGCTGGAAACTGGTTCCCTGGGCTACCAACACAGACGTATCTTCCATGTGCTCAGAAAGGGATCTGTGTATCCCAGACACTTTAAAAAAGGCCATATTTTTTTCTTGGTGATGGGAAGAGTGCTTTGACAGACAGCTCTTAATGATGGTGCCTGACCCAGGGCATCCTCCCAAAGCTGCTTCTGGCCCCAGAGCCCTAAAGACTGATGCCTCTTTGGTTATTGCTGGACCTCTCTACACAGCCCTTCACGTCATGAAGAAAATATGGATGGTAGGCATCAGCCGCTGAGGCTCATCTCCACATCTCCATCCAGCTGATTACTGCTCTGTATTTTGCAGCTGGGAAACACGGAAAGGAATTAAACCCATCACTTCCTGAAATATTAAGGGGGTAGTTTAGGTATTGACAATGAAATCTAGTTTTCATGGCCCTTGTTAACCTAAGCAGTGCTTGATCTAGTTCCTCCCTGAAATATCAGGTGGGGAGAGACTTCTGTGTGGGAGATTAAAGAATGCACAGAATTGTGAGGAAGAAGGCTCAAACCTGCTCCAATCTCTCTCTGGTGCATCAAACAAGGAGGTGAGTTCAGCTGGGTACAGATTTGGTGGCTGCTGTTCTGGTGCTGGACCATCTCATACAGCAGTCAGGTATTGTTTGCACAGATGGCATAAATTAAATTCCATGGAAAAAAAAATTAAACTGGATTTCTGGTGCCAGCAGCTCCTCTTATCATTCTGTAGCCTGTTCACATTCCCTGGCAGATAATCACCATGACTAACATTTATCTGACACAGCCAATTTTGCCACCAAAATCTGTTTTCTGACCTTATAGCTGACTATTCACAGATATGACAGCTCCCCCCCAGCAATGGCATAGATGCTAACAAAGCTCTCCTAGAAAATAGATGGGTTTTGTGGACACTAAAAAGTCAAAATAAGATGTAATGAATGCCCCAGAGAGTTGGATGGAAGGGCTGAGTGCCTGTTATTTCTCTGTCTTAGTGGTAGTTTCCTTCATCTGATTTGTTTATTCTGTTGTCTGTTGTATCTTCAGATATTGGGAAATATTGTGCAGTTAAATGGCCACACTGCAGAAACAGGTACCTGCTGTACTCTTCATGACAACTTGACTTCTGGGCTTCCTTCCACTGTGATTTTTTGTATTTCCAAGAGGTCTGTAAGGTAGGAAAAGCTGGCACAAGCAGTGAAGGGCCCTGGGTATTCAATCAAGATTCAGGTGAACCTGTCAAGATTGAAAAAGGACAAGTTTAGCAACAATTTGGGCCGTTCATCATGGGGCTGTATGTGATGCTGGTTACAGACAGTGGTGGGAGCTGGGGTTGAGACAGGGAAAAAGGAAGGACCACGACAGATGTGCACAGGTCTGCCTGTGGCTCATTAGCAGATTTCTAATCTATTAAGATTCTGCTGCCCTGACTAATTCCCTCTGAAACGGACCCAAGTTTCCATAGATCTCCACTCAAGTCATGTGCATTATTTACCCTCAGTTTGTCCTCTGGAACACAGACTGGGCAGGATCTCAAGGAACCCTTATTGGATAGATATGGGAACATTTTCTCCACAATGATTTTTAAGCACCTGATAGTTGTCTTTCTCAAGAACGAAATTCTTCAAGTGAATCTGCCCACCCATTCTAAAATTCTGTTACAGTCCTTCTGCCCTCTTTCTTCTTCTGATTCTTCCTCCATGAAGCCTATACTATCCCATGAATCGAAATCATGCTTCTAAGGAAAACCATCTTTAAACAGTGCATCTAGGCCATGTGTTAACTCTGCAGTTAACACACCTAGTGACCCCCACCTGAAGATAAGGGATAAAGTCTCCAGACTGCAGAGATGGCTCCAAAATGGTATCTTGCAAAAAAAAAAAAATCACCAGATGTACTCCAAACAGGTATAAATAACTTCCTCTGGGCAAAAGTGATTGCATAGTGTTTGTATTTCCATACCTTCATGTCTGGCTGTTTGTGAGAGTAACAGGGTCAGAACTAGTGTGAATCACTGGCAAAAGTTCCCACCCTGTCTGTGTCTGAGGATGTAGTCTGAATCCTCTCATCCCTCAGGGATTTCCCATGGATTATATTCTTCCTCCTTGTGATGCCACTGAATTTTGTCGATATTGGTGGGTCTCCCCATCCAAGCTGAATGACTGTTCCATATTCCCTTTAAGATCCTTCTCAAAAATCCCTTTGATAGGCCCACAAGAAAGAATTAAAAGTTGTTTGGAATATAATGCCTTTTCTCACTTTCCTTTTCCTGAGCATCCAGTCGTATGAACAGGGCTTACTATATCTGGCAACTATTCCTTGTAGTGTCTGTACATTCTTGGCATGAGGCTTATTATGGATATTTTGATACATTAGTAGACTTTCTAAGCCTAAAAATGGGAGTAGGAGGGATTAGATGACTTGGAGATTTTGGAGAGAGAAGTGCTCTGTGTTTTTTTCCTTCCAACTTTGGTACCAGTCCAGTTTAAACCTCCAATGAACAAAAGCAGTTACTAGGTGGGAGTTTCCCCCTCAAAAAAGAGTATGGTGACCTCTGAATTTCTAAAAACCATTTTCAGGACATTTTGGGCAATGGCCTGCACTGGTTTGACACTTGTAGCTCCAATAGATGTTGGGACAAGTTGCCAGGTGCCCTGAGTTCTTCAGATCTGGCTGAGATTAGTTTGATTAGGTTGATAATGGGGCCCTTTTCAAAGTCAGCAGGAAAACAAGGTCAGCAGCATCACTGAAACAGGGGTTTCTCCCCATGAGAATAAGAGATTCTCTTATAGAGAGTAAGAGATAGAATAAGAGATTAGGGGTGAGATCATGTAGGGTCCTCTGACAACCACAGTCAATGGCTTCTGAGTGTTCCTTGTTTGGATGTCAGTGTCCGTATTTGGCATTCTGGTGGGCACGTCTTGTGGTCCTTGCCGAGGTTCTTGCTGAGCTGGATCAAGGCTGTGGGATGGCTGTGCCCATTCAGGCTGGCACAGCCGGGCTCCTCTTGTGGCTCCACAGGAGGGAAGGACGAGACCCTTGCCCAGCGCAGCCGAGGGAGGGTGGGAAGCAAACAAACCCTCCACCCTCCAGCTGGGAACCCCTGAGAGCGCAGGAAGGAAGAGAGGATTTACACACAGAAAGGGCAAAGCTGGAATCTGGTGATGGAGGCCCCAGCCATGGAGAAGGGTGCTGCAGAGCCCACCCCATGAGCCCCCAGCATTGGGGCCTGGCGGTCTGGACACGCTGGGCAGGAGCAGCTCGTTCCCACCGCCGGGCGCGCCGCGATATGACGGCGTGCCAAAGGATCTTTAGGAGCTGAACAGGGGGGAATATCCTGGCATAGAATTTAAAATGTGCTCTAACCTTTTCTGCAAACTGAAAGCAAGAAAAATGCTCATAAAACTAGTCTTTGTGCATAGAAAGAAGTCCGTTTTTATACTGTTGCTAAGTTCCTTATTGTTTTCTGGCTGTTTTTTGTGTTTCTGTGGCAGCCTTTTCTGTGGGCCTCTTTCAGTGACTTAGCTATATTGGCCTGCAGATAATTAGATCAGTGCTATCATTTTCACTGTCCTTTTTCCTCTGGAGCTATTTGCATGATAATGGCAGTTTGTGCGACTCTCTCCCTCCGTCTCCCTCTCTCTTTTAACCAGACACCATTTCTAAACATGAAATAATTCAGGGAACAATCTGTGAGTGGCTGTGTTAAGAAAAGACTGAAAACATCTGGTTAAGAAAACATTTATGGTAATCAAGAATCCAACATTTATGTCAGCTATAGCTTTAAAAAAGAGGTCTTTTCTTAACAGCATTTTTAGTCTATATTTTAGTGTATATACAATATTGGCTGTATGCAAAGCTCTTAACCACACAGTATACTCCCAATCTGGGTATATATGTCTTTATTATATGTTTATCTAGACAATTTATAGGCAAATAAAATATTAGAATCTAAACTCCTAATGAAACCTATGCCAGTTACCATTTAAAAGGCAGCTGTGCCTCAAACTGGTTCTGAACTCCTCTTGTTGTGAATAAAGTCTTTCATTCCACAAGATATGCCCAGATCTAAGCAGGAGAGCAAACCCATTGAAACCCAGAGCTTGGCCTGGGTGACTGACACTGGTGTTGTGGTGATTTAGGGTCTGGGGCTTCCCATGGGAGAATGTATCATGGCCAAAGATGGGCCAAGGAAGCTCTTTGTGCAGGAGCAGAGTCTCCTGCCACAGCCAGGTCCTGCAGACCAGTGGCTATCTCAGCCTCTGGGCTGTGCTGCACCACTGAGAAGATTATTTTTGCTGTGAGAAAGGGGTCTTGGGACCAATTCCTGCTCCTGATGAGATTAAACTCCCTGCAGACATACCTCAGCAAGGGAGAAAAAAAAATGTGAAAAAAAATAATAGAGAGTTAATAAAATTGCTCCTGGTATCTGAAGACCATGAAATTAATTTGGGATTTTGATTTCCCTGTGGCAGCTCAGACAAGGAACATAAGCTGTCCTACACCTGATAATTTTTCACATAGATCTTAATGTCACCCTGGAAAACACGTATTCCTGGTCTGGCTCCAGATCTTGGAGGGCCCCTCAGAGCAGCTCAGTGCTGCAGTGGATGGGTGGCAAGGCTGGGAATAGAAGATCATATTTTCCTGTTAAGCTTATTAAAGACAACTTGAAATTTTTTAATACGCAATTTTTGATGGCAAAACTGGACAGAGTTTGGATAGCTTTCTAAGTTAAAAATAAAGCAATTAAAATTTCCACAATTGTTTTTCTTTTTATGAGATAAAGGTTCTTGTAAAGAAATGGGGTTTAACCAGTTTAACCAGTTTTCACTTATTTTAATTAATTAACTAATTATTTTTATTTAAATACTGGAACGTGTTGCTGAACAGTAATTTTACAGATGACCTTGTGCTGCAAATATAACAATTGTAACACCCCAGAAAAAAAAAAATTCCTGTAGGTAAATATCTGTGAGGATTGGGCTCTATTGTTGTCTGCCAGGGGGTCATACAGAATCACAGAATGGTTTGGGTTGGAAGGAACCTTAAAGGTCTAATTCCAGACCCCTACCATGGGCAGGGACACCTTCCACTAGACCAGACTCCTCAGAGCCTCATCCAACCTGGCTTTGAACACTTCCAGAGTTGGGACATCCACAGCCTCTCTGGGCAATCTATTCCAGAGCCTCACTACCCTCACAGTAAAGAATTTTTTATATCTAACCTAAGCCTATCTTCTTTCAGCTTGAAGCCATTTCCTCTCATCTTGTCACTCCATGCCCATGTGAAAAGTCCCTCTCCATCTCTCTCATGGCCTCTTTAGGTACTGGAGGGTGCTTTAAGGTTTCCCCAGAGCCTTCTCCTCTCCAGGCTGATCCATCAGCTGAGCTGCACCAGGTTTGTTTGAGAGATATTAGGGAGTAGGAAAAGTTATGATAACACTGCTGTGGTCAGAGGTACCTGAAAATCATCTTCGAGTGAGAAGGAGAGAAGTCACATCAAGTCAGCATGGCTTGATTTGAGAGCTGGCATCATTTGAGAGCTTGGCATCATTTGAGAGCTGCCCAGAGTGGGAGAGCATGCTCCTCCCAGGCCACAGGAGAGCTGGAAGGACAAGCAAAGTTCAGCTCAGAGCTTCATGGAGCAAAGATGCCACAAATCATATGAAGATTTTGGCATTGGGTTTCCTGGCTCAAGAAAATTGAATATTCACAAACAGAGGGCAGAGACAGGGACCGGCTTACCAGAGTCATGAGAATTGCTTAAACCCAGCAATCCTGAACATTAGATCCATCAACCAGAGTTACTGATCTCTTAATGAAATTCAGTGGAAATGGCTTCACTGGGAATTGGACCAGGTTCTTACTTCAGAGCATAAATACTGGAAGAGAAGGCTTTTTTCTGAAGCATTGTTGCCAAGCTGTGTGTGACCATGATCACACCCCAGACAGGGCCTGCCCCTCCTGTGCTCCCCCTGTGTTGTGGACAGTGCACAGCCAGACCTCTGAGGGTCACCAAACACCTCTGGTATCCATGGCCATTCTGAGATACATGGAGGCTCTTTTGTAGCATTTTTAAATCCTCACTATTTGCATCAGGTGAGGTTTAAGGAGCTTTTGTTCTCCCCAAAGCTGTGCACCCCCTTCTCAAAGCCACATAGCACCTCCTCAAAGCCTGTCAAGGACCAGGAGATCAAACAAGCTGGTTCCTGCCAAGCAAAAAAAAAAAAAAAATCAGAGGGAAGATAGTTTGCAGAAAATGAGACAGTGCTTGACATTACTTGCTGTCTGATAGCATTTCACATTTCTTCCATACTACAGAAGTAAAGGAAGGAGTTTGGTCCTAATCCCCACACATTTACCTTCAGAAATGTCTCTGAGTGAAGATAAAATCCTGAAAATTTCAAGGAATACACCATAACTGAGGGAAAAAAAAAAAGAAATCTCAGTAGTATGAAAACTGTTTCTTTTCCTATTATTTTTGTGTATTTGTAAATGTTTCTTCATTGTATATTTCTACCAGTAGCCAAGTGCTGGACTATAAGCAGGACTTAATGAAACAAAATTACTATTTCAGTGCCCAAAATCTTTCCTGAAGATGCATGCAAGTGGTGTTTTTTGCACAGCTCTTGCAGTGGGGACTCACCAGCACAAGAGGTGTTTTATCAGCTTACAAAATACCCTATTCTTGTGGGATTTTGATCTACTCTGGGTAACTTATAATCAACCTTTAAATAATTATGGACAATTTAGGTGGAAGACTGACATATTTCAGCTAATTTCAGCATTCTTCCTGAATGCTCCATGTTTTCAGAGTATGAAAAAATATTAAGCCAACTGAAGGTGGCTGCAGTGAAGAGCTGAAAGCCTGCTGCCATCACCTTAGATATTATATACAAGATCTGAACAAAAATCACTATAGTATGAAGATGAGGGTTTCCCCAATCAGGAAGTTTACATAAGGAAAAATAGTTACAATGTGAAATGTGAAAGCAACACTAAGGTTTTTAAGCTGGTGCCGATGTTCCTTTTCAGATGAGCTGCCCCAGGAATTAGATTTGGCCATGGTCCCTTCCCAATTGCATGCTTCTTCTGATCTTCTTGTCCTTAAGCTTCCAGTCTACCTTCACACAGATAGATTCTTTTCACAATATTTCATATATAAAGTACAGAACACAAGTGAGGAACAGGATTTAAAACTGTCCAGATGAAGGAGAGTGAGATGGCTGTGATGAAGAGCTGATTCACTGCTCCAGTTTTACACTGGAGTAACCTCACTGAAATAAGGAATTTCACTCCTCCAAAAACAAGAGTTGGGTCAGGCTCAGCTGAATGATGGACTTTTGTATGCATTCAGAAGATTAAATGGAGTCTCCCATGCGTGCCTGTTTTTCAGCTGAGTCCTGCACACCTCACATGGGCAAAGCAACTGCTGCATTAAGAGCAACATGATGACAGAACTGGACACTGAAGGACTGCCAGTATTTTCTGAAATTCTGCAGTGCTATGCAGTCCAAACTGGAAAGAAAGTATCTCCCTAATGACTTTAGGGACTCAGCCCCAGTGGAAACTTTGCCTATATAAAGTTGATGAGGTGAGTGATCTACATACAAATATTAAATTTACGTTAAGGGGACTAAATTTGGCTTAAGTGGAATACGCCTTTCATCTCTTTTGATTTTATTGAGTATTTTATTGCAATTCTTTCTTTTTTAGTGGAAAAGCAAATCATTATGTTTTAAAATTGTTCCCACTGTTGTGAGTATAAACTTCCTGAAGATTTTAGCCTGTTTGCAAGAGATTGAGTAAAATAAAGATTTTTTTTTTTTTAGGTCAACATTTTCTTCTGGCAGACTGAGCCTGAAGTGCACTTTATTTCCCTTTAATTTAACAGCTCCAGCAGCTTTTCCAGTTAAATCGACTGTTCATTATTGAGCCCATTTATGAAGGGCTGTGCAGTGCAGTTTAATGAATCCCTGGCACAAAGCTCCCTTTCAGTGTAGGGAAAGAATAGCAGCCTATTTAGGTCCTGTAGGGCTGTATGTCAAAGGCTGCCTATAATACTTGTCAGGGAAGGGCAGAAATTCCCACTGATATAAGAATGTGCAAGAAATCAACTTTCACAACCAACTCGCCGATTAAGACGCGATCAGGAAATGAGCCTGTAGGTTGGGAGCGGTGACACCTGTTTGGGCTGCCAGATTTTCCCATAACTCGATAACCATATGGGCCATACAACCAGGAAGGGAAAAACAAAAGCCTTCCCTCCCCTGTCGCAGAGATTTTCTTACTTTCACGCTGCCTTCCTGATGCCACGATGAAAGGAAAATGGGTGTTGTGAATTGTGAGAGCTGGGCTCAGTGCTGGATTTGGTTTGCTTTCCCTAGGAGAAGGTTGTGCTGGTGATCATAAAATCATGGAACAGTTTGGGTTGGAAGGGACTGTAAAGATCACCTGATTCCAACCTCCCTGCAGTGAGCAGGGATATCTTCAACAGGACCAGCTTGCTCAAAGCCTCATCCAACCTAGCCTTGAACACTTCCAGGGATGGGGAACCAACCACCCTTCTGGGCAACTTGTGCCAGTGTTTCACAACTCTCATCATAAAACATTTCTTCCTTATATCAGCCTGAATCGATTTCCTCTTAGTGATGAGACACAGCATGAGAGGTTTCCTTCAGGCTGAATCCCAGTGGGACCCTGCCCCTGCATGGCAGAGGATTTTCCCTGGGGTTGGACACTGAGATGGGCGACTCCATGAGCATCAGGAGGGCAGACAGAGCTTCTGCAACTGGCCCCAGTGAGGAGCTGCTCCACAGAAGTGCTGGCACTGTAACACGCCCCTCGACTATGCAAGGCTTCCTTGCTTGTGGAAACTGCTCTCCTTTCTGTCCAGCTTGGTCTGCAAGGATAAGAAATTGTTCTTCTTGTGAAGGGCTTGATCGCGTGGCCATGAGCTCAATCTATGGCCAGAGCAAAGCATTAGTGATCAGGGCATGCCTCTACTCCCTTTGATTCTCAGGGTGACTGTGCCCTGGTTCTCAAAAAAAGCCAAGCTTGATGCCAAGGGTGTTACTCTCAGCCACCTTGGTTCAACCCCCAGAGGTGGCTGAGATGCTGCTCCCTATAACAAGCAAGAAAATGAACAAAACCAGATAAATTTCCTACACAAAAGTGGGCAAAAAATCAGCAGTAGAACCCCTGGAGCCCACTGTGTGCTCTCCTGTGGGATGGAGGTTTGGGGTGCTGGAAGCAATTCTGCAGCCACTTCACTCACTTCAGTCTGTTGGGGGCAAAGTGGAGAGAAAAGGACATCTGGTCCAAAATTTTGCCCAGGGTTGGGGCTATTTTGTGGGTCTAATCCCAGCATTTCCTGGATATTAAACTTTGCTAGTGAGCTGAGGTGGATAGCTGGGCCTGCGAGTCACCACAAGTGGGCTGAGCATCAGCATCCTGAAAGAGCACAAGCAGAAGACAAGCAGGCTCATACAGCTGCTGGAAAAGAGAGATGTTTTGCAGGAATAACCAAACTGCTATTTCCTTGGAAAAAAAAAATCAAGTTTCTTTACAAGTTGTTGACATCATGTGGCTTAGCAAATTTCCCTCCAGGCATTGCCCAACTTGGGGTAATCAGCTCTGCCTGAGAGAACACAGAGAATAAGCATGTTTAATGCAATTATGAAGGCTTTCTAAATCTCCAGATCTGGTTGAGAATATGTAAATTTGGCTGCTTAGCACAACTGAATGCAAACTTTCCTTTGCATGCCTGACAATTGTTTTAATACTCTCCAAGTTTTAGGAGGTAATAAAGTCTCCCGCTAAACCGTAGCTGAGCTCTCAAAGCTGTTTAATTGAATGAATTCAGCCTTACAGAAGAGAAGCTGGGGCTTTCAGTTCTTTTTTTTTTTATGTGAGCCACCGGATATTTAGCCACTCTGCATATAATACCACCCAGACTCATTAACAAACCCTTTAGACAAGCCATGGAATATTGCTGCTACGATGCTGAAGCAGATACTAATCTGAGGACAACTCTGTTGCTGCTCTATTTGAATAATTTTGTGTTGCTCAGATAAGGAGCAGTCTCAGACCGTCTGCAGAGCTCATGAAGGATAGTGACCCCTGTTCTCTGGACCCATGTGCAGTTCAAAGTGGCCCTAAGGGATGCAAAACTACCTAGTGGAGCATACAGGGGATGTATATGTTATTCTTTACATTTCCCCATCAATAAGGGAGCTTGAAGCAGGCTGCAAAGCTTGACAGGGTTTGACAGGGCCTGAGGGTAGCAGCTCGGGTGGCTAATCCCTGTCAGTTGTATTCGAGCTAAGTAGTTTAAATCCACCTTCTATGTAGATGTACTCATTCTGACACGGAGAGATACATAAACTTCCCATAGCCCTCTGCCTACCAGGGGTTTTTTTGCTTCAATTACACAGTTGCACTCAGGGCAATTCCCCAACTCTGGGAGGCTCCAGCTAAGCAAGTTTTGCAAAAGGAGATGTGGTCCAGCTGGGTCAGCACCAGAGCCAAGGCTGAGCCTGGGACTGTGAGGTTCTGCCTGCAGCTGGGACCCTGCTGAGATCTGCAGAAATGCTGGTGAGAGATCAAGAAAATCAGCATTCTTGTTTTGTAGAGGATATTGAGCCTTCTTTTCTTCTCATGAAATATGTGCTTTCTCCTCTTTTCTCCTTGCAATACTTGCTTTGCATTCGACAAGTGTTTCAAACCACTGTGAGGTGAATTTGGCTGGTTTTTCTGTTTTACCACTAATTACAGTCCTAGGAGCCTGTCTCACTTTCCTTCTGCAGTTTTGCTTTCTGTTTTTCCTTCCAATACAAAACTGCTGCATTTCTAATGAATTGATGCAGACCATGAAAACCCACTTTTATTTAATTCCAAATCAGATATGGATCTTCATTGAAATTTGGACATATAAAATCACTGAACATAAATATGGAGCTGGGTTGAGGGTTGTTCTGCATCAATGTGAGACTTTTTTGAAGGCAAATTGAAATACCTTTTCCCCATAAAAAAGACAAAATAGTTCCTTGAGGAGCTGTTACCAGTACTTTAAGTAGCCACTTCAGTAACTTTCCTACCTTCTGTATGGAAGATTTATACTTCACTAAATCCATGCACCACCACAAGCAAGGCAGTCTAGTGGAAGGTGTCCCTGCCCACTGTAGGTGAGTTGGAGTAGATGATCTTTGAAGTTCCTTTAATCCAAACCCACGGGGGCTCTGTGACTACATGATTCTGTGGTTTTAACTCCATGCACCCCAGTCATTTGGAATCTCTACTGGACCACAGCTCTGGATTTCCTAAGGACTTGACCAGACAGAGAATATGCTACGTAATGCGCATAGCAATTAGCTTGGGGAAAAGCATCCTTTACAAGTCAATTTAAGTGTGTGTATCCTGGGGCTGTCAGAGCAGGAGCACGTCCCCTGCCCTTGCACCCAGAGCCCTGCGAACGCCAGGCCTGGAACAGGTTTTCTGCCAGCTGAGCAGCTGCAGGAGGGGGGACAAGACCGATGGGGTCTGAAGGATGCGGCGCATCTGCTCTGGGTGCCTGTCTATGTTCGGCCAGGGGATGCCCGTGCACCTGTCCCGGGGTGGGTGCTACACCTGTCCCGCGGGGCCGCCTCTCTGTCCGGGCCGGGTGTGTCCCAGCCCCGGGGGTGATGCTCCTCCCGTCCCGCCCCGCGATGTTCCCGCCCGGGCCGGTGGTGGGTGGGTGCAGCCAGCCCGGCCCCCGGGCTCCCGGCAGGAAGGCGGGGAGGGCTGGGGCCGGCCCCGCTCTGAGCCCTCCTCCTCCTCCTCCTCCTTCCCCGCCCGCCGCCTTTTCCCCGGAGCCGCTGCCGTGTCCCGGCGGGCGCATCCCGGCGGAGCCTGCGGGGACTCGGGGGCGGCGTTCGCCGCCGGCCATGGCCGTGCCCGCCGCGCTGCTCAGCCCCCACCACCTGCTCTCCTTCTGCTTCCCCGCGGCCGGCGGGCTGCTGGGCTATGCCGACCTGGAGAAGGGCTACCAGGGCGGCGGCGGCGACGCGGGGGACTTTAGAGAAGCCACCCGGGACTTGCTGAGCTTCATCGACTCGGCTTCCAGCAACATCAAGCTGGCGCTGGACCGGCCGGTGAAGTCGCGGCGGAAGGTGAACCACAGGAAATACCTGCAGAAGCAGATCAAGCGCTGCACCGGCATCATCGCCGCCGCCTCCGCCTCCGCCGCTCCTCCCGCCTGCCCCGCCCGGCCCGCGCCGCGCCGGGAGCCCGCGCAGGGGGCCGGCAGCAGCCTGCAGAGCCGGAGCCTGGCCGCGCTCTTCGGCTCCCTGCCGCGGGGCCGGGGCGCGGCCGAGCCCGGGGCGGGCGGCCCGCGGAAGGTGCCGCTGCGGGACCGCAACCTGCCGCCCTCCTTCTTCACCGAGCCCGCGCTGCCCGGGCCCGCCGCCCGCGGGCCGCCCGCCAAGGAGCCCGAGAAGGGCGGCGGGTCCGGGCCCGGGGAGGCCGCCGAGTTCCTGGAGCTGCTGTGCCCCGAGTACGGCGCGCTGCCGATGCCCGAGCCCCCCGGCCCCGCCGACGCCTTCGGGGGCCGCCCGCCCGCCGAGCCGGGGCTGGAGCACGGGCTGTACGAGCTGGGGCCGCCCGCCGGGCCGCACCCGCTGCTGGGCGGGCTGCTGTACCCCGAGCCGCCCTGGAGCCCCGCCGCGCCCTGCAGCCCGCCCCGCAAAGCGCCCCCCGAGCCGCTGCGCCCGCTCTTCCCCGGCGCCGCCGACACCCTGCCCGGCAGCGGCGGCATCAGCGAGGAGCCCGGCGGGCACCTCCCCGCGGGGTTCGCCCCCTTCTTCCCCGAGTGCCCCCTGCCCCCGCCGCAGCCGCACTACGAGTACGGCGGGTTCACCCGCGGGGCCTTCCCCGGGCTGTAGGGCGGCTGTAGGGGGAGCGGAGCCCGGGGCAGCACGGGGAGAGAGCCCCGCACCCCAAACCGCGGCCACAGCCCCGCAGGATTCGCCCTTGTGCACTGCCAGACTGCTCCTCCTGCGGCCGGGGCGACGCTGCGAATAAAGTGTGAAACTTTGGGTTTCTTCAGGTGTTTTTGTAGCGGCCGGCGCCCCCCTTTCTAAGGTCCTCCTTCCTCCGGGGCCAGGGCTCGGCTGGCTTAGGCAGACGCGTTGCTGTTGTTACCTGCAGGCGACGTGGGGACCGCTCGTCAGTGATTTCAGTCTAAACCTAAAGCTCACGTCAACGCTCGAGGTGCGTTTAGCATTTTCCCCAGGCTCACGTTTGTCACAAGCGCCGGCAGGTGCTCGGCTTGAGGACACAAAGGCAAGAAAGTGAAGCAAAATTAAAAATGCTGCTACCAAAACTCGGTGTCCTGAGATTTTAACAGCGTCTTTTGCAGGATCTTGCAAAACGGCGATTTACAGCGGTTCGTAAGTTAATTGATGGTGTAAATTCGGGACAAAAATGTACTGTAGCCACTGCGGCCGTGTGATTCCTACAGACTGCTGGATTTCCTCCAGGAATGTGTCAAAGCTCAGAAAGCGACGCGGCTCCGTCTCATTGTGTACAGGAGATTATTTGATAATCATTTAAGTTATGTAAAAGAGTCTATGATAGGTCCTATAAAAATAAAGCTGCACAATAGATCCGGGCTGTGTGGTTGTTGCTGCTGCCGAGGCGCCGCGTTCAGGGGCTTTCACCTCCATCCTCTGTAAGGCTTTCTTGGCAGGACTTGAGACAGGCAGCGGGTTTTGTCTTCTCTAAACCTTTTGAAATGCTGTATTTTATCCACAGCGACCCGTGCTTGTTTAGCCTTCATTTGTACAGTCCGTTTCTGTAACTTAGGAGAAAGAAAGGAGCGATAATACGCTACAAAGTCAAGGGATGAAAATTGTTACAGTTATGAAAACAGATCAAAATAGTCGGAGGTTTCCTATTGAGATGCAAGTTTTCAAAGGCAATCCCGCAGTCTGGCTCCCTGCCAGCCCCAAGTGGATTGTTTGTTTTTTAAACGGGATCCACATAGGGATCAGCCTGGGGTTTTATCCTCGGTGGTGATAAATCCTTGTGCCTTCTGTGTTTTAAAAGATAATGTGAAAGGTAAAGCAATTTTTTTTCATTCTTCAACCTGTGTGATTTAACTTGTCAGAGATTTGGGGTCAGCGTGCTGCAAAGTGTGGAGAGCTGCAAGAAAATCTTTTGGAAATAAAACGAGATAATTTGTTTTGGCAAATGTTTTAATTTTATATTTAATAGCAGGAGCTGTAACTGCTGCCTCCTCTTTCCTCCCCGCAAGGTGTCCAAGGTCTCCACAAGCTGTACAGAAAGGAACAGCCATGGATGAATGTCCACAACACTCCAGCATCTGATAGCTGGGTGCTGTTGAGGACATACACTTTTCAAGAACAATTTTGCAGGAGTTTATTTCACAGCTTCTTGAGAGCCTGTATTGGGATCAATGGGCAGCCTTTCCAGCCAAGGTAGCTACAAATTAGGTTAATCCTGCCCTGCTGCTGGTTTTGATGATGGGACAATGTTCTGCTCTGTAAGCTCTGTCCTGCTTCTTCACTTTGGCAAACCTCTCGGTTTGCATTAGTGAGCTGCACGCTGCCAGCTCCCAGCAGAGCCTGCATCTGAGACTACCTGGGCAAGTGTGGGGGTTATTTCAGGTGGAGATGTATTATCTGTTTGTTTAGCTCCTACTTCAAGCATGTGAATTTGTAGCACATCTTGACAGCTGCTCAGAATATTTCATTATGATGATACTGTGCTAATAATCTCAGTGCCCACTTTCCTCCCTTGAGCTGTGCACCTAAGATTTGTTTTCAGCAGGCCAGTCAAATGATGGGGGAGCTGATAATGTAGTGGTCTCTGCTAAGGAACAAACCCACCTTTTTTAGGATTTATCTCATAAGCTCAGTAGGCAAGTGTGAATTAACTGGGGATCTAATCCTGAAGACTTTATAGTCTATCCTGTCAGCTGTATCACAGGTTTTGGTCAGCTGTATCACAGGTGTCAGATTTTGCTCAGAAGAAGTCAAAAAGAGGTTTTCAGGAATTGGTTCTGGGATCGACATTGCAAACCAGAATAGTCTGGTTGCCTACAGATCTCACCTTTTTATTTCAAGTAGCCCTGAAGGGCCACAAATCTGACCAGCTGGTGGTTTTTCTTCATTTGGTGCCCTGCTGCCTTGTAGATGGTGACCTGTGGTGCTCAGAAGCTGAGCATCAATCCTTCTTGGGTTAGACTGTCTAAAAGCAGTGGGAGAAGCAGCTCTGTGGGTGCCAGCAGAGCTCGGCTGATCCAAGGCTGGGGTGGCAGCCCATTCCCAGTGCTGCCAGGTTGGGAGACCTCTTTGTGGGCTTGCAAGAACTTTGGATCAGGCTCTGAGAATCAAGCTGACTGAGCAGCAGCTTCAGAAATCTCTTCAGCTTTAGCCTCCATCCTGCTATAGTTCCTTAAGGGGGATGTTCAGATTATAGAAGCTTGCACTGAAAGAAAAAAAAATCTAGAAATCAGTGTTCGAAGTACGGCTACATTGCTGCTAGAGGATGTATTTGTATTTGAGGGAGGACCTGGCATGAGAAGTCTGATAAGCCTGGAAAGGAGTGAACAACAGCTTTTCCCACAACACAGAGCAAACAAAGAACTTCTGTGTAACTCCTGAGGAGCGCTGGAGCCCCTCTCCACGCTGTGGAGGCAGTGAGGGCACCTGAACAGGCCAGGGGTTGCCATCTAGTGAGGCTGCATCTCTCATCTCCTTTGTGCATGTGTGGGCTCTTTTTGTTGGTTTGTTTCCCCCAGCTTGAATAGTGCAGGCACTGAAAACATCACCTAACAGTCTCGTTTAGAAACACCCTTAGGGAATTGTTTTCTTCTCTGAAACACTGAAGATCATCATCTTAAGCATCTGCAAGAATAAAAGCTTTTGTAATTGAGCAAGATATTTTGGTTTTTTGGATGCACTTTTATAAGGAGTCTGTCCCTCAGGACTAAAGCTGATTCTTTTCAGCTTTTCTGTCTTAAAAGAAGTGTGTCCCTTTGAAAGGAAATGGGTTCTGTTTGGTTGGATCGAGGTCAGACTACCAAACTATTTCATTTTACAAAGCCTGCACTGAGTTCCTCAGATACACTAAACTTCATTTTATTGCTGATGTGTTTTATACATATTGCCTGATATTACTGGGGCCTTTGATGGGAAAGCATACATGTGTCAATAATTTTCATATATAGTCAAAGATGATAAAGGGGAATGACCAGAACCCTTGCTTCTCATTTTAAATTAGGGAATCTTAACCTTTCCTTAATGGTGATTTACTGACAAATAAGTAAAGGTTCACCATGGATAATTAATACTGTGCCTCAGTGTTTTGTGACTTAAATGGTCTGGGCCTATTCCAAAGCCACTTTCAGAAAGCAGAAAGATTTCTTTTTTTTTAAAGTGTTTTGAAACAGACTCATTAACTATTTCATGGCCTGAGCTTGGGAAGGCTCTAGTGCAGCCTGGCCATTGATGATGAGTCATCTTCGTTGAGCTTACATAGTTGATCAAAGTGTTAGTGAAAAAGATAGAGAAATTTATTGTAAACTCTTTTTATTTTCTGACTTTCTAAATAAACTGCTTTTGGCAACAGTGCAAAAACTGAAGGTCATTTGCACTTATTGGCAACAGAAGGAAAAAGGTGGTGGAGCAATTCCATAGAGATGTGCAAGAAATTCAGATGAGACTGCGGGAGGTCAAGCCTATAAGCCTGACTATATGAAGTGAGAGCTGGGAATGCATTTAGGATAACTTTGTGTCAGCCAAAGAGGCTGGTGAACATTTCCTTAAAATCCAATGGTGTTTGTAAGGCATATGAATATATACAGCCAAAATTAGAGTGTATTATGAGGAGTGCTCTCTCCCCAGTTTTGTGTGGGTGAAGGTTGGCAGGAGACTGCTGAAAGATGATGAATGATGAAGGTGTTTTATAATATTTTTCAATACCTCACTGTAACCCTGATATCCCCTCCCTTGCTGGTAAGGAACCAGCCTGCAGGTTTTTAGGCTTTTGTGCTTTTTGAGCCCTCTTCATATGAAATGTAAATGTACTGTCAAGGCCTTATCTTTAAGGTTGTTACAACCTACGGTTGTCCAGAGATCACAGCCTTAATGTCACTGCATTGCTGTCAGTGGAATGTATTTTTAAGTACTTGAATTGGCCAGTGTGGGATTTAAGGAGTAGGCAGCATTTCCCAAATGATCCTTCACCTTTCCTTGTCTGAAATGGGGGAATCACATCTTATACAACCTCTGTCACCCTCCCAGAGGCAGCTAAAGCTGCACCATTTGCCCTGTGCTCCCTCCAGGTATTCCCAACAACATTGGGCATATAGATGTGGACTGGTCTGTACTGAGGGAGGGAGAGAGGAGAGGATTCAGGATTTGTAGTAACAGGTTCTGCTGCTCCTGTTAGTGCATGTTTTGTGTGCTAGGATGTCTCCTGGTGGGCATTTTAGACTGCTTCAGTCTTAGCAGCTAATTGTAATTAATTCAGGGCTCTGGTGAACAAATTCTGGCAGATCCTGCTGTGCCAGATGAGAGGTGACTGTCTCCATTTTCTGCCCTGACTGTTTGCTGTAGGTGCCATCCCTTAGCTCTGTGCTGAAGGGAATTGTATGTGTGCCTCTGTTACTACAGCCCGTGATCAGTGCCCAAGGGCATCCTGAAGGAGGGTTTGGAGTGAAGTGGGGGCAGTTTGGCTTAGCGCAGGAATGGCTGGAGCTCAGCTCAGCCATTTCAGCCACAGCTAAGTGATGCAAATCTGCTGTCAGACTGGGAGTGAGTTAAACCTAAAACACTGGGTGACAAATCACTTTACTGCTAGCTGTAGATGGGGAATACAGATGGCTCTCTCTTGGAGAAGCTGGGCATAATTGTTGCTAATTTTATTTTTGTTCAGCTTCATAAAAGATAGAGGCCCACAGCATCAACCCTTTGTACCCCACAGTGGTGAAAGCTCAGTGAACAATTTTTAATTTGATGTTGCCACAATACCCTTCAAACAGAAGACTCCTGCCTGAGAAGCTGCTGGACCAAGGATGGTGTCACAAGAGAGGTGGTGGGCAGATTTTGTCCCTTTTTTTTTTTAACTGTAGAATGTGATACCGGCTCTTCTGTACCACAGGGTAAAGGAGAAATTTATAGGGACTGATCCCCATGACTCATTTCAATGATGTAGCAGACATGACCCTTTCTGTCTTCTAAACCTCATAGTGAAGAGCTTCTGCTTGTGCTTGAGCTTGTGCTGAGTGTGCTCAGAACTCTACTCTGGGTTCAGGTGGACACAACACTCCAGGGTGGCATTGAGAGCTGTCCTGGACCCTTAGCATGACATTCTTATTTCCTTCTCTTCTCATCTCTCTTCGATGTGTTCAGCTCCCAAGCTCACCAGAATGTTTCTTTGGGTATTGAGGCTGAGCACCCTGAAAGGTGATGGAGGTTCACAGTCAGTCTGTGAGATTTCTGGACATCTCAGTGATTTTCCAGACCAATCTGCAGGAGTTACAGATTAAACAACATTTAGTGCTCTGACTGCTAACTGTATGAGTTGAGCTGGACTCTGGCAGATCTTGTTTCAGCAATACCAGCAGTGTTACAGTTCTGTGATCAAATTCCCTCCCATGCCAGCAGTCTCTTCCCTGCCAGAGGTTTGTCAGCTAGATTTGTTAAGTCTGAAGTAAACAGCTCAGTTATTCTCAAGATACAAAAAGCAGAGATCAGAGGGGTAAAACTGCGTATGAAGTTTAAATGAGGAGAAATTCCATCCTTCTACCACCATTTTCATCAGTGGATAACTAATAAGGAATCTTTTGCATGGAAACACCTCACAGTAGAACTGGGCTTCAAATAACAGCTATAATTGCTTCTGTGCACTCCAATAATTACATATAAATCAATTACCACCATTTTAGGTATTTGAACAGCTCGCTCTATGAAGAAAAACCTTTCTTTCCTGTTTAATAGCCAGACCTTTAGCTTCTTTGTTTACCCACATATCTGGGACAAATGATTCAAGCTCAGTCATTAATTAGTGATTTTATCAAGATTTTCCTTTCAGCATGGAAAGGTCATCACACTCTTGAAGTGCCAGCAAAACAAATGTCTCCCATTTGCACATGAAGTCAGGGCTTGTGAGGAAGGAGCCTCAGAACATGACTTAAAGGGTAGAGGCTTAATTTGGGGTGGCTACTTCTAAGAACACGCCTGGTGTTCCTAATAAAAATGTGATGGCCAGACATCCTGACTTTTTTCCTAAAGTCTGTGATTAATACTTTTTTATGGCTTAGGTGACCCTTAACACCTAGAGCCAGCTGACAGAACAGCAGGCACAGGGGCTGAAGTAGAAAGTCAGGCCAGAGGAGGATGGCCCTGACTTCAATATAATTTATTTTTATTGTATTGACCAGAGCCCCTTGGGTTGTCAGAGCCACATGCTGGTTCCTGGATGCTCCTGGAGATAAGCCAGTGATACAGCCTGGGGCAACTGCAAGCAATGTGCTGTCTTGGCCAATAGATGGGCCCTGCCAGGGGAGGAAGAACAAGGACAAATGCTACCTGGCTAATCCAGACCAACTGGAATTATAAATATTGGATAACTATTTATTTATAAATATTTATTTTATTATTTATAAGTATTTATTGGTTTAATTATAAATGAACAACTGGATGAAATTTTCTTTAATAAGAGGAGAGACATGAGTCTCCTCATGTCTCATGCCCTCAGGCAAAGAGAAGTGAAGGTTTTTTCCCCGGCAGACGTAATTCAGATACCAGGAAATTGCTAGGCTTAGCATCATGTTTGGATGACACAATAATCCCTTCTGAGCTTGAAATAGGTATTAATACTGCCACATTATTATCTGTATTGATATACTTTTCTTGTGTTTATGCTAGTTATATCACTGGTTTCAAATTACCTCATTTTTCAAAGGAAGGAAAAAAGAACAAATTAAGAATAGAGACTTTGCCTGATGCTGAGAGAAAAACTGAGAGCAGAGAAATCCAAAATGAGCTGCTAGAAAGATCCTTGCTTTAAATTAGAAAACAAAACACAGCAGCTAGAAGTCCCACACTATGCAATTTGAGCTTTTTCTACACCAGTTTAGCCTCTTTACTAGTTGCCGTTCCTTGCAGGGCAGACACCCAGCAACTCCAACTCCAGTAAGTATTTCTTCTGCGTGAGACTTTTCTTGTACAAGACTGGACAAGAAAAGACTATTCACTGCTGCTGGACCTTCTCCGCTGGGGAAAAGCTGTGCACAGAAGTCCTCTGCAGCCCTCAAGTGGTTCCTTTTGAGTCCTGCACGGAACTCGCAGAGCAGGCATAAAAGGCTCCCATAAAAGGCTCCCACCCACCTTGCTGTGCTTCCCCGAGCTCCACTTTCCCTTCAGCCCCACCAGCGCAGGGAGTGTGTGCTGGAAGAGTTGCCAGCAATCCCTCTGTACTTTCCCAGTTATGAACAGGAGCACCCATCCTGCTGGGATAACATTGGGTGAAGTGTGATAATGTCACAAGGCTGGGGGAGGCCTCCCTGGAACTCTGTGACACAGAGAGACTCCCAGGGGAGCCCTTGGCTGGAGGCAGTGCTTCCTTAGCAGTGTCCATCAGGAGCTGCACCAGTGTGATGGCTGGCTGTGGTTTTGGGGGTGTCCTGGTCTCTGGCTTGGCTGTCCCTGATGTCTCCCTTCACTCTTGTTCTCTTGAAGGATCACCTGAATTGAGGAGGGGAGGGGGTCTGTTGTCCCCACAGGGCTGATGGAGGTTTTGGGGTGTGTTTCCATGGGTGTGGCAGATGACAGTGCCAGGTTGTGTGACCCATGCACCATTTTAGGTTGGTTGAGACTCCCCAACCATCAGGGACTTCAGAAGGAGACAAGAGCAGTGCTTCCCAAGTGTCCAACTCTACCAGGGCAATGCACACACTTCCCATTGACCTTCAGAGAACTACAGGCAAACTGTGGCTGTCATGTGTGAGGGATGGCCATGTGGATTCGAGCTTCCTATGGGCACTCCCAATAGCAGTGGGATTCTGTGCCTCTGAGGTGGCCCAGGTAGCTTATCCCAAGGCAGCTGAGAGCAGGCAGGATGTCAAGCAGTCAGCAATCAGCAGTGCTGACTGGCTGGGATGGGCTGCAGCCAGTCTGTCTCTCTCCTTAAAGTACCCATTTGCCCACCCTGGACTCCATTTTATTCCCTAATTACATACTCCCCCAGACAAAAATCAGTGGCAAGTAAAAAAACTACTTGGACTCATTTACTTTTACCATTCTGCAAGCCTGGAGGTGAGTTATATCAGCAATGACATGAACCACAGGAACCGATAGCAAAAATGAGAGAACAGTTCTCACGAAACATTATACTTTTTGGGTATACATGGCTGCAGGGGGCCACCTGTAATCATCAAAAACAAATGAATCGTAGTCAGAGTTGTATATGTGCTGTTTCACAAAGGTTTCCTTGTCTGCTGGCTCGGGGTACCAAGAAGCAAGGCCTTGCTTGTAGGCCCAGTCAACAATCTGCAAATAAAGATGAGCAAAATGAGCTGCTGAAACAATGCTGGCACATTATGAAGTTGAAACCAACTGCAGTTTGGCCCTGTCTGTGTTTTCCCTCTTTCCTCCTCTCAGAATTGTGCAGATTTTTGCTTTTTTCTCTTTGTGAGTCAGCTGCACTTCACCCTCAGCTGGGTGAGGGAATGTGGCTGGTAAGAAATCACCCCCTGCCCTGGCAGGGGGATTGGGGTGTGCAGGTGGAGAAGGAGAGTAGCCCTTTGGCCAGCTCTGTCCATACCCCTAAGCTCCTCGGCTACACTCTGCATCCATCAGTAGCCCTGAGCAGGCCAAGGGGATTCTCAGTGGGTGTCTCTGAATTACAGATCTGGGCACCAAACCCATAATTAGACAAGTCCCGATCTGGAATAGTATTTATGTAATTAGGTCCCTACTAAATACGGAAGAAAAGGTTGCAAAATAGCAATTTGGAACCTAAAACCTTTTGGCAACTTGAGTCATGTTTGAATTTGACTCTAAACCTCATTTTTTTAAGTGCTGAAGACTCACAGCTTCAAGCAATAAAACAGAGCTTTGTGAGCTGTGAGGCACCCAGACTCAGAATGTATTTTTCACATTTGGGTTTTACTGATGGAAGAAATCAAAGCAGTAATTATGGCCAGAAGAATTCCTAAGAACGGTTGCTTTAGACTTTAGAATAAACTGAATTAAAAAACACAAAACCCAAAAATAATTCCAGGGCAATTTCTGCCCTCCCTACCATGACAAGTGGAAATAAGAATGGAAATACTCACTTTCACAGCAATTTTGAGAGACACTTCTCTGATGCTGCCCAAGGGGGGATAAAGTCTTCCTTCTGCAAGATGCTGCTCTGTCACCTCAGCAGCAATAGTCTAGAAAGAGGAGGATGGTAGTTTTTAGGGATGGTCTCAAGCACATACCACATTCCCTCACATTACATGGTATGTGGCTGAAACCCCAGCAGTATTGAGGCTGGGACTAGTCCTGAGTGGGAACTTGTGACCTGTTCAAACACAGTGTGTACACATTTCATCACAGACTTCAGATGGAGTCAGAGTGGGAAAGTGCTGTGCTAGGGCAGGAGGTGTGGAGAAGGAGAACATTGTCATGGCTCCTGCACCTCTGTAGGTGTAAAGGAAGCATGAACTCTCCCTAAGCTGGGAGAAGGCTGCAGCGTTTTGCTGAGGCTGAGCCATTTCCCCTCCACACATTGTCCTGGGCCAGGTTCTGTAAAACACCTGAGGTAGATACATGTGCCCCTTATAATCTTTTTTACAGTATCAGTTAAATGTCAGTTGGAAACCTCTGCTGTGATGAGGAAGATTTCATCAGGGATGTGCCGAACCCTGCAGGCAGTGACTCCCAGTGCCACTCCTGGGAAGACGTAGGCGTTGTTTCCTTGGCCAGGGAAGAAGGTCTGTCCACTGGGCAGGGTAACCTTTGGGAATGGACTTCCACTTGCAAATATTCCCCGGCCCTGATCAAAGAGAAAGAAAAAGCCATTCCAATTCGGAAGAGGAGTCTTGTATTTCTGCTGCTCATCATGACCTGTGCTTAGGGGACACTGGTGACAAAGCTGCCAAACCTCAGTCAGCAGAGGCATCTCCACCAAAGCCACCTCCAGCTGACTCTTTGGGAGGACTCACCCTGACAGAGCCATGATCAGGGCCATGGAAAGGGCCACTAAGCACTGAGCATGTGTTTGTACTGCAAGTGCTCTGATCTTGCTGAGGAGTCTTTCTACCTCTCTATCAACCATCTATGAGGTGTGAAGAGAGTCATGTGGGTTATGGGTCTGGGGCTGTGTGATTGCTCTGGCCATGGGTGGTGGGGAAGGCAAAGGAAAGAGTGAGACAAGGGCTCCTACCTCAAGGCAAGTCAATCCACATGACTGTAATTCTTCAGTGACATTGGGACTAAGTTGGGTGATGAAATAGTTACATAAACAACTAGGTTGGCATAACACAGGGGACAGAAACTGGAGAGGATGGGACATCTCAGACAGCTGTGGGTGAATGAGGCAAGCACTTTCTTTAGAGGATCACAAAGTAATAGGGACCCAAATTCTTGCTAACAGCAAGGTCAGCAATGAAATCAGACCAGGCTGCTCAGGGCTTTTCCCAGCACAAAGACAGAGACTACATGAGCCATCTTGGCCCTGCGCCCTGCTCCACCTCCTGACCCTCCTCACAGCCTGAGAGTTTTTCTTTACCGAATGTCTCTTATTTCAATTTGTGCGGGCTGTCACTGGTTTGGCAGCAGGGCCCGCTGTACCCGGTGTCCCGGGTACCACGCCCTGTGTACCAGCCCGTACCTGGGTGAGGCGGTAGCACTGCTCCGCCGTACACTCCGCTTTGCTCGTGGGGTTGCTCAGGGCAAACACGATGGGCCTCTCATTGAAGGCTGCCATGTCTGACAGCAGCTTCTCCGTGAAAGCGCCTGCGACAGCCGCCACACCTGGAACAGCAAGAGCACAGTGAGTGGCTTCCCACTGCCCCACCTCAGTGCATGGGATGCTCCCTCTGGGAATGGTGAATGAGCGGTGGGAGGGAACCAGCTCCATCTCTGGAGATGCAGGTGGCGATGTTACTTTCTCATATGACAGTGACATTAAAAGCCCTCTGCTCCTCCAGGCAGAGTGGGCACCAGTGCTTTGGCCAGCCTGACTGCAGCACTCTGACTCCCAAAGACCTTCCTGAGGTGCCTGTTGTCATCCTCGTCCTGCCCAGCGTGACAGGGCCAAGTTTGTTGTTTAACCCCAGATCCTGCACCTCCCTCTACAGCTCTGTCTGAAAGAACTCCTACAGCTCCAAAAGTGAGGAAGCCTGTGCCCCATAGTTAATGCAAAAGGATATGGAGAACTCAACCGACAAAATGGGGGTGAAAAAAGCTCATTTTGTTTTGAGTAAGAGAACAAAAGGAGACTCTGGAAGAAAGACAGAAACTCTCCTAAGACTTGAATTGACATGAAAAGGTCATTTGAAGTGAACTCTACCTATAACTGCTGTAGGCTTCACTTTCTGCACAACCTCTTCCAGTGTGTTCACACTGGGATGGTCCTGAGCAAACATTTCTTTCTCGTGGTTCAGGTGGCTCCTGCCCTGTGAGGAAAAAGGAGTCAAACTTTGGTCTGTTGACAGAAGGTGGGGACATAAAACAATAACTCATCTTCAGCTCATTTCATCTCTCAGCCCTTTACCTAAAGCAGATTCCACATAGCAGGACCTCAGCATCAGCCAGTCAGGCATTGAGTGGTTGGTATAATGTCTCACTGGGCTGGCCCCTGCTCCTCTCACCCACCAAAGTACATTGACTGTGTGGAGGAAGGACCTGGCTACCATTCACTTGTACATAAAGCACAAGTCTCCTCCAGTCTGAGGAGGGACAAGGGCAGAGGCCCTGGGGACACAGGGAGTGCAGAATGGAGCTGGGCCAGGCTGGGTCACCAAGCAAGGCACAGTTTTGCTGTGATAATACCCCATATGATGTGCAAGACTTCCAGCACTGCTTGAGGCCATGGCCAACAGAGTGTCCTTCCACTTTAGAGGCCCAGCCTGAAGTGTTGCCTTTAGGGCAGCCAGTGCTGCTGGCACACTTGTCACCATGAGACCTCGTCCTCTGAAAGCAGGAGCAGCAATGCTGACACCAATAAAACTGCAGCCTTTACTTCATGGCTGAGCAGGGGTCCAAGGTATCTGCCTGCTCTGGCCTCTCTAGCTGGCAATGGATGGCAGGTGAGTGGAGCTCAGCTCTGGAGACAAATTCACCTTCACAATCAGTCCCTTGGAGTCCACCATCCAGATTTTTTTAATGGCATCCTCTCGTGAAACTCCTTCTTTTTCCAAGGCCATGAGGATGAGATGAGCTATGCCCATTGCAGCCTGGAACACAGTATATAAACACTTCATTGGCATATCATTATCTTTTGGGGGAAGATTTTAAATGAGAGGTGGGTTGGGTCATCCCACAGCACTGCACAAAGCAGGGAGACTTTCTGTTCTGGGGTTGTACAGTGCCAAGGCATGGGGCCGATTTTAGCATTGTAGGTGCTGCCATAAATAAAAACCCTCAGAAACATTCACCAGAGCAGGTTGCAGGTGAGGCTGAAGAAGCAGAGGTGATACCTTGACAAGCAGGGGCTGTCTCCATAATTGAAACCAGTTGCAGGGGAGGAAAAGAGGCAGACACTTAAAAAATGCTGGTGGCAATGCCAGTACAGAGGAACTCAAAGCCAAGTGGGACTGCTGCATCTGAAATACAGCCATGAGGAAAGTCTTCTCCCATTCCTGCCTGGGAAAGCAGCCCTGGACATGCTGTGTGCTTGTGGTCCTGCAGCCATGCTTGGCCCTCCTGCTCAGATGGGGACTAACAAGGCAGGAGGGGCTCTGTGCCACAGAGATGGTGACCAGCACAGACAGACATGTCTGCCAGCAAGGGTGGAGAGAGAGAGAGAGAGAGAGAGCAATCTTTGTCTCAGTGAGGGACAGACAAATAGTAATAGACCTCCCCAAAGTCTCACAGGTGGGTGGGAGCTGAGACAGGTCCTGGACCAACACCTTTAGTCCATGGACTAAGCTTTGGAGGCTTCTTCTTATTCCTCTCTCTCTGAGCAAGGTGCCATACAGGCAACCTGGCTCCTGCCATGGAGCACTATGACTGACTCCAGATAGAATGGTTGTGTTCTTAGAGTTCTTTGAGTCTGGGTGCTTTGGACTCTGCTGCTAAAGAAATTCTGGTTTACCCTAGACATCAACCCTGAGAACACAAACCAGCCTCCTTAATATTCCTGCCTCATAAGGGAACTTCCCTAAAGGTACTTAAAGCCCCCCTGACACATGGGTAACTTCATAGTATCCACAGAGTATCCCCAGAACTTGTGGGCCAAGAAATCACTTAAAAACTGTTTGCAACTTCCACACAGCAGCAAGATCCACCTGTAGGGCCCAATCCTGCCCAGTAACAGGGAACCTGCTTCTGTGCTTCATCCTCATGAAGCCAAGCCCTGCAGGAAGTTTCATAGTTTTCTCTCTCTAAATTTGAGGATGGAGCATATTACAGTACAAGCTCAGGAACATTCCTACCTCTCCAGCTCCCTGGAAAACAAACTTATGGTCAGAGAGCTTGTTCTTTGTGATCCTTAAGGCTGCAAAGATGCCAGCAAGTGCAACAGATGCTGTGCCTGGAAGAGAGAAACACCATGAGATGGACATCCTGGCAAATGCATGGTCTACCCTGCAGATATACTGTCAGAAACCTTGTGGTAGGAATCATTCTCTTAGATTCTGTCACTGAAGGATCAGAGTGCCTTCCCTATGCTGAAATATTAACATTCAAATTCTCCTGCAAGGCTGGAGAACACCAATTTTCCTCCACATAGAGTCAAAGGGACACAAAATCCTAGAATGCCAGAAGGAGTTAATACCTAACTTGCAAGGGTTTAAGATGCACTTGACTTCTCTAAGGTCACGTAAGACCCCTGTAACAGAGTGGTTTGAACTTGGGTCTCCTTGTCAAAAAATCCTCTGTGATCATGGAATTACCATCCTCTTCTCCCATTTACCTTCACAGCCCAGCATCACCATTATTTTACACCTCTAACACCCTGATACCCTGACTCACAGCCATCACATCCTACTGCTAAACATTAAAGAGTCATTGATTCCAGGAGTTGGTCCCAGATTAGTGAGAAACAATGCAGTGAATGGAGCAGTTCTGCTGTTACAGCCACTGTGACATCTACAGCTTTCCATACATTAAGGAGGTGAATGTTTAGACTGAATAACCTGCCTTTACCCCACATAACTCACATATAAATCACATGCAATATTCATCTAATGTCCTGTCACAGGTGAAGGAATATGGTGGAAATAAATCAAGTAAGGCACAAGCTAATAAGGATTCAGGCACTGGTGGTATCTCAGCTCACCTGGCAATCTGGATGCAAGCGTTAAAGGGAACTTGGGAGTGCAGGAGGAGGTTTGATCACAGAATATGTGAAGTTGGAAGGGACCCATAAGGATCATCAAGTTGATTAGTTTTATTCCTTAGCATTTGAAAGAATATCAGTTTGGATATGCCCCAGTTTTGATCTGTTCCCAGGTCTAGTGCTGGTCTCTCCATTCTCATCTTTAGAAGCTTTGTGAGACGACAAGTAACAAATCTTGTGGGGGTGGTCATGGCTGGCATAGGCAATAACCACTTTTAGGCTAATATGCCTGATTTCACCAAATTTCCAGCATTTCATATTTTGCTGCCCATGTAATCAGCCAGTAGTTCAGGGTTTCAAGTAGCCAGTGCTGCACTCAGGTTCCCTGAAGGGTCCTTCAGGCCTGGGGTGCTGCAAGGCATCAGGAACAGCCTGGCTGAGAAACAGCAGCTTCTGTGCAGACATGACCACGAGCAGTGACACCAGCAGATGGAGCTGCCTCATTTCTGAAGGACCCAGAAAACAAATTCAGCTTTACCTGCTCCTTTTCTTTAGTGCAAAAGCCACAGAAGAAATAGGAATCTGCTGGGGTATATCACTGGGGAATGATTCACCTTCTTATTATTTCCTAGCAAGCAGAAAATCTAGTGGAAGCACAAGTGCTCTGCCAAAGAGGTAAATTTACTGACATGACTTATCTTGTTGAGGGAACCTATATAAACTACTCTGACAAAGAAAATCTTTATAGGCCAGACCAAAAGTATTTGTCAGTAGAATGAGAAACATTTTGTGATTATAACTTAGATGAGTTTAGTTCTCCAAAAGCTAATAGTTAGCCTCTCTTAAGAGTGATTGTGGTTTAGCAGAGGTGACAGCAGCCACCATCCTGCAGCAGATGTGGTATCCACACTGGCACACTGGTACAGAACAGCAGCATCACTTCATAGAACCATAGAATGGTTTGGGTTGGAAGGAGCCTCAAAGACCATTCAGTTTCAACTCCCCTGGCATGAGCAGGGACATCTTCCACTAGATCAGGTTGTTCCAAGCCCCATCCAACCTGTTCTTGAACACTTCCAGGGATGAGGCATCCATGGCTTCATGAGGGCACTGCAAGCATTCATGCCTTAATCACAAACAGACTGATGGTTGATAGCTTTGTAAGTTTCTTTCTTTCAATGGATCACTTGAGACACTTGCTTCAGTACCAAGGATGAATTCCCTTCATCAGTTCAGAAAAGTTTTTGCCATTCCACTTCCACACCCAGACCATCTGAGTTCAGCCAGTTTAAAAGGGAGTTGATGGCGAGGGAACCACACACTGAGCATTTTGTTGCTTCAGTATTAACATGTCACGCAACTGAAGGAAGTATACAAAGGATTTCCTCTTGCTCCTCCTGCACTAAATCTCTCCCTTTTAATGCTCTCTTTAGGGCAGTGTATTTACCTGGTGAAATTCCACTGGACTAGGAAAATTACAGAGGAAGATAATGAACGTCCAAGAAATTTAAAAGAACGCTGGATAATTGCCTAGTTTTTAGTTTTTGTGTTTTATGGGTATCACATAACCAGTCCACGCTCATTCTCTGTGTTATAGTGAGTCTATAATCAGCAGGAGTGTTGGTGTGCTGCCATGACAGATGCTGAGGATGGAACTCCTCTAAAGAAACGTGCATGATCCTGTCCATGCTCATGCTAAAGCAGCCACCTGAACTGCATCAAATGAAATGCTCCCTAGAAGAGCCACTACTACCACTTGTTTTTTAGAGAGACAAGGTAACTGGAATACTTTTAGACATCTAATCTGTGCAGGAAGAGATTCCACCCTGGAAGTCTGAACTGTAAAGAAATGGGAGGAGACCAGGGTCCCCCAGTTGTCAGCAATGCCAAGTTTGTGACATGCAGTAGAGTATGAACATCTATGTGTACATGCACACATGTTCACATGCTATCTCCAAGACTTCCTTTGCACAGAAATCCCCAAATCCCTGTGTGGGTAGAAGTGGGGAACTGATCAAAGTTAAAAAAACAGAAGTGAAACCATTACAGTGTGATGGTGTAAGTGTCAGGTCACATCATTAGCAATGATAGATGCCTGGAAAGTATTGAAAAGACTGAAATGTAACTGGAGAAATATCTTGTTTCTTTTGGTGTTGACCCAGGCAAAACTGCTGTATACCCTGTGATTGTCAGGAAGTCTGATGGGACAAATGCTGGTATTTGCAAACCCATTTAAGTGGGAAATGCTCTTGAGAGAGTCAACAGCGGGAGGTACTTGAGGTACTTTTTAAAGGTGTCACTAGCAGGAATTTGACAAGTGGTGTGTATGGAGAGAACAGGGACACGGACTCAGTCTCCAGAGCAGAGGCCTGTGGGACTGGGTGTGCCATTACTCATCCCCTGCACTTGTACTGCAGCTTTGACTAACAGCAGGGCTCTGTTCAGCTCTGCCACTCCTAATCCTCCTCTCTCGTTCCAATATGTTTCTAATCCCTCCACATCTCCCAAATTGCATCTCACCCCCATTACTCAAGTAATAAAGTTACTGTACCTTGGCCTTAGCTCAATTTTTTTTTTTTTTTTTTTTTTTTTTTTTTTAATTACAATTTCTGAGCACGGAACAACAGAGTATCTCTGTGGAGAAGAGTTCACAGCTGGTTCATGTAAAGAATTGGCTAATCATTGTGCTTCAGTTCTAAAAGAATCACAAAGTCAGACTGGGGCGGGGAACTCCTCACCATGGCAAGAAAAAACCAGCCATCCTTCAACACATTGGTCTATCTGTTTTCCAAAGAGAATGAGTGCTGCTATTGCGGATAACTGCTTCCCTAAGTAACTAGCAAGAGCCAGCTTGGCTGGTCTGTATCTGAGGTGAGATATGGAGGGGTACAGAGAAAAGAAAAGAAAGTGCTTGCAAACCATCCTGTCTATCCAAGACTTAAAGTGAGTGCTAAACATGATATCACAAAATAGCAAGCAAACCTCGGGACCTCTCTGTGAAGTCCATGACAACAGAACCAGTACAAAAAAGAGGCATTCAGAACTATGGAACACTCAGAAACATGGCCATCTCAGCAGGATTCAGTTTCTGACACTCAGGCACATTCAGAATATTGTAAAACACTAAGGAAAACCCTGTGAAGTTGATGTTCCACTTGAACTATTGCAAGTGAGAACAGGCCCCAGTAGATGTCAGTGGAGGTACATAACCCGAGGAAAGGATCTGCTCCACAGCATCGCATGGGAAAGGCAGCAGACAGGCTCCCATTCCCGGGGACCTGACCATTCCTCAGGGTGGGGAGAGCAGGCAGAGGGGCGAGCAGCTCTGCACATGGAGTTACAGGAAGCACTGCACCAGTTGCCAGGGAAAGCACTGCCCAGTGCCGAGGTCAAGGCTGGGCCATGGATGCCAGCAGCCAGTGGCTGAGCAGGGAACACGGGGGAAAGTGTGGACCAGGGGTGTGGTTGGGGGCAGGAGTCCTCTCCTGCTGATGGCTGGCACTGCCCTGTCACCTGTCTGGAGGGCTCACTGAGCTGTGAGCATCACTACCATGCTGAATCCTTCCCATAGCAGCAATGGGACTGTGCAGCCACACCACTGCCTGTTTCTTCTCACAACACCTGTGTGAGTGATTCCCCCTTCTCCACAGCACATTGGTGGAAAAGATGACCAAATTCAGCCTGATCTTTTATTTTTTACTCTTGCCCTGCCTGCTTAGACTTTGCCCTGTCAAAACCATGCCAATATGAGAGCCCAGGGAACAGCAAACTCTAGTTTAACAGCTCCAGCAAAGAGCAGCCAAGGAAATATATCTAAATTTATGGATGAGGAGGAAGCCTAGGGCTTTTCCAAATTCTGGTTCACATTAACTCCCTGCAGCAGTTCCGCCCATTACTGGAAAGCAGAGTGGAGCTTGTCCAGATCCACTCCAAATGCATATTCAAAAGTCAAACACAACAAAGCTGGAGCAAAAAACTGCCAAAGTGTTTGCAGCTCAAGGTCTTCCCCTCCATGGCTGCAGGCTAGTGTTACCCTTCCCCCAGAGGGCCTCTGTAAGACATTAAGAAAATAAACTTAGAAATGGTGCAGAGTTAGTCAACGAGAAGAGCAGTAAAATGCAAGGCATTGATGCACAGGGATGGAACTTGTTCTCTTCAGGCGACCCAGAATTGATGGTGGCATGGAGAAGAGCTGTCTGACAAAGGAGAAGCCTAATGAGGCCATCTCTAGGTTCCTGCTTTTAATCCTTCCACTGTAAAGTGCTTGGACTATACTGTGCATAACCTTAATGATGGCTTCTGACCATGGCAGCAGTGCCCTCCCTCCTGCCTGTACAGTGCCAGTGCAGGCTGAGCCCCTCGCACACCCACACGGGCAGAGGCTGTCAGGCAGCTGCCAGCACTCTGCGAGAAAGCATCCCCATCACAGCACTGAGGACTCTGTGCATGCTGCTGCATACCAACAAGCTAAACCAGGTCAGAGCACAGCCCTTTCTTCTGTTCATTTGGCCTCCTGAGCCTGGACTTAAAAGATCACAGACAGCTTAACACAGAGGTGACCTGTGCTGTTCTTCAGTGCTGAGGAGGAGTTGGCAGTGGCATCCAGTGAATGAGAAAAACAGCTCACAAGGAGAGCAAGAAAGGGAAACAAATGTCACTATTCCCAAAAGTGACAGAAGATACGGGCCTGATCTTTAGAGTGTTGCACTGATAAGCCCAAGAAACTGAGGCCCATTATAGTGTGAAGTCCTGTTCTGAACTGTTCTGACCTGGCTTGTGTAGCAGTCAGTGTGTGAATTCAACACAAACCCAGGAGTTGGCCCTTACATAGTTAAGGCAGCAGCACCAAGGGGAAATGCAGCAGCCTCTTCTGCTGAGAAGCACCGCAGGTCCAGAGGGACTGTTAATAGTGAACCTCTACAGGACTGAGAACACCTCCACATCTCTATCCAGGCTGGGTAAATCCCCAGGGAAAGCTTGCTGCTCAGGAGCTGCCTGGCAAGACATTGCCTGCTTTGTCCCACAGTATGGTCCTGTCCTGCACTCCCTTCCTATTGTGCTTCCCCCTCCTTGGCTTCCTGTGATAATTACCGATGCATTTGCCACGCCAGCTGAAACAACAAAGTAAGATACTGTACCATTTTAATCTGCTGAAATTAGTTACTGCTGAGCCAAGAACTCTCACTTCTCCTGCTTCTCACAGCACATGGAAATGTGCCTGTGAAACAGGCCTCGTTTGCACATGATTGATTTCCAACTTGCCTAAGTGTTTGAAGCTGCTCAGATTTGTGGCACTGGAATCAGCTTGTTCCCAGCCTCAGCTGAGATCTGGAGCACTCTTGGTACAGGCCAGGCACTGCTTCCTGAAGTGTCTTGGGAAGGTTATGGAAAGGTTATCTGCTAGGATAATGAGAAAAGGTGGTCGGTGGGTCAAGAGATATTTTGAGGATCATCAGCAGTCACACATCCAACAACCAAGGGGAATCATTGCTCTAATGACTTGGAAAAGACTCAGAGGTGTTCTGTGAAAGGGGAGACCCTGAGCAATGCCCACAGCCTACTTTGGATAACAGGCTTTATGCTTTTGTGCACTGTTCTCTTTGCCCCTGCCTATATGTGTGAAAAACTTTTGAATGACATGATCCAACACAATTAATTAAATAACACATTAAAGATGTCTTCATTTTTTTCTGCAATTCTGACTAAATGTGCAGAATTACTTCTGCTGTTGAGTACTGAATAAACATTTCAAGAGGCAGCTAAGTTGGTCAGGTATGATTTGCCTAGGGAGATCCATACTGTTCTCATTCACCTTCACATTCCTAGGTGCACTTCCAGAAGACTTATTTTGTAATCTCCAGATCCTGTGGTTAGGCTAGCTGGACTGAAGTTCCCTGGATATTTCTTTTTGCCTTGCTTGAAGATAGGTGTGATGTTTGTCTTTTTTTCAGGAAATAGGAATCTCCCCAGTAACCATAACCTTTCAAAGAGTGACTTTGTAATGCTGTTGACCACATATCTCAGATGAATCCTTAGATGCATCTCATCAGGTCTCATGGACTTTGTCCCTTGAACAATCCCTGCTGAATAGGCAGAAGTCGATGGAGGTGCTGTAATTTTGCATGCCTAAAATTCTCATAATGGAACTAGAACTCTGGGTGCTTTCCTTGACCTGCATGAGGCCATTGAAAATCTCCCAAAACATCCTTGTAGCTAAACCGGAGAGGTACAGACTGAACAAGTGGGTGAAATTGGCTGGGCTGGTAGGCTTAAAGGTTTGTGGTCAGCGGTACAAAGAGGCCAATACTAGTTAAGTTCTCATAACAATCTGGGTTATAAAAGAGAGTGCACTTCCATAAAATTCGTGGATGATTACAAATTTGGGACAGTGATTGGTACAGTGGTGGTATGACAGTTGTTCACAGAGATCTCAGCAGGCTGGAGAAATGGGCTCAGGGAAACCTCGTGAGGATCAGCAAAGGCAAATGCAAAGTCCTGCAGCTTTGCAGAAGAAAACTTTGGGGTCATGGTGGGCAGCAAGTGGAAGATGAGCCAGCAATAAGCCCTTGTGGCACAGGAGGCCAACAGCCTGCTAGACTCTGTCAACAGTAGGTCAAAAAAGTGATAAGTTTTTTCTATTTCAGCACTTTTGAGGTCATCCCTAGACAAGCAAGTCCCATTTGGGGATTTCAGCACAATGACAAACTGGAGCAAGTCCAGAGGAGGGACACAAATATGACCAGGGTATACAAAAAGGACTGAGTAGCTTGGATTTGAAAGGGCTGAGGAAGACTAAGAGGGCATCTAATTTCTGTTTACAATCACTAGTTGGAGTTATAGTGAAGAGGCAGTAGTTGTAAAGAGGCCAGATTCTTCTCAGAGCTGTACAAAAAAAGATGAGGGGCAATGAAAAATTAGCAAAATTCCAGTTAGATATAAGGGGAAAAATGTGCAAGGAAGATGAGAAAACTTTGCAGCAGGTAGCACAAAGATTGTGGATATCCATCCTTGTATATACTGCAAAGTATTTGGCTGGACAAGGCTCTAAGGACCCTGAACTAATATAAAACTTGATCTAAGTTTGAAATCACCCTTTATTTGAGTGAGGGCTGGTTGATGTCTAGAGGCCCCTTCCAAACTAATGTCTTCAATGGCTTTATGTAATTTCTTGTATGAAGCAGGAATCCAGAGATGCAGGCTCCAAGGATTCACCAGACTTCACAACTTTGCAAGACTTTCAAATTGTCTGCTTTCTGTTTATCACTGTGGACAATGAAGTGGAGCAAAGTTAGAGGAGGAAGATAAGGAGCAGGAACTAAAGCATTCTCATGTACCTCTATTTTATGTGCTTCAGAGCCTGCCCTGGTACTTTACTGGGAAAAAGGAAGAAGTGACAATCAATTTTCTCCCTCAGAGCTGTAACTGAAGCTGTTGCCCCTTGCATGAACCCAGACAGAGCTGGGAAAGGACTGATGTCATCACCCCCTCAGAGGAAGGAGAAGCACTCCCTCAATGGGCGCTCCCACACACGGGCACTGTGAGCCAGCTCCTGCCTAGATCCCAGGCTGATGGCTTTCAGAATAAGCAATGAGCACTGTGAGCCAGCTCCTGAGAGCTCCCAGGCTGATGGCTTTCAGAATAAGCAATCACCTCGTCCCAGTTGGTGGTGCCTGGCAGGCATCCCACTCAGCATCAGTAGGCTGGCTCAAACTGGAAGGGGTCTGAGTCACCTTTATTCTCTGGGGATAGGGTGGATTTGGAAATACAGTAATTTGTGGAGGAAAAAAAAAAAGAAAGTAGGTATTAATATTTTAAACTATTTTTCATTTTGTGTAGGTCCTGGGGCAGCAACAAGGAGGCTTAAAGGATCTTAAGGGAAGTGATTTGTACCTTTTTCCCTCATCTTGTGGGGGTGTGTATGTGTAGGGCCACTGCATCTGAGTCCCACTAACCAATGGTCAATGAGCTTAAATTAGAATAGCTCAGGCCTGATCTAACTTGCACTGCTGGTGCCTAAGTTGTGTTTTTAATTCAACATACTTAAAACATTGCCAGCTCAGAAGTTGGAATAATTCAGGCTTCAGAAGGTCTGTTCCTGTCTCACTTGAGTAAAATTAATCAGGCCTGCTTAAACAAGGCTTTGTATAATTCTCATTAATCATTTAAACACCACTTACATTGAACTCTAACACTTTTTTAAGTAGGTGAGACATGAAACAACAGCATGTTAGAAAAGAGAGGGTCTAAGGTAAACCCAAAGAACAGGAGGGTGTGAGTAAGAAAATGCCACTTCCTATCTTTCTCATACCATCTGCAGATACAGAAGGATGTATTAGGTGGGTAAATCAGACTACTCATCCCAGATTCAACTCTTTTCTCTCTGACATGGCTCCAAGACAGAGTTAACTAAGTAGATCCACGTTACTTCAGCATTCCAAAAGTCCTCAAAAATAATTTCTGACTACAGCCTAAGTTTGGATTTCCCTTTTCTTTCTGACAGCTCCATAAAAAAGCTGAAACAGGTGTTTGCTTCCTTCAATTCATTGCTTGTTGTGCAAAAGCTCAGCAGGATTTCTTTTTTCATGTACTACTGAGAAACCAGTGCCAGCAAAATGTTTTATTTGACAATATAACCATGTTTTACTACAAAGAGGTGAAATCCTGCTCTTTCAAAAGGCAGGACTTGAAAAAAATTTTGGGGGAGTTGACATCTCCCATGCACTGTGACATGAATCTAACTGGGGACAATCGGATAAGGTCCCTTTTATGACAATACTGTTTTACAGCATTCTCCTGGATGTGGTTTGCTGCTCTGTGGCAATCATTACCAGGAACCGTCTGAAGCATTCAGCTATGACCTAAGGCCAAAAGAAAATTATAAAAAATAGTCTCCTGCTTCCCACTCAGAATCTGCAGTTTAGCTTTAAAATTCTCTTTTTCTTCTCTCTGTTATCAAAGAAACTCTTCCTATTCACCAAGAAGTGTTTGCCATTCACTCCGGTTCTGCCAAGAAAACTTACATCCAGGCCCCTGATGTGTGATTTCCCACATCACTTGGCCTCTTTTTGACTGCCGAGTCCCCTTCCACTTTCAGAGAGAGCTACTAATCCAAAAGAAATCTTTACAATATTGGCTTCTTATAATGGCCTTCATCATCTGCCCATCTTCAGAAAAGTCTGAGTGCTTGGTTCCCTCATTCAATGCTTCAATTCAAAAATGTATCTCCTGGGTTTTCATTTCCTGTGCTTCTCTCTCCTCTGGAAGTTTTTTGGGCGTGGCAAGAACACCTGATGAGTCTTCTTGTACAGGAATATCCATCTGCCCTTCCCTGAAATGTCTTTAGCTTCTCTGCTTCTAAACCCTCTTCATGAAAATGTCTTTTGAACAGGCCCATGCTTCCCACTACACCAACCATATTTCCCCAAATCAGGATCTTACTCCTTGTGTCAGATAGGAAGAAGCTGCTATACACATTGCCAAATACTGTTAGATAAGCAGCAGATGCAGAAACAGCACTGAAAAGTCTGCTCACAAAAGAACCAGCATTGTGTGAAAAACAACACTGATGTTTCTTTCAGTCTCTTTCAAGTACAAGTGAGGATGAGCCCAACTGACTGCAAATAATTAAATCAAACATTGGAAATTTTTGCATGTTTCAAGCAGGACTAGACAAAAGAAAAGATGAAGGGACTGAGAGGAGAACTGGTTGTTTGTAGACCTTTGGAAAGATCCTGTCCCTGTCAAATGGGCAAACAGCCCTTCCAAAGGTTTAAAGCAAAGTCAGCATCAGACCGGGATGGAGACTGCATCCCTCTGGGCATGGAGCAATCCTGCTGACTGCTGATCCTCTCAGGGCCTGGAGACTTGCTTGTTATAACCCCAGCTTTGCTGCTGTCACTTCTCTTTGACACTGGAAGAGTTATGTTAACCACGCTAGGGGAGAACAGAACTGTTCTCAGATTACTGCAGAGTTAGCATCCACAGAGAGGAAAGAAGCTGGTTTACCTTTCTTTTTGTGCATGTAGTAAAGAGTACAACAATAGAGGGAAAATGCCCGGGTCAGCTAATGACCACCTGGCTCATGGAAACGGAAAGCCTTGCATAACTGTTAAAACCTCATCATTGTTTTAGCTAAATTATAGAAAATTAATGGAACTCTCTAAGTTACCTGCATAATCTAAAGCATATGATCCATTTTCTCCCTTGAATGTTTCTGCAATGAACTGCTAAATTCCTAAAAAACAATGGTGACTCACTTTTCAACTCAGAAGGCTGAGCTTTTGTTTATATTTTTAAATGCTCCTGTATAAACTCTAAAATTTGTCAGACATCTGACTACTGTATAATAAAAAGTCTTGTGACATTAACCACCGTTTCTCAGGACAAGGTGAAGGTTAAATTTGATTTTCCTAACAGTACTTACCCTGAATATCATCATTGAATGTACAGTATCTGTTGCGGTATTTATTGAGGAGACGAAAAGCATTAGCATTGGCAAAGTCTTCAAACTGGATCAGACAATTCATGCCGTATCTGCAAGTTAAAGGGCAATTTAAAATGGATAAATATATTTATACAGCATAGGACAAGATATACACCTTTTACCAAGACAATGTAGCTAGAGACTCTAGTGCCGAAGTAAAAGTATTCATGACAGAAATGCAGCACAGTAATAGCAAACAGGATCACACCCATCCCAAGGTCCACGCACTGAGAAATGTGGAGTCACCAGAATTAAACTGTATTCATAATTCAAGTGGCTTCTTAGTGTGTGTACTTATATACCTATATGTACATGCATCTTTGGACTTTTGGTAGGAGAAATCTTCTGCAGTATTGCAGCTGCCACACTGCATTACAGCAAATCTGACTGTGCAAATCTGACTTATGCAAAGGGGACACCAGTTAAAGGGACACCACCAGGGGCCCACTTCAACTGTATGTGGCCAAGAGATGAAAAAAAAAAAATCTGCTTGTAGGATCCCATGGAGTGAGTGGGACTGAGTTGTTCATGGTGTGATTTCACAGTCACACTTCTGTGCCTTGGAAATGTTTTTCTCCACTGAGTTGTTTAGCAGGAAACCAGCACTGACAGCTAGTGACCTGTAGAGTGAAAAGTTAGGAAGTAATTGCAAGCTTTCCATAATTGTCCAGTAATTTCCAGCAATTTCAAGGAAAAGTGTGCAGGATATAAATTGGATAATATTCAAACTGGTCCATACATATACACATTCAGCAGTTTGTATGACTCTAGTCTGCATTAAAGCTTTGCAGTGAGAGAAACTCAGGGAATGAGTAATGCAGCTACAAGCAGCCTCTGGGCTGCAGGCAGGTGAAGGGGCTCTAAATAGCTGCACTTTGTAAGAGGTAGCATCACCTGACATATCTTCTATTCAGACTTTCCTTCTTTGCCACTGAAATCTGAGGTAGAACACCCCTGCTTTAGCGTAGAAACTGATACTGGATAAAACATACTCCATTTGAGAACTGTGACTTCTGTCATGAAAAGGTCTTTTCATGGCACTCACAGTGTGGGCAGTCAGGCTCTCCTAGAAGGGCCTTGAATTTTTTATTATTATTTTCCACTTCAAGTATATCTGTCAGTAAGGAGACAATGACAAGCACATGCATTGTGCTCCTTTATTTTTCCATCATGGGAATCTCTCGCTTGATAAACACCCTGGTCTCAAAAAGGGACAAGGGTTGGCTCAAACACTTGCTTCCCATTCTCTGTGTTTGCCTTTAGAAAAGGACCACAATGAGGATGGAGTTTTTAGTAGGGCTTGTAGCAACAGGACAAAGAGTAATGGTTTTAAACTAAAAGAGGGTCAATTCAAACTAGATATAAGGAAAATATTTTTACAGTGAGGGTGGTTAAAGACCGACACAGGTTGCCCGGAGAGGTAGTGGATGCCCCATCCCTGGTAACATTCAGGGTAAGGGTAGATGGAGCTCTGAGCAACCTGGTCTGGTTGAAGATCAGCTTACTAATGGATGTTCCTCTTATTCATCATTTGGATGTGTAAGGAAAACATGGCTAAGAGGGAGATGACACAGCATCCAGAACATCTGCAATATCTCATAGCCAATAATTAGCAAATCTTTATGCAACTTCAGTTGCTATAGAAACTATTTCTCTAACACTAGTCTTATTTATTGATATCACTGAGGAAGTAACATTACTGACTTGCTTAACAAAATCAATGATCTCAGCCAGCATTAATGTACGTGTGACCAGCTCTGTGAATTCCTTCCACATTTGTGGTCTGCAGCATGGCACAGTGCATGTTACTTCTATTTTCCTCTTTGATCCCTTATTTTCACCTTTGGTCCTTATTAAGCAGAGCACAAAAGAAGTATGGTAGCCCACAGACACTTCCAGTATGACAGGGCAGTGCTGCAGTGCAGGCTCTTCTCACTAAGGTATTCTTTGAAGATTGTTTTCTTTTCCACTGCAATACATCTACTGAGTTTTTAAAAGTATGAACTCCATTTTTGAGCTTATGTGAGCCTTTGCATAATGTGAAAACTGAAGTTTCATTCATAAAGACCACAAATTGGTCATGGTAAGACCTGATGAATGGATGCTTTAAATGAAAGAATCAAGTATTCTGGATTCACAGTGAAAGATGGGAATCTCAGATCATGATCTTAGTCCTCAATAACTACTCACCTTATTGAACTTTTGAGAGAAATTTAAAGAACTTGTGCTACCCAAAGTCACTGAAATTAAACACAACTAGGCAGCTGACTTACTGAGTTGTCTTAGAAATCTACCAGTCTTGTTGCCCTTTTCTAGTGGTACTTTGGTGGCTATGTGCAGTGCTCCATCTGAGGGTGACCAGAGCAGGCTAAGGGTAAACTCAGCAAGGAATTTAAACAAAACAGCTGCTGGGGCCATGTGCAGTAAGATCTTTCTGAGTATCAACATGATGAGTCAGTTCTACTGCCCCTCACCCACAGCACAACATCTCAATATTTGTTTAATTCCTTTCATCCCGAAGGGCTCCAGAGCACTCTACAAAGAATGCTGGGTAGCACCCAAAAGTAAAATGCAGCCAATTTGGGACTGGAGCACAGAAGTCCTTTAATATGCAACAATGCTAAGAAAAAGTCCAGCTCAGATAAGAAGGTGCAGAATACTTGGTACTGCAAAGGGAAAGGGTGTCTTGAGAGCTGCTACATGTATTGGAATCCAGCCAATAAATGCAGTGCAGACTGGGATGTCTTCCACTACCTTTACATATCTAAAAGTTGTTTGTGTAATACCCAGCTGTGTATTGCCCAGCTGGACAACTCTGACTGCTCACTCACACCACGGAGAGAAAGGCTATATACAGTAGCAACTTCTTTCAACTAGTCTAACTGAGAAATGGAAGTAATAACATCTCTGGACATGCATCTTTCTTCAGAGTGTCTGTGAAGGCAGACTAAGATGACCAATCTAAATTTAGATATCTAACTTTAGACACCTAAATTAGGAGAGGTAATCTAATATTATAGAATTATCACAGTTGGGAATATCTGGTTGGGAACATCTTAAATGTATGTCATGCACCTTAGGTCACTGGCTTATCACCCTTTCACTGCAGTACTGTCCTGCCCTTCAACATTTGCAATTCCTTTGTTGATGTCTGCAGAAACTACCCTGCTCCATCCCTTGTGTATGGTGTCCAAGTGGTCTCCTGTCAGCAGACACAGACATACTTGATGAAATGAATTATACTGGCCAGTCTTCCCCCATCATAATGTTTTAATGATTTTTCAAAATTGTGTTTAATTGGAAACACTGTATTTCTCACTAAGAAACCAAAAATAATAAATTCCTTTGGAGGAATAATTTTAATAAGGTATGCTTTTGTTGAACCTTTTGTTCTGTTTAATATGTGACATCTGATATGAATGCAATCCCAGTTAGTACTCACATACTTGCTGTCTATAGGCGCAGGATGCCTTTTAATAGAAAAAATGTTTGTAAAGTGAGTATTTGAACAAGGATTTCTGAAGATCCCTTCCAAGACATTTAAATATTCTTAAATTTGCAAGAAGAATTGATGCTGGCCCTGCAGAGAGTTTTTCCAAACTGCTGTGATAGGAAGAGACTCTTGAGGTCAGTGTGCTTGGCTGGTTGTCAGTTCTCATAGATTCTTCCACTGATCCATGTGACTCATCTAACTTTCAGCTGAGAGCCTGAAGGAGATTTGGAAGCAGATCAGCAGGTCACATCAGGACTGAATGTTTTCCAGTCCAGGAAAGGCACAGCCAGCTAAAGGTTGGCTCTCTCCAGCAATCTCATCCGGACTGTCAATGATTCATCTTCTCTAGAGCATTCTGTGATCTTCTTGGCACCTGGGATACGAGCAGTTAAACAGCCAGGATCTGACTGCCTTTTTCTACAAGGAAAACTCAAATGTAGACTATCATTTCAAACTGAAATTTCAGGATTTCACACTGACAAGGTACATTGAAGCTGAGCAAGTGCCATGGTCCAGTGTGGTTTCTCCCATTTCTGTTCTTTATCTCCCTTTCAAAAAAGGGAAGGTTATATTTTTTGAATGGTTTTGGGTTCAAAGTGTTGCCGTTCCTCTTGGGCACACTGCAGTTTGCATTTTGTGGGATCTCTGCAGTTCTATGTCTCCTTGTGGAACTGGAGCTTTCCCCTCAGCATGAGTCATTCTTATATTTGTAGGCTGTCAAGAAGGATGCTTGGATAGAGGTGCTTTTGAAAGAATTCAGACATGCTGAAACTTGTAACTGGTTACACTACAAGAGTCATTATTTAACACTGTCACCATGTCTCCTGTTGGCTGCCAGACCACCATCTGGTGGATCCTGTTCTCTGCCACCTCTGGAATTAATTTACCCATTTTATAGAATTGGAAACAAAAAGATACACTTTTTCAGTTCTTTCTCATCCAAAAAATTCACTGGTCTTTCAGGCAAAGATTATATTGTGTCTCATTTGTCTGCTTATTTCATGGTTTTGTGCCATAAATAATTATGACCCAAAATCTGGCTCTCATACCTTGCAAAAATCTTCCTGTGAAAATAGCCTCACTGGGAAATGCTTAATAGACTGGTCCCATATGCTCATTTTAGTCCAATTTCTCTCTTGTATAAGATTTTGCCTAGCAAATCTTGTACAAACAGTACTTTCAATGAAACAATGTATTATTGATTAAAAAAATAGTACAAACTGTCACTCTAATGAAGGATGACTCTAGGAGCTAAACACATATAATATTATAAGCCTATTGTAAAAATTATCACCTGAAAATCTTGATTAAGAAATGATCCCATTTCCTGGAAAACACACAAACATAGGATTCATGCTTTGTTTATCACTGTACTGTTCTGGTACACTGTTACTACCCACCTAGACCTACACAGAACCCCTGGGCTGTGCCAAGAGAAAAGATGCTCTTAGCAAAGTCTGTATCCCCTGCAGAGAATGATACACATTTCCCTTGGATGACCACCTGGAACAAGTGGTGGAACAAAAGTGTGGAACAAGAGTGTGAATGGCAGAAAAAGAGCAATGATTACATTGCTTTTAGATTCTTTATTCAAGAGAATTCTCAGTTGCCCGAACAATGTTATTATGCAATTTTTTCTTTCATCCTCATATGTGTGTACCTCTTTGAGTTCATCCAGACTCATTATAAGCCATGAGGTCAGAGAGGAAAAAATTCAGGAGGCACTAGTTGCCATTTGAGAAGCATCTGACCAAAACTGCCCAAGTCAGAACTTCAAGGGTTGCCTGTGGACCTGTCCAGTGCATTTTCTGATGCTTATCAAAAGGGCTTTTTTATGGACAATGAGGAAGAAGTATAATACATTCATACATGCATGTAAAAAAAAGAGTATTTGCAAGAAGATCCTGTTCCTTTATGGAAAGAATCACAAGAAAGATGTTCCAGTCCTTGTCTGAACTTAAAATTTTATAGCACTGCTTTCAGCCATTCATGATGCAAGGAATCTGTTTTGAAGACCTGCAACCCCTTTTCATAGTCTTAGATAAAACCAGGCAGAGAAGAAACAAATTGTCTTTGCTCTTGTCATCTTCCTACTGCTGCTTGAAACACCAGCAACCAAATTCCTAATTTCCAAGGAAAACTAAATTATCTGTAAAGAAGCCCATCATCAGAAAAATATCATGCTTGGCAAGTGCTCAGCATTTAAGATTGGAAAAACAAAGTCCACTCAAGCAAGTAAAACAAAACTAGAACCTGAGTCTGTCTGGTGTCCTGAGGCCAATCTTACCATTAAATTGTTACTATGATGCTTGTCAGGCTTTTCATCAGACCAGCAGGACTCTGCCATACAGTTCCTGGCCACAGGCTAGGGGTCACTTTGGTCAGGCACCTCCTCAAGAGGCCAGCTGAGAGCAGCCCTGTGGAGAAGGACTTGGGGGTATTGCTGGATGGAGAACTGAACAAGCCAACAGTGTGTGCTCCCAGCCCAGAAAGCCAACTGTGTCCTGGGCTGCATCCAAAGCAATGTGGGCAGCAGGGCAAGGAAGGGAATTACATCCCTCCTGAGACCCCACCTGGATCCAGCTCTGGGGCCTCCAACATAAGAAGAATGTGGACCTGTCAGAGTGGATCCAGAGGAGGCTGTGAAGATGATCAAAGGGCTGGACCATCTCCTCTATTGAAGACAGGCTGAAAGAGCTGGTGTTGTTCAACTTGGAGAAGAGAAGGCTCCAGGGAGACCTTGGAGCCAATACAAACTTAAGAACTCTGGGTCTTGGGCTTAGAAATCCCATGCTAGGGAGCTGCATCACAAACCCAACAGGACCTGCTGCCTGCCTCACCATCACCTTAGGCTACAGGCAATTTCTAACATTGGGCAGGAATCTCACAGGGTGTCTGCCAACATAAACATAGCCACCATGCTCTGAGGCACAGAGCCTGCTGTGGATTCAGTGAGTGCTGCATAAATAAAAGCACTCCTTGAAGCACAAAGGTATCGGGAAATCCCAGAATTGTACATTTTTGGAAACTGGGGAGTGTGCTGAGGATTGCTGTTTTTAATCATATGCCAGGGCATCTGCTATGAGCTGCTGTTAGAAACAGGGTAAGGGGCAAAATGAAGTTAAGATCAATTACAAAGTTCTTGGGAAAAAAAAATCTTGGAAGTTCCAAGTCAACTTTCATTATATTCTTTTTAAGGAAAAACCTCCAAACAACTATTTTGCACATCCTATCTCATGACTTTCAAGCACTAAGACCAGCACTAATGGCTGCTATGACCATTCTAGCGCTTTTATGCAAAATGGCATCACCCTGCTTGCAGTTGGGGTGAGGAAGGACTGCAGCTGGAGCTACAAGGCTTAACAGGAGCAGGGCAAAAGCAGGAGATGCAATCATTTTAGTGCTAATCCTCAGGTGTAGCCTTGAGCTACCCTCTGGCACACAACAAGGAACAGAGCCTCACCCTGTACCTTCTGCACAAACAGAGTTTCTCCAGCTGCATCTTACTGAAACTGCTGTGGTACATCTGGCATAGTAGGTGGAAAAGCCCAGATAAAAGCCCAGAGCAGAGGGCTTTGGACACATGCAACTGCATTACTCCAAAGGATTTGAACTCATGGTAATAAAAGCCACAGTGATCCCTAGCAGCACATCTGGAGCTCAGTCATTCCTCAGTAGCAGAAAATCAAGCTAATGAAACCTAAATAATGTTCCTGGACTTAAAGCATCATCCAGTGTCTTAAGATTACAGATGCTGGCTGATGCTCTTATCTCACATCAAGCCAGGACAATGGACAGCTGGGGTGGCTCTTCCCATCACCATCACTTCTCCCCATGAATGATGTCTGAGTTCCTCTGGCCACGGTAACTGGGGTAGATGGGCAAGGAGAAAATCCACTTTGTATTCCATGAGGGCTGGATGTGGTCTACACGACCAGCCCTGCCAGGGCACTAGTGATGGTGTGTAGGCCTCCTAACAGACACACAGATGCTAGGGAATGACTTTGAGTGTTAGCAGTATATTTGAGGGTTTTTTTGAAGCCCATCAATGCATAGAAACTGGGGCCTAGAAAATAAAGTCTAATCTTTCAGGATCAGTTAGCCAAGTTAACTAGAGCATGTGAAGAAATAACATGGGGGCACACCTGTACTGGTGATTTTGTTTCTGAAAAGTGCTGGTGAATTTATGATCCATGACCCTGGAGAAACAGAGGTAGCTTCTTTTCAAAAAGGTTCTGATTGTTAAAGAGCACCTGAGACCTGACTTAGTATGTTTGTGGGTAAAACTACTGGGAAGGGATTAGGCATAATAAGCAAAAATACACAAGGAAAAAGAAACTCAGCAGAGGTATCTTTCTTTTCCCCATCTGAGAAACTGAACACTTGATCTCCTGATGCTTTCTGTGCTCTGCCTTATGGCACAGCTTGACAGAAGGCTTGCTCCCCTGGTCATTCTGTTAATAAACACTGACAGGGAAGGAAAAGGGAGTGAAGTTATGACAGGTTAATGAGGCTTCAGTGACACAGTTTGCTGGCGTGGGGAACTGCACCTCGTAGAGTCTCAGGCTGCATGTTCCCATCTGCCAGCCAGCAACTGAGACTAGAGTTCAAAATGGAGGCTGGAGTTCTGGGATAGGTCTGGCCCTTTGGAACATGATGAAAGCTACATGAGAATTAATTCGATCAGATATTCAAGCCCCAGAAATTCTGGGGTTTATTCCGATTATAATCCTTGGACACTTTAGGTGAATACTTACTTCAGCCTAAAGAAATGTACCAGTTTAAGAGCAAGACTGACTTGTCCTTTGCCACAGTAACTGAGCAGATGGAAAACTGAAGCAGTGCATTTTCCCATGTGAAGCATATTGCTGCTCATTGTGAGAGAACAGCAATTTGTCAGGCTGCTTCATTCAGACACAGGTAGGCTCAGTGGCCAACTTTGCATGTAGTTGCTTCCCAAGAGAAGCAAAAGATATAGCTTAGAGCTATTGTTAAAGAGCTTAGTAATTTCACATGTTTTAGGTGAAAGAGTAATGAATGGTGGTTTAGGCAGCAGGAAAACAGAAATTTATCCAGCTGTTCCAGAAAGAGCTTTTGTTTCTAAAATTGCCCAGGGTGCCCACACTTTATTTCAAATATTTGAACTGCTAATTCTGAAGCCTCTGGCACATGCCTCATTTCATTACTAGGTGGCTATTATGAGACCAGGAGTCCTTTTGACTGATTCTATGGGTCTCCAGCAACAGAAATTTGACATCTGTTTGATATTATTATTCCATTAGAAGATTAAATCTTCACTCCTCTGGCTTTTTTGTGGGCTCCAATACATTCCACTTCAGTGACAAATGTCCCTTGAGCCAGTAGTGCTTTGACAGGGTGGGAGGTACTCCTGCAGAGGAATTGACAAATGGTTTCCATGACAAGTTAAAGTACCCTCAGGAAGTAGACAGAATTTCTGCATGAATATCAAGATGAAAAGGAAATCCCCAAATTGCAAGGGATTTGTAGCAAAACCCCAAAAGGTTCCTCCTCTCCAAGTAACTGAATTTGCATGTGACGTTACAGACTTGCATAAGAGATTGCAGCAGCTCATACTCACAGGTTGCCTCAAAAGTGGAAGCAGGCTACAATAAAGCAGCATGTTCTTGACCTTCTGAACAATTTCTGCTTCCTTTCGTAACAGAAGTGAGAGCTCCTACTGGGTTGAATCCAGTCATTCCAGTGGAAATTTGAGACCAAATGAACCTGTTTCATATGAGTTTGCCAAACCCAGGCTAATAGCAGGATTATTCACCAGCCCAGAGTGCATAAGGATCACACCCCAACAAATGCTTTAAAGTATGCTGGTGGTCAGGATGATAATATAGGGCAATGGCTCCTTCCGCTCTAGGATCTCCAAATACTTTACAGATGTGAATGGACAAGTGCAAAGCCGAATTTCCCAGCCCCACTTCACTGAGAACTTTCAGGGGCCTTACTCTGTTCAAGGAAGTCATTCTGGTTAAGGGAAATAGAAAAGCAGGGACAGGGGCCTCAGGAACTTGAGTACCAATACTTGGATGAAAGCATTAGACATGACTTCACCACCTCCCAAGATAAGAGTTCATTGTTTCATGGTCTTCTCCCTTCAATGTGGAGATTATCTCATGTAAACTAAACACAGGAAAATAACTGCCAATCCTTCTCCAACAGCAAGCACAGAAAAGGCAAATTGTCTTCAGTGGGTGCAATGAGCTTTGCATTTAAGACCACAAGCATAAATCTCAGAACCAAATTTATGATGGCTGAGACCATCATCTGCATTCTCATTCTATTGTTTGCATTCTATCATCAACACCAACACTGCAATACTCCCATGGTCTTCTGGCCAGAAGAAAGCAGGATAGGGTTTCCCTGAAGGATTAATTAGTGACTACAATCAAAATAAACAAAACCCCCACAAATCAACCCTGATGGCTCTTAAATAGTGTCTACTTGTCTCTTGTGATTTCCTAGTTGTGTTTTACCAGCTTTTTAGCCTCTAAGAATTTCTTCCCACTAGATAATGCACAAAACATCTAACATACTACAATGTAATCAAATGACATTTCAGTCAAGATTCTTTATCAAATACAAAGAAGGTTCAGCTGGGACTGAATAGTCCTCTGCATTTGTGTCCCTATTTCTTCCACTCACAGGGCAGTCACAGCATGTGTAAACCCATCCTTCTTGGTGGATGGGTAGGTGCTGTGTCAGACACCGGTCATGGTGCCTCCTGCCTCTGGGGAGACGGGGAACTGCGAGTTGATGACACACATAGCACCCACTCCCTCCCCCTTGTGCAGGAACACACACACACAGCTGGCTGGAAACCCAGAGGGAGGATCAAACATAGCTCCTTCACTGGGAAGAAAAGACAGGCAGCAGCTTGGCAATCAGGCAGAGACTGCAGCTCTCTGCTGCTCCTTATCAGTATAATCTGTAGTTTTAGGAAAGGCAAAAAAAGCTGCTTAGGAGCTTGTAGTTTTCCAAATATGAGTATTTTTTCTCTAACAATTGTCCTCACTTTCCTTCTTATGATAATCTCTCTGGATAGTCATGGAGACTTTAATATATGTTCTTTTATTTTTCAGAGAGAGGTGCACAGGGCTGAGGTGATAGTTCTGCTCTTCCCATATTTAAACTCCCTGGTGCATCAGAGACCCTCTATTCCAGTTAGTGAGTATGAATGGAGGTATGCAGCTAGTCTGTCCCACGCTTAAAAGGACAGTGCTTATAATCCTGGCCTTCTCACTCCACAGATTTTAACATCAGCAGGAAAGTTCCTATTTTTGACAAAGCCATAGAGAGGCAATCTGCAGACTCCACACTGTGTGAAGGAACATGCCATTTCCATTTAGGCAATTTCCTTCACAATGGCAAGAGCTAGAAACTTCCTTTATAAAGTGTAAACAAACCAAAGTTTAGGTTCTGACTATGCTGAATGAGGCTCATAAATACATGACAGAGGCCAGATACAGCCCACAGGACATATGTTTGACACCTCTGGCCTATGTGGATAGGAAATGCTTATAAAAAGTCAGTCCCATTTCAGTTCTCTGGAGACAAATATTTTCGACACAGAGTGCTCAAGCACAAAGAGTCATTTGCAGACCACCCAGGAGACTTGCATTGAAATGACCTTCCTTTGCTCAGATGATCAATTATACTAATGTTTATTTCAGGAGTTGCAACATTTGTTCTTAAATGGAAGCAGCCCAGAGGAGCCATGTATATAACCCCACTTACTTGTTGGTAACTGCCTGCATAAACTCATCAATCAGTTCGTCGTACTGTTTCCCACGAACCCTCTTGTGTTTCAGTCCAATATACAGTGGATCATTCAGGAGAGCCTAGGACACAAAGCAATTCTGTTGACATCTTCTCTTCTGCAGATGACAGAGATTTATGTCCCAGCCTACCAAAAATTTTTGTCTGATGTAGTCATATTAATTTTACTTACTATGCAGCTCACACATCTCTTCTCAAGCAGAATATGATTTTTGTAGGAAGCTTTGGCCTACCTTTTAGCATAAATAAGGTCAGAGGGATGCAACACTTCGTGACTGCCATAGGAAATGGAGCTCTGCATTCCCAGAACAGCTCTACCAAAACCTCTCTGCCACGTGCTCACTCCTAGTGAATAAAACTGACCTTATGTGGGGAGTGTTCACTGTGCAGTCAGTTCTTAATTTTGCACTGAGGGCAGGATAGCTGTTGACCATAAACAGTGCTTTGTGCAATGAAGACCACCTGATGTAACTTGAAATGATGTGTCATTTAGGCCTTTTAGGTGACAGCAGAGAGTTGATCACAATCAAAGATCAGATGGCAGAATGTTCCCAAGACCTGCACCTGCCTAGCACTCAGCTGGGTTATCTGACACGTATAAAGTCAAGGTATTTTCATATAACAGATTAATTTATATTTTGGTTCCCAATAGGAACATAAAATCAGGCCATTCGTCCAACCAATCCAGCAGGTGTTAAGTCAACACTCATAAGTCACCTAAAAAGGACTGGGTCAGAATGGAAATAACATATATTTTGGGGAAAATTACAGAACAAACACTGGCAGGAGACAGGTTGGCCAACACCTCTGAGAGTCAAGGCAAAGGAACTCTCCTTCCAATTTCAGGAGCCAAATATCCACATGAGGGGAGGATGAGCCATCACAAACTTATTGTCCTGCAGCCATATAGCCCTAAATATTGGCAGTTATGCTAATACCAGATCTGTTTTTACAGCCACAATGGTTTTCCCTTAGAAGGAAAGATGAAAGAGGTTTTCCTGTGAGTTTGATACATTAGGGCTCTTCAGGGCCATGAAACAGAAAGGAGACCCATTTGCATAACTTCACTGATTGCTCCTACAGCACCTCCTGCTCTGGGCCCTGTTCTCAGAGTACAAAATTCTCCACAGACAAGCTGAAAAATGTCAAGCTCTGAAAAAAGCCTGACTGCTGAAAGCAAATATATTTGTATAGTAGTATACAAAGTATCCAAATATATAAAATATTATGGACTGTCAGAAAGAGAAGCTGGAAACTGATGCTAAAAATATAATACAACAACTATATTTACTGAGTTCTACCTGAGGTTCATGTGTTAGCAACACAGTTACCCTTGGGTCACCAGATATTAATGGGCAGAGATGAACAAGATGAATGCCTTAAGAGGTATCTTATTTATGCACTGATAAATGAGTTTATTTGTAGGGCAGGATGCTCCTAGGATGTGCTTAGGGTTCAGCTAATCTGAGTTTATGCATATGAGAAAGCCATTAAATAAGTAAGAAAACAAATTATTTATGTTGTGAGGGAAGACATTGTTCATATTTCTGGAAAACAGCAGCTTCTATTTCTTAGCCCTAAATTTCCTTAGCCTGGAAATTGCCTTCAAAGAGAAGTTCCTGAACACATAAATTACATCTAATCTTGGGCAGAAGAAAAAGGATCCAAGACTGATTCTGTAAGTCCCTTTTTCTGGTGCCATCTGGCCCTTGCAGAGGCCTAAAAATCATTGGTGCCACTTTGGCTTGTAGTGTCCCATCTGCTGAGACAGAAACAAGATGAAGTGCATGATCAGATGCTTTTCATGAGAAGGGAAGCACTTTTACTCAGGTCCCTCTAAGAGAAGCTCCAGCTGGGAGGCTCAAAGCACTGGTGGTGTGCAGATCAGCATGGAGGAGAAGATGAAGGATCCAAAGTTCTATTGACTGGAGACTGCAGTAAGTGAGAGATTAAGACTTAATTCCTACTTTCGCCTCAGTGGGTTCAAACTCAGACTCCTCCCTTTTCAGGAAAGACCATGAATCAGGCTGAGATGAGCACATGAGCACAGCCTGCATTCCACAAGTCCATGACAGGCTGCTATGCTAAAGTGGTAACATAATCCTGGGGCCAGAGACCAAAGAGGTAGTTGAGATTCTCAGATGTCATCTATGGGTACTGATTTGGCATTATTTCATTCTTTTCAAGGGTCCATTGTGAGAGACTTGGGGCAGGACTTAAAGAGGTGCAGAAAATCTAGCTGTCCGGTGAGCATCAGCATGTCTGAAAATGTCAGCATTAATTTGTCTTCATACACTAACTCAAAGCTCTTATACCCCAGATTTTTTATGTCCCTCAAGAAATGTGTGTTTGGTTTACAGGGGTCATGTAAAGCACAAGTACATTTTACAAAAATGGACAAACCTGGGCCATCACAAATAGCTATAGGATATTAATTTTACAAAGACATCCACACAGATGTCCATTCTGGCATTGCTGAAATGTTCCACTTTGGCCTTTCTGAGCCAGAGTCATAAGGCAAAAATCTGCAAACAGATGGAGTCCTCTTGCTTGGTTATCATCTGCAGTAACATGTGCAATCTAACAAAACAGTGACATTAATCATTCCCAAACCACTCACCAGGGATTCTCCATTTTTGGAATATAGTCATCTCTACACAGACACGAATATCTGCCTGCTCCCTCACAATTACCAGAGGAAGAATAACTCTGGAACTTCCTGTACAAAGCCTGTCAACTCACCTTGCCATGCTGAAAGGTGGAACTGAGGTTTCAGCTCCAACTGGTAACACTCTGAGTCTTCTCACCAGGGGACCATGAGTCTGTTTAGTTTTTATTTTAGTTCTCCATAAGAACAAAAGGTTCTCATGCATCAAACAGGAATTAAACTTTCTCACTTCCCTGCAGTGCTGGTCTAGCCATCATCTCATCTTGGATGTCTCCAGCTTTGTCTCCACATGAACTGTCTCAGTTAAGCGGTAATCTTGATTCTTTCTTCCCCTATGTCAGATTTATGAAAAATTGTCTTACCTTGTTGTCTGTGCCAACATCCAGTAGGACAGGGAGACATTGCTGCGGGTGAACTCCACCACAAGCTGTGTACAAAGCAAGCTTTCCAACTGGGATACCCATGCCATAACTTCCTAGGTCTCCTAAACCAAGAATCCTCTCTCCATCTGTCACCACGATAGCCTAGGAGGATCAAAAAAGACTGTTGTATGGGATTGCAAACGCTCTAGAAGCAAAACCAGCTCCATTGTTTCCACACCGATGCCACTTTGCAGATGTACTGTGCAATAGGTATTTGCTCCTTGTCCACAACAGCACATTAAATAGCTGTTAGCAACAGGGGGCTGCTCATTTTTAGGGGTGGAGAAAGTGTGGTTAACAGGTAGCAGCTAACAGTTTAGGACAACAGCAGCTCTGCTGGAGAATACTTCAATTCCAAGTGGCAGAGCCCAAGAAGCGTGGTTTTTGTGCATCCCCAACTGTACTACAAGAAGTATCACAAATGAGATCTGGCCTTCATTTTTCATCTTTCTTTATCTAGGAGAGAAAAGTTTGCCTAGGAACTGCATCTGTGGAAGAAACATACTTCAGTGTCCTTTATTATTCTACATAAACTACACACATATTTGAGCCTTTTGCTATTTACTTTTCCTTCTGAGTCAATGTGAAGTGTTAGCCATGAGAAAGTCTCTTTTTGGGTGGGCTCCATCTGGTTTTGGGTGTGCGCTCACTTTTTACCACACCCAGAGGATGCAATTGGGATTGAAAGGCAGTAATGGGAATAGGGAAAGCAGCAAGCATATGCACTACTACAGGTTTATCCTCAAATTAAATGGAGTTAATATTCAAACTATGCAGAGAATATTAAAACAAAATTAAGTTCTAATGAATCAAAATACTTCTCTGGAACACTGATCCCCTTTCATCCAAATAAATAAGTGTTCTCAGGCAAACCTATCTAAATGCTCTCATAGCATTTAGATATCCATCAGAGAGAGAAAAATTCTTCAGCCTAGGATGTGCTGCAGCACTCTGTAGTTACCAAAGCTCCTCAAGGTAATTCTGAGAAATTAATCAGAACAGAAAATACAGCATGAGAGAAATGTATTGTTATTTGTAACAGAGAGGGGAAACTGGACTCACATTTGTTTGTGGCTCTTTGGATTTGAAAAACACCCCCAAAAAAGAGCACAGTTTCTGTGAGCACCTGATATACAAGGACATTAAAGTAATGTTTTTATTTGCTCATGTTCATATGATCAGAACTCAACAAATAGGACATTAATCTCTGGCTGAGCAGGGCAGACCCTTCTACCTGAACATAGGAGGTTACTGGTTTAACAGTTAGGAACCTGTTTTCTATTTCCATCTCTGATACAAATTTTCTTGATGACTCTAGTGAAATCACTAGAGTGTAAAGGTTAGCTGTGCAGTTTATGAAATCCATGTAAATGGTTTCTAAACTCATTTGACAACTAATGGGGAGAGACAGAAATGTCCAGAGGCATCTCCTCTCTCCAGCAGCTGTTTTGGGAACGCATGAAAGGGTTATTTCTCTCTGAAAAGCTCAGTTCCCTCTTAATTGGCCCTGCAGAAATACTTAAAATATGAGACTAGGCACTAAGTCCCCAGGCAGCTGATGTTAACTGAGATGACTCTGGACCACAGGCTGTACCCAGTTAACCAGTCCAGGTTTGCAGTGCCTCAGTAGCAGGCATGTGGCCCAGCAGAGTGATCCAGAGTTCTGTGCTGATCTCCAAGCTGCCAAGGCAATGCAGAGAGGCAAGTGCTGCTGTTGGCATTCCCAGTTCTCTGCACTGATTGCAGAAGGTCAGCCTTTACAGGATGAACTGATACTCTACACTGAGTGAACCAACAGAAAACACTCCATGGGAAGGATTTTGAACAGCCCTGTACAGCAGTAATCCTGGTGGGGATTCAAGATCCTGAGTGCACTTCTAGGGCAGGCATCCCACAAAAAGAGGGAGGAATGAGGGGAGGGAAAGCAGGATGGAAGGCCAGTGCAGTAGCTTGCACAGCAGCACACTTGTCTTCGAATCAAATACATGTTTCTACACCATCCTCACTTTGAGTGGCTTGAATTCATAGCTGCCAGGATGACACCCATCCTGTGTGATTCTTTGCATTCTTTTTGCTTTAGCTGGGCCATTGTGAAGAAAAGAATACAAGACTAAGGAACCAGAGAGAAAATTGGCAAGGGAAGGCACTCCTGAGGATGGCCAGCATTTTATCCAATATTTCTTCCTGTCAGGATTCATTAGCCATCCTGGAAGGGACACAAAACCCCCACATTCCCATGTAAGTATGACCAGAAATTATTTCTTCTCACTTGTTCTGGTACTATGATTCTTTCAGGGCAGCCCAGCTTTGACAGGAGGCTTGAAGGTGAGGCTCATTAGGGCTTGTCTGAGGCTTTGCTAAGCTAAGCAGAGCATCAGCATCCTTCCAGCCCTTGCAGGCAGAGGATCCAGAGTTTGGCCCAGATTTCCCATTTCTGCAGTAAGCACTGCTGCCATGAAACCCTAACGAGCCAAATCTAATGAACAAAATGTGGGCAGCATCTCCAGGTATTTCTGCACTGTCTTTAGTGGATGGTGTTCAATGGGGCGGAGTGTTCACTCTTTAAAAAAAAACAAACCTGGGTAACTCCAGGGACTTAGTTGCAGTCCAGGTGCCTCCCTACTGATCTCAAAATCTTGAGTGTTCCAATGCCAACCAGTTCAGGAATGAAGAAGTCTATGCACAAAGACACAGGGAACCTTGTGGTCCATAACAGCAATACTCCTAAAATGAGCTGCCTTTGTAGTCTGGCAAACCTGGAAAATAGATAGTCTGAATCTCTTTCATGGACCACTGCCCTTCCTATGGTCTGTTTTGGTGCCAGAGGGGCTGTTTCAACAACAATCTCTAATCTTTCTGTGCCAGTTTCCCCATCTGCAAAAACATTTCTATTAGCCATAATGAATTCTGCTCACAGTTCTGAGTTGGAAACAAATGGAAATACTGAGTTTGTTGGACAGAGCAAGGACAAAATACCCAGCCTGCCTCTCTTCCCCATGGTTCCAAACACAAGTTTATATGATTGTGATCACTTTTTCTGAAAACATGTTAAATTTCCTTTTTCTTCCCCCTTAGAAATGGAAAATGCTTGCAAGATTTTCTCAGCTGCCAAATCTTTGTTCTTGGAAGAAGCAGATGATTGATAGGGGACCAAAACTCTGTCAAAAGCCATGGAAATTCCCAGGGACATGTACTTTCAGACTGATAGAATAAGGTGAGGTGACTGGCAAGACCTGTCTTAAGTGTTGACTTTATTTCATGTCAGGGACTTGCCCGGCCCCAAGCTCTAGTGAAAAAAACATTGCACAAGAACACTTTTTGGGAGTGGTGTCAATAATATTTTCAGCTGCTGGATATCAAACATGATTTTCAGAGTTGCCAGAGTTGCAGCTCTTGATGCTGCATGAGTCACTGGATTTGTGAAGGAGTCCTACAAGCATGTTGATTACAGAGGTATCTTAAAGAGCTTTGGTACAAGTTAGCCACACAATTCTTCAATACACATATCTTTCTTTTTCACTAGGGCCCCTATTCTGTACAAATTTATTATCATGCACTTTTTTTTTTTTTATTGACCAAGATCCTGCTACCTCTGAAAAAATAGTTCTTGATTGCATACACACATGACAGTCTCTGAAGTCCCAACTTGACTGGAAATTGAAACCAAACTGAAGTTCAGTCTGAAAATTCTCTGAGGAAGGGAAGCATTCTTTGCTCATCCTTTTAAATAGCCAGCTCTGTAAATGATGCCAAGCAGTTCCACTGAATATCCCATTTTGCACCAAGCTGCCTGCATTTTCCCAGTCCACAGAAGACATGCCACGTACCTTAACATTTTCTTCAGGCCAAGAGTTTAGCATTGTTGCAATATGGCCTTTGTCATGGATGGTGATAAACAATCCCCTAAGAGAGGAAAAGAAAAGGAAAGAAAGAGAAGAAAAATAAGCCTTGTAATAAAACTAGTAACTCCAAGATAAAAGAAAATAGGTGAACTTGAAAATGGAGGTATGTGAGCTGCCGAGTACAAAACCAGCCAACTCACTGACACAAAAACGAGACCTCAAGGGACTGCTAATAGCAAAATAAATTCTCATTTTCTAGTTTCTAGTTATAGCAATTTTGATAAATGCAGTGAGGCTGATGGTTTTACCATAAGCCTTGTTACACATTCTTTCCTGAGGAGCCTATAGCTCCTGGCCATCCAAACAGTGAAAGCATGATCCTTCTCACCCAGCTGCCAGTGTCAATGATGAGGATGGCTACTCCCATCATTGGGAGCTGGGTATTTCGGGTCACCTCTCTAGTCCACAGAACTCCAATCTGACTGGATCAATATCTGCCATGGCATTTGCTTTGATCAAGCCAAACCTGACGTTTTTTTCCCCCATGAATATCTGATCCCAGTTTTTGACATTCACCAAGTGAAAAGCACGAAAAATTATGAGAAGTAAACGGAAAATTAAATGTTTGGATGTAACTTCAATGTGAAGTGTTTATATGGACAATAACATAGCTGATTGCACTAAGGTTAATCACTTCTCAATGCAAAGGTCTTCAGGGTTTAAACAAAAGTACCTTCTTTTTAAATAAAATTAGGAGCTGGAAGAGATCATTTTTGAAACATGTTTTAGATTTGTGGCTTATTTTTTCGCCTCTCTGCTGTTGTTATCAAAGAGTATCCGTAGCGGGGATTCTTTCAATACTCAGGACAGCATTATTTACGTTGACTGATTTCTGCTTTGATACTCTGGGATTTTGCTGAAGTTCCTTTTAGGCTGCACTAACCCCAAAAGAGGCAACCTGTCCTCTATACCTATGTCAGGGAAAATTGCTTACATTGCTCACAGTGCTGTCTAATCAGCGCAAATCAAGGGCTTTGACTTGAGAACTCCTCTTGGCAGGAGGATGCAGCCATTTTCCTTGCCTTGTTATCTGCTCACAAAAGCAGGAGTTGTGCCAGCAATTAGTAACAGTTGGAAAAATGGAGAGATGTATTTTTGTTGCGTACATCTCTCAACTATTGCTGAGCCCCAGAAAGTTCAGATCCGGTCATGGTTTAGGCTTCTAACATGAAACATTAGAGAGAAGAGGCTTGGAAACAACCTCCATTGTAAGGCCATATGATGAATAACCAAACATAATTGGGCTACTCACTCTGGCAAGAGCTTATCTCACATGACTCTTCTAGGGGACAGATATCTTCCCACAGTCAACTGTGGGATTCCTAATGAAAATGCCCTTTACTTCGAAAAGAAGAAAAATAAAAGTGCTGACTTCAACACTGTTCAAGTCACAATCACACAGACAGATCAGAAAGGCAAAAAAGGAAAATAACATTTCATTTATTCAGTGTAATTCTTTAACACTGTGCCAATAACCAATGAACTAATCACATACACATGGCTTGCCTCAAAGACAGTATTCACAGATGTCAATCTTCATAAAAAGGGAGTACTGTACTGCTGCCATGTATGTTTAGAAGGCAGTTATTAACTGGGAATTAAAAGTGCAAATTAGTAACATCACTGCATATATTTCAGGTTGTGATATGCTTTTAGGAAGAATGCTATTGTTTGAAGGTAACATTTTCCCTACATAATGAAGACACCTACTAAGTGTCTAGCCGTGTGCCTCATACATTCACATCTCCTGAGTACTGAAGGGAGACCACCAGCTATCTAACTTTTGAAAAACATCCTGAGCTCACAGCAGAAGCTGAAACCCACCTGTCTACCCGCTGCTGATTGTGCAGCTCGATGGAACTGAGAGTTGTTCCATATACAAGTGGAGAGGGCAGCTACCCAATGCCCATTGATTCTGACCCTTGAATTGGAAGGGCAGTGGGCTGGCCTTCAATCCCTGCTCGGAATTTGTCAGTAGAGAGAGTTCAGCTTGGGTCTTCCAAAATCTGAGGACTACCCTCACTATGCTCCTTGGGAGTAGGACTCTCACAGCTGTCATTGGATTGGCTTGGCTTAGATAGCCTGGTTGGTCACTGAGAACCAAGTATGGAGAGACAGCCCTCTCAGAGTTTGTGTTCCCTTCCTTAATAAGATGTCTTTGATGCTAATTGCTCCTTACTTTACTTCAGGCAAAATCAGATGGCTTATTTTAGGCTAACACCCTAAGGGTATCACCAGCTTTGCAAGGGAAACCATCAGGAGGAGCAGAGATGATGATCCATGTGACCTCTCTCAGTGACACAACTACATCAGGAAGTTGGCATGTATCTAAGCAAGCCTTGCATTTCACTAATTCTGAATCTGAGAGCCAAGGGCCCAGGTTCAATAAAACATCTACATTTCCAATGCCTTTAGGCAAACAGCTGAAGCAAGCTCCTGAATCTGGTTGAGACTCTGTGGCCTCCCATTAGGCGTCCAAGCATTCAGAAGGGGATCCTGGCAGTAGTGAGCTGGAAATCCCTTTGCAGATGGACTATGCAACGACAAGTTCTGACAGGCAGTTGAGAAACTTCATGGCATTTTTAGACTCAAAGAGAAACAGACGCATCAGACTTTAGAGTCAGGCATCACACGTATGTCCTCATTTTGTATGATCCCCAGGAGAGTTGTGCTCTCCCTCCTGACAACAACTCACCCCAAAGCTGAGCTGTGCAATTAGTTAAATAAACATGCCCCAAGCTGGCAGAGGGTTTATCTGTCCAAAAATCCCTTCTGCAAGACAGGCAGAAGGAACAGACAAACTCCACAAACTGAATTCAGCAAAAGCTTTGCTGATGAATGAACAGGGAAGAGTAGCAGCCAGGTTTGTCTCAAGGACAAACTACTTATGAGGGTGGTGAGGCCCTTGAACAGGTCACCCAGAGAAGTTGTTGATGCACCTTTCTTGGAGGTATTCAAGGCCAGGCTGGATGGCTTCAAGCAAGATGGTCTAGTGGAATGTATCCCTGTCCATGGCAAGGAGATGGACTACATGATCTCTCATAATTTCAAACCCAAACCATTCTATGATTCCATGATTATGGGAGAGGTAACAGGAGCAAAAGCTTATTTGTGCTTTTGAGAATGACAAGGTAGAGCTCTGAGTACTAAGAGGAACAAAAAGGCCTACATGGACCAGTAATAAATAAGAAACATCCAAGTGACAACAAAATAGAGTAACTTGATTTTTCTGTGAAAAATTTGCAGTCTAAGCCTTCTGAAGAAGAAATAAAACCTCAGCAACCTTTATCATCTTTTTTCTGCCTTTATCATCAAGTCTGCTCCAACTCCCTTGGGATTACAGTTGATAAATTGCTTCAGAGAAACAAAAAGAAAAGCAGCAATTTTCCTTTAATCTCCTTGGTACTCAATAACAAGGATTCAATTAAAATGTAAAGCTAAAAATGTAAGTAATTTTGATCAAGTCACTTAACAAAGGCATTGTGTGGGGTAGAGATACAATGTTTTTCCAGACCAGAAAACTCACCTGTGCCCAGGAACCTGCCTTTCTACATGGCTTCAGTCATGCATGGGGACAAAACTACAAGAACTAGAGCTTAGTAAAAATTAACTGCCTCAGCAATTTCAATCCAGAGTGTAAATGCTGTATCATTATTTCTGGTTAAATAGTAACCTTCAGAGAGCTGTTAGCTTTATGGGGGTAATTAAAAGCAGGGAGTGCTTCAACCTGCAACTATTAGTGTTTTAGATCTGCAGTCTCATATTCAGTCCATTAATGTCACAGGTTCCACTACAACTGCCTTTAGTTAAGGTGGAAGTCAGACTAGATTTTATTGTGCCACTGAGCACGTCTTTAAGAGTCCAGGAAACTTCAAAGAGAGTTACAGCTTCTTAATCTGTCACTGAGGCAGTATTGCTGTCTGGATGTCAGCAAGTCCAGTCAAACTGCCAGAACAGGACTGTAGGATCTAGCAAATGGCAGGTCACATGCAAACACATAAAAGGGTTTGAGTATATTCACCCACAAGACCTTTTCTCATCCTTAAGTCAGTGACATTATCTTTTCTTTTCTGGTTTTATCCTGGCTGAGTTTATGGCAGTACTCCAGGACTTTACACAGTGTACCATGTGAGCCATGAGAAGAATCCTGCTCTGAGCCCCAGTACTTGTTTGATCTTGGCCATCCTGACGGCATTCTGAAAGTCCCAGAATGACAACAATCCCTTAACTACAAGGCTCATTATAGAAAAAGTTCAGAGACAAAAAAAACACGGCCCATTTGATACCCAGAGGAAGTGGTACTAGATACTGGTGATAGCTTTTTGGAATAACATTTACATTCTTTTACACGGATATGTATTAATTAGACAAGGGATAATAGCTCTTTCAAACTGAAAGAGGGCAGGTTTAGATCAGATATTAGAAAGAAATTCTTCACTGTGAGGAGAGTGAGGGACTTGCAACGTTGCTCAGAGAGTTTGAGGACTTGCCATCCCTAGAAGTGTTCAAGGCCAGGTCAGATGGGGCTTTGAGCAATCTGACCTAGTGGAAGGCGTCCCTGCCCATGGCAGGGAGGTTAAAACTAGATAATTTTTAAGGTCTCTTCTAACTCCAACCATTCCATGATTGTATGATTCTTTTAGACATTTGGGAAGGAATTAGTTTTAACATGCCTCAGATACTAAAAAAAAGAAATATCTTTTAATCCTTTCATTCAATAACAAGTTACTTCTTTAAAAAGGCTAAGCAGTGTTCCCCTTTCTGACAGTCCTAGTTAGCAATGCTGACTTGTGAGCTATTTCCCATTAGAAAAAACAGTGGAGCCAGCAGTGCTATCTCTAAAGCACTATTTGTTTACAGAGAATGTTCATTCCCCAAAGCACAGAGGGGAGTGAAAAACATTATGCAATCTTTCCTTACAGCTCTAAATCTCTCCTCACTTCCCTCCTACCCAGAAGTCTCTCTTCCTCTCCTAATGGCTTTTCCTTGGCAATTACCAATGCTCTTGTGGCTATGTTTGCAACCCTCCTGGTATAGTCTTGCCCCACTGCTGCCTCTGACGTGAAATCAAACAGAAATCCACTGCAATCATATGCAATTAATGCTTTTGCTTCATCAAGCTCCATGTAAAACCTCTTCGGCCATCGCTGTGCTCTTTTTCCAGTCTTGTCCTGAGCTATGAGTTTGGGCAGCATTCCTATGACTTCAGTTACCTGTTTACATATATCTGTAAAATTAATGGCCTCTTTGCACTTACCATCTATGAGTAACAGTCAGCAATTATACCCACCAGCATCCACATCACACTGGTTAAAGGTCGTAAAAGAGCAGAACAAACAATGGCACTGGATCACTGATATGTGTATTAGCATGAAGCAAATGGACATCACTCTTTGATTCACATGGACTTCCCTTACTAGCTGAGATTGAAAATGATTACAATTTATGATCTGTGGAGGAAAAGAGAAACCACCAGAAGGACCTCAAAATCTCCTAAATTGACAGGAGTTGAAAAACACAACCCCTCCCACTCAACTATTGCAGCTTCATCCTTCTTCTTCTTTCTCACTCCTCCAAAGGACTTCTCCCTGAAGAATAAGATACTTTCTCAGTAAGGGAGGAATGTATTTTCACAGCATTATCCAATATTTACTGACATAGCAATGATCAGGTTTGCTCAGGGTTTGGTATACAGCAGGAAGAATACAAAAAAATGTCAACTGCAATTTCCACATGCTTTCTGTACAGAGATCAGTCTATCAGCCTTGTTTATTCAGAAAATAGGTGTCTTCTTTAATGGGCTACCAAGCTTTGCCTTATATAATCACTTGTTCCTGAGAAGAGGAACTGATGGAGGGAAGTAGATTAAAATGATAGCTAAGGTCCCTAAATCTCCAGATACTTCTCAGGCAGCCAAGGAAGGGTCCTTCCAAGGAGTGTGGCTCCTTGTGTGTGTGCTGCCATACCAGTTCAGTGAACTGCAAGACTAAAGGAAAAAAACCCTCAGCCTTTGTTCAATTTTCTTTGCACTTATTAACTTCTAGTTTGGGTGCTCTGAGGGGAACTTGCTCCACAAGTGAGGAAATGATAAAAACTACCATGTAAGTTAATGTTAAGAAAATGCACATATTCCCAATACTTAGAGCAGACAAGTGGGCATCATGAGTAAGTGTTTTTATCTGGATAGGAAAGGCTCATTCTTGGAATACTAATAAAGGTTGAGTGTCTCCACTTACATCCTGAAGGTGATGAAATTCTACTTACACAAAAGTCCTTGAGCGTTTTAACTTAATTTGGCCTGGACTTCTCTTAGAAGACATAGGAAGTCCATGGGAAATCATTGCTTAAAAAAGCAACAAACAAAAGAGATGAGTCAGATCTTTCTGAGCATCCCAGCCTGCACCAGGCTGCCATTGGACAGCCATGAAAAAGTTGTCAGACAGCATCCAGAAACCTACAGGGAGTTATGAGGTTGGGCAGCAAAAGGCTCTGACAGGCATGGCACAAGCTGACCTGCAGTGATCACAGCCATTCCTTACACAAAGGCATGATGCTCTTGGAAAACCTGGAGCAAGACCGTCTCAGAGTAACACCGAAACCCACATGTCAAAATTATTTTCACACTGAGGAAATGAAAAACCAAGTTGGCTTGCCATGGTGGAAGGATGCTGACTGCACTGCACGCCACTCTGTGCTCTTGGCAGTCTGGCTGAATTATGCCCCAAGCCCAGCTGACTGGTAGGTATTTTAGCTGCCCAAGGCTGCAAAAGGGACACGCGCGAGGGAAGGATCAGCTGATGGACTTGGCTTTTGTTGCGTACTAACACAGAAAACTCTCACTGCAGTGCCAGAGGAACAAGCTGGAGGAGCCACTCTGGAATTATGGCCAGTCTGTGCTAGAGATGAAATAAAATGTGGTTACAGTAAGGACCTACATTTGGTTTTATTTATTTTCACTTTCAAAACTCATATACAAAATTGACAGGTTGAGCAATATGAGCCTTTAGGGACATTTCCACCAGCTGCACCCCCACTGTTGATTTTTTTTGATTCTGGTCTCTGCCAGTACAGGACAAAAGGCTTCAGAACAACAAAATAAACTTTGAAATTGCTTGGCTGTTTTAGGGAGCTTGAGATTACAAATGCCTGTGGGCTACAGACTTTGGAGAGAAAGTATGTGCTAGCATGCACTGATTTGTCTAATTGTACAATTAATCATCAGATTGGATAAAATCTCTGCAATGATTCATCAGCTATTTTTTTTTTCAGATTTGTTTATAATAAAAGCCAAGAAATTTTCATTGTTTTGGGTAATTTTCTTTGTAAATTGTAGCTGCTGACCAGTACCCTAAGATAATAAAAAAAAACCACCCCAGAAACCAAGCATAAATATTAATGAAATCTATACAGAGACTTCTAAAGCAATATATCTATAATTTAAGTTCAGCAAGAGATACAATTTCAAATGACCTGCAGCATGAATAATTTCATTACTACTATAAATGTCCTTAATACTGTCACCATATATTTTAGGTAGGAAACTCAAAATTCAGTGTGGAAGCCAGAAGATGCAGGTTCCAAGGTACAATAATGAAAGATCCACTATTCACACAAACCCCTCTAAACCCGCACTGGGAAATCTCCATGATCCCAAGGGATTGAAAGCTGATAAGCTGTAGGAAACTGCCAAAGATCAGGAACAGAGATATTTAAGTGAGCACATACAAGTGCAAGCTGTAGCTCTCCCCTTCATTGGCACAGTCCAACCCCTGCCACAGCAGGAAGGTCCAGACCACAGCCTAAAGCAAAGTTTTTGGATCCATCTCCTATCTGCCAGATTATTAACACCTATCACTATTTTTAGCAGGTTGGTTTTTTTTTTTTTTTTTTTTTTTTTTTTTTTTTTTTTTTTTTTTTTTTTTTTTGTGTGTGTGTGTGTGTGTGTGTGTGTGTGTGTTTTCTTCCCAGGAAAAGGGCAATTATACTGTATTCTCTCTTACCTGCTAGCTTATTTAAACAAATTTATCAGAAAGGCAAAGATCGCAAAGATGTTTGTTCCCATACCCTTTTACCCTTTTATGAAAATTATTGTTGAGATGAAGAAAAAAGATAAAGGGGTTCATGTCCTCACCACTCTGGGGAGGGGAACACAGACCTTACTCTGACAATTAGTATGACAGCTGCCCAAAAACACAGTTTGCAGCTGCACACAACATGCACTGCTTCCCACCCAGTACTTACTCTAGTACCTACTTAGCCCTCGCTAGCAAAGCCTTAGAGCTTTCCTGGGCTGCAGGAATAAGTAGAAGGCAGAGAAAAGCAGGAAAATAGGTGGCTGTAGAGGAAACCAAATGAAAAAACAATGGTTATGGGGCAGGATTGAAAAAGGCACAGATAGGAAACCACAGGGGACAGCAAGACGAGCACTGAAAGCTGTGCTCATTTCTCCCTATGGAAGAGGAGAGGGAAGGGGAGGAGGACAATCCTATGTGGGTGGCTATGGTGAAGCACAGGTGGATATGAAAAAAGGATGAAGGGGATGTGGAAAGGAACATAAGGTTTCACAGATATGGAACATAAGGTTTAACAGATATGAACTGTTAAGGGACAGTGGACAGAAACCAGGAGGAATCCCAGATTTATTGGTCCCTCTAGTCAGGCATCAACCTAAAGAATAAATATCCTTTCTTCATCTCCATGGGAAGCAGATGGAGAAAGACCAGCTCAGTACCTATTGTCATTAGTCATTATGCAGCAATGTGAAAAGGCAGAGTGTTGGAATCAGGTCCCCAGTGGATCTCTGCTATCCACATTCTAGGATTAAGGCAAGAAGCAAGCAAACTCATGTTGCTCTTGGCTTGTCATGAGGTGCTTTCCCCTATTATATTCTCAGGACTCGACTCTCTGGTTGAACCAGAGAACTGCTAAGTCATAGCAGAATTTGGGGATTAAATCCTCCTTGTATTTTAAAACTTGACCAAATTTCCAGTGTCCTTTCCAGCAGTGGTGTTTCAATATTGTTTAGGAGAACCTCTGAGAAGGTCTGTCTGTGTAAGGATCAGACTGCTGGAGCCAAGGACTGGGTAAGAACCAAGCAGGTCTGCAGTATGGGATGTGACTCTGGCTTACCTCAGATCTCCCTTCTTGTTAATGTTCAGGAGGGAGAGGGGAAGACCAGACCGCTTTCTGCCACCCACAAATACATTTACAGATGCAGCTGGGTGAAGACCAGGCATTTAAGTTCACTATGCTCAAGGGGCTTGATATTCTTTGTTCAAAAACAATTTTAAGTGTAGGAAAATTTGACTCAGCCCTGATTTTCCTCTGCCCTTTTGGAGGTTCAGTCCTACACCCAACTGTGTGCTGGATCCTGGAAGTATCTCAGAAACTGGAATATTACAGGATTACAAAGAGAAACACGCTGAGATGGTCAATTAGTGTTATTGCTCAGTTGATTTTGACCAAGGAGCCCTTATCTGTTTCACTGCTAAGCACACAATGTATTCTGTTTTACTTGATAGTGCAGAGGTTAAGGTGGGATCAAAAACCCCAGGGAAGTTAAAAAAAGTCCTACCCTGATTATATTTCCTTCCTGTGCTGTGCAAATTCTTCCGAGACTCACACCTTCCCTTTTAACGTGCATGGCAGGGAGCCCCAAGAATGAACACAGTACAAACTTTGACAAAGAAAAGAAAGATTATTTTGACAATACTAGAGAAATCAGCTTCCAGATAAATGAAATATAATTTGGTATACTTTTAGTGAATCCATCTAATAAAAAAAATCTAACTTTTGCAATAAATTGCAGCAAATACAGAAAATAGCAGCAGCTTTTCTACAGGTCATAGAATCATAGGATCACAGAACTGTTTGGTCTGAAGGGGACCTTAAAGATAATTTAGCCATTGCAGACCACCTAATCATGGCAAACCTCTTGCCATGCACAGGGACACCTTCCCCTACACCAGGTTACTCACAGTCCCATCCAACCTGGCCTTGAACACTTCCAGGGATGGAGTATCCACAGCTTCTCTTGGCAACCTATGCCAGTGCCTCATCACCCTCACAGTCAAAAACTTCTTTTATCTAATCTACTGTCTTTCAGTTTAAAACCACTGCTCCTTATCCTATTACTACATGCCCTCATGCAAGCCCCTCACCAGCTTTCCTGGTATTGTAGGTGCTATAAGGTGTCCCTGGAACCTTCCCTTCTCCAGGCTGAAAAACCCCAGTCCCCTCAGCCTGTCTTCATAGGAGAGGATCTTCAGCCATCTGAGAGTCTTTGTGGTCTTCTCCAAACTCTGTATGACAGGTTCATCTCCTTCTTGTGCTGGGGGCCCCAGAGCCGGGCACAGCATTCCAGGCAGGTCTCACTGGAGCAGATAGAAGGGAGAATCACCTCTCTTGCCTTGCTGGTCACGCTGCTTTGGATGCAGCCCAGGACACATTTGGCTTTCTGAGCACAATCTGTGGCTGTTCCACAGCCCAATGTTTACTGCTGTCCAAGGTTTTCATGATAGTCAGGAATGTTTTCCCCTGAAATTTACATCCTGGTATTCATTATTCTAAATAATTCGTCTCCCTCCTCCCTGTCTTTGGCATTTTTTGTTTGAGGTGGGGTTGTTTCTTGTGGCAGCAGCATGAATTTATGGCAGATCAAAAGAGAACACATTCTCTTGTATTTCCTTCACCAGGTCAACCTATTTCTTTTGGACAACTCCACCTCTTCCTTCGAGCTTCTCCTGGCAAATCAGGGAATTTCGACAGACTTAAATCTAAATCACCTCTGACAGGAGCAGAAAGCCTGACCTTCATAAATTAACATGAGATCTGCTGTTAACTTCTGCGGGCCTGACGTTTTACCTCATGCCCATGAAAGTTTCTCATGGTTGTTAGAGCCAGTGCATACACATTTTTCTAAGGAAAAGGAAAGGGAAAAGAGGAGAAGAGGAGAAGAGAAGAGGAGAAGGGAGGAGAAGGGAGGAGAGGAGAGGAGAGGAGAGGAGAGGAGAGGAGAGGAGAGGAGAGGAGAGGAGAGGAGAGGAGAGGAGAGGACTGCAGACATGGAACAAGGAGCACTGACTGTTCTTCTAATGAAAACACAGAGCTAAGTCCTTTTTTACTCCCTTTTTTACTCATTGCAATGTAGAAAGTGTGTTACAGCCTCACAACACCAACAGTGTCCACTCCATTCCCCAGCCTGCATGGAACATTAGATCAGGACCAATATACCAGCTCTTCTCTCTGTATGCCCACAAACCAATCTCTGCTTGTCTCCACATTTTAAAAAACACTTCAGTGAAGTGGAAACAGAGAAGGGACAAGGATAGGGGTACAGCATGCTGAAAAGAGTTGCCTGAAGAAAGTGGGGAGAGAGAGAGCAAGTGGGAACCTTTGAATTACTTTTCCAGCTCTCAGAAGTTCCAAACAGGCTAAGCTATTTTCAGCAGCCTTGGGCTCCGTCTGCATGAGCTACTTTCTCCTCACCTATTCCAACCATGGTCTTCACCCCCTCATTCAATAATCTTGTCCCATACCAACGACTGTCTCCCACTTGTGTCCTGACAGCCTCTTCAGGGCTTCCTGACTACACGTCTCTGTGAGACTTTTCACAGATATTCTCTCTCCTTCAGTCATTTACAAGACCAGTCTTTGGGTGGCTGTGGCAGTGTTACCTAAACAACTGTTAAACACATTCCTCTTCTCATGCACTGACTTCAGCTGCCTCTGGAAGAAGACTGAACCAGGCTGGTGGCAACAAGAGAAGTTACAAGAAGTAGAGATTGTCTAAAGGGGTTTCAAAACAAGCTTTCAGGACAACAATCCAAACCCCAGTGTTCCACTCACTTCTGGTCTCCAATGTTTTATAGAAGAGAGAATGGAGACAATTCTGTGGTTAGGGACAAGACTATGGGATTCACACTTTTGTTCTAATTCCATTTTCTTTGGTCCTAAAGTGACCAGAAATGGAAGGTAACTTTCCCTCCTGCTGCTCAGACAGCACACCACCACAAAAAAAAGTCACTCATCAGAGCCAGACCTGCTGACAAGATAATTCTGTAGACTGACTGATGTTTCATTTACTCATTTTTCATCAGAGACACAGATCATTATTCTGTCAGACTTAATTTTCACACCATCTGCATCCTGTTAGCTTTCCCCAGGTTCAGCTTAATCCCAACATGTTTTGCATTGTTCTGCAAGCAGTTCTCAAGGATATTTACATTTGTAAGAAAAGAAAAGTGAACTTAGGTAAGCAAGTTTTTTCTGTTCTCATAACCTTTCTCCAATGGTGATAAAACCACCCTTTCCAGTCCTACTCTCAGGGGATGCCAAAAGCTTTTGAAGAGCAGCTGACAACTCTATACTTTCAAACATCACTATGTTTATGAATTAACCAGTGTCTTGAGAGACTGTGGTCATATGCCACTGTAATAAACTATCCCTCACCATCACAGAAGAAATAAAACTCTAATTCTGCACCCTAAGATTCTTCTTTACTATCTCTTTGTGAAGAAGTATAGTCTCTTTCAAAGATACTGTCACAATTAAAAGAGATCCTCAGGCTTAAAACATACCTTTTAAATAGCATTGCACGTGCTCAGTCCTGTGCTCCACAAGGACCCCCATGGTACTCATTAAGTGCATTTTACATTAAAAAAAAGAGCAAAAAATGAAAAGAAATCAAAATACTACTATGCACTTTTTTTTGTAGAGGCTTTGTATCCTTACTCTAAATCAAAAAGGACTTTCAACCACAGTCTGAAAGCTTATAAAGGTGGTAGAAGCATTTCCTAAGGAAATGGTGACTCTGGTAATGGGACCAAACAACCAAGATTCCTCCTTCTTTCCTTCATTTAGTGTCTCAAAGTTGCAAGCCATGCTCTGGTACATTTCAGTCTTTCCTTCTACCAACTTCCAATGAGGATATGTGCAGACATAGGATCTGAAGCTGTACAACTCTGCAAGAAATCTCCCTTAAGTCTGGTTCACCCTTGATCATCATACACTGCAACAGATATATTCTTTAGATGAAACAAGTCTTGTCGCCTTGGGACTCTATTTTCAGTCACATCCTTTGGCCTTGACAATGTGCATACATCTGGATCCCCTCACCACCATTACAGAACTTGCGATTCAAAAAGAGCAATGCATTTTCATAACAAAACTGCAACCACAAGACACAAAATGAGAAGGAGTATAACCTGAGAAGTCCCCAAGAAGTGAGCATGCTTGCCTATCCTGGTCCTGTACTCCTCCTGTTACTGGCCACAGCTGCAGACAGGACCTGTGCCTAGGAAGACTTCTCTTTGGACATGGTACTCTTCTTTTGCACTTATTTAATATGGTTTGATCACAGAAGAGAGGTTTTGACAGGGCTCTTAATCATTACTGCAAAAGAGGTGCTATTGCTTAGTACTTTAACCTCTACTTACAAATTACATAATAATTTATATTTCTTATTTCAAAAATTCCAAATAAAAATGACACTGTACTTTAGCCTAAAGGTTGTAATGCTTATTACATGGCTTTAAATAAACAAATATTGTTAAAGCACCAGGGAGCTGGCTGGAAAACAAGATAGGAAATATATATTCAACATAGACACCTTCCAGCAAAAACTTCATAGCTCTTAGGCAACAGAGACTGGATGTAATTTTTATAAATTTTATGGTCCCCCCTCTATTTCAGTAATTCTAAACCTCTGAGGCTTAATCACATAGGAAGAAGTCTGAGGTCAATGGAAAAAAAATACCATGCCTGAAGAATTTAAAGCAACTAGTAAAGAGAAAGGCAATAGGAGTTTGGGGAAGGCAGAGAACCTGCTGGGGCATCAGGAGGTACGCCTGGCTCACCAGGAGAAATGGGGAAACTGTGGGCATCATAGATAAGCATGAGAAGAATTGAATGCTTGCATGTGTTTTTGTTCCTAGAAGCTCTTTTCTACTGTTAAATATAGAAAGCCTGTTCATTTAGACTGCTGGCTGGAGAGTTTTTTGAAAGAAAAGAACACCAGGTGTCTTATTCCATTTGGAGCAGATAAATCTGCTAGCAGGGAGTATGCTGGAGCCCTGACCTGGAAGATGAACTCTGTCCACTGGCCCCATAAAAGTGCAGGTTAGAGAGGTTTACCCTTTAAGGGTGTGTATATAAAGACTAAGAAAGGGAAAACAGGCATTTGAGTCCTGCAATTACAACAACAGTATCTGACAAACAAAACTTGCTGCCATGTAAACATAGATAAATGTGCTGATAAATGATTCTGAGAGAAGCCCTGCTGGACATCTTGGGACTGTTTTCAGATGCTGATATACAAGAGCTGCTTTGTAAGCAAGTTACGTGCACTGTAATCTTTCCAGGCTCAATCTTCAAGTATAAAGCCAAGCACTAATGGGGCTGAGAAAGATCCCAGCATGGGGAAGAAGTTAATTGTGTCCAAAGGTTGCTGCTGCTGTGGCCACAGACAGACTGCAAAATAAGCTGTGCTATATGGGTACATCCATCCATGTTGGAGCACAATGTGAGGTTTTAAAATGGAGATTTTAGCAGAAATATTGACATCCTACCTATGAGCTACGTCTTGCAGGCCAATTCCTAACGTACATAATATGCTCCAGGACAGAAAATATATACTCCAAGACAGTAAGAGTCAGTTTTAAAAAAATAGCACATATCTACACTTCCCATTTTAGTCTCATCACTTCACATGATACAACAGCTCTTTTCACAACGAAAATGTTCTTCTGCTAAAACAACCTTGATTGCAACCAAATCTGAAACTAGGCTAAAATTCATTCTGTATCTTCAGAGAAACAAACTCCCCACCACAGGAAATCCAGTGTACCAAGGACATGGCCATTTGCTCTTTCTTGAAGAAGCCATGGGCTGGAATCCAGAGTAGACCCAGCCCAAATTTAGCAGCAAAACTGCTGGACTATGAGAACAGACATTCCTATCACATTGGTAAAATAATGTGGATTTAAAACATGAGAAAGATATGAGTTACAGGAAGGGGAATTCTCCAACAGAAACAACTGCAGAAAGAGTTTAGTATGTGGAAAGACATCCCTGTTTTCCTGAAGATAGCACTGGATGGAAAATAAAAGAAGCAAAGTTCCCAAATATTGTTTTAACTTATTGCAAGGAAAAGGCATCTGGGAGGCAAAGACACAGTGGATGTATAGCAGGAATTGCTGCATGAATATTGATTACCTGAGAATCAACACTTGCTGCATTAATATTGATTAACTGAGAACCAGCAATGTGTTGTTCTCTGCTTGACAGTGCTCACAGCTCAACACCTGGAGACATAATCTGGGCTCTCTTATCTTTTATTCATGCCCAGAAGAAGTTAGGGTCCTCCCCCTATACAAAGAGCAGATCCTTCTCTGGTTTCCTGTGAGGAGGACACAGTGAGGAGGAGGAGGGGATAAGATCAAGGCTTGGACAGATGAATGACTTCACCACAGCCCAGCAGATCCACAAGCTGCACATCAGGGCAACACAATTACCTGGCACAGACACAAGCCAAAAAGCAATCCTGAGGAGCAGCTCATGTGAAGGAATACCCTGGCTTTACTGGGAATTTTCATGACAAGCAGGAAACAAGCATGTTTGCCAAGATAATCTTATACATAAAATGTTATTAATTATCTTGTCCACACAGCCCTTATGTCTTTGAGGTGTGCCTCAGGGACTCCCTGTGACCTAGACTCAGTAGAACTTGCCTCAGTTGCCCCATCTGTAGCACTACTCTCAGCTGAAACTGCAGTCAAACCTCAAGCTTGTGAAATGCTTTGAAAATGGTATTATTCCACTCCTTTACTTTGCAAATTTCTATAGTAAAAGCTTAAATATTCATCTGACTACTGGTACATTTCAAGGACAAAAAAATTAAAAGCCTGCAAAGAAAACTGAACCATACCATTGAATTTTCAGGCCAGGTTAAAATGTACTTCAGAAAGCTAACAAGGGATTTATCTAAGCATTAATCATTAAAAAGAATTATGCAGAATGGGGTTTTCCAACATGGTACAGAGTGTTTAATGTTGCATGAATTTATACAGTGACTGTTCTGAGCAGAGAGAGGGGCACTGATGCAGAGCATCATTTATGAAGATGATTCTAGTGGGGTAGTTTGTGGATATGCATACAAAAGTTCAAAATCAGCACAATGTATCCAAAACCCAACAATTACTCAAACAGCATTGTAGAGGGCACTCAGTGCTCCTGAGACAGCAGATGGGGAGGGGTGCAGCCCTAAGTTCAGCAAGCTGTTTTGGGACTGTACAGCATTGTTTGAGAACAAAACCACTCTGTTCCCTGTTTATAGGAAGAAGTCAGGGCTATTCTCAATTCCCCAACTCATAATCAAATGTACACACATGAAGCTGCTTGCTGGTTCACTTTTTGATGAGGGATTGAGTTTTAGATGTTTCGGGCCACCCACATAAAGATGGTGTTGATACAAAAGAAATATTCACATGAAATTAAAAAAAATGCCAACACAGTCTCTTCACTCACCGTGGTCTCCTGAAAGCCAAACCATACTGCTGACAAGCCAGGCCAACTGTTGGGGTGTAAACTATGGGCATGAATTTTTCGATATCAGAGGTCAGTACTCGGTAAAAAAGCTTCTCATTCCTGTCTTGCAATGTCATAAGAATAATATACCTTGAAAGTAATAAAAAAAAGTTATATATCAGTATTTATGGTTGTTCACAGTTTCACAAAAAGCAGTCATACAAAAACTCAGTATGCACTCAGTTCTCCCAAGCCCTGACACTCCTTTGTGCTACATCATGAGCAGGTACTTAGAGCAAAATTTCCCAGAGGACTCGGCCAGCTCCACCATCCTCAGTGACAGCTCACAAAGACTCAGTAGGGCTGGATGTAACACCCATGCACAACCTTAGAATTTTGAAATTTGCATCAAAAGGCATCACACACAGCTATCAGTATATAATTTTCAAGATCAACACAGGTATTTGTGACACAGAAAAGCCAGTGCAATTGGTCTACAGGGTTAGAGTCCTGCTGCCTCAGTCCTCAGATGAACGGCAGCTGAGAGAGATGGAGATGCAAACCCTATTGTCCATCACACCAGGAATCAAACAGCACCTTCCATCAGTAACCCTGATGAACAATACTGGATGCGATGAAAACTCAGAAAGATTAGCCAAAACAGTATTGCTTTTGTTTTCTTTTTATTTTTTCCTACATTCTGATAGTTTTTTTCTGTTCTTCCACCCAATGTGGATGTATTGGGGAGCATACAGATAGGTACATGAACTACATGTATTCACTCTACCTTCAGTGCTCTGCATTTTTCTTCTACCCAAAGTATACCAGAACTCTCCAGTAATGTAGTGCTAGAAAAAAATAACATCAGTAGACCTGTTGGAGCAGGTCTAGAGGAGTGTCAAGAAGAGGATCAGAGGGCGGATCACCTCTCCTATGAAGACAGGCTGAGAGAGCTGGCGTTGTTCAGCCTGGAGAAGGGAAGGTGCTGGGGACATCTTCTAGCAGCTTCCAGTACCTAAACAGGGCCTAAATAAAAGCTGGAGAAGGACTTTTTACAAAGGCATGTATTGATAGGACAAGAGGGAATGGCTTCAGACTGAAAGAGGGTAGGTTTAGATTAGATATTAGGAAGAAATTTTTGCGTGTGAGTGATGAGGCACTGGCACAAGCCCAGAGAAGCTGTGGATGTCCCAGCCCTGGAAGTGTCCAAAACCAGATTGAATGGGGCTTCGAGCAACCTGGTCAAATGGAAGGTGTCCCTGCCCATGGCAGGGGGTTTGGAATTAGATGATCTTTAAGGTCCCTTTAAACCCGAACTACTGTATGATTCTGCTGCTGGAGGGTATGGACAGCTGGAAAAAAGTGATTCAGAGGGAAATGTGTACATTGAAGCAGAATCCACAATTATTCCTTGAGGCTTTAAAGAACCAAAAAGTAAAGGGGGAAGGAAGAGGAAATAAGATGTTTTTGACATACTTGTCTAGATCATTAGATTGCTTTTCAAAGTTTTTCAGCACACGAAGGACTTGAACATCTTGGCTCAGGAAGCAAGGAGGAAGAAGCCCATGAATTCCCAGCTGTAGCCTTTCTTCAAGTGTAAAAGCCATTCCCTGGGAAGAAAAAAGGAAAGCACATTCAAATGGCATAATATGCACTACCAGCTAGGATATCCAAGAAGAAAGCAAGCAGCAGCATGCAACCCCTGAGGGCCTGGAGGCAGTCCTGCCCTGCAGGGAGTGTGGGGTCCAGACCACCCAGACCTGCAGCTTCTGGATTAGCTGTCCAACACCTGCAGTGCTTTAATGACTCACACTCTTTTGCCATCTGAATTTCTCTAGTGTTTTCGACTTCACAGTGTACAAATTTTTAGTGTTTCTTTCTCTTCATACTCTTTTTATATTACTTCATTAGCTCATGCCTAGTTTCCATGTCCTTCCTGGAAGCACAGCAATCACACTTCTTTAAGTCACATAACATGTGTAGAACCATGGAATCATTTAGGTTGGAAAGGACTCCAAAGATCATCAAGTCCAACCATTAGCCCAGCACTGCCAAGTCCACCACTAAATTATGTCCATAAGCACGACATCTACATGGCTTTTAAATACCTTCAGGTATGGTGACTCCACCATTTCCCTGGGCAGCCTGTTCCAACGCTTGATGACACTTCACACAAAGAAATCTTTCCTAATATCCAATACAAAACCCCTCTTGCTGCAACTTGAGACTGTCCCTTGAGACCACCTTTAGGTGGTTGTAGAGAGCAACAAGACCCCTGAGCCTCCTTTTCTCTAGGACAAACACCCCCAGCTTCCTCAACTGCTCCTCATCAGACTTGTGCTCCAGGCATGTCTCTGTTGCCCTTCTCTGAACATGCTCCAGCCCCTCAATGTCTCTCTTGCAGTGAGGGGCCCAAAACTGAACACAGGATTTGAGGTGTGGCCTCACCAGTGCCGAGTAAAGGGGGACAATCCCTGCCCTGGTCCTGCTGGCCACACATTGCTGACCCAGGCCAGGATGTCATTGGTCTTGCAGAATCCACCACTTCACTTTGTTGAACCTCATACAATTTGCCTTGGCTCATCAATCCAGCCAGTGCAGATCCTCTGCAGAGCCTTCCTGCCTCCATTAAATCAGCACTCCCACTCAACTTGGTGTCATCTGCAAACTTAATGGAAGTACTCTTCACTCCCTTATCTAGATCGATAAAGATGTTAAACAGGACTGGCCCCACTACTGAGCCCTGGGGAACACCACTGGTGACCAGCCAGCAGCTGGATTTAACTCTATTCAACACCTCTCCGGGCTCAGCCATCCAGCCAATTTTTTATCCAGCAAACAGTGCCCCTGTCCAAGCCATGAGCAGCCAATTTCTCCAGGAGAATGCAGTGGGAAATAGTGTCAAAGGCTTTACTAAAGTCCAGGTGGACAACAATCCACAGCTTTTCATTCATCCACTAACCAGGTCACTGTCATAGAAGGAGATCAACTTGGTCAGGCAGGGCCTGCTTTTCACAAACACATGCTGCCTGGACCTGATCCCCTGGTTGTCCTGCACGTGTTGCATGATGGCTCACAAGACAACCTAGTCCATGTCCTTCCTCAGCACCAAGGTCATGCTGACAGGTCTGTAGTTCTCTGGATCATCCTCACAGCCCTTCTTGTAGATGGGCTTCACATCTGCTAACCTCCAGATAGCAAAGACTTATATTTGGGTAGTGCATAGTATACCCAACTCATCCACTTCAGTTATCTACTAGTTTACCAGCAGATACAGTTTATTAATGGATGATTAGTGGTGCAGAAGACAGACAGGCCATGTAGGATGCTTTCTCAGTGCTAACCTTCTGTTTTAAATACAAGTAGCACACAGAGTGCCACAAGTCTTATTTAGTAACTGATGCTGTCCCACAGCCGGAGCTCAACTGCTAGACTTTGTAGGATGACCCTGCTCTTACAGAACGAGGTCAGGACATGCTTCCTAGGCAGAAACCTGGCCATGTCCCATGCATCTCCCATGCATGCAGGGGCTGATGCTCCAGACCACCAGCTGTGCCCTATGCTGGACTCAGCCTTTTGAACAGCAATGGTAAATGCATTCTGCAGTCTGTGAAGGAGATTATAACAGTCTTTAATTAAGGGTATTTCTGCTATGCTGATAGCAGATTAGACACCAGGATGGCAGAAAGGTGTCTGAGGAGCTTAAATCCTAATGAAAACTTCACTCGTAACTAACAAACTGTTCATATCTTGATGAACAGCTGGTAGTGAAATATTCAAAATCTGTAATTCTTGAACTACATCTACTCAAGCACACACACACATGCTTGACAAAATATTAATGAGCTGCATAGCTGTTAAACTGCTGTTTTCTACCATGGATTTAACATTTCTCTATGACAAATAACTGTTACCACTGCCAGAGAAAAAACTGAGGACATAATCTTGAACTTGGCTTTGGCAACCTTCCCCCCACTCCTGTTGCTTGCTCCAATCCCTGTGCCAGCTCAAGCATGTGTGCAGTCACACAGTTAATCAGCAAGAGGAAGTACCTGGCTCAAAAATAATTGTGTCACTTGATCTCAGAGCAGCTCCCCTGGCTGATGATACCACAGATGGTTCCACAGACATTGGCAAATCTGGGCACAGCCACAGGGGACATATGGCTGTGGGAATGAACTGCTGGAAGAGCCGTTCACTTGTAAGTGGTTCAAATGCTGGCAAAAAATGTTTGCCAAACTATCAGCAATGCCAAGGAACCTGTGCCAGGACAGAGGGAAGGACTGAAACTAATTTTCCTGTTTGCCAGATCCACGCTTTGTACATACATAGTGCGACACTCCTTTCATTAGTAAAAGACAAACTGGCACAAATGAAAAGAAAGAAAAAAGTCTTCATCTATTTTAGAGAAGCTATTCAGCCTCCAGGATAGCTGAAAACAATCTTTATCTCACAAGCATTTTCATAGGATTTTTTTTCTGCTCTGAATAAGGATAGAGTCAAGTATTTTCAAAAATCTTTGCTGTAAGAGCATCGCAGAGAGAAAATGTTTCTCTTCCAGCCAGCAGATGAGGAGTCAGCAGTTGCCTGGGAGGCAGGAGGTCAGGAATTTGCTGCCAAGCCCAGAAACAGCATTGAGGTCTCCATGGTCATTGCTGAATGTTGTACCCAGGACATGCCTGTTTCTGCTGGAATCCTGACATATCTGACCCAATTTCCTTCCTGGACAAGAGAAACTTTCCCCCAAATGAGTTTCATAGCAGAACTGGTACATTCCCACAAGATAAAGTTTGAGTTTTTGTAAGTCATAATTTCTGAATTACAAAAGAAGCAACAAGTTCTCATCAGAAAACTTGTAATCATCTGCATTCTCCAGGCTGGAGACTTCTGAAGTACTCGACTAAGATCAACACTGGACATCAGCTCTGCATCAGTATTTGGTTTTACATTGCCAATATTATATCACAACAGGGAAAATACAGCTACTGTGAATGTCAAAGTTTGTCTACAATGAATGGGTAAAAAAGAATATAATTTCAAACCATTTACTTCCTGTGACCTTTGCACATGGAGGACCGATAATGGGAGATGGAAATACTTGTCAGTAAATACTCTACTTGCCTGTATAGAGAAAGTCATATCAAAGATTGGCCAATCAGGTGTCAGACCTGACCCCTGCTCATACCCTAGAACAGAAGTGAAACCAGCAAACACAGTAAACCAGCAGTGAACCTCTTCTGAAAAGGTTCAGAAACACAGTATCCTAGGCATTTCTGCATTCGACCACTGAAAATCTTCTTGTGGTAATTTTTCAATAGGAAATAAAGTCCTTTCAGTGATTTTCCACACAATAAAACAGTGAGAAGTTTTAATATTTCATCAAATGATCACACATCCAATACAAGAAAAACTTTCTGTATTTCATCTCATTTCTATTCAAAATAATACCATGATGCCTTACAGAAATGACAGCCTGAATGGCCACTATAGTAACCCATTCTTGTTTTCTGGGTTGGGCTCTGCCTCTGAATGACATGTCCAACCATCCCTCAAGACCAGGAGCAGCTCAAACTGCTCCAACAGCTCCAACTGTTTAAACACAACCACAGTTGTGCTGTTAATAGTCCAAGGCTAAGCATGGCAATAGTGACACACAAGATCTCGAACTCACTGCAGTTGTGCCTTAGTTGCAGTTCTGCATTTATCTGAACGAGCTATACCAGTATAAGCATCTTCATACCGGAGCAATCGCAAACGTGTGATGAAGAACTTACTGCTTTCACAACCAGTTAAATTTCTGAAATACTTCTCACTACAGAGCTTATCCATCATACAGTGCCTCTGTGGCAGGGTTGGGAGCAGAACAGAAATTGCCAGCTCCAACATTAAGGCTGTTTTCTGAAGTTTCTGTGAAGGCTTAGGAGCAGGACCCCATGGTGAGGTGGTTATATTCACTGCAACAGCACAGCGTGAAATGAACCTGGAAACACATTCTGCCCCAGATCAAAAGCTCAAATTCACTGAGGTATTGCTATGTTTAAGATTAAAGCTTTTAGACTTGGATTTTTTTAAAAGACTGCCTGAAAGCCATATTGTGCCTCTCTTTTTCTGGTCTTGAAAGGTCTAATGATTAGATGATGAGCCACAACCTTGCAGAGCTAAAGCCAGGTGTTCCAATTCAATTTTAAATGTATTGGAAATGAGTTGGCATGGAGAGGGCAGATGCTATGTCACTAACCAAAAACAAAGGCAAAAATATCAGCTGCCCACAAGGCTTCACGCTATATAGAGGCTAAGTGAGGGGTTTTGTTCTGAGAAAAGCTTACTGCAAATAACCTCAAATGCTTCTGTTTTCTTATTGCTGACAGCAACAAGTCTGTTACGTGGTAGGTCCCTCTTTGCAGTTCAATCCCATAAAAGCCATTTATTTTGGAAACTGAAGGGTGAAGCCAATTCACAGATAATGATCAGTTTTATCACTGCCTGCACTTTCTAGCAGTGAGAAGGGGGCGTTTCACTCAGGGCTGGATACAAGCAGGGGGGATGCTGGCAAGGCTTGTGTTTATAATTTACTTGTTATAGAGCAGCCTTCTGTAGGTGGGAATAAAGACACAAATGATGGTTCCTATGGTATTAGAAAATGGTTTTTAATGTAATGGGTGCCTAATCAAGGGCTGAATTATCCTTTACCTGGGGTAGAATATCTAGAGTCTGGTGTTACTCAGATAATCTCCAGCTCCTGAGCATCTTTTTGGAGCAAAAAAGATGCTTGGCTTACTGCATCTATGTATGTGCTCCAGAGAGCAACGAGCAGCCACAGCACAGGGAGGGCTGTGGGATTTCTTGGATGGCCAGACCAAATGGTTCATGCAGTTTATACAGTCCCAAGACACTGCCCTCTGTGATGCTGGGACTCCAGCTGCAGTTCTCAGGAAACTTCTGGGACCACATCCTTCATCCATGCAAATAAAAGCTGGTTTGGCAGTCTCTGAGCTGAGTAAACAAGTGAACATCTCCAACCCTTTGGCAACAGTCCCTGGAACTGGGAACTTCCTAGTCTGACTAGAGCGGAGTGCTGGAAGGGCACATGGGGGAAATACAGACACACAGGGATCACCATTTCAGGCTGCAAGAACACGTGCAGTTAATCTACTTCTTTACAATTACTTTGTTAACAGCCAGGCTAGGGAAGACCTAATAGGCAGGGAACTTAACAAGCTCATTCTATACAGATTTTTCCTGTAATGTGTTTTCTATAGATATTTGCACATGTCCAGTTTTATGGTAGGGATGGACTTTGACTATCTGCAAGCAAAATTCCTCCCATAAGAGGTCAGCACCAGAAGCCAAACCAATCCCCACTGAGACTGCACATGGGCTGGAGAGCAGAAAGCAACAGCAGAAAAAAAATCCATTTTATACATGGAGAAAGATTTTTTTTACAGAGATCAGATCCTACAGTGACCTCCTTGACTCCAGCTGACTTCATAAGCTTCTCCACAGTGCTCCTTCTCAGCTACCCAAGCTTCTCTCCCTGATGTGGATAGACTGACAGGCACTGCACTTCACCCTGGAAAAGCTGTATTGAAAATATTAGTTGCAAAAAAAAGAGTGAAGGAGGGACATTAGAGGGTAATTCTTTATTTTCTCTTATAAAAAGTCTTGTAGTTTCATATTACCTTTAATTTGGATGTGTTTGTGCTCTCAAGCTTAGGAAAAACCCAAACCTGTGATGCTTTGGGGTATGGGAAAGACATCTCTGAAACCTGGAAAGAAGAATCCCCTCTGTGTCTTCTCAGCAGTTATTGCTGGGCAAACCTTTTGTTGACTGTGATTTACAAACTCTTCTCAAAGTGTCTATTCCTCTTTCTGAGTTCACAATCACTAGTTGAAAAATCCCTCAATCTCAGCCATCTCCCGTTGTTACAAAATGATAACTGGATTTCTGATAATTTCCTATTGTTCTTCCTTCCTCTCCCACAGAGCCTGGGAACACTATTAAAAACTTCAAGACAAAGATAATTAAGCAACTCAACTTTGTGTTTGTTTTAGTTCCTGGGGGAACCATCTTTAATGAGGTCCCCTAATTCAATTACAACGTAAATTGTCCCTACTATTAATGAGGTTTTATCAGGAACTCTTTTGTTTTGTGCAAGTAACTTTTCTTCACTGAATTACATTTCTATTGTTTTTCTCAGTGACTTTTGATTTACACCAACATAAGACTGAGCAAAACTGGAACATGACAAAGACCCTGTTCCAGAGGGACCTGATCCTGCACAGTGTAATCTCACAGAAGTAAACGCTTTCCTGGTGAGGACATTCCTGGTCAAGATGTGACAGAGTCCCAGAAAAAAGCTGCAAAGCTGTGCTGTTCCCACGTGTTGCAGGAGGTTTTCGTCAACAAATAAAACTCATAGGACCGAAAACTCATAAAACCCCAATGTCTTCAGGGATTTATTCATTAATCCATATGAAAAACTGCAGTGCTAAACTCCTCAAGCCCTGCACTGCGATTTCAGACTGCAGCAGTACAGCTCTATACCAAAGTTACTAGAGAACACATTATGATTTCCCACAGTTTGTCAGCCTCCAGGGCAGCAATTTGTCCTCCATATTAAACAAATATAAATCTATATGCTAGAGACTCTATGTGTTTTGTCTGTAAATAAGTTTCTGTTGCATTGAGAAAAACAGATTTTAAAAAATATGAATGAGACAAAATTCCCCAAAGAACAGCTTGTTTGGCACACTTGCTTCTTCCCACAAAATCATGTTAAGGACCTTACAAAGTTCTAGCCAAGCTAATGGGAATATTTCTTTGGCTCTATGGAAGGATAGATAAGCCTGATTTTTCTTTTTTGATTTTGATTAGATTCACAAATGTGTTTACATGCATGATGTGTCTAAATACAAGCTGCAGTGTCTTTTGGTAAAGGAGAAGAGTAAAATCACTTCAGGGAGAGAAAAATTGCCATATACAGAAAAATTAGGTGGCATGGGGAAGAAAAACCCCAGAGAAATGCTGAGAAATCATTAGGAGGAATAGAACAGTGTAGAATCCCAAATGGTGGGGGACACATGGTGCATGCAAAGAACAGAGTAGAAGACGATTCCCTCCTACATCAGCTGAAATCATGAAGCATTTGCTGGTTTCCTCCTCGTGTGTAGCAAAATATTGTAGACAAGGGTGGCCTGATGGAGTAAGCAGTAACGAGGACACCAGGCTTTGGGCTACTGCCATGCTGTTGGGCAGAACCCTGAGGCAAATCCCGAATTCTCAGTCTCTTATCAAAAGTATCCCATGTAATCTTGGCACACAGATTCTGGTGGATTGCCCCTCCTAACTCCAAAACAAATGAAGACTCCCTGGTATCTCCCCCACTTTATTCCCAAATAATACATTTACCTTCATTTATCTCCCTAAATAATTCCACATCAGCTTTACACCTACAGCTGTCACAGCTTTTCATGTCAATTAGTGAGTGAAATGAGCTAGTCCAGGACAGAAATGGGAAGCTCATAGTCCACATGCCTATGTCTCAGCCAAGGGGGAAGCTATTATTTCTTTTCATGAGAAAAGGGGGCAGGGTAAAATGAATTTCTGCAGGCAGTTTGCCAAGCACTAACCCAAATATTTCAGTTACTGTGATGTTGGAGGCACCCTTTTCTCCCAAATATAATGTTGCCACTAGACAGGAAGAATTCAGCATAAATGACAATGCTTGCATTCCTAAGCCCATGAAAACCAGCCATCATCATCAATTTGAAAGAGCAAATGTGCCTGAGAAAAAAGATCAAGGCAATTCTAAGGTTTAAATGTGATCCAAAACATTAAGAAAATAGAGTTTTAAAAGCCAGTTTTACAATGTCTGGAAACTTCCCCCATTGTACATGCAGCTGATCATGTGAATTGTGGTTGCATATAATTTGTGTCTGGTGCTATTGAGAGCACTCACTTCCTTTTGAGGTCCCTTTTGAGTAAATCACATAAAATGAGACTTGTGCACTTACTTGCACACAAACTGCACCATGCTGTAGGTCTGGTGGGTGGGAGCCTCTCTGCAATTTGTATCTCTTTTGCTATTGCCACCCCAGTAAATGGGGTTGCCCCAAACATAAGCTGGAGCTGGATTACAGTACATGGATAATTGCTGATGCTGTATTAGGTTAAACACCACTGAAAAGCACTGCCTCAGCCATACAATTAGCTGTTTCACGAGAAAATAGTTTGGATGGAAGCTGAATCTGAACAAAACCAAGAGTAGCTTTGTTACTGACTTTACCAGAGATGTTTTCTCCACTGTAGCATTCCTATGTCCTTGTCACTGTCCTCCTTCACATGCTGCTTCTACCAAAGCTCTGTAGAAAGGAACCATAGCAGCAGCTTCTTGAGCAGAACAAGATGTTCTTTGCACATCCTTGTCTAATCCAGGAGAAGCAGGCCTGGCTCCTGAACCACAGTTTTGATAGCTATGCAAGGAGATCTAACATATGTTGGCTTCAGAACATTTGAGATGTTTACAAACATTCAGATACCCTCTCAGATAAAGGATTCTAGAGAAAGGCAATGTTTTCTTTTAAAAATTAGGAACACGAGAAACAGACAAGGCTCTAACTAAGAAATCTGCCATCTTAGTAAAACAAACACACTAGAAAAAACACCCCGAGCTCTCATTTAATGATACAACCACCACTTGAAGGCAACTAGACATGTAGGAAACCAGAGACCACCCCACAGGATATCGGTGTGAGCCTCCATTTCCTATTTGAGTAATTTGTACAACTTTTGTTTTTCCCTCGCTGCTTCTGCAGTCCTGCATGGCAGGGTCACTGATGGACTCCAACCCAGGCAGCTTATGCTGGGGCTCAACAGAGAAACCATCCCCCAGTCCAGTGCCCACTGGCACTGCAACACACCAGAGGCATACAGCAAGCTCAAGAGTGTCCAGCTTCCCTTTGGAGATCTTTGTGCAGTCCTCATTTGGCGGCTCACCTTGGAGTTTAATTGTGCTCTGTGCCACGGTGATATTTTTCTTCCCACTTCTCAGCCTTCCACAGACTCAGCCCTCCAGTGGTTTTGTCTCTCAAGGCATTAAGCAAGCTGCTTTCCTCTCTTTACTCCAGCATTTCTAGGGCTGCATTTCCCAAAATGCCTTTTCAAGACTGACAAGTAGGTAAAGGTGTAATATATGTGTGTGCTTGTGTACGTGTATGTGTGTGCGTGTGTGTATACACATATACAAACACTTAGCCCCAGTGCATGTCCTTTTCCAATCCAGCCTCCAGCCAGTCCCAAAATGATCTCCATGCTGACCTCAGGGGCCTGTCACTTTGCCAAGAACATGTTTTTCCTAAGCACACATGGGCCATCTAAGTGTCCAAATTACTTTTGGCATCATCAGGAGAGTAGCTGGCCTATCATGACTACCCTCTGACCCATCCCCTTGTCTGAATACTTCAAAACTTTTATTCCTTTTAATGCACAGAGGAAAAAGGAAGATGCATGAAGTGCTCCCATACATGCAGTCTGACCCTGTCTCCAGCTCTCATCACCTTCGTGAGCACTCTCCCTGCTATCTTTGTTTACTGACAACTCGATGTGAGCTGTTGCTAAATCCTATCCAGTTGAATGCTCAGCACTTGGCACATTTGGCCCTGACACTGAAGCATCTGGGCTGCAATTTCTACAGTAACACAATACAAAACGATACATCCTTTCTATCAAACTTCCCCTTCAGGACCTCTAACTATTCTTCCAATTATACAGGCCTTTTATTTTCCACTTTCTTCGCTCCTCAAAATTTCAGTTCTATTGTTTCCGTATGGTGTGAGTACACGATGTCCAAATACTCCAGGTGACAAAATACTACTAATTTCATACAAGTGCTTTAATTTTTATCACTTTCTCAAGTCTGAGCTTAACCACTTCAAGTTTCAAAAGCACACACTGCTCTATAAACTATAAGTCAAATACCTAATAAAGTTCCTGAGATTTTTTAAAAAAGAAAGTTCAAAAATGGAACTCCCATCCTCCTCTTGCAACTGTTTTTAATCAAGGACAGTATGAAATAAGTTATCCAAGTTCAGAATGAAAAAAAGACAAAGCACAATTACTCGGAGATGAAATTTGAAGATTAAAACCCCTTTTGATTCCTGGAGCTGTCTGATAAACATTTCTGTGGGACAGCAATTGCAGCAAGATGTTATGAAATATTTATGTCAGTTTGTAGCATGCGTGACCACATGTTGGTCAAGACAGCTGAACTGTTTATTATTGCTGGGAAGCTGTAAATCACCCCTCTGGCAAATCTTCACGAGTTTCAAAATAAATTGGTTCTGTTCTTGATCCCATTAGATGCTATAGCTTAAAATGCAAACAATATTATTGTTGGCATGGCTGCTGCCTGTCCACCTCGGCTCAATTACTCCAGCCTGTCCTAGCTTAAACAAGTATTGTCTGAGACCAAGGCAGTGGTTTCCTTCCTCCAGCAGAACATCTATTCCTCTGTACCCGAAACAATTTGGCTAAAGGACACAAAGATGAAACGTGAATGCAGTAACAGTAACAAACAGTCCAGGCTCTTTGAACACACAGGTGTCATTCCAAAACTGATATATCAGTGATCAGGTAAAGGTTACGGTTAAAGCACTGATTTCACTCATGCACCTCAGTCAGCAGACACCAGTCAAACCTCCAAAACTGCCATTCACCGGAGGGTTTTCAACTTAATAATACCTTCCTTGCTAAATGGAATGTTGTGGTGTGGAGAGCATTGGAGGCAGAGCCAGAGTCTGCAAATACTGAGAATACTGACATGATTTTCACTCATGGCCTGCCATGAAAGACCTGTAGGTAGAGCATATCTTTGGCAATAGACCTCTCAACTCAGGTTTGAGGCCAAGGTTTTGATTCTCCTCTGCCTGGCACTACAGTAATACAGCAACATCAGAGTAAAGCAAATGTAACATGACTTTTAACTTATCAGTGTTTGAAATAAATGAATGTCTGGATAGTCAGAGCTGAAAAGTCGGATGGAGACCTTATATTGGCCTTTAAAAATAAAAAGGACACTCATAGGAAGGGCGTTAGTAGGGGGTTTTAGTAGGGCCTGTTGTGATAGGACAAGGGTTAGTGGTTTTAGACTGAAAGAGGGTAGGTTTAGATTGGACATAAGGAAGACTTTTTGTTAGAATAACATTCATATTTTTTTTACAAGGGCATGTAGTGACAGGACAAGGGGGAATGGCTTTAAACTGAAAGAGGACAGGTTTCAATTAGATACTAGGAAGAAATTATTTCCTGTGAGGGTGGTAAGACACTGTAAGAAGTTGCCCAGAGAAGCTGTGGATCCCCATCCCTGAAAATGTGTTCAAGGCCACTTTGGATGGGTTTGAGCAACCTGGTCTAGTGGGTGACATCCTAACCCAAGACAGAGGGCTGGAACTAGATGATCTTTCAGATCCCATCCAACCCAATCCAAGAGTCCGTGTTCTGGGGGAAACATGGCTCCAATTCACCATCAGTATGATTTTGCCAGTTGTCAATGGCTATGTGGAGTTTTATCATATCCTGCATCTTCCTCCTGGGCCTGAAACCCAGCTGTAAGAAGCTATCACACTATAAAATCTGAGTGAGGAAGCACTCCTGAAGTTGTAGGTTACCATAATGTTTAGCATTGAACAAAACCTAACAAGTCACACTCTGCTTTGTTATTCCTCACAATAAAAGCATGGTTGGCAGAGTATGTGTTCATATGGCATATCTTTTGTGTGCTTGCAAAAGCTTTGTCTTCTGTCCCATCAGCACACAGAAGTGCTGACTTTTTCAGGTCAGTCATCAGCCAACATCACTTACTTTCTGGCAGTGTGTCTGACTTGCTGCCACACAGCAGCATCCTTTCCAAACCCAGAAGAAGAGGTTGGCAGTTTTGACTGACTGATCCATTACTGATTGTGATGAATTAAGGATTCTCTTGGAGGAAAGTCCTGAAACTGAGTAGCACCCCAGGGAGTTATTGAACAGTTATTTAGGAGTGTGCACACAACAGCATCAGCAGCTTCTCCAGTAAATAAAAGCCATGAGCTGGACAAAAATCCATGAGCCAGAGAGATGGAATCCCAGTCCCGATACTAGTGTGGGCAAACAGAGGATTTTTTGGTGCAGCTCCCTAATAGTATGCAATGGTCAGGAGGAAGCCAATGGGATACTTCAGCCCCCACAGCAGGGTCAGCACTGCCCCAGAGCTGACTCAGTCTTTCCAGAGTCCAAGGAGAGTACCCAGTCACTTGGACACAAGCATTTCCAAGCTCAAGTGCATTTCCAATCATAGAGTAGTTTCTACTGTTTGTAACAACACAGATGTAGCATGCTTTTTCTGTCCTCTCTCTCTTTTCTGACTTTCTTCCACAGAAAATGCATAGAAGTTACGTGGCAGAGGTGATAACGAATGTCAGATTATCTCATGGCTGTTGCTATTTCCAGGATGTATCACTCAGAGCTTTCAAGAACGTCAGTGAACATTTTGTTTGGGCTGCAGTACTGGCACACTGTCATTGTATTTCTTCTGATGACTTCCTGAAGCAAGGTTTTTGTTTTTTCTAGCTGATAGCAGATGTATGTGTCCCAGAAGCTGAGGAAATGAACACCATTAGTGCCAACCCTGCAGGATGAACCTGATTGCTACTTCAGCATACAATTAAAAAAACTTACACTAAAAGTTGATTATTTTCACAGTGAATAGTAACTTGCTATTAGTACTTTCATGATAGCATTCTGTGTACAAATAATGTCAATAATAAAGAAAGATAATCCTTCAGACAGTTCCTACACACATTTGCTCTAGGCTGTGTTAGACAACTTGGTACACACTGATTTAAAGATCACAAAATCACTCCTGCTGGCACAGAGTGGTGACCTGCTCCCTTTGGGACAGTGGCTGTTGGGAGTCCACCAGCCTCCTATTCAAATGTACACACAGTATTTCAACCAACAATGCTAAAACTTGCTTTTTAAAGAAATCAATCTTTCAAGCTGCTTTCAACTCATACTGAGATTTAGTGGACTGAGTCCTTGGATACCAATTGAATTTTGACTTAGAGCTTGGTCTCTGAACCACTGCAACCTCTGGTGTGCTGAGACAGGGCAAATACCACATCCCAAGGCAAAGTGCGTGCAAGCTTCATATATCTTGTCAAAGATACCTAGTTCTGGAAGAAGCTTTCAGAGAATGTCAAGAAGATCCTGGGTGTGACCTTCTGGAAATAACCAAAAGCCCTTCCCTGCAGCAACAGTACCCTAACAATTTGAAGCTATCTTTTATTCCTAAACCTCTATCAACTCAACTCTTCAAAAACACAAAACACAACAGAGAGCTTAACCACAGATGGACTCTGGACTCTCCAATGGAAGGAGAGTGGTGTCTTCGTGTCTGAGTCCCAGGATGACAATCAGTGATATGAAATCTAAAGATGACCAGTTGCTTGTCTAAAGACAAAAGCACTGAGTTAATCCTTCTGCTACAATAAATTTTAAAAATTACATCTTTAAAACCAATTTATAAATTTGTCTGAAAGCCATCTCTTCTGTCCAAAGCTTGCAGATTTGTTCTGAGCCCAATACAGGCCTTCACTCAGCAGCAGGCTAGAGTAGAAACTATGAAGCTGACATTTAGGCCTGGCAAAATCAAACCCTGTATGTACTAAAAAAGAAAGCAAAGTAGAATAAGCTTCCTTTGTTCCTTAGCCAGAGAGTCTGGCTTAACACTTAGCCTAACCCTTCTCCCCAGCTTAAAAGAAACTGGACTCCAGTGGTAAAACCCTGGCTCCACAGCAAAACTCAAGTTGAATCCAGAGCAGATCAGATATGATAGGTCTTTGGAATTTGTTTGCTAGACAAAAACATAAATGTAAACCATGATAATGACTACATTAGTATTAAAAAAATAAAGTCTCCTTTAAATGAAAGTTGAAGAAATGGCAAGACATACCAAGGTTTAATCATACTAAACCTGCAAGGTTCTGTGAGGAGGAGGGAGTAGGACTCAGTGATTCTTATGGGTCACTTCCAGCTAGAGATATTATATGATTCTATGATCTTACACTTACGGTTTTTAAATAAATGTAACTTTTGTAGCAAAAGAAAAGTTGAATTATTAAGCTACTTGTCTAGGAAGAAAATCTCATGTTTTTAATTTATGTAGAATCAGCAGAGCCAAATTCACTATCAGATACAGGATGTAACAAATGCCAATGAAGTGCACCCTTTCAAACATAAATCCTAATTTCTGCTATTCTGAAATGCCCTCAACTTAGCATCTTTGGATTTGAATTTAGCTAGCAGCTACAATATTTTGTCTCCATTTGGGCTAGCCATAATCACATTTGATTAAAGAGAACTGGTTTCTCTTCACCATTCTTTTACCAAGAAAATGGATCAAAAATAAAATCCATTTAGTCAAAATGAAAATGAAATTAAAATAAAATTACATTTTCCTCATGAAAACAGTGCTACTTTCCAGGTGTATTTAGGTACTTGTAGATACATAAATATGCCTACTAGAATTATCAAAGATATGTTAATAAAATATGTCTCTAATTTGCATTATGTTCGGATCCCAGAGATTTAATATAGCTCTGCCTAAATACTTTCACAAGTCTGACTGAAAAGATAGTAAGAAATAACAAATTCTCTATTGGATGTATTTTATCTATTTTATAAACTAGGTTTTCTTATAACATTATCCTGCGAGGCTGGGTATACACACACATATACACCCCAAAAAAAAAGTAATAAAAAATTATTTAAGAGAGACCTTGCCAAATAGCCCTAATATAAAATCAGAATAAAAGCATCTGGGAAAGGAAAAGAGGATACATATGAATGGATCCAGACAAGCTATCTGGCTGCTCAACTAAAAACAATGTCTTGAGGCTGTCTTCTGATAACAAGAACTTGCTTACAGCCATGCACATGCATAAGCATTGCCAGCAAAAAAGAACATTAAGGAAAATAAAGACAAAATACAAAATACAAAATCAGGTTTCCTTCTCATTACAGATCAGATCTCAGTGAGCCAGTACTTCCCTGCAGATCATTTACTCCAGCAGGATGCTCTTTCTGCATGAGTGCTGTAACTTGTGAGTTGCTTTTGCTACAGGGGCTCATTTTGTTGAGGGGGCTACATGAGTTTTTCTAGATGTGTAGAAGTTTGTCACCTTCTAATTTTGAGACCTCCTCTGCAACTTCTAAGGCTCAGAACATCCTAGCTTATTAAAAGGATGTGCACATGCATGGCATTGATAATTTTGTTAATGAGTCCAGAATCAGTAGGAGGTTAGTGTCCCTAAGAAAAGCGCTAAAGGTAAAATGGCATTTTGGGAAAGCCTCTACCAGTTGATTTCTTCTATTTAACCATGAACAAACAAAAAGAAAAAAGGAAGTTAAAAGTGAATACACAACACATTTTTCACATGGAGCCATGCAAATGAATCTTTTCTGTTGATTTTTTTTTGTTTGATTAGAGGAAGAGAAAAAAGAAAAAATGTGCAGGTATTAAATTGAACCAATGAGACAGACATACTCTGTTAGTGTGGTTTTGTCAGCAAACATTTGATTACTTGGAGCTTTCTTTAGAGCCTGGAGCAGAGCCAGGTGGTGACTAGTGGTGGCACTGAAAGAAGAGGAACACGGTGGAAGTCAGTCACCAGAAGAGACCTTTTCCTGCTTGTGCTTTGCCAAGTTGCTTGACAACGTGGCTGATGGAAACAGCTTCTTTTCATCAGTTACAATGCGATTCTTTCAGGCTCTTTCTTAGCTCAGCCTTTTTGTCAGCCCTGTACACAGCCCAGTGCCGAGTTTTGCAATGAAGTCACCATAGAAATGACATGATGAGCATGTACTGACCTCCCAACTGTGTTTCCTAGTCCTGAAATAAATTTGAGCTCAGTTATTACGGCGCCTCTGATTTAATAATTGGCTTTTGGGAGACACTCAAATGCTTCAAATGGAATCTTTTCTTAGGGTCAAATCCTGTCTCTTATTGTAGCCTATGGGAATTCTGCCACTGGACTTTAATGAGACAACAATTTGGCCATTAATCCATGAAAATTTGCTACTCTAGTTCACACTGCCCTCCCATTTAGGACCCTGTTGTTCAATTCACTCTGAACCAGCTTGTTTTCACTTTCAAGATAATTGTGCAGACTAAAGAGTAATTCAAACAACAAATTCAGCAAGAACAGGCATTAGCTGCATTAACTGTATGGCTGCTGGCTGGACACTGCTAACCCCCACTGCAGAATGCTCCCAAACCTGCTAACAGCCACTAAGTCACTGAAAAGCAATTTCAACAAAAAGACAATAAAAGCACCATAAACAAGGAGTTTCTATGGTGCACAGCCTAGAACCATGAATATCTTTCACCTCAGAGAAAAAGAAGCCAATTCTTTAGGTCAGGAAACATCTTGGGTCAAATTATCTCTAGCTGTATATGAGGGCTCACGTTACTGGGAGTGTGCTCTAGGGCACACCTTCCAAACTGCCTCTTGCACATCCTGGCTGACTTCTGTAAGCTTCTATCATAACATATTACATTTTGTAGTCTTGTTTGAGTCATAGGTCTCTGATAATCTTCAAGCAAGATGCAAATGTTCTCTTAGAAATGTCTGTAAAGCACTGTTCAGCAGCTGCACGCTTGTGTTCCTAACCCTCTTCACAGACTTGCTTAGAAGCAATTCATGGAGTCCTGGGGCTCACAGATTAAACACCAGTGTCACAGAAAATACTGCAGATTTTCAGAGGCAACCAAGATCACAGTAACTACCACTAATTTCAAGACTATTAGATAACTTTTCCTACCTTGGCAATTGTTCATCGCTCTTGTTCACAGCTAATTTTAAGTTATACTCCTGGGCTTCATTCCTACAACATTTTGCAGCACCTAGAGAAATGGCAGCACCTTTACAATGGCAGATTTCTCTGTGTGGAAGAGGGTTGAATAAAAGAATATCCAGTTTTCCGTGTCTCTGGCTAACAAAACATAGCATTTCTCTCCTGTTGCCTCTCATCGATCCTGTTTAAGTGGTCTGGCACGCTCTGAAAATGCACAAGGGCTCTATTATGTACAGGCAGTAGGTACAGCAGGTTTCACTGGACTGTAACTGATTTGTTTCAGATGAAGGGATGCTGTTAACCACCACTGTGAATATAATTGCTTAGTTGATTTCCACATTCTTGTCATTGTTGGCCTGGCTACTGCAAGAACAAGCTGGTAAGGAATTCCCTACTGCTGGCTAAAAAAAAGAAAAGAAAAGAAAAAAAAAAAAGGAAGTCTTCAGGTCAAACCAGACATGCCCACACCAGAGGGAATACAAATATGCCTTTTCACGATTTCACTGCTTTTCCTCTGCTCCTTCTTTAGGCCAGAACCAACTCCAGAAGGAGAGATCCTCCAGGTAAAGAGGGAAAAGGACCTGTGCATATGGTCAGAATACAGAGGTGCCACCTCTGAGCTCTGGGATTAATAATATCTGATTCCTTCTGCGACACGTGGCAGGGAGCTCAGAAGCCTTTAGCAGACTTTTAGTGCTGGTTGTTGTTTGCAGTCTGTCCTTACAGAAAGCACAACTCTGCTCCTGATGTGTTGCCTCTGTAGCATGTCCTGTGCTATGAAGTCTGTGGGAAAGCCCCCAGATTTCAGCTGAAACCAGAGCTGGGTGCTTCCACCAGAGCATAAAGAAAAGACACAGTTAATTTATCACACTGGGTCTTAGTGGTTTTGGATTTGGTTCCCTCCTCTCTCAGGCTCAGACCAGAGTGTTTCCACTGTGGAGTCTGGTAGCATCTGCAGCCTCCAGGAAAGTCTGATGGCCTGTGCCAGACATTATACATACATGAGGTCCACGGGTTCTGATCTAAGGGTTTTTGAGCAGCACAGCACTAGGAGTGGGAATGTTACAGGGCAGGTATTTGCAAAGGTGTAACTGGAGAAGTCTGGTAGTGCATGGGTCCTGGGTATCCAGGAGACCCTAACATCACTCTGCTGCCAATTCCCATTACATTTTTAATCTACATTCTTTGGACTTTTTTAACTTTGTCTCTCCCTCACCTGCAACTCACCTGCACATCCCTCCTCCTCTGACTTAATCTTTTCAAAACACCAGAAGTGAAGGCTTTCTGTTTTAACAGAGGCTTTTGGACGTGCTGTTTCTCTCCATCTGACATCAAGTGCATACATAATTCTTTATAGACTGGGACTCCTAAGCCTGCTTTCCTACCATTTAACTTATCACCTTCATCATTATTACCTAAATATGGGATATATCATATTATTCATTTCTCAATAAAAATCCTTGGAAAATAAGGTGGAAACACTATCATTTATAGCCTTTTGAACATTTTATTTGGTTTAAGTAATTAACCAGCATAAATTCTCCTTATTAAAGAAACAAACTAAAAACCCACTGTGGTGAGAAACCCCCTTTACAGAAACAGCCTGCCAGGATGAAATATTGACAACTATGCTTGCAAGCTTTGCTTACCAGCAGCAGACACATATGCTCAATGCACTCCAGGTACCAGGAGAGGACTGTAACTTCCAGACTGACTGAAAGAAAAGCAGCCTATTTCTTTTCAATAAATGTGAAGGTGTTGCTCTGGACTATGAACAAACCCCCCAAAACATTCATATTAGAATAGCCCTTGTCACACATCACAGTCTTAGGATCCAAAGCACATTGTAAAAAATGACACAGGAGATCAAAACAAAGCAATGAAAAAAGGTGGGCTCTGTCCCAAAGAGACAACTGGTACAGAGAGGCAGGAGACAGCAGAGGAGCAGTACTGATTAGCATGATGAGCTTCATCCTCAGCACAAGCCTTGCAGTGCTCTCAGCACGCCCGCTGCCAAGTCAGTAAGTCAGCTCAAAAATATTTGTTATGTTAAAGTAATCCTCTGTGCAAGTCGTTTTAGTGTAGGATGACATTCCTCTCAGAGGTAAAACACAAAGGATCTTTGGCTGAATTCTTATTGTGAGTGACACAAAGAAAAGCCCCTCGCCATAGGACACCGATTTATTGCCTATGGCCCCATTGAAATGTCTGCATAGAAAATGAGGCTACTCCCCTCGAGCTGCATGACACCCAGCTGGGCACGCTGTGCAAATGAGGAGCTCACAGTGCCAGCTTTGGCAGTCACCAGGCCTGCTGAGGACAGACATGGCTATATAGCATAACACAGTCAAGGGATCTTCCTTGGAGGGACAACACTGAACAGACCCTATGGATCTATACAGCAGAGTGGAAAACAGAGCATGTTGTTCTTTGTAAAAGCAAAGGAGACCGAGGAAGAGATGCTCCAGATTTCTGTCTTGCTTCACATAATTGGGATGCATTACCAGCTGCAGGAGGTATGTAACCAGCATAAATTACTGCATCATTAGCTACCTAATAGGCAGCTCTTGCTCTCAGAATTAATTGGGTGAACCAGGAAGGGCAGAATAAAAGTAGACAATGACACTATATGAGATATTTTCCTTCTAATACCATTCACTAGTGCATTAGACCACCCCCATCTGAAGGCTATAAGGAAAAGTTTTGGGATGTCATTACAGCAAAGGGTACAGATGGCTCCTAGCAATATTCCGTCACCATGGAACTTGTATTGAGTCCTATTACATTTGTTCACAAATTTTGTGAATACATCACTGATCCTACAAATCTGACATGCAGTAAATAGTAAGTTGCAAGATGAACTCATGTTCCCAATAGCTCACCTCCCACATATATTTTACTGGAAATACAAAGGCAATTCAGCTTTCTGGCACTGCTGCTGTGCAAAGTTCGTACGTTGAATTTCATAGTCTGTGTCTGAAATGTGCAAAATGACTTTTCAGTTTTACTGCATCAAAGGGAAGTTTCTCCAGACTGCAGAAGTGCAGTCAAACATGGATGTTTAGTTTCAGCTTCACAGGAAGGGCTGAGAAGCACATGCAAAGCATGCTCCTGCCAGCACAGACCTTCAGGGAGGTTAAAGGTTAAAGGTTCACAGCACTTTCCCTAAAACAGGAAAGGAATTAAATCATTGTTTCTATATGGGACAAAAAGTTAATGAAAGACTCAAAGGTCAGACTCAGTGGTAAGCAGATGGAACCCACCAAATACTTTGTAAACTTCCTTCCCTCCTTGAACTACCATGGCATCTTTGGGGGACATCTCTGCTAGTGAGACCCAGAGCAGCTGTTTTGGAGGTGGTACCAACAGAGCAAATCCTGCCCAAGGAGACTATAAAGCATAGGAAGCCCAGCTTCCAGGTCCAGGCACACAGCAGGGCACAAATGTGTACCTGCAAGAAAAGCAATGACTTTGAGAGATGTGATGCTTAAGGACATGGTTTAGTGATGGACTTGGCAGTGCTGTGCTAACAGGTGGACTTTATCTTAAAGATCTTTTTCCACCTAAACAATTCTATGATTCTGTATCAGTAGCTTAACTTGGTCACATAGTCGTTTTTTGAAAAGATGGTTCAGTGTTTCAGCTTTGGTGGTATTCAAAGGAAATTCTTTCTAATGTGGAGAAAATGAGAGAAAGCAGAAAATATTACAAAGGAACGACAGAGGCTCATGTTGCAGGCTGCTTTGAATCAGGAGTCAAGATCTGACAATAAATAAAAGAAGCCATGCAATGAGAATCACCTGTGAAATGCTCTGACCGCAAAGACTGGTTAGATTCATTACAGAAAAGTGGAGAATAGCAGCACACAGAAAAGCCAGAAACAAAGCATAAATGCTTCAGATACAGAATTCTAAAAGCCTAGATGAAATGACAGCTGTATGACATTTCAGCATAAGAAAGACCATGCACTGGAGGTTATGACAAAAGACATGAGAACATGCACATACACCGAGTACAACCTTTAGAGAGACACAGAGTGCCTGCTTACATTGGGATGGAGGCTGCTGCAGCTTACAGTGGTCCAAAAAGGTAGGGAATGAAGTTCCAAGGACAAACTAATAGCTAGATAGCCTTAAGAAAGGTCAGATAAAATTGTATCTAAAATAGGTTAAGCTGTAGCTTGTAGAGAAAGGGCTGCAGTTTGGAAAGAGATTTACATGTGGAGAAATATAAAATGTACATCACACATAGGTGATGGTAGTTGCACTTGTAGTTATGGTTAAGATCAAGGGAAAAGAAAGGGAAAAACTGCAGAATATCTTGCCCCAAGAAGTCTTCTAGTGAGAAGAAAATAAAAATGTGATGAGAGATGTATGAATAGAGGCAAACAGCTACAGATGGCAAAGGATGATGGGACTTCAAGAACATGGACTTTGTTGAAGTTGGCAGAGATTGGAATAGAAGGAAGGGTGTAAAATATTGTCTTTGAGGTCTTTTCCCTAAGACAAGGAGGTCTTGTCACTAGAAATGTTTCTCCCAGCAGGAATATGCAGTATGTACCATATAGTTATTTAGACCACAGAGAAATGCTACATTTGAACTTTTATCAAAGAAGACACTTCCATATCACTAGGATCTGGTCCTACCCACTAATTTCTATTCCTGGTGTCATACCTCTTTCCTCTGAAAAAGAAAAAAAAGAAAAAAGGTGATGCAAAGGATTTATGACTTTTTTAAAGCACAGCTCAGCTGTAAATAGGAGAAACGGAGAAACTTGCATGAAAAGACACCAAAAGCTCAGAAAAGGGTGAAGTAGAGAATACCTCTGAGTGTACAACTCCTGTCCTGTGCAAACAGGTTGAACATTTTGATGTGATAAGCTTGTATCAGCCTTAAAACATCCATAAGGTATGAAGTCTGGCACTTAGAAATTAATACCTAGCCTTCAAAAACATTGAAGGCCTCCTTCGTTGCCAAGGAATCTGCCCTGTCCAAAAGTTCCAGGTCTCTGCATCCACTTCTGCAAGGAGCCTACCAAGGGGGCAACACCACCACCAGCAGCAATACTGGGGATGCCCCTGTGGTGTCTGGAGGAAGGTCTTAAGCTAAGCCAGCAAACAATCTCCTGCAACCAATATCAGAACTGAAGGCAGCTGTCGAGAGGGAAGATTCTCCACAGCTTGGGGTCCTTCTCGCTTTCTTTTTTGATTCCTTCTGAATCCTGAGTAGCTCATCAGAGCAATTCTCCAATCCAAAGACAAAACAATTTGAACACTTAGAACGTGGTGGTTATTGAACATTTCCCTCAATAGCATGTATCTCTGTTTATAGTCTCCTTGACTAACGCAGGTCCTCCCCAATGCTGAACCTCTAGGACTGCATATTTTAACATTAGGTATTCATTTTTTATTAAAAAAGCGTCCCTTAACTGTAGCCAGATGTCCACTGAACTCTGCAAAAAAGCTTTTTCTACCAGTGCCACTTGGTTTACTCTTACATCTGTTGCGTAGCTCAGGAATTAGTAGAATGTAAAATGTTTTATGAATTCCCTCTGCTCTCATTCAGTGCTAATGTATTCAGCATGTTTTTCTAAAACCACATGCACGTTTTTTCCATTTCTTCTAATTTACTTGCATAACTTAACTCCCAAAGCTAACCTGGAAAATTCACAGAAATTGGAGACAAACACCATCCACCTATATAAAAACTTGGTCCATTTCTTGTTCCAGAGAGGATCCTTTCCAAAGGGTGAAATCTGACCTGACTGAAGTTAAGGGCAAAACTTTGAGGGGCATCATTATAAGCAAGTTTGCCTCAAAACTACCCCCAGGACTCTTCCCTCACTCCTGTTATTTATGGTTATGACACACCATCCACTCTATATGAACATGTTTGAATCAATGCTCAGAAGTTTAAAGCTCCTTGGACTGCATACACACCATAATGGCATCATGGAATTATTAGCATCTCGGTTCATTATTTCCCTATTCATTTCTTTTCTGTCTGAGACTGAATTTTCCATCTTATTTTCCCTCCTTCAGTCTCAAGAAGAAAGCATTGCTGTCAGATTTGCCAAACAAATCCCAAATCATCTTGGTAATTTTTTTGGAAATGAGCAAGGGAAAAAATGACAAACTGTAATTACCATCTTAGTCTCTATTGTGTGAAGCCCAAATTGCTTCATATTCAGCATAAATAGAAATTTTGTTCTTTAAAGTAAATTCTGATCTGATTTCCATTTTCTTCTTGGTTAAAAATGTGGTTGGTTGTTGCATAGAAGGAGGGAGAAAGCAAGTGCTCAGAGTTGAGTTGCCTATGTGGTACAGATATAACAAGAAAGGTTATGAAAATCAGTGAGCAGGAATTTGCAGTTCTGGATGCTGCATTTCCGTCATTCTGATTTCAGGCTGCGCTCACAGTGCCAACATAAATCCAGAGAGCAGCAGCCTCTGCACATCTTGTGCTTCCAGCAGAACTTGCTGCTTTAATGAAAGTGAATTCCTGTGCACACTGTTCCCCAGATGAATGCTTCAATGGGCAAATCCAGCTCCTCTCTCCTTGCCAATGTCCTGCTGACACAGCCCACATAATGACACTGCATTTTGGCACAGGGTAGGAAATGCATCTGGACGAGGTTCTATGTCCAAGTTTGTAGTCATGAGCCAATTTTTTTTTGCCAAATGCTTCTTGCCCCTATTAGTTCTCCTGGGGTGGGGAAAGGAAACATATGATTATTGATCTGCCTGAAGAGGTTACATTCCCCATCAAGTGGCCTTGGGAAAGTATTAATTTCCTTCCCACTCAGTCATCTTCCATGAGAATGTCCCACAGCCCATACACTCTTCAAATCTAAGGTCTGCTCAGCTGCAAAGTTACTTTCTTCTAGCCACGGAGAAGAAAAGGGGTTGGAGGGGACATGAAGAGGTCCTCTGGCTTATAAGGCAAGATGAGCTACACCTCCATCTCTCCGGACAGACCTTTTCTTTAGTTCGAACAAACTCCATGTTAGAAGTTCCACATCACCCATTCAGTTCACGTCAGAAAACCATCCTGTTGTCCAGCCCTCACTTGCAGTGAAACTCACTACCTCTCATCAGGTCTCCCATAGCTGTGAAAACCAACTTATCCCTCTGTGTTTCTGCCCCACTTCAGATATATGAAGACCACTGTTCTTTCTGGAGCATAGTTCCAGGTTCTGACCAAGGGGCCACATCTTTTTGGAAGTGCTGTGTGCCCCCTGAGGTGTGGCACCCAACTCAGTTGCACAGGCCAAAGGGAGGAGAAGGTTCACTAAACATATCTTTCAAAGAACAACCCAATCTATACATACTCATATGAAGACTGGATTTTTTTTTTCACAACAGTATGAGATTGTTGCGTTCTGTCTGTTTTGAGATCTGCCACAACCCCTGCAACTCCCTTTTGGATCCTTTCATGCAGATGTGCTCCCTGGCTGGATTTCTCCCCTCAGCTTGTGTTTGCACTGTTGATTATTGCAAATCAACCTCACATATGTATGCTTTTTCATGTAACTCCTGCGGTTTGTGCACATCCTTTCTAGTTCTAGCTCTGCCCTCCGATGTGCCCACAGACGCTCCATAGCTTGTTGTCATAGCAAACGTAATGAATAAATACTGTAATTGCATTACTTTAAAATCACTGCTAACTCAAACCCTACAATACACAGTAAAAAGCACAGAAAATAGAACCCTCTGATATATCACTGCTGGCATCTAAATTTCTAACAGCTAGCTTAAAGGAATGATTTCTTAGTCTCTGTGTTCTGCCGTGGCAAAGTGCTTGGGCCATGATGGAAAGTTCTTCTGGTCTCAGTAAACTCAGGAAGGGGGAATCACTGCTCCCAGTGTCAACAGCATTCTCATGATCTCAAATAGCAGCTGATAAATGCAGATTGCTCAGGCCTCCTGAGTCCATGAGAACTTGAACTTAGAGGGAGCAGTGGGTACAGTGAACAAGCAGGTAACATTACCATGGAGAGATTTTACTATATAATTTCTTCATTGTTTACGGTATCATTTCTATCAAACCCACACAAAGCACAAGCTGTTCAGGCAAACAAAAAGTAAGTATTGCAACTGCCACTACCAGAAATGTTTGCTACACCTCACATTTCAGGAGAAAACTCCTAGACTGGATGCTTCAAAGAGCAGCAGGTTCCCATCAGAATGAGTTACTTGGCAGCTACAGCCAAGAGAACTTCTGTACCATGCTTCTTGGGGAACAATGCAGGACTGGAAAAGGCAAAATGGAACAAGCCATTTGTTTAATTTGTATACCATGGTTGTTATAAAAGTATAACAATCAGGTGGGAAAATGTCTCCAAAAGCATGAAATGAAGCAAAAAATGGTTAAAGAAAATGCAGGCTATGCACATCTTTCTCTGTTTTGTGCATCTTTTGTTTCCCACCTTTGTTCTCTCCTTCCTGTTCCTTTAAGCTTAGGCATAGTTGTTACTACATCACAGTGATGAGCATTCTTGAATTATCATTTCTTCACACTACCATGTCCTACATCACAGCCCTGTGCACAGTATCCAGGCAGTTCACTGCTGTCTGGCATTACTGTCCATCTCCAGACACGGCTCTCAGCTGTGGCTGCAATCAGCTGGGACAGCTCAGGGCTGCAGGCAGAAGTAGCTGCCAGCTCACATCTGGAGCCAGCTGATGGCTGCTCCAGTCAGCTAAAGGACTTGCTCCTCATTGCAGACTTCCAGCAGTGCCACTCACAGCCCATGACTTTTTGCAGTTCCCCTGCAAAGCCTCGGCACTGAAATGGAAAGAGATACATAAGGCTTGGTGCCAGCTCCTCTCTGCACTAAGAAAAACCTTTTATATCAGCTTTATCCGCCCAGTATACAGGCCTTTTATGATCCTGCATCAGCCAACCTATAGACCAAATGCTGGGCAAAGTACCATTGCATTCAAGACTTGCATTGAGGGAGTGAAAACAAAAATTTCTCCATTGCCTAATGTACAGCCAGGGAGGATAAACAACATAATTCAGCCTCACAAGGTCTCCTCTTCCAGACTTGGACAATAATCTAGTGGCAGTCAAGGAAAACTGGCAACAATCAAGAAGGCGTCTCCTGCCTCCCTATGGGAGCAGAGTGAGTAAGAAAGTTAAGCTGTGTTTTCCCATTTCTCCTAGTCTCTCCAAAGGCCATATCAAAAAGGGAGTAAGAAGCAAACAACTTGGTGAAGTGATCCTGCTGCAGAACATCTGTCTTTTCAAAAGCTTGAGTCAGCAAGCTGTGGAGCTTGGAGCACTTGGCTTGGAAGTACATTAACCCCACGGAAAAGCACGACAGTAGCAGAACCTCAGCATGCCACAGCAAGCTCCCCTCCACCACAGTACCTTGCTGCACTAGCAAAGTCCAGTGTCTGTGTTTCTGAAAAGCTGGACTCTGCAGTGTGGGAACACATGGAATGGAGGGAAGGCAGGAGGTGCAGGCAGGATGCAGAGCAGCCACAGTGGCACAGCCAGAGCAGCAATGGTGTCAGACCAGTGACCCAAGCAACCTGCTCAGGAAAGCAGGCTCTGACAGCAGCCAGCACCAGCTGCTTGAAAAAGTGGGAAATTATTTGCAAAGATGGCAAATGGGCGTCTGCTTTGCATTCAGTGGGATTCCTTTCGAAGGTCTGGGGTTTTTGCCTGAACAGTCTACCTGCACCCAAATATGTGTTGGCTGAGGTGTGTGTGCACTTGGTTTAAGAGGCTTTGGAAGTAGAAAAGAAAGATCTGTATTTGTATTATGATTCCACAATGCTCCAAACGTTGAAGTTAATTCAGTAAATAACAGGAAAATCCAGGGATCTACACCAAATTTCTTAAATCTCAGCCTTTCTGTGAGTCTCACTGGAAAAAACGGGTGATGCTCCTCATTTCATTGCTTCTTTCCACTTCTCCCTCCAACTCATAGGGGCTACTGCTGCCTCTTCAGCATCCAACTTAAGCACAGCATAGATTCAGCATACTGGTCTTACTGCCCCAGCTCTGTCCCTCCAGCATGCAAGCAGAGCTCTGCACTAGGCTATGGCTCAGGCAGAGAATACTCTGCTTCTTCCTGGAGTCCAGGTTTCCAACTCACTACATTTACAATCACATCTCGGATAACTGTAAATACTGTATTAAATGTTAGCTTCAACTATGCCCAGAATTTGATGGGTTTTATAAGCAATTTTCCTCTTCTTGTAACTACACTATTGAAACTGTTGTATGCTGGGAAGAAAAAAAAAAGAGAAAGGGCAGGCCCAAAAATGTTTAAAAATCTCACATTATGATGAAGCACAAAAATATTTTTATTTCATCAAAGCAAAGGATATGGCCTCAAACATTTGAATACTTTAGATTTCTGTACACAGTAGAGTAGGAAAAAATTAGCAAACAACTCAGGTACCTACAAACAAAGGACAGAAATGGGTCATGGCAGGTCAGATAGCTAAACCCAGCTCTTCAGGCCAAACTGATCTGAATTTAAATCAATGATGTTCAATTCTGTAATTTACAGCTTAGTAGCATCTCCCTCTGTAATGTCAAAATAGCAACTCAATGCATAGTCCAGTGCTTTCACGTTTCCCTAACGGAGTCATTCATGTGCTGAACAAAGCCTGAAAGAAGCCAGGCTAGGAGGGAAAAGTATGAATCTCACTAAATATTCAGTATTTAAAATGCAGGTCAGAGAACACAATTGAGTCTAATTAGAAAATTCAAATGGGACTGTGCATGTTAATGCACTTGCTCACTGCTTGGGTTCATTTCAAAGTGTTCCCACTTGATTGTCCTTGGAGACATTTGTGTTTGTATCTAACAAAGAAGATAAAAAATGACAGGAAATGTTTGTTCTGGGTGTATCTGTGTAAATCTGCTTTCAGCAAAGATGTTATTGCAGCCCTCCACTACAGCACTGAGTTCACCAGACAGGAATGGTTGGATATTACTGCTGCGTGAACCTTCTTCCCTGGAAAACCCCTTACTAAACTGCATCCGTAGCAAAATGTAGTTTCCAGGGCACTGGTGTTTGACTTTTAGAACTCTGGAAAATTTTGTCAAGATTTAGAGCAGTGACACAGATCCGTATCACAATCTGCCTGGAAATAATCAGGTTTTCAATTTCCAGCTGCAGTGCACACGGATGCTGCGTAAATGCACAGATGCAGTGATGATGTATTTACAAAATAAAACTTCACATGCTTTCATTTAGGATTATAAATAAAATTGCTTCTTGAAATCCCTCAGTGTAATAATAAACTCTAAGTGTGTGAAGCACAGTCCCCACTGAGGCTCATCAGCTGCTCCTGTTGGTGCTACTCAAACATGATTATAGTGAAACAAGTTGGGTAGCATTCCTCTAGATAAATTTTTCAAGCCCTTTGAAGTTTAGCCCTTCACTATCTGTTTTTCAAAAATTATCATTTAATATAAATCAGCCATTTTTATTGCTAGATTAAATATATTTTATAGAACCAAAAATAAAGACATGTTGTGCTTATGTTTCCTTCGGTTTATGGTTTTTGTGGAAAAAAAACATAGGGCACAAGTCAGAGATGAACCAAACATTATGAAATTTATTTAAGAAATTGTTTAGACTGCTTCAGGGCAGGACTGTCCTAAAGGGAGCTACTAGGGGATTATTGCCACTATCCTTATGAAGGATTGACCTCCTTCCTTGTCCTTCCTAAAGACATTATATGAAGTATATAGATACAGTTATAAGAAAAAAAGAAAATTAAATATTGACTGGAGGCACACAATGTTTGCAACAGACCTGAACAAACAGTCCAGTGGAAATGGTCCAAAAAGTCTGAATGTTTTCAGACTACTACTGTCTTTCTGTTGTGTTTGCAGTCCAAAAATTTCAATGCTAAACTAGTGCAGTGGTTCTCAAATTTTCCTCACAGACTTCCTTTCCTCCAGAGCGACCTGTGTTGACTAGAAGATCTCACTTCTGTTCGCAAGGTGCAATAACAGATGGAGGGCTGGAATCCCAGTGCTGGGGCACACAGTGAAGTGAATTGGAACCAAAACAGATTATGAACAGAAGATTACCTGTGTAGATGCTTGTTATTTCAGATGAATTAAATGCAACTAATAGCAAGTGGCAGCAAACACACATATAAACTAAGGTTGTTAACACCAAATATAGGATGTAAAGCATATTTTTGAAGGAATACTCAAGCCCATTTTAAAGCATTATCCACAGATATAGACATAAGAAAATGAACGAGTCACAGTAGCATAATGAGGTGAAGATCTGGAAGATATCCTGTTCTGTTTTTCAGGACTGTCTCAGGCTCAAGAACAAATGAAAAGCTGGAAACTCAACACAGAATTGTCCTGTGTTGTGTGACAGCTACCTATAAGGTGGCCAGTGTGTATACTACAAAAAGTCATATTTTGTGTTGCTTCAGGTGGGAAAATGCTGACTTAAGTGGTTGCTTATTGAAATAACTTAATATGCAGTTCACACACTTGGTCAAGAGTGGTGGATGTGGCTCATGCTCCTTAGTGTGACCCAGGTCCATGGGGCAGAGCCAAGGAGTCCATCCACAGTTCAGTGCTCACCACTGTCCTTCCCACAATCTGCACACTATGGAAGAAGCCATGGGGACCTTTCTGAGTTTCAGTCTCAGAGGATATTTTATCCTAGACTAGATCTGCTGCTGCTAAAAGCTGTTCCATGAGAGGCATTCCTGTTCCACACAGTCTGAGTGTACTCCAGACCTGTCTCAGTCTAAGACCCACTTCCAGCAGCTGTAGATGGGACTTGACAAAGGCCCAAGTCTCCATCCCATCTTCTTGCCCTTATTCTTTCTTGTGGTCGTCAACCAATCCCATGCCCACTTGAGGAGTCACCTGGGACACTGACATCCCAAACAACTCTTCCCAGGAGAGACTAGCAGAGCTGTGGCATCTCTCCAGTCACCTCTATGTGAAGAGCACACACTGCACTTCAGAGAAACAAAATGAAACATGGGACAACTGTTAACCACCTCATTTGAGTCAAACCTGACCCAAACAAAACCAGAACCTGCTTTTAAATCCTACAGCACCTAATTTGTGACTATTTGGCTTGAAGATGCCTGAATGCTTGTATTTGGTATAATGAGAGATGTTCCCCTTCCTGCCCTCAGCAAAATATCCTGAATTTCACTTTCCAGCAGTGCAACAGGAATTTGAGGGCTGCATTTTTCTTTCTGAAAGGGAAGACAAAAGCTACCAAGCATCTCTACTCCTTTGAACTTTGCAGACAAACTGAAAAAAAAAATAATCTCATTACTTGGGAGATATTTTACCTCCTGCAAAGGGTGAAACAGGCAAAGTGCAGAGATAGTTAAAACCCAGTCACCCTTCCTCCATCCTTGCAAACTCACTGGAGTCTAAAGCATTTCCAGAAATCTCCCACTGTGGGGAGCTACAGACCACAGTGCCCTCGAATCATCCAGACTAATAAAATTAAGGGGCTTTAATACAGCAGGTAGGAACTTCATGTCAGGGTTTCCTTCTGAAGAATGTGTAATAATTGCTGTGGTACACAGAGAGTCAAAGAGATGAGTACCTAGATGCCAGAACCAAGGTGGTCCTCTGAACAAAAGATTGGCAGGTCCCCTTTTTGAATGTCCCCATCTAAGCTGCAGGTAGCTGATGCCCTGAAGGAATGTGAGCTTTTCCCTCCTTCAGAAATACTTCTGGCTCTTTGTGTGCTGCTCCTGATAGAGGAAATCCCTTCCCAACACGCAGCAGGAGATCACTTTAGGCATGTGCACAGACAGCCAGCCTGCTATGCCAGCCAAAATAGGCTTTCTTAAATCCTGCACATTGACACCAGGTCATGAGCTGATGTCTAAGACAATTAGTAGAAAAACTCATGGCTGTAAACAGATGGCCCCATTTCACCTAGAAGAGAGCGATGAGAAAAACCAAATAACTGTCAGATGAACACTTGAATGAAGCAGGGCTAAGTAGCACAAAGATTTCAACATGAGCTAAACACAGAACTGAGAGCTTAAATCTGACACGAGCTTTTGGGTCCCAGCAAAAAGCCTCACACAGAAAGGAGTGACAATGCAACATAGAAAGCCATGGCAAAGTGACAGCCTGTCTGCCATAAGCAGATGAGAAGATGCTGCTCCTTAAGATAGCTGCAGGGCTGACTTGTATTTGAAGATTTAGCTCAAATACCCACTCACCTACAAGACTTTTGGGTGCACCAACACACTGACCTACCAAAAGGTCAAATTCTTAATAAGCATCAGAGTGAAGAAAGCACAAGAAACAGCCTGTTTTTCAAATTCCAGGCAGGACAAATCCACCCCATCAGCCATGGAGCAGTGTCTGGGGATGCCAAATTCAGCCCTGCTTGCGGCTGGACTTCAGCTGCCGGGCTGAATCTGATCCAGGCAGTTAAAGACAGTTGTTTTGGTTCACCCCTCACACACTCTCAAACTACTACCGTTTTTCAACCTTTTAGTCTATTCATACAAAAATTAAGACCTGGTACAAAGAACACAGGCCAGACAAATGGAAGTTGCTCCATTTGAAATTGCTAAGGAGAGAGGCCTCCCTTTCTGTCAGGGAGATTGAATCAATATCACTTATGGGGCTGCTTAAGTTGGTTTCTTTGGATTTAGAGCAGAGGCCACAAAAAGTATTCACAGATACTGCAGTGAAGACATTATGATCCACATAGCTTAACAGGCTGAACAAGAAAGTATTTTTCTGCAGCAGGTTATAGAAGAATAAAATTCTTCTTTCCTGTATTTTCACCGTATCTGCTGTATTTTCACACCATAACAGGGGGTGAGTTCTTAAAAGCGCAAGACCCGATGATTCAGCAGAAGCATTGGCAATATGCAACACACATAAAAAGAGGCTAAATTTCTATCAGTTCCTCCTTCTGCCTTATAGTCGCTCCTATCTCATAGCCTCTCCTACTCCCTGTGCTGTAGACCCTCTCATTTACCTCTCTCTGTGCATGTGATTATGGTAAATTATCTGGAGGCATCAATGTTGTGAAATTTTAGGAGTTTCAGTTTATACAAATGAAACAAAAATGGCCCAACAGCAAAGCTGCATTTAAATTTTTGTTTTTTACTTCAGAGAGGGTGAGCACCTTAGAAAAAAGAGGTTTATTTTAAATACCTGCAGAGTCTGGTGGACCACAGCACTGCAGCATCACAACACCAGTGCAAAGCCTCCCTCACACACTGGGGACTTAGAGTTTTATTGAGTAGATACAACCTAAAATAAGATAGCTGGATTTCTGGCAATAGCTGAGGAGCTTTTTAGTAAACAGTCTTAGGGAAAAGTTGATGAAAAGGAAACAACAAACACCCATTTTATAACATGCTGCAGTAATTCTGTTTTTTGAATTCTTCCTCTTCTTTCACAGCTTTGTGTTGAGTTGCCCTGCCTATATTAGACTCACAGAAGATACAGTATTTATACGCAGGATGGCCCCAAAGGCAGGAAACACGCGTGCAGAAGAACACACTAATTTCCCATTAATTTCAGCAGAACTGAAATCAGGCCAACATGAGGCCACAGCTTATGTCTCATTTGGGTTCTAACTACTGTAAGAAGTTTTCCTCTCAAGATTGTATACAGGCACATGCACAGCTGCTGAAGTGGATGCAGGTAGGAAGCACATTTACTGTGAAACTCTCCAAGAGTTAGAAAAAACAGTTGGCTAACAATATTTTTTTTCTCTCAATGGCAACATTTTACCACTATAGATACATAGCCCATAAATGAAAACCAGAATAAGAAGATATTAGAGATATACCACCTTTAAATCTTTTGTTAAAGCTGTTAAATTTTCAATGTTTCATACATTGGAAGCCTCCTATATTTTCATATCAAACATACATGGCCAAAGTGCATGAAAAGCAAAGTGACAACAAATCACAGACAAAATACAGTACAGGCAGCAGAATTCTAGATTTTAAGGTCCCTGCAGGAACTGCCTTTCTGAGAGAGATTTTGAATGCCTCTCTAATGTAAATTTAACATTCACAGTTCATGTTGAACATCTGTATTTTCAGCTTGAAAAGGAAACAAACCTTGGAACTGGCAGGACACAATCTTCTTATGCCTTCAGGAGAACACACTTAGGTGCAACAAAGCACCTGGAAGCACAGGATTCTGTAATAACAAAATCCTCCAAATAACACAAGGCAAGAGTAGGCAGGTGGGGGGAGTAATTTAGGACAGGACTCCGTGCCAAATCTGGCATATATATTAGTTTATTGTGTGTGAAGCATGAAATGCCTGCAGCAAGCTCCACATGGCAAATCCAACGAGATACATGTATGTTTAAACACACTGGGATTTCTGAATGTTGCAAACAGAGAAAATCAGTTTGAAGTCAGAAAAGATATGGCATCTTAGGATCCCAGGATAGTGTCAGTCAACAAAGGTCAGAGAAGCAGAGAGAAGCTCAGTCTAGAAGCAACATGAGGGAACAGTGTTCTCCCAGATGGAAAAGGAAGAGAAGAAAGAAATTTTCAACATATATATTTCATCAAGTCCTAAAGCAGAATTACTACTGAAAAGCCCAAAAGAGGAAGCCTAAAAAGACAGAGAAAGGAGGAAACACCACCGTGTCTACAGAAGGAAAAGTTTCACCTGAATGACCTCAGAGTACCCACAAGGTCAAGTCAGCTCCTTGGCAGAGCAGCCTCAGGTGGCTAGAAGAGGAGGCAGCTGCAGTGAGCCAAGACACTCCAACTGAAAAAGAAGGGTATTGACTAAATACCCCCTAGAAGGACTTTTTCTTATAATTTTCTTTTGTAGACATTCAAAGTAGTACGATTGTAGCCTATGATCATGTTGATGAGTTATGGCAGGTACTAAACAACTTCCCAGTGATCTGGAAGTTTTGGGGAACCTTTGGGACCAGCAAAGTGAATTGACAAATTCTCTCAGAAATAAGATAATTGGTTCTCTAAAGCTGGATCTACTCTTTATATTCTCCTGAAAGCAGCTGATTTAGGGACTGGTGGAACAACAGAGAGGTCTTCAGGTCTCTTCAGTGGGTGAGAATCCACTGCCTGAAGGCAAGGAGCAGGAGTGTAAATCAGTCGCTGACCCTGAAAACACTGTCTCATTCCATCATTCAGAAATTAATGTGGTTAAACTAAATGTCCTGGGAATAAGTAAGTCATTTGAAGGACACAGTATAAAACAGATGGTTTGGGTATTTGTGACTTTGGGTTGGTTTTTGAAATTATTAACTGGGTATCTTGCAATAATACACATTTCTGTGACCCCATGTGCAATGGTAGTGTGTTATTGATCTAAAAGCTGGTACGTGCTTCAGAGACCTAAATCTACCCAAGAGTCTTTACTTGTATCTTAATTACAGATGCATTGCCCTGGGACAAGACAAACATTTCTTTGCTCAGTGTGACCAACCTTCACAGTCTCATGATTACAAAATTTCATTTTTTTAGCAATTTTCATGGTCTTCAAACACAAGCATTTGCAATTATTGCATTATCTATATCAACACTATAATACATAAATTAAAATTACATAGTTAAGCTCACAATTTTGCCTAGCAGCATTTCCTGTTCAGTGATTCAGATCAGCGTGGGCTGATCCTTATTGGAATGCTTGAAACCCTTAATTGTATTGCACGTGAATACAAGAAGATTTTATGTTCATGGCAGTGATTTAGTGTCCACTCCTCTTTAATGAAGTCTTTTAAGTGATCCATGGAGAAAAAGTTAACAGCTTTAATACTTTGGCTTACAGGAGTCCCTTTATTGATCAGCACAAACCCCAATACTTCTGCCACAACTCTCATAGCCAATAAACATTAGCAGCAGTTGGTCTGGTTTGGAAATGAGTGCTGCTCTCCTTCTGGCAACAGTTTAAGGGCATAGTTTTCCCTTGAAATAGTGAGCCTAGTTCTCATTAAAGATCTGATTTTGATAGCAATTATCAGTAATACCTGGAGCAACTCCACTGATGTTAATAACACAACAATGGGGTAAAATCAAGCTAAGTGAAAATAAGGACTTGGGACCACAAGCAATAAAAGTTTTGCCTCTGCTTATATTGGATCCAAGCTTGCCCTAGCTGATCTAACTCTTGTGTATTCATAAAAAACAAGTATGTACAATGAGAGGTACTCAAGAAAAGCTGAAAAAGCACTCACTGGCATATTTTTTGCTGCTTCTAATCTTATAATCTTTTATTTACTCAGTGAATGCTTTCCCCTCCAATACAGACAAACTCAAAAATCACTTTCCACTTTCCTTTTTATTCTGGCAACATCTTTCAGAAGACTATAAACAATCTGGGGGCTTCATGATACACCTACATAAAAGAGCAAGAATTTAATGTCCTCACATTCCAATCTAAATGAACCCAGAGCCACTCTGCTCTGGACATAAAGCAGCAGGCTACTTTGGCAGTGACTAATGTGGCCACAGTCTTCTTAACAGGAACTATGTTATTACTGGCCAGTTTTCTAGCAGAAGCAAGTAAAGTCAAGTCTCTCTCTCTAGACCCATTTGCTTTGGTACAACTTGTGTCTTACAATAAATCCCCCAAGCAATACTCAGGAATTTGAGTATGGTGACTAATTTGGGAGTCTCATCCAGAAGCACTTTGTGTCTGACTTTTAGATACCAGGAGAAGACATAACTTCATCAATCTCTGGAGATGGCCAGGACTTCAGAAAAAAAATTAAACTGGAAAGACTGAAACCAATCAAATTAATTACATGTCTCAATTTTAGTCCTGAGAATTTAAGGAAAGCACTAAAAAGTGCAGATGGAACTTGTGACATTTCCAGTTCACTGTTTTAACTCCTGGGGATTTTCTTTCAGGAGATATCTCCTGAAAATTATATCCTATTTGGAAAACTAAAGTCATCTTTGTCCATCCTTTCCATGCCACTCACAATTTTGGAATCCAAATATGGTCAGTTGTTCCTTATATGAAGCCCAGCTGCCATCCTGGTGACCTTTGGTAGGACATCCTTTTTTGCAGTGCATTTATGAATGAGATGAGCAGAACAGATCTCAGCATAGATTCTTCTGGGACTTCACTGGTAACTCCATTCACCCTAAGCCATTGTTTCTTATTTTTCAATTACCGATTGTCCTGGGTTGTAGTGTAGGATGTACACAAAGTATTTATTCTATCACCATCTTCATGAACTGTTAAACCAAGTGGGGCAGTGTTCTAGTGTTCCCAAGCCCCTGCCTTTGGGCTGTCTTCTGCTAATGGCCCATCAATGCCTTGCCCATGACTCACAGGTAACTCCCTCCAGGAGTTATCTCTGTTTAATGGGCCATCAAGGACCCACTTTACACTCCTCATCCTATTGTGAGATGATCCACCCAGGGGGAGGAGCCAAGCATTCTCACCTGGATATAATCTGGGATTTGGAACAATGCAAGCAGCCCTTACCTACTGGATTCCCAGAGGACCAGAGCTACCAGACCTTTCTACAGGATCACTGCTTCAGGAAGAGCACCTCACCTGGACTGCTTCCACCATCCTGCTCAGGTTGTATTCTGACTCTGTCAGTGGTTCTTTGTGTTATTGCATTTATTTTATTTGATTTTTACCTTTTTACCTTTTTTCCTATTAAATTGTATTTCTGACTTGGAGCCTCTCGTTTTGCTTTCAAACCACAACACTGATATAACCATGTCAGGATCTTCCCTCTTCTATCACAATTGCTTCACCTCCAAAAAAGTCTTTGGCAAGGGCTGCCTCAAAAACTTATCAAAATCCATACAGACAATATCAATCAAACCAAAAACTACGTATTTGTTGATCCCTTCAGAGATATACAAAACAAGATGTTTACAACAGTCCTTAAAGAAGCCTATAGATTTTCCCTCAGTAGACTCAATTTCCTCAGCAGATGTCCCAGCATCTACTCATTCCATCCCTTTTTAGTCTCCGCTAATTTGCTGATGTTGCACGCCTGTAGCTCCCCACATTCCCTCAGAATGCTTTGAAGCTGGACATCCATCATCCACCTTGAGATCTTCACATACTGACAAAGTTTTAAGTAATGATACATTTTACTACAAGCAACACAGCTACTTCATGTGTGAGTTTCCTTACACCCTCAGGTGAGCACCGTTCTATTATCCACTGCACCATAACCTCCTCCACAGTGGCCTCAATATTGGACATATTCTCTCATGAATTTATCCCCAAATGCTCTGTCTGTCTCACCTGTTTCTTCAATAGTGAATAACAATGCAGATAATGAATTTGGCTTCTCTGCAATGGAGTGTGCATCATGTCCAGCTGCTCAGTTTTAAACTATGATCATAAAGTGATCCTACAGGCCCTGGTCAGCTTTTAGCTTTTGAGGATTTGAAAAACTAATTGGTTTGAGTCCTCTAGCTAATTGCTCCTTCTTTTTGCTTTATATTTTTGTATCTTTATATCTCCTTATGGAGATTAGAATCCTTTTCCTTCTCATCCTTTGGATATGTTTTTAGCTTTTTAAAAACTGTCTTCCTGTCATTTCTTAACCTAATTTACTTTGCTGTTTAGCCTGTATCTGCTCCCTTAGACCATTTCCTTTTTTTTTTCACCTTTGTTAGAGGGTGATATGTAAAAACAATTCTGGTGTGGTATTGCTCAGCAACCCCATATCTCCTCTAAGTGTTTAATTCTTTTAAAAATCCCTTTTTAATGTGCTTTGATCAATTTTCTTTATACACACACTTAAGCTTACAGAGCTGAGCATAATTGCAGTGGATGTTTGGCCTTTTTATTCTACAGGGACAGTGAATCTAATGAACACTGTAGTCACTGGTATGAGCTGCACTTAAAATGCAAAATTTTCAGATCTTACCTTAGCTTTTTTTTTTTTTTTTTTTTCTTTTTGTGGTGCACCCTGATTAGCTGCTGCAGGAAACAAACACTGACACTGTCTGCTGATTTCACCGCTGGGCAAATCTTAGACAAGATGTGAGGCAACAGCTATGGTGGTAACTGGATTTTCCACATACAAGAGTATTTTCTGCCCCTATGATCTCTGTGCATGCAGTTAGAGTCATATTCTGGTAGAAGAGACAATAGTAAGGATCTATGTTATTCTCTTCTTATTGAACATGAAATTTCAGCCCAGGTTGCACAGAATTCCTAACAATTCCTGCTACCAAATGTGATCTTTAAACTGTTCTGAATTTTTTTTTTTTTTGACTGATCTCAAGTGCTACAAATTCATGTCCAGACTTGCACCTAACAGTGAATTAAGTCCTTCCAGAAGGTGAGTGACACTCACACACACTCATTACTCACACAGTTACATGCTCACACACAGGTGATAGCAAAACATTGGAAGTAAAGTTGTTCTGGTCTCTCTTATTTCCAAAAGAAATATTTGACAGATTTTTCTGATGGCCTTTAAAGAAGGAATGGTCTACGTATAAATCTTTTTTTTTTTATTTTTTTTTTTTTTTTTAATTAATAGCAAAAAAGGAAAGAGTATGAAAAAATGTTGCAAAGTATGGATTAATTTTGTGTGGCAATGCTATTTGTAAGGATTTTATTTCGTGTTTGTGAGCAATGAGATGGCAGCAGCTATCTGTCTGCCTGGTTTTCACATACACACAGCAGATGCTATTCTCAGAATTATTTTTCCACATCCCTGTAGCAGTGTACTGAGCACATGGACTCTCATCTTGAGCAATGGCACGGATATTTGAAAACAAGTCAAGCCCTGGTTGCAAGTTTTAAATGAGCCAGAGACTTTTGTGCATGAGAACAAGTTCTCCAAGTACTTCTTGCCATCCAAGAGTGTATTTAAGTAATCTGTGAAGACCTACCTGGCAAAAACAATGTCCTTGCTCTTCTCTGCTTCAGAGATGCTGTATGGATGTGCACAGTTTTTTTTTAACTTTGAAAGCTTTATGCTGAGGAATAGGGAATGAGAAATAAACAACAATTCTCTTGGCACAAATTATAAAAAAATACACCTTCTGCCAAAAGTTGTAGTTTAATTTTGGTCTCACTTAAAAAAATAATCTTTACAGAATAAAATTCTACATTTTGCATCCCTTAGGCAGCAATAAAGTATCAATTAATGTCAAGCTAAATAAAAACAAACAAACCCATTTGGTTTTAATATCTAGAAATTAATAGCTAGAAATTAAAGTCTTCAACCCCTTAAGCTCCTGCCTTCAACCACAAGGACAGAGCTACTCTTCTTTGCTGTCCAGGTCAGCAGTGGAGGCAAAACTCCAAGGACAAAATTTACTGAAGTACAATCTCCTTCAGGAATATGAGTGTCACACAGTCACTGATGAATTTAGGTAGAAAGGGACCTCCAGTGATGATCTAGCCCTAGCCCTGCTCAGAGCAAGTCAGCTTGTTCAGGATCATGCCTTCTTTAGTGGTTTGCAAAAAACCAGATGGGTCTGACAGAGTGAAGTGTGACTGGAACACAGCACTGACCTAATAATTTAGAATTTAGAAACTTTTCAGAATAAAAGAGATGAAATCAGTAGAAAAATGAACATGGTTTATATGCCCATAGTAAACCAAGCTTTGCAGTGTGGGTTGTTTGTTTGTTTGTTTGTTTTAAACAAAATGACCAGGAACAGAGACAAGTAAAATATTTCTTGATGCCTAGACCTGGTATGCTGTGCAAGGTGACCCAAACCGGGCATGCCAGACTGCCTCATCCTCCTGAAGTTCTTCACTGACAGTCTCTGATGGAGCATCTGCATCCTTGTTCATCTGCCTGAAGGAACCAAAGCAAAATGACTCTTGATCTTTAATTGCGCCTCTCCCATTCCCTGATTCTCTCATGAGGCAGAGATCAACAGAACAGTGTTTCTCACTATTTGAATTAACCTAATTAGCACAGTGAGACCCCAGGACACACATGCTGTACAGATCTAAACAATGTAATTACAGGAATATTTTCATTTTAAGAATGTTTTTGTTTGCATATTACCTTTTGCCTCATTTTTCCTCAGATGAATTACTGAAAAGCTCATCTGATTGTGTTTACTGAGTGCCTGTAGAACCTTTGGAGGAGATTGGCTTTTGTTATTTAAATCTTATTTCCTCCTCTCCTGTTCTGTCTTTCTAAAAGAAAATAATCCAATTCTTTCCTCCTTCCACATTTTAAACTCCTTTTTCTTTATTCTACCTTCTTAAGTTTAAGCTATTAAAATAAAACCCCCTGCAATATGGTAACAGGAGGAAGAACAAAAACAGTAGGTAGGCTTTTATTTTACTTAGTGACAAAAAGTAAAACTTCTTAAAAAAGGCTAAACTAAAAACAAGTGAGTTTTAATACTTCATTTTTATTAGAATCTGGAAAACACAAAAGCCTTCCACGAAAAATTTTGAAAGATATTTTTGTAAGGGAAAAGGCTTTTAACAGCAAATAAATGAAATCCTCAAGTAAGCTCTCATCGTAGAACGTTTGGGATAGACCTTTTAGTAGGACCTGTAGGGACAGGACAAGGGATAATGGTTTTCTACTAAAAGAGGGTAAATTCAGGCTACGTATAAGAAAGAATTTTTTTGCAATGAGAGTGGAACTGGCCATCCCTGGAAACATTCAAGGCCAGGCTGGACAGGGCTCTGAGCAATGCTGATCATGGTGGGGGGGTTGGACTAGATGAACTTGAAAGGTCCCTTCCAACTCAAAATATTCTGTATTTCTATTTGTTCCTATTCACAAGGCACTGGGTTGACCCCTGGTTCAACACTATCAGCCTTACTGGAAAAGCTGTTCAATAATTTTCAGCTGATCCCCAACTTCCAATTGGACTTCAGGACAAAACAGCTCAGTTCCCTGCACTCTACCACAAATCAACAGAGACCTGCTGAAAAAATTCCAGGTCAAATTCCCTGGATGCAAGTGAGGTGAATTATGACAACCATAACACAGGCTCCAATAACAATCTGAAACAAAAAAAAAAGAAAAACATCCCAAACAGAAAACCCAACCACATTGCTGAATAAATAGCCAGGACAGATGAAAGAGCACAGACCCTGCAGGGCTTCCTGCAGTAGCAACTTGGAAGTAGATGACAGGAGAGCTGCTTAATGTACCTGGGGTACAAAAGTTGACAAAGCTACAAACAATGTGGTCAGGAAAGAATTTCAGAGCCACAGTTGAGAGGAATGCTTTAGCAGAGAGATGAGCACTCCTGGCCATGCCAGTCCTCACAGGCCTCTTTAAGGGCACACACTCATTCTGAGGACAATAAGAAGGCTGAGTCCACAGCTACCTTTACTCCCCTCAGGTTATCCTCATGTGTCATCTCCAGCATCATACTGGCAGACACCTCACTACAATTTTGAAGAAAGTCAAAGGCCTTTCCACCTCCATATTTCTCCAATTGGCAAAATTTTTTCTTGGTTCTTCACTTTCTTTCACATTCTTTGCAGAACTGAAGCCCAGTTTGAGATCCTTAGAGAAACTGTTCAGTGAATGAGAGGAGTGCCCAGTAAGATAAAGCAGATGGGATTGAGAGCAAGATGAGTTTTAGGATCTGCTCCTACAGCTCCACAGAGCATCCCTAGGGAGTTTCCACTGAGGCTGCAATAATGAACCTGCTGGTTTTGCATTCATTCTCTTTACAAGCTAATAATGAACCCTCAGAGCAGCGGATGACAGCAGCCTGTGACAACGTAGGTATGTATTTTAAATTAAAGCCAGGTTCAGAGCAAATAATTACATAAAATGGGCAAGGGCTGTTTCCTTAAGAAAAAGTGTTTTTTTACAGTGGTTTGTTTTTAAAGAAAATCAACACAAAAAAAAATCTGTTGTAAAGACCCTTATGGCTTATCCCTACAGCTTTACCAGCAGAGTTTACCCTTTCACAGAGCAATTTGTATTGAAATTCTATGCTATCAATTTATTAAATGCTTTGAGGCTGTAGAATATGTGCTTATGTGCTGCACTTGAAGTTACATTTTCAGATTATGGTAGTAATTTTAATTTCAGAACTATGTTTTAGATATTGCTTTAGAATTCATATTTCCTTATGAAATGAGAAACATTACTTTCTATAAATGCACACTTCAAATTCATTTTCTAGCTCTACTCCAACACACTAGGGCTTGTAAAAATCAAGTCTCCATCCTATTTTTGAATTTTTCACTCATTCACCATGAGAATGAGTTCTTAGCAGCTGACTGAGAACCAATTACTTCTTAAAAGATGTGCTAATTTTTGGTAATAATCTTGTGTGGTGTTTATTTTTATTTGTTGTTTGTTATTTTTTAACCTTGGTAAGATTCAAAACTAATCTGCTTTAAATGGAAATCATACTTCCTGACTCTTAGTATTATTCTCTTCCCTGTATACTGGCAAAAAAAACCCCAGTGTTGAGATTGAGGAGATCATAAACATCTGAGCATTAACAATGTACTATATTAACCAGAAAACTTGACAATAAAGAAGAGAGATCCATTCTATCTAGTTAGCCCCAGTAATTGCTCCCCAAGACCAAGAAATTGAATTAGTACATGTTGTCCTGCTTCAGAGCCTTCATTCCACCACCTCAAGGCCTTCATTAGTAATGCCTTCATTCCATCAGCACCTCGGGCTCTGAGACTCTCTAGATGTCTCTCCTGAAAAGTTGTTGGAAATCGTATTTCTCCTGGAGGGACAAAGAAATCTGTGATTATTCCCAGTCTCTTCTCAGAAAAGGGCAAGAGGACATCAAACAATTCTACCAAACCGCAGGTTCAAAATAAATGAAATATTTATTTATACAACTCTCAGTCATCTTAATCAACTCATTACATTGGATGTTATTTCTTTGAATATGGAGTTTAAAAGCATTTAACAAGCAGGAGGGAAAAAATACTTTGAAGGCTATTAAACGGAATTATTAAAGTTTGTAGGTCCCTGAGACAGATACTGCTGGTGGCAGGAAACACTGTTGCTGCTTGTTTGCTTTCCCCTATTTTTCCCTAGGCATCTGCTGCTGGCCACTCTAAGAATAGGGCATTGGCATAAACAGCCTGGTCTAGTTAAAGCCAAATGGACACATCGAAGGATTGAAATTATTAATCTACCTGAAATCCAGGGAAGGTAGGATATGAACAGCCATTTGCTTGGCGGGATACAAGAAGCCCCCACATTAGTTCAAGTTGCTCATGTTCTTTTTCATACTATTTCTTGCTGTGGGGTTCTCCACACATCTTCAGCACTGATGCTCCAAGCCCAATTCCTTGCAGAGCCAAGGCTCCTGCCGGGAGATCTTACCACACAGTTTGTGCAGAAACCAAAATTCTGCAACTACCAAGTAGTGGTTTGTAACAAGATCCCTTAAAAAGACAAAAGTATATTCTAATAGTTTATAAAGTACTGAAAACAGCATTAGGAATGACTTGAGTAGCTGGACCTTGTGGAACTGATTCTTAACACCAACACAAGATTGCACTTTCTGAACAGTAAACTTCACACTGGGGTGGTTATGATTCATGGCTGAACTGGATTTCCTAAAGACAGAGAACTGGGAATGAAGTTGGGGAACTTCTTCGATTTCTTCACTTTTATATTTTTCATTTCCAAACTATGGAACAGGGGAAAACAAATCAGAGGGTGGGTGGAGGGAGAACAGAATATAGTCAGCTTGACCAGCCAACTCTGCTGACAGAGCCAAGTATCATCCAGCATGTTATTGGCCAAAAAGCCTTACACTGACATACACTGACTGTATGGCTTGTGCAATTGAGCTACATGTAGTTACAGCCACAATAGCCAGGCATAAATGCTAAAATAAATCCAAACAAGGTATAGGTAGTGCTACAGAAATAGCAACCCTGACAGAGTGAAACAGATGTGAACGGCTTTAGATTAATAGGCTGTAAAGAAAAAAATGAAAGTGTTGTGTAATTTAAAACTCTTTGGAGGTTAACACCACTGTTAATGAAAGGGTCAAGAAGGAAATTTTACTCTATAAAGAGCAAGATTAAAAAGAAACTATGTCATCCAGTTGGTCTTTTTTTTTTTCCTGTATGTACACACACTCCTAAACATATCAAGGTGTTTCTCAAACTCCTGCTTGTGGGGCAACTCTCTGGCTGGGAAAGGTCTTCACAGAAAAGAAGCTGACTATGATCTGTGACTGGAAAGATCCTTTGGAACAACTATCCTTTGGAACAACAGCATAAACCCCATCACATGCTCTCTACTACTAACATGTTTACATCTACCCAGCTGGCAGTACTTAGAGAGTTTATGCAGACAGATAAGCAGTCAATACAAAAACCACGTCTCACAAGTTTGTGAAGTCAGAAATTAAGATGTATTGCTTCTGGAAAAACACTAAATATGCTTAAAAACTGAATGCTTTTCTGAAGTGCTGAAGCATGGCACAGATAAAATGTGAGCCATTCAGCTAGATCCCATCCCTGTGCCAGATCTGTCTGATATTTCAGACACAAGTCATCGCTTACTCCGGGGTTGATGAAGTACTACTTTTCAGAGGTCCATCAGACTACTTGCCTTGTATTTGGAACCTCTCCCACACAGGTATCTCTATGAGAAGCCTTTTATATGTACCTCAATCCCCCTAATCTTACAGGTGATGCAGCTAGGAGAACATTTCCTTCAAAGGCCAAAAACCCCTAAGAGAACTGGCAATCACCAGAAGTTGTGAGGCTTTAAGCAACCCTGTTCTAGAAAACAGACCTTATAAATGGGGTCTAGTTCTTCATTCCTCTCTAAAACAGCTACCTAATTTAGATGAGAAGCAACAAGCAAGACACCATGAACTCTTAGCGCAAATCAATTAAGAACCCAAGGTTTAAATGACATTATTAGAGAACCGAATGTTTTAAATAATAAAGTTTGAAAACTAAAAAATATCAATTCTCCTATGTAAAATTACCTGTAATTGCTTTCTCAGCTTTCATATTAATTATCATAATGAAAAAATAATCCAAGAGAGAAGTACTACCCTGGGGGAATGAAAAGCTTTCCAATTAGAAATGCCAGGCAAATGCATTAACCACTCTGCACTAACTATAAGTATTGCCATTCTCAGTCTCAGAATTATGAGCCCCTGGAATACATCTATCGTTGCCAATTAGCTTGGCAATGCAATACAGTCACGGATAAAAAAGTAACTGACAAGCTTTCAGGGTCACAAATTATTCTTCAAATACTGGAAATTTTTGCTTACTTTAGACCACTTAACCAAGCTATAATTTGTGGGTTTAATGCCTCATGATTCACCAACACTGAGGAAGCACAGAAGAAATATAATTTTCAAAGAATTTCTTAAAAATGTGGGTGGAAAATCCCTGTTTGCTGCACAAGAGGTCTTTGACTCTGCTGTGGATGAGCATAAAAACCCACAAGCAGCTGTCATACAGACCACACTGGCTTCACACTGAAAAGGTGCAGGCAGAGAGGTCTGAGCAAGTGGAGCTGCACTGACACTCAGTTGTTAGTGTCCTTTTCCATAATCTAAGCTTTTAGCCACAACTTTGTAAGTCCTATTAAAGCAAGGTGATGCCACCCCCGCCCCCAAAATTCCTAATTTTCATACCTTATTCCAAAGCAAACGAACAGAACTAACATCACAACTGAGTTACATAATCAAGAACAGTAAGGCAACGTGAAGTGCTTTGCATGTTTTGTATTTTAAGACTAGAATTAGATTCTGCTTCAAAAAGAAATTCTTCTTCTGTCCAAAAGTTCTTCACATAAGGACTCATGTCTCTAAGTAGAAAGAATGGAACAAAAGAAATGAAAACCTGGGGTCATCACTGATGTGGGATGAAAAAGAAACCCAACAAACTAAATCAAATAAACACAATACCCTCAAAATAAAACAATGTCATCAATGAAAAGTTTCCCTGGCTAAAAAAATGAAAGACTGTAAACCTCAGTTTGCATTTTGAGATTTAAAGGAAACTGGTAACCAAAAGTAAATTGTACTATTGTTAATATATCAAAAGTAGAATTGCACTTGCATAACAAATGATATTAAAAACAAGTGTAGGAGAATAATGAAATACATGTATATTGAAAGCTGTCATTACTACTATTGCATTTTACCTGTGAACCCATGATGTTCCCCAGTAACAGTAGATGCAAAACCTCTGCAGCAGTCAGTCCTGTTTATAGGACCAGTGATTCCTGGACTGGCCTTTTGGGAGTTACAAGGGTCACAGAGCAGACCCAGTTATAAAGACTCACTGTTACAAAGATTAAGGCTTTAGTAGTATGTAGATCCTGCAGCTGGCTTCGGTTGCTTATGCTGTTTATGCTTAATTTGTTAGTACAGATACTGCCTACATCTGATGGATGTCATTTGGGGTTTCTAGAGTTTTTACATCAGCAGGAATACAGTGCAACACAAAACTGAAAACAGACACATTCACAAAAGTGTTGACTGACATGTTCCCCTGAGACAGGGATGAACTTGAGCTACAAAGCCTGCATTAAGAAACTGTAATCAGATTACAAACGCAAACATTTAATTATGTCATTTAAACTAGTCCACATGGCAAAGTAGCCCAAAGTGGTTTTAAATGAGCATCAGGATGTCCTGATCAACTAGTATTCCAAAGAAGTCTGCTAGTGATCATAACACTGTTGGGAGCTGGCAGATTACTGGATATTGAGAAGGATAATACATCACATCACACTTGATTCTGATTGCAGAAGTGAAGCTACAGCTTTTCTGGATACCACACACATAAAACCTCCTATCACTTTCAAAAAGCTTATACCACCATTTCCCCAAGAGCTTATCTGCAATACCTGCCCTTCAAAACAGCACACCTCTTTCAGCACCTTGGTATCACCAAAACCTGATGTCTGATCAAGCACAAAATGAGGACAGAGAGGTATTTCTGAGGGAAATCTTAAGAAATCAAAGAAAATCAAGTGAAGACAAAGAGGCATTTCTAAGGGAAATTGTAATTTCAAATTTAAATCAGATGTTTTCCTGAACTCTTTCTCGATGTATCAGACGGCTAAGTAAACTGTGGGCAATTATGTTTGCATAAACTGTGGGTAAACATGCTTACATCCAGTGAATGGATTTGTTTGTAACAAAAAGCATCCAGATTGAAAAAATGGTTTCTCCATTCTTCCCTTGTTAGCTGATCACGTTTCCAGAAGAAGATAAAATCTTGCAAACCTTAAACTTGACTGGTAAATTCTCATCACATGTTTAAGTCCTCAAAAGCAGGAGAGATGCATACGTATCCATTTTATCTTTGCTTTCCTGAGACATATTGATAAAGTTAAAAAAACCTATCATCTCCTTGACTTTGGGATGGCACAAGATACCTACCTCTGTGCTAATGTGCTGCAAACTCAGAGAGCTACTGACAGAGAATGAGGAGGCAAAGTGCACTGTGCTGCAGCTATATGGTACTTTATACCTATAAACTGCATTATGCAGACTTCACTCCCTTCCCTCACCACTGTACAGGAGCAAGATTTTGTTTTAGTCATTTTGAGAGGATTATTTTTGCTTAAAGATATATAGAAAAGTAAACTAATTGGAAACAATTATATGTTATACAATATTTCAGAAACAGGAACACCACCTACTTCTACTTTCAAAATGCCAGGATCAAGACCTGTTTCATTGCTTGCCCATCCTGTTCACCCTCAAAAACTCTCCACAGGACACTACCAGGATGATCAGGCTGCTACAACTAAGAAAAGGTCTCAAGTACAGTCTATGTTTTACAGTACACTCCAACATATGCCTGTCTCCTGTGGGGCAGCAGATCCCAGTGAGGCTCAGGTATCTCCCCTCTCATGCATTTTTCAGTGACCTGATGCCAACAGACAGGACCACACACACCCCTTCCTGAAGAGGTTCGAACAGGACTTTCAGTTTCATGAACAAGATGAAGCTGAGCTGTTTTCCAAGACAAAAGGACAAAGAGAACCAGGAGCTGGGCTCCTCCAAACTAGCCCAAATACAGTATAGACACAGGCAAAACATCAAATCGCTTTAGTTATCAGACTTGCTTTTATTATAGGGCAGAGATTTTGTTTGTCGTCTCCTGATCTTGTACTCCTGATAACAAAATCCCCTCAGTTACATTAAAACTGTTTTCTGACACGTCATATTCAAAATAAGGTTGTATCAATAGCATGAAACATTTCACATTTTTCTCAGAAGTGTTTCAGACTCTTCACAGAATGCAGCTTCAGATCTGAAGTTATGCCTGCATTTCCAAAGCATTTCTATTCATGATCTACATCCAATATTAATAAAAGAAGAGCTCTAAAAGAGATAGCTTTTGCAAATACATCTAGAAGATATTATTCAAAGTTTTTACTGCTTCAAAGGAACATTTTTAGTTGTAAAATACAAAATATGGATTAACTCAAAGTAGATAAACACATCATTTGTAGACCACAGAATACACAAACTGAAGCTGATGTTCACCTAACAAAATGGTTACATGACAAAACACATTCAGTCTCTTAATTTCCCTGTTTGACATAAGGTACGGAGAGGCTTTTGAACATTCTTTAAAAATGACCATATGCTGAGAGGTCAGTGTGGTTTTAGTGTGATGTAGTTCCTGATGCATTGCAGATGGCAGCAGCAATGCCTCTGCCTGCATGACAATCAAAAGAGAATTTCAGAGTACAGCAGGAGTGAATCAGAACTTTGAATAAAGAGGCCAGATTCTGCCAAAATCCATGGTCTCAGCACAAGCATATGATTGCTTATGGGGGCGGGGAAAAGAGCAGTTTCAGAAAAATTTAATGTAAAATTCTACTTTGATAAGCATCACACTATGTATAAGTTGTTCAAATCTTATACTGTTGGGAGTATTTTCTATCTATGACAATCTTACTGCTGATTAGAATGTTATGTTAAATGCAAAGGGATGCCCCTGCAGTTGTACATTTTAAAGTCACTTCCTACTACATGCAAATATACAGAATTTCTATTACATTATGCTGGCCTCAGTCAAACTTCCTGCATAAAAGCTGCCCTGGTGCTTCTACAAGCATTTTTCTCTCCAGACAAAATAAGGCAGGCATTTCTGCAAAACTTGAGGTTACCTGAATAACTCAGAGATATTAAAAAAAGAAAAAAAGAAAAAAAGAAAAAAAAAAAAAAAAAAAAAAAAAAAGAAAAGAAAAGAAAAGAAAAGAAAAGAAAAGAAAAGAAAAAAAAGATTTGTTTTTCCTAAAAGCCAACAACTTCTAAGCTGTGTTTATGTTGGAACAACATTGCTAAGACTCAGCAAGAGGCAAACATTCTGGGTTTATTTTTATCTGTACTGAAAATCTATGCCTTGGAGTATTGTTTGTGCAGACCTAGGCATCCACATTCATATTATTCACCAATCTTTCTACCACTGAATTTTCTCATCAGATCTCAGAATCTGTGCATAATCCTGAACCTTCTATCTGGTATAAATCTTTCCAGCTGGATCAAGGAGACAAGATTCTGCATCCTGACTGTAACCAACTGTATCTAAGGATTTGAAGGATCAAACCCCAAACATTTACACAATGTTGCTGATTTGTTTTCTTTTCAAGAAATACATTGACTTTTGGCTTGCAAAGTGTCTGGTATGTAGAAGAGGGTCCAAGTTTGCCATGACTAAGGGTTTTATTCCTTTTATAATACTTTACAGGCAATGCTCACTGATCTTTGTTACTGATACACTTTGCTTTGCTTTCCCTAATTTTCCAAACCTAGGAACGAGAGAGCTGGGGCATGGGATTTCTGAATCAAAATAACAAATGTCTCAGAGTGTGTTCTTTCACACCAAAACAAAGTGAACCAAAATTTAATGTCTAACTGTTTGGGGAGCATGGTTTAGAAACATTTGCTCTCCATGGCTTGGGGGCAGATCCTGGCTAAACAAACACCCTTAATGTGTCTATTTTATCAATCATACCTCCATCTTACTGCTCAGTTACTGCATAGCACATGGGGAAGAGAGGTGAAACTCCTACACTAGCTTTAGAGAATCCAGGATCTAAATCCACTATAAGGGTCTGTCATACTGCTCCAGGATTTCTTCTTCCATGCATCCACTACACTTCTGCTTTTCCTTTTTCAAATTAAAGAAAGCGATCCAGTGAAAAAAATGCCATGTTTATGCTGGCTGAAGGCAGATGTATACGTTCAAAAGTGACTATGTTTTACTTCTCATTTATTTAATACAGCAAATGCCAACTGGAGACATCATAAGCTCTCTGAAGCTCATCCTGCAAGCTCATTTCAGTTTTGCAGTTGATTTTTTTCTTCCTGGTACTCATAAACACAGACAGATTATTGTCTTGTAGTTTTGCTTCTCTTCCCTCTGAATGCAGAGCAAAGTGCATCACCATTTGTTTACAACCCAGCTGTGCTCCTATAAATCCACTCCTCAGATGGGCGTTAGCCAGAAGACATCCAGAGTCTTACAGCAGTGGGATACTAAATCAAAAACCTATGCCCTAGTTCAGCAAAGCACTTTCTTAAACAATATGAAGCCAGTGAGGTTATAACTTCACTGCAAAGGCCTGTAAATACTCATTTGCTTCCCATAAAATTCAATCTGCTTTGGATCTAGTCCTAGACATTTTCTGGAAGGTGTCATTAAATAAAATGAGAGGAAAGCCAGGCCAATAATCTCTTGATTTCTTAGAAATCACTGGTTGTTACATCTGTCTCATCAGACACTTAAGCAGCAGTCACAGGGGGACCACACATCACACCCACTAGCCCACTCACTGGTCCATTAGCTTTAAGTGTAAGTATTCAGTCTATTTTAGTTCTCTCTTTGAATTACTATTTTAATTATGCAGACAAGGTAATAACCACAAGTTTACAGGTATTGGCATCTGTAACTTACACACACTGTGATTTGAAGTTTTGAACTGTAATGAAATAAAGCCAGAAATTTTAAGTGACTAAATTAAAAAAATAAAAATAAAAATAAATAAAAATTAAAAAAAAAATAATTAAAAAAAAAAAAAAAAAAAGAACTCTGGTAAACAGGATTAAAACAACCTCCTGTTGTAGAACAACAACAGCTGTGTATTAGCACCCACTTCCTTTGTGCACAGCTTTTGGGATATTTCACTAAATGTTTTTCATTTTATACAACAATGCACATTTGATGGCATGTATGGGATACAGCAGCTGATACATCATGTGTTTTTCTAACAGGCTGTGGTGGAGATTGTTTTTGCTACAGATAATAGATGCTACAATAAGACAACTCAGCAAACAGGTTTGCTGGCTGAATGGTAAGGGAATTTATTCTGAGAGACTCATGTTCACCTACAAATGTCCCATATCACCTTGGGCAAGCTAAATTCAGCTCCCCACTGAAGTACTCCAAAACTAAATGTAAATTATGACAACATGATGCCCCTAACTGCACAATCCTTTCTTGAATGCATATCAGTGATTCAGAAACTGTTCTGCATAACTGATAAGAAATGGGACCGAGTTCAAAAGTGATTGATATAAGGCAGCAGTGTGTTAGGGCTCCAGTAGCCTGAATGAATCTCATTAATGAAAAGCAGAAAGTGAATGATACATGCCATGAAAGTCCCAAGAATTAGGAATAGAAATAAGCCACAAATATTTCTCTCAGTCACATTGTTTTCTTTTCTCTTTTTTAAGTATTGATGTTCAAATCCAATAGTTTTTTTATATTTTGCCAAAATCTAGAAGCCACAGCTGGGGATTATGTGTCTAACCACAGCCTCATTGGACTGAAAAAGTAATCTGTGACTCCATTTTATGCTCAAGATGAAGAAAATTCTACATAAATGATGCATTCTAGCTAATTAAGATGATTCTTAATTTGCAGAGCAATAAGTAAGTACCTTTACAACTTCCAGTATACTTTCTCTTCACCTCTCATTTGTCCTCTCATTAAAATTAACAAACATGAATAGAGATGTTCTCCCTAAACAATGACCTCTGAGATCCATTCTCTCCTGTACAGGTATCTCAAGGCATTCCCTCTGTTTCTACCTAAATTTTCTGTTGGGGAAAAATTTAAGGATTTTGTCTGTTGCCCCATGATTTCCGAAAGTCCAGGAGCCAGCTCAGAGCTTTAGTCTCACATGATGAATTAGTCTGCAAGGGGACAGTAAATCCAATGCATCCCAAATATGATCAGCATCTGCATATGCACAGCCCTCAGTCTCACCTCTCCTAGCAGCATTCTTCTGCCTGGAGAGGAAGATGCAGTGCTTCCCCAAAGTAAAGGCTGAAGCCTATTTTCAAGATACATAAACCACTTTCCACAGTATAAAATTACTACAAATATAAAAGGAAAGAGGCTCACAGTACTTCAAGCCAATTTGGTTTGGGCCCCAAATCAGGGCTCACTGCAATCAGCTCAGAGTTTGAGAAAAATTTTCCAATACTAGGAAAATTAAAACCAGTGATGAACTGACCAGGTGACTCTTTTATCAACAAGTTTATGCCTCCTACAAGCACACTTGATACAGTACTGCAGTTCAGTTTGGTGCCAATCAGACATTGAGAAAGACTTGAGAACAGTTCCAGCTGCTCATTGTGTCCTAGCAGATCTGTAGCCACATTCACCACTGCTCTTCCCTGCTCCAGCACTGTGCTACATTTAAAGTCCTGTGAAAGGTTACAGTTATTCCCTGACAAAAAAACAGAACCCCAAAAGCTAAAAACATCTACTTTACTGAATTTGCTCTTTCTCAGGAAATATTAATTGAAAACTTCTTGCTCTGTGTTACAAATTGCAGCACAAATATTATGATTCTGTAAGTCAAACAAGATTAATATCCCTCTTTCCCTGCAGGAAATCCTAATAAATGCTGCAAGGGCTCCCAGCTTTGCAGGAAGTGAAACTGCTGGACTCTCATACTCTTATATTTGGCTTCAGTGGGAAACTCTTTTTGCAACTCTATCAAATACCAGTTACATTCCTACAAGGAAAACAGTCCAGCTGCCAGTCAGTAGGACATTCGACCTTGCAGAGAAACCTGAAAGGCACTTGTACAAAACAACAAGATCTGGTTACAGTTGCACTGTCACTGCCAATTCCATTAAAGCTTATCTTTACAATGTAATGAGCTTTCTAAAAGTGGCCAACACTAAACCCATTTTACAGCAGCAGCCAGAGTCTTGCTGCTGCTTTCCAGCGCCTTCCCATCACTTCCTTTCTATTTATATGAGAAATTACTTTGTTATCTTATAACTTCAAATACAGTTAGCATGCTAAATACAAAACAATTACTTGCCTCTAGGGAGAGTGGCCCAGTTTCAGCAAGCATGAGTCATGCATTCATTCTGCTTTCATAAACCCACCCCATTACCCCTGACCAGTGGATATTTGGAAGGTCACAGTTCAAAGGTACTTCTGTAAATTTTGTTAATTTACAAGAACTCTGCAGGGCAGCTTCAAGCTCTCCAAGGTATCTCACTTAGTGCCCTCATTTTTCCTCCAGCAGCTCTTGTGAAGAAGTCCAGCTCCTCTTGCCTGCATGCCAGAGGACAGTTTCTGGCTTTGGGAAGGTGCCACTGCACTGTTACTCCACAGCTCTTATGGAAGATGAATGAGTTTAGATAGACAACCCTAAAATAAAGAATACGAACATGCACTTTTGATTTTTAGGACACACAACTATGGGAGTAGCTGGAGCTTTCATGGGATTCTCTATCAGTATAAATTTATACTATTGATAAATTCCATTTTTACTTTGAGACTTTGGCTTAAACAATCAGTAAGGATTTTTTTACATATGCTTTCATTTTAATTACCATTTATTACCAGAACAAGATGATGAAATTTGATATACTCTACTACCTTTAATCTTAACAGTTTGCAATGAAAATGACCTTGTATCTTGAATGGTGCAGCTGCTTATTCCTAAATTCAAAAAAGGCTCAATGTAAAGTTGACTGAAGTTAACAGATCCCCTCCCAATGACTTAAGCCTATGCTGCCCCTTAGAAACCAAACAGCAATGCTCAGGCAGGACTCTGCTGTTGCAAGCATTTTTTCCCCCTAGACACAAGCCAGGAAAAGCTGCTGGCATCAGCACTCATGGAGTGAAAGGCATGTTCCACATCTCCTTCGAATAAATACTGCTCCACATTGCAACCTGGGCAAGTTACCAAACCTAAGAGGAATCTGCTGCACGCGTGCAATGAGCACCAAGTCACAGTGGTATGTGCACTGAAAATCCTCACAACTTGAGAAAAAAAAAATTCTTTTATTTTATCTTTACCTTTGAACAACTATTTCTGTGTTTGAATGTAATTTACAAGTTCATAAGCCACCAATGGCAGCCAATTCACTGGAGAGTATAAAGCAGCAGAAACTACAGAACAAGCCTCTCTGCATTAAGACCAGCAGTTAACTCCACTTGGAAAGTTTTCTGTAGAGTTGCCTACCTGAAGCACATGGTCACATCTATCATTGCTTTTCCTGGCTTTCACAGATCAAGCCACTGTATCTGTCAGGCACCAGGGGAAAAGAGAAATTTTCAATTCTTCTTCCCAATATCCTCATCACTTCAAATACTTTGGGATCCTCTCCCACAAACTGCGTCTATCTCACCCAGAAAACACCTGAACTGCTAAGATGCTCTAGTACAAGTGTCTTTTACACTTGTGCAACACTTTTCCCTAAAAGAGTAGTGCCTGTTGGAATTCAGACTTCACGCTCCACTACTGCAAATGACTTTCTCTTTCAGCAGGCTTGTTGGGGTTTTTTTGCTCAGTTTTAAAGAGGTTCTGTCATAGAAAAATAAAATCCAAAACAATGTGAGATACAATTTTTAGATTTTTTTTCCTTCCCCAGTAGTCAGATTTAGCATTTCAGCAAACAATTTTGTTGCTTTTCTCATTTAATGGCTGGATCTGGAACCCTTCATACAGTATTGAGGGAAAGAAGGGTCTCGACCCTCCAGTAATTGTGATCAAAGGACCTGATTTACAGAGGCAGTTGTTTTATTACAGAAATTAACTACAGACACAAGTTACAACATGAAGACATCAAATTCCCTGTGAGGTAGGAAATGACTAAAAGGGAGAAGTTTTGGACTTGGGTGGTGGTGGTGTTGCTTGGATATTTTTTGTTGGATTTTTCTTTCTTTGTTTATTGGACCAAGTGATCTGGCTGGGGATAAGAAAACCTGAGTTGCTGGAAGGGCTATGAACATGAAAATCCCTGGACTTCTCCCCTTCCCCCTCCAGATCCAATCATTAGGCACAATGAAACAAATTAGCTCTTGCTCTGGCCTCTGCCCTCCTTACCTGCTTAATAATCTGGACACTTCCAAAAAGAAAAGGATTTGTCAGTTTATTTATAATAATCAAAAAAAAAATGAAAATAATCATAGCTGAAATCACCTGCAGTTTTTACATCAAACCATTTAAATGAAGATTAAACAGAATTTAATAGTTTCCATAACAAATTTAACCACTAGGCAAAGGGACAATTTCATTAGCCCAGACAAAGAGAAAATGTTCAAGACATCTTTTCCAGGAGAACATAGCACTGTTGTTTTTTAAATAACCTAATTTTTTTCCAATATTTAGAAACACAATGAAGTCTTAACTACATGTTTTATGAGGCCGAACACAGTTAATCCATATGGACCTATAAAACAGACTTACCACGTTTTCAGCTAGACATACAGAACAGAATTCTCTAAGGTGTGTGGAGTCTTTTTTTATATATATATACAACAGAGAAATGTACTGAAAATCTGTTTCAGTTCTATGCGTCCACATGATGAAAAAGATTACATGTGCAACAGAGAGCTGCAAAGTAGAAAATGTTGATATGGAGAAAACTTTTGCATTAGCCTTATTTTCTTCATCAGAACCATAGTCTGCTCAGTTTCTGCCTTAGTTTTGTGTTTGGCAGCTGCAGAACTATAAAAAGCTTTGCCATTTAAAACTTTTTTAGAAGAACGATATTGTATTAGGTTGACAATACAGAAGTCATTTATCAAAATGTCACATTGTCTGAAGAGACAGATAGCAAGTGTCACCCCTGGGCCTCAAACAGGAGGTTAAAAAATTAAAAATATGCTCAACTTCTCCAGTAGAGCACATTATAAACTGAAAGTAGTCAAGTTTGCTGTTGTGCTAAGCCTTCTATTGAAAGAGAGGGAATTTCAGCAGTGTTTATTCTCCCTCAAGCACCAAGGCCTGTCTGACCTGCTCACAACAGCTCTAAAGCTAAGTCTGTCCCAAAAGAATTTATTTGGATGAGTGCTACAACAGCCTGTTCAAGGTTTGATAGCAGGTCAGTATTTCAGTGAGAAAAGGACAGAAAAATAAATAACAAAGGAAAAGAAAGAGACAAAGCAGAACTCAAACCAATTGACAAACCTAAAACACCCGCAGCAAAATCAGATTATCTACAGAACTGCATGTCATTTAATAAGAGAGAGGAGGAGGCAAGGCTTCTCCTCTGCAGGGCAGCATCCAGCTTTCAGCTACAGTAGCCATGTGCATTGGCAGCTTCCCTATCAAACTCGAGGCCCAAACACTGCCAGGGGCTGGGTGCTAGAAATGCCACAGTGCTGCCTGCATGGGGGGACATGGTGGCAGAGGCTCTCTTGGAAGTGAAGAATGAGTAAAACACCTAAAGTACAGGAGAGCTGCCAAAAGGTATGTTTGCACAGTATCTCACATCAGCCAGGCAAGTGAGGTAGGGCAGGAAGGTATATCAGTATCATTTATAGCAAATCAGAAAAAGAAAACTATCCCAAAGCCCTGGAGGGGCCCAAATACTGCAAAAAATTGTAACTGTCCTACCTTCAGCAAGGAGTATCAAGAGAGCACAATTACTCGTTAAAGAACAACCTTTCTCATCTCTGAATGAGGGTCAGTAACAGCACCAAGTGTTCCTCTGGAAGTGGCTGCTGCAGAAGCTAAAGAGGAATTCAACTTACATTCTCTTAATCCAAAATCAGGTCAAACGGAATTAATTCTAGGTCTAGTTTAGTTTAGCAAATACCAGATATAACACACTAAAACCAAAATCTCAGGAGTCAGAATCTGCCACACAGCATTACAAGGAGGCCAGACCCATCTCTAGCAGGTACCTTACTGCACGTCCAAACCATGTGAAAGCAAAACTGAGTCAGACTACAGCTCTTCACTTCATATTGGGGACCAGCACTGCCTTTCAGCACCTTCAGGTGAATCATCACTAACTCTGAGGAGCACCAATGACTCATCTCATCGTAGAGCAGCACAGTCTCTAACATCAGTGACATCTTATGTCGTGCTGCTTATGTGGGGCAATGCTTGGAGTGTGCCGAGGTCAGTGGAGCACACACTGCTCACCCCACACACAATATGCTCAGTCTTCCTGCCAACATCCACAGTGTTCCCAAAGTCATCAACCAGTAGCTTACCCCATATTTCAGTAGATGCAAGGAACAGAAATGTGAACAAGCTGCAATATTCAGCACTAAATCCATTCTGACTGCAACAATATCAATTTTCATATTCTTCACCAAAGAGCTTGTGTTACTTAAGTGCAAATTTTATTCAAGTGCCAGAAAAGCTTAGTCCATCCTGTGAAACCAGAGCTGCATTCATTCTTGGCTCTGCCTTACCAAACATGCCTGATGTAAGGATTAAGGCCTCTCCAAAAGAAAGGGCATGATAAAAAGAAAGCAATATAAGCAGCTGCCAAACTGATGAATTTCCTCAATTTAAAGGCAGTTTTAAAGGTATTTTTACAACATTTTCAGAAAACAGAAAGAAGCATTTTGTTCCAAAACAAATTTATTTTTATTAAAATCTTACACTGAGTGCAAGCATAAATTCAGCACTTATAAAAGCTGCCCAACCAATGCTTCCAAGACCTCTCAATCTCATTTATAAGGGCTGAAGGGAAAACAAGGACCAACATATTACAGGATTAGTACAGCACAGAGGGAGGCTCTGCATCAGCACCCCTCTCATCCCCACAGCAGCAAACATCCTATGCACTTCCAAGCTTTTCCATGGGAGCACTACTCCCAAAGCATTAGCAGCATCCCAAAGGGGAGAGTGACAGTGCTGGCAAGAGGTTATGCAGGCAGACAGGAAGGCAGATGGCTTCTTGGTTTGGCTGTGATAAGGGAGACAAACTGGCATTCAAGCTGGGGGAGCAAAGCACTTTTGCAGGCTGCTGCTAATACCAGAAGCACCAACAGATTTAGTTTGGGCCCAGTCTGCTGACCACACCATAATAACAAGTTCTTTGGCATCAAAATATTAGAAGATGTCCTTGCCAAAAGACAGTCTGGACTCGGAAAAATATATGATTGACACTAACACCAAGCAAATAAAAATGAAAATTCACATGCCAGGATGATGGCCAAAACAAATCTATCTGAACAATCGTATTTCCAGAACACCAGCACATTTTCCAAAATATGTGGCCAAATATTTTGGACTCACCTCCTTGGAGTTTGTTTCCAATTGAAGTCATGAGGGATACACATAACTTGGCTCGACTAATGGAGTACAAACATGTAAAAAGCCTCTCTGCTGTGGGCACCATCAAAGGCTCATCCCAATGCACAGTGCTCCAGCTCACTCTACACATTTCAACTCTGGAGTATTTAGAATCTGATTTGACAAAGTGTCATCTCTCAGCTGTAGTTTTACTTGGGTCTAAAGTAAACTTGCAGGGTTTGGCTATCAAAGTGTCTTGTTTGATACCCCTAGAAACACAATAGTACCATCAGGTCAGTTCATGTACATGAGCATCCTGTCTCCTGCAGCAGCCACAAGCTTTAAGAAGTGTAAATAACACAGATTAATAGGATACTCTTCTGCTGTACTCTCCCATCGTTTCATCATTTTCAGTCTGGGGACTTTCTAAGCCAGGTGTTTTTTTTAGAGTATTTAGTAACCCCAAGTGGATTTTTTTCCCCCCTAAATTAACTTGTCCAGTCTAAAATTTGTCCCCCAAAACTTGCTCAAATACTTACAGGCTCCTGAAAAAATATGAGGGGAACCTCTAAACTCTGCCCACCTCATATTCTTCCTTTGCAAAACATGAACAGATGGCAAGTTAACAAACGCTGGAAGCACACACCTCAAGCCCAGTGCATCACTCACTTGTTGCCGGTCTATCCAAACATAAAGCTAGCCAACTGAAAACTCCAGCTGCAATAAAACCTCCAGTTGTAAGAACATAACCTTGTGGATTAAGAGAGATTCACTACTTTGAAAACAATTCTGCCTCGATTTGATCTTGCCAACTAATTTCAGACACACTGTTCTCGTGTTCATTACTAAGTTTTTTAAAAGCCAATCATTTTCCAAATCCACCTAATTTTAGCCCTGTTTCACCGCAGCTGCCAAGTGCAGCCGTGTGCAAGATCACACAATTTGTTTCCCAGCTGCAGTGGGAAATTACTGACACTGTTCAAAGAACCCTCAGCTCAATTTCAATCCCTGCAAAGCTGAAGGACAAACAAGCTTTCTGCATTTTAATCATGTATAGAGCAATACATTCAAAAAACGCTGCAGAAACCCAGAGCAATTCTTTAAGCTTTGATTCTTACAGATCCAGACTAATAATTCTGTTCTGTTGGGGTGGGTTTTTTTGTTGGTATTTCATTATGACATTCCATGAAAAACAATGGAGAACATGCATGTACATCAGAAGAGTAGAGAGTAGTATCCAAATGTACTCAGAGACCACTAAGTTAGATCCTGCACTGCGCTTGCAGGAAATTTTAAAGGATTATCTCAACCCTTCAAATAGGGCAATATCCTGCCACTCTGAAAACAAATTATGACCTCCAGTGCTGCATCTGTTGGTGATGGCAGATGTCCAAGCAAGCAGGATTTATCTCAAAATTAGAACTTCCAGAAAGATACAAGAAGTGTCATCAACCTTCCAGTCAGATCTCATGAACAAAGCTACAGTCAATTTTGGCCATGACAAGATTGTTGAGTCCCCGCAGGTGTGTGGTCAAACTGGGAATTGTCCAGCTCAGCCTGTGTTTGTTCAAATACAGAAAAGGCATATGAATTTGACAGAGTCTCTGGAAAAACTGGGAATCATAAAAGGCACATCTGAGCCGAACAGAAGTGCACAAATCTTAAGAACTGACAGCAGTGTCAGAGAGAACACGACACGGCCTTGACCACACCAAACATGGCAGCTTTGATAAAGAAGGTAGTGGGTAAGGGAAGCCCCATCTTTCCTCCCAGCATCTGAGCATCAAATTAGTTTTTCACAAGGCTGAGGCCCCACAGTCCAGTTTTCATTGGATCACCACAGAGAACTCTTACCAGTGCTCTGTGGTTATCTGATACTGTTAACATTTTTAGGTTTTCCAATTTTGCGGTATTCAAGGTTGGGTAAAGAACTTCTTCATGAAGCACTTCATAAAAACATGTGAGAAGTTCTTCTTCACCCTCTTGTTATTTCTGAGACTCTTCAGACTCTTCAGTCAACTAAGAACAACCACTATTGCCTTTTAAAGCTGCAAGTATCTCTCACAAGAATGCTGATGTTTCCTAAGTCCTGTCCTTGGATTAAACATGGACTGTCACAATTCGCAACACAAGAAGAACAGTATTTGAATACTACAGCAGTAAGAAATGTAGTACATAGCAAACAAAGACCAAAGGGAAAAAACAACTGCAAATTTATTAAATCCATAACTAGTTTTCGGATTTATTTTTCTTCTTCTTCTCAGGCAGCTTTGGACACCAGGGGAACTTCTCAGAGGACAGCCTGCTTTTACTTTTACTAATATTTGGGATATTACAGAGGACCTGCCAGCAGCGGATTTTGAGTCTGCTTCTTCTTCAAAGCACCTTCAACCTAGTAAGCAAGCAAAGACTTGGATCAATAACCTCAGACTGTAAATCTGTCTGTAATTCTGCTGAAGGGACAGTGTTCTTCATTCAATAAATACCACACACTTCACAGCTTCACACTGACAGCTTAAACTTCACCCAAAAGCTATAAAACAGTTAGGGTATTGAATAAAGCAGCAAAACACTTGCTGCCCAAAGTCTCAGTTCTGAGTATTTTTTCAGAGGTTCTTGGAGAGATGTAAGGACTATTCCCTGCAGAGCTGCTTGCAATCAGTTAAAAATTTAGATTAAAGTGAGATCCACTGCAGAAAAACAGCAATAGTCTCATGCCTGTATTTAGTTACCCAAGGGGTAAAGAGCAATTGCTATATGAGGAGAGTACAACAGCTGAAAACCTGCTTAAATTAGGGATCCCTGATTTTGATTTACACCACTGCAGCACAGCAGACCAAAGGGCCACCAATCCCACGCTGACAACACATGAACTGCCTGAAACATACCTTTTCAGCTGAACACAGGTAACTCTTCAGAGGTTACAATAACTGTTAAGAGGCCCAGAGGAATGGAAGCCTGTTTAGAAAAGTCTGGAAAGAGTTCTTGAGTGTTTAATAATGATGGGTTACCTAGGTGAATACACAGGCAGTCCTTATCTCTTACCACAGATGTTAGCCAGTTCTGCCTTAACTTGGATGCTCTGCAAATGATTATCTCAGTGACTGCAAGGTTTGCACTCACTGAGGAACAAACAAACAGCAAATGCCCAGGCTGGCAACCAGCTGGGAGACTTCTCATGGCTAATTAAACACGGCACACTACAGTACTTTTTCCTCTAACAGGAACAGTTTTCTACCCTTCTCTCCACATGGACAAAAATTCTATTAATGTATCAAGAAAAATACCTTATTTCACAGGGAGGAGGGAAAACACTTAAGAAAAGCCTCAGTTCTGAAAAATATAAAACAGGTCATTAAAAATCCACTCTTGCATCAGCAAGAATCAGCTGTTTGTGTGTTATTATTGCATTACACAGGGGAAAGGTCAAAGTATTAATTTTTTAGTTCAACTCAATACACAGAAGAAAACTAGAATCATTATCTATGTCACTCTTTGTAACTATCATGAAGCACCCATCAAAACCTCTTAATGCCAACAAATTACTGTTATTTATGACCTAGTTGGCAGTTCCTTTTCTCTTTGGCCTTACAGGCAGGCACTGTATAATGACTCAAACCAGACTGCCTACAAAGTTGGTGCATATTCAGTAAAATCTCCAGTGTCATTGCATGCGTTGGTCCTTTGGGATGCACCTCTATGAATGCTGAAATGGTACCAGAAGATGCAGCCCAATGTACAGCATTAAACAAAGCAAAAGTGATCATCCAAAGGGTCTCCAGGCTGGAAGACAACAGAGGAAGCTCATGGACTGGATAACTGTGTACCAAGCATATGATAAACAGCCACAGCCCAATCAATCAACCAATCAATCAAACAATCAATTTCAATACCATGTTTAATACCTGCTTATTTCAGGTAAATAATGCACTTGTAGCTATTTCTAGTAATAGTAACATAAGAAACTAGAACTCAACATTCTTGACTCTGACATATTTGATCCCAAAATTGGCACCTGGATTTTTTTTTTTCCCTTCAAATTACAGAAAGACATAAAGAAGCAGTGTAGAGTTTATTTATGGGGTCTCACTTCACATGCTTTGTAGACTTTGCTGAAAACTTTCTCCAAAAGCATTTTTAAAAAATTCTTCTTATTATAACTGTATTGTTAATATTTCCACAGCATTGAAGACAAATACATCTTCAGCCTGGCGAGATGTTGCTTTGGTAGTGGAGCACACAGAGCTATGGATATGCTATGAAAGGAAGACTGAAAACAAGAACAGCCACACATGCTTGTTTTATCTTGAAGGCATAAATGACCCGTTTCACTGCTACATGCATAAAACAATAACTATCTATATAAATAACCCAGGTTATTTATATATATAAAAATAACCCAGGTTTCTTTATGAATTATTAAAAAACTATGGATAGTGATCTAATACCAATATCCAGCTATGACGGACAAAGACTCTCTAACAGTTTAAAGTTAGAAAGTGTATGTTTATTATGACTCCGGGCAGCGTGTGGGATCGCTCCCAAATACACACACACAATTTACAGATCATCACAGGGTCTTTTATGTACAGGAGTATTGAATACTCAAAACATAAATGCATATTTATAACTCTGGTACATCCCATTCTCCACTTTGCATGGTAATTAGCCCAAAAAGCCATTAAGCATGTATAGTTTGTTCTTTGAAATGGGTTGGTGGTCTTTTTTATAGGGTAGGGTCCTAAAATGATAAAGTAAGATGGGTCTTCCTCTCTTTGACTTTTTAACCTTTGACAGCTGAATCCTGTTTTCCAGGACTGTTTGATTTATGATTGTATCGTATTCACGGGGTCTATTGATTATTAAGGATGCAAAAGCCTAGTTTGACAGCTTCCCTGATTTATCAGTTCCTTCCGTGATTTATCAGTTCCTTCAGTCTGGCTTCTGTTAACAAAAGGGAAGTTTTAGCTCCCTTACCTCAGCGGTATTTATTTTAACTAAAGTCTTTAATTCTTCTAAATCAGTGCTTCAGTTATTGGACCTTAAGGAGAAGCCACGCTTTCTCCATTCCTGTTTTGTGTGCTTTCAGGCAAACAGCTCCAGCTCCCAGGGAAAGGCACTTCCCGGGCTCTCTCAGTGTCACTGCGGCAGCAGGGCGGGCTCAGGGGGGAGGCAGGTGCCCCATGCACAGGAGGCCGAGCCAGGACACCCATCGCACATCCCGTGCTCTGTTCAGTCAGCCCCCGGCTCCCCCTCCCCGGCCCTTCAGCCCCCTGGGGGTGTCACTGCCCCGGCCGCCCCCGGCCCCACACCTGCGCTCCGGGCCTTCCCCGCCCCGCCGCTCTCCCGGGCCCGGGCCGCGCACGCCCCGCCACAGGCACCCACCTTGTTCAGGTGCGGATTCCTGGTGATGTCGTAGCCTCGCTTCCTGATGTCGGGGGCGCGGCGGGGGCCGGCGCTGCCCGCCTGGGCGCTGCGGGCCCGGCTGAGGGCGGGCGGGAGCGGGAGCGGCCCCGGGCCGGCGCGCAGGGCCCGCAGCAGGCGGTGGGCGCAGACCCCGCCGCGCACCGGCACCATCGCTGCTCCTGACAACCCGCGGGGCTGGGCGGGCCCTGTCCAGGTGTGCGAAAGGAAACCCGGGAAGCGGATCCCGCGGCCGGGCCGCCTCCGTTACCTGTGGGGCTGAGCGGCGGCGCGGGGAGGGGGGGCCGCGCCGGGCCCGCCCCCGCGGGGACAGCGACACGCCCGGGCCAGGGACAGCGGGGGACAGCGACACACCCGGGCCAGGGACAGCGGGGGACAGCGACACACCCGGGCCCGGACCCGCCGGGGACAGCGACACACCCGGGCCAGGGACAGCGGGGGACAGCGACACACCCGGGCCTGGACCTGCCGGGACAGCGACACACCCGGGCCCGGACCCGCCGGGGACAGCGACACACCCGGGCCCGCCCCCGCGGGGACAGCGACACGGCCGGGCCCGGACCCGCCGGTGACAGCGGGGCTCGGGCAGCGCTGTCATCGCCCCCTCTGTGCCCGCATCCCCACCCCCTGAGCCGCCATAAGGGCTTTGGGTGGGCGCTGCAGCCCTGGAGACCCGGGACAAGGAGACGGAGCAGGACAGCGGAGCAAAGCTGCTCGGAGGGGTTGTCAATGCTAAAGGAGCATCTCCAAAGAGCTGTGCAGTCCAGGAGTGTGAACAAAACCGTGGTTAGTTAGGGATTTCAAGCCGCATGTAATTCCCTATGTGGAATTTATATACACTGTATATTGTACATATAATGTATTTACTATATAGGTAGATATACAATGCATATAACCTGTATTAGTTTATTTTGTAATTATATATTTACTGAAGAAGGCAGGTCCCAGCACCGCCTCCCCCCGCCCCCCCCACTTTTTCTTTTTTTCTCCTTTTTTTAGCTAAATGAACTCTTTTATCCTTTTAAATGGTGAAAACATCATTGCCACTACCATCACCACAACCACTTCCATGGAAAAAAACCAGTGCCCTGATTACCCTCTAAAACACCGGAAGATTCATGTACAATTTCATCTTAAGATCAACACTGCTTCTGTTCCTGCATCCCTCTCATGAAGTTCACCTCTACTTTGCTAGAGGGGCACTCTCCAGCCATCCCTCCATTAGTGTTGCTGTCTGCTGGTGTATTTTTAATTATGCTTTAATATATTTGTGGACAAATGATACAGTACATGCAGAAAGGAATAGACTGCAGAGCAAAAAGATTACTAGATGGATATGGTTGTTTTTCCTTGCCTTGCCTCTAGGCACTCAATAGAATAGACTGTTGCAATTTGATTCCACAACCTCGTGATTTCTCCCTAAAGAGCACATGGCTTCATGCATTGTTCTCTGTGTTCAGGATATTTACACCTCTGCTGTAGCAATGATTATATTCTAGCCTCATACTTGAGGACTATGGCAACTTAATAACTACTAGAACTATGTGGGAGGAAAGACTCCTGGAACTAGGGTTGTTTGTCTGGTCTTCAGGTCTTTCCTTGAAAAATTGGACATAAATAGAGACACACTTCTGAGGACACCCAGACATCATCACTGAGGCCAGAATATGATCAGGGAGATTGTTAGTGCATAGAACACACAAGAAGAAATATACCACTATTCCTACTCTTTTTTTCGGTGTAGCTATAAACTGGAAAAATCTAGAGATTTTGATCTCCTCAGGAACAATTTGCATAAAAGCCAAGTCAATATCATGCCAGCTTGCCAAAGCTTTCTCCTCCCATCAGCCAGTTGGTACACGAGGCACCGTGTCAGTACTCTGAGATCTTCCTGGCCTCCTCTGGACTTGGTTCAACAGGTCCACATCCTTCTTATGTTGGGGGCCTAGCACTGAATTCAGCATTCCAGGTGGAGTCTCATGAGAGTGGAGTAAAGGGGAAGAATCCCTTCCTTGACCTGCTGGTCACACTGCTTCTGATGCAGCCTTGGGAATGTAGGCAGGGCAGTGGAGAAATCGTTTGCGTTGGGCCACACAATAGGTGAAATGGCAAAGGTGGGAATTCCTACACAGCCCTTCTACAATGGACTGGCAAAAAGTGCAAACTGGGGAGTAAGGGAAGTGCTGTATCTGTAGTGTCTCATTTCTAAATGGGCTGCAGAAATGGCTGCATATGCGATCTCCCATTATTGACTGCTGAAGTTATTGGACAGGGCTATTTTTAACAAGGGCACAGGATTATAAGCATTTTTGGCTCATGCATACACTGCCACAAGAAGATATATACACATATGTATGCCTTTGACTTTATTGTTACTGTGTGGACTCTTTTGCATACTATATTTCCTTAATTTTAAAATTCTAGCTTATGTGCTTCTCAGAGCAGGGATGTATTATATATTTATAAGTGTAAAAATAAAATTTTCTCTGCAGCCACAAACTGTCTCCCTACTTTTGCGCAGCCACTGAATAGTGCCTTGCAGGGGCCATCTCATCTTTTACCTCCTATTGGCTGACAGTAGCCATCAAACTGACTTTTTCATCCTAGTGAGAAATAACTTACAAATGCTGTGCCTCTAAAATTTACCTGGCACTGCAAAATAGAGCTTGAATCTGATTTAGATTCATTATCTCCAAGCTGCAGAGTGCTTGCTGTCAGATGCACTTGGATGTAGTTCGTCTAATGTGCAAACCTCTCTTGAATGCCAATTGAATAAAAGTGATGGTCAAATTCTTGATTAAAAAACTAGAAAGAGCATTACAAAAAAAAAGCCATAAAAGCAATGGAATGCACACTTACATTCATCATTGAGGTCTTAGGATTTTTTTAAGCTATTTTTCAGCAGCAGGAAGGAAACAATGGTTTGTGGAATGGGATTCCATATACACTTGGGGATTTGAGAGTTGTTACAGAATGCAATTGAAATTACAAAGCATGTTACAAGACCCAATTTATTCCTCCAGTAATTTAAGAAACCTCTTTGTGCTGTGGCCTTACATTTAACAGTTTGGCATCTAATAGAATGCCAATGAAATACTCTTTAAGCTTTCCAGAGAATGAATCTCTGACACATAAAGCAGAATTGTATAGTGTCTATTCTTCTATGGCATTATCTTTCCTCTCACGAAATGAATTGAGCTGCAGTTATAAAGTTTCATTGTAGTGATTTTCAAATCAGATACCTTGACAATTCCTGGCATTGTGCAGCCATGTGTCCCCTGGTTTATTAGTTTTTGCACAGACTATATACCATTCAGACTGTTAATTTAAATTCATTGTGACATGAGAAGTCTAACACAACAGGAGTAATGAGTTTTGGTTGGGACCCCTCTACAACAAATAGTGGCCAGAAAAACTGTAAGTGCTATAGAAGAGTCTGGAGCCAACTGATTCACAGAGTCATGTAGATTCAAAAAGACTTAAAATCATCAGGTTCCAACTTTAACCTAACACTGCCAAGTCCACTATTAACCATGTCCCTACACACTACATCTTTGTGACTTTCAAATACCTTCAGAGATGGTGAGTGAACCACTTCCCTGGGCAGCCTATTCCAGCACTTGATCACTTTTTGGTGGAGATTTTTTTCCCTAATTTCTAATCTGAACCTTCCCCAGTGCAACTTGAGGCTGTTTCCTCTGGTCCTGTCACTTGTTACTTGGTAGAAGAGACTGACCCTACCTTACTACAGCTTTCTTTCAGGCAGTTGTAAAGAACAATAAGGTCCCCCCGAGCCTCTTTTTATCCAGGCTAAACACCCCCAGCTCTCTCAGCCACTCCTCATCAGACTTGTGCTCCAGAGCCTTCCCCAGCTCCGCTTCCCTTCTCCAGCCATGCCTCAGACCCTCAATGTCTTTTTGGTAGTGAGGGGCCCAAAACTAAACACAGGATTTGAGGTGAGGCCTCACCAGTGCCAAGTACAGGGAGACAATTGCTGCCCTGGTCCTACTGGGATTTGAAGACAGCACAGGGACCATTAACCCAACCTTCCCCAAGTGCAAGCAATTATATACTTGTTTATTCCACAAGGATTCACAAAAGTCTGTTTTGGATGGAGCAGCCACAGAACCCTTCTGTTCCCCTCTAGCAAACACAAGACCCAATGTTACAGACAGAATGCCACAGATGATTGCATGCTGCCATAAAATAGCAGATCCCTGCAATGGGAGAACAAGCCTCTCTGGTCTTAAAATCCTTATTACTGCAGCCTGTCCCATGCAGTAAATTTCAAAGTTTTTTAAAAAATATAAGTAGGGTTAATGCCACTGGGCTAACTCCATATTTTCTCATATACATTACAGATGGACAGACACGCAGACGATTCTTGTTCACGGTCACGTAGTCAGACAGTGATGGAGCTGGGAACAGGACTCATATATCCTGGCTGTCAGTCCCTTGCTTATTCTGTCTTCTGTCATTAGGCTGCCTTTGTCACAGCTTACTTCCTTGACGTATGCTCTCATGGTGTCATTCTGCAGCAGTGAGAGACTTCACTGTCATCCAGACAAAAAAACTCTGCAGTTATGCAATTAAGGCCTTAATCAGACTCCTGGACCTCCTTATTGGCTTTCGCTAATTTTTAGTGACAATTATGATGGTTTATTCTTACACCTCTTAAAATGAATAATGAGGATGGAAATAAACATACTTCGGTCAATAAATTCTCCTTTCCTCTCTAATACAAATGTTGTCTTTTTGTTGTTGCTATGTTGTTTTACTCCCATCTTACTACATATATCCTAAGCAGTGTAGTAACCCTGTAGAGCACATTCATGATCCTCAGTGTCCAAAGTCTGGAAGAAGACAGAACAGACAAGACAATGCACTGTTAAATGTCTCAATCAGTTTATAGCAATGTATAAGTATTTAATGTTGATTTCTTTTAAAAATAATTTTTTTCATCTATATAGGCTTCAAGCCTCTTGCTATAGAAGGTGGCAGAGATTTTACAGCTAGCTTCAATAAGACTTAAGTACTGCTATAGTCCAGCTATACATTTTAGCCATATTTTAAATTTTAAAATGGTAAATATATTTAAAAATATATGGTGCGAGAGTACATTTTTTCATCTATCACGATAATACTATTTTGCAGTAACATCATACATATCTAAACAGAAGGTTCTGAAGTAAAAAAAAAAGGTGAAAAATCTTTTTTTTTTAAGTCTGTTATTTGAAGGAGCACATCTGACTGACATCCAACTGGTAATGTGGCACAAGTCTGGACTATTACTTTTGCTAGAAAACTTTGAGCATTTGAAAGACTGAAATGATCACTAAAATGATGCCTCGTGAGACTTCCCAGGTTACAAAAAAAAAAAAAAAAAAAAAAGGTGTCCCAATAATATCTTGGAATATAAAAGGAGTCAAGGTGGTGATCAAAGACTCACACATGTGAATAGGAGCTGTTATACAAGCTACTGAGGGATAAAATGACTGTGTCAGCTGGTCCACCTGTGCACATCCTCACTTACTGCAGCTGTGAAGGCAATTCAAGGTGGGTTAGCTGTAAATGAAAGTGCACTACAGTGATCTAGTTCCCTTCAGCCTGACTGAGGCAAACACACTGACAGTTAAGGTGTTTTCAAATAGCTCCTATTTGCCATGATATGGAAACATGGAAACATGTACATGGACAGCTGATATGCAGCAAGTTAAACATGGCCACCAAAGTTTTAAAAGTCCTCTCTGGCTTTAAATCAATAAAATATTTATCTTCATACCACAGTCTGGTCAGAGCAGCTTTAAATAATAGTTTGCTGCCAAAAAAAGTGATTATAACATGTTTCTGAACAATATTTTTAAATTGTGTGAATTGCAATTAGCATTTGATCAGTTCAATAATTTCAGACTCATACAAGGGAAATATTTTTTCCTCATGAGGGTGGTGAAACACAGGAACAGACTGCTGAGAGAGGTGGTGGATGCCTGATCTCCATAAATATTCAAGGTCTGTTTGGCTGTGGCTCTGAGCAACCTGACCTAGTTGAAGGTATCCTTGATACAGCAAGTGTGACCCTATTAGATGGCTTTTAAAGGTTCCTTCCAATTCAGACTGTTCTATCATTTTATAATTCTATTTATTTTAGGTCATGTTCTGCCATTCCTAAGTCTTCCAGGGCAGTACAAGTCTTTATGATGAAAGGACAAAACTGTCTGCAAAGCTTTTAATCAGAGAGGATAGTTTTAGTTCATAAATGTATTAATTGGCGTCTTTGACAATGGGATTTTTAAATGTTTTAATTGTATGTGTGAAAATAGCTATTTTGAACATTGCAAAATGAGGAAAAAATACCAGGTTGAGCATAAGTGAACATTCTGAAAATTATTTCAGAACCAGGTAAACCTGGATATCATAAAACAAAAAAATCATGAAGAAACCTGCATGCCTACATGCAAAGCATTTTTTCACTCATCTTTACAACCAAGCAGTTGTCATCCCTTCATTTTTTGAATCTCATTCCTAGAAGACAAGGCTTACTAATGTTAGGTGGAGCACTCTCCAAGTGCTATATTTATATAGTGCTCTTTATACTCATCCCTATCCCAAAGGATATCTTCCTTAGTGGGCAAGTCTCCAATAAGAACTGTAGAGAGAGTGAGGACTGGAAGAATTCATCTGTTGAAGATTTCTCAGGTTCTTAGAGAAACTGATGCTGGTGTGCTACAAGATGCCCTTAGAAATCTGCTTTAACTTGACTGGCCTCTGTACAATTGTATTAGCTCTGCCATTAACAATCAGGAGCAATTAAATGAAACTACAGCCATGGCCTCCTGGTGAAACCATCTCATTAGTGCTGTATCCAAAGGCATGCCTCCTTTAAACTCTTCTGGAGAGGGGAAACGCCAGCACAAAATTTCCAAGTGATAACCAGTGCACTGAGGGCAGCAGCCTCTCACTGACCTTTGCTGTGCATCCAGTTATACATGGCAGAGCTCTTGAGAGCTCTATTGATGAAATACAGGCCTGATAAGCAAAGTAAACAGCTGAAAGTGAGAAGTAGCTCAAAAGGTCAGCCGCAGAACAGGTACAGATGTACTCAGCTGCTGGCACACTCTCCTACCTGGAGCAGAGCTCTCAATCTTGCTGTCATTTAGGAAAAACATGTGTAAAGTCAGTTTTGCAGGGTCCTATGCAATCATAAAATACTCTTTTTTAAAAAGTGACAGTCTTCAAATCATGTGGCATAAAACATGTTATTTATGTAAGTAAAGCAGAAATGTTTGCTGGTTTTCTCATTAAGTGCTCTTTTTTCGGCATTTCAAAGGTTTTCAAAATTTTTATCTGTTCATCAAACCTTAGTTAATTCTCTAACCTCCAACATAATCTTCCAAAAAGCCTTTGGGTCTGATTTTAGGAAATTTTGAGCCTCTTATGCATCTTAAAATAAATGAGGACTAGCATTTTTGAAGTCAATGGGCCTATATTTTTGACTGATGTAAAACAACATAGCTTTTGTTCCACATTTCTCTTATTTGCACATTAGCAGAAGCTTAGCAGCCTTCTATCACTGACTTTATCTCTTGATTCCAAACAAACAGCATTTCTCCTAAGTGCTTGTAGTTAGAAGTACATATTTATTGCAGAGACACGAAAACCAGAAAGTAGGAAATGAACACTTTAAAAGGCATTTAATAGAAGTACAGGAAAACTTGCACTGCTAAAAGTAAATTATTTTAGATGGTTCATTGAGAAAAATCTCTCAGATACTCTGCTGAGAAGATTTGACAGTTTGGGTAATACACTTTATTTCATGGAACCTGCATGCATGAGACAGCTGTAGAAAGGAATTTTAATCAGTGTGTTCATTTTCTAATCAAAGCTGCTGCCCATAATTAAAAACAGTGGCCAGCAAAGCTCCAGCTTTGCACTGAGGCTGCTGGGATTTGGGCAGACATGTGCTTCTGCTGACTCTGCTCTGAGAAATCAACTTCTGGCAAAGGAAGCGGACAGCAGCTGGCTCTGCTGATGTTGTAAACTTCTGCAGCACAAGTTGCCAGCCCTGTTTGTCAGAGAGGGGTGTTGTTGGCTTTTTTTTGTTAGTTTTTTTTTGTTTGTTTGGTTGTGGCTTTTTGTTGTTGTTTTTGTTTTGTTTTTTGTTTGTTTGTTTGTTTTTGTTTGTTTTTTAGAGAGGAGGGAGAAGACAGCAATTAAAACATTGAGCCAGGCAGAGATGAGTTTGGGTTGGTTTTTTTTTTTTTTTGCAAATAGACATTATTTAGGTCACAGTGGGAAATTGTGACATTGCAAAGAGGATGAATGAATTAGTAGGCATGTAAGAAGAGTCTCTACTTGTAGCTGTAATGTGGAAATGCTGCCAGCACATCATACAGGCTATTGGATCCATGCAGAAGTCTAGGAGGCTTCCAAAAGCTTTTTAACCCATGGAAAATGCCACATGTGAAAGTTAATGCTTTATGAATTGCCATTTAATACAAGGAGAAAACATAGATCGTTGTAATGGGGAATGTAATTTATGCCATAATGAATATTAAATGATGAGCTAATTTGTGTTGCTTCTAGATTAAGAGGGAAGGATATAGCAAACCACAGGCCCATCCCTAGGGAGCTCAGACTAACTCCACTAACAGCTATTGGCATGTGCCATGATGATGAACGAGCTCATTCTCCAGGGCTGAGTGGAGACAATCCATCACTGATACAGAGAAATCTGCCAGCAGCAAAGACTGCAGTGAGCCATTTATAACTGAGGAGACACTTCCCAGGAATCACAAAAGGCAATTTGATAACAAAATAACTTCACGTTTAAAACTCATGTCAAAAGCAATGTAAAACTCTGTTTCCCAGTATCACTAGAGACAGCAAAGGAAAGAATTGGAGGGGAGAAAGTTAGAGACATTCCAAGTCCAAAATGCCCACGCAAATTATAGATAATCTCGAAAATCTGAAGACCTGCTAAAATCCAAACATTTCCACAGGGTACATCACGCACCTCACAGTAGTGTGTGGGTGCACCGTATGCAGTAGTGCTTATTTCACTGAAATGGAGCTGTGAATGTCAACATGGACAACTCCTAAGAGCCCTCTCTTTTGTCACTACAGCAGAATATGTAAGAGTGCAGTGCAGGGAGCAGCTGAGGGTTAGTGGGACAGATTCTCAAAACTGAATCACCAGAATAATAAAGAGGAAATGGATACCATCTTTTTATCACAAGACAAACTATCACTTGCACAAGTGTCAAATTGCCTATGTGGTGTAATAAAAAATTGTATAACACAACAAAATGAATGAATGGACCTTTGAAACCCAAAATTATACAAAATGCTCCAAAGACATTACACGTTGCTTAACTGCTTAAAACAAGAGGGACAGTCTAAGATAGGTAAGCAGAGTCTAATCTTGAGCAAGCAGAGAAAGATATCACCAGAAGCCACTTTCTCCCATCCTGAGATAAGCACCTAAGAGGCTGTGAATCACCAGCTGGGAAGTCCCCCGACTCCTCTCATCCTAAAGAATGGAGGTGTATCTTCAAGCTGTAGTCTAATATTCAAACAGGCAAAGCAAATAAGGATTAACCCTTAGAATCCACCTGTAATGAGCCCAGTTTGTATGCCTTGTTCACTACAGTTTATAAACTGGCTATAAATAATTTATAAACAATTATTTTCCTCTCATTGAAGCTGGCTGCCGGTATTACTGTGTCTTCACATCAGTATTGCCTGGGAAAAGCTGAACTTTTCCTGCAGTGAGAGAAGGGTGTCTACTGACAGCTAACTCCCAGTTAGATGCTGTATCTGTAGCAGTGATACCTTGATAACTGAAGGATTAAATCTGAAAAAAAAAAAAGGTCTACGTGTGTGCTGGAAGGAAGGAGGGTGGAAGAGAAGATGAAATACAGAAGCAAAATTGCTTTGGAGTACTAAATGTGCTGGAGCCTCTGGTATGACAGTCTGTGTACCAACAGCCATAACAAAATAACTTGCCTGCCAGGCTTCTCCCCCGTCCCAGTACAGGCAGATACAAGAGATACAGAGACCTTCCCCTTCCCACTCACATTCTCTAAAACCTGGATGCATATTGACACTTGGCTGTATTTCAGAGTCTGTGTGAGTCACTGAGCAAGGGTTTATTACTCACTGCTGAGCAATAGCTCAGGAATGAGGAGCTCCGGGGTTCATGCGTCGGTGGTCACTATGTATGTGATGTTAAATAGGGCAGGTTTGCCTGGGAACCCTCCGAGTCATCCCTGGGAACCCTGAGAGTCATCTCTCTTTTCCTTTTATTTATTTAGTTAGTTAGTTGGTTTTCAACAGGGTTCAGGGACAGGGTGTTTCTGCTTTCTGGGTTATTTTGTTACCCGAGGGTGAGCAAGAAGACAAACTGTGCAAGAAAATGGATTTTATTCATTGTGGGAAAGTCAGTGTATACAGGGTAAAAAAAATGTGTTCCACATTCTCTCCACATGATGAATTTAAGATTCATGTGGAGATAAACCAAAAATACCCATGAAACAGCTTTGGTTTTTGCATTTCATTTCCACAGGAGATTCCCAGAGTTGTTTGTTTGAAATAAACAACATAAAAGGAGACCCTTTGCCCACTCTCTGATGTGAAGCAATTAATGGCTGGATCAGCATTTCCACTCTTAATTCTACTTTTCATATGGTTTGTTTTAAAAATTTGCTCCAGTCATGAACTTATCATGTAATAACACTTTGCATTTAGAAAAGTCTTTCATCTGAACAGCACAAAGTGCTTTGAAAATATTAGTCAGTTAGTATTCACACTAGCATGGGAAATGCAGGCTTTTGTTTTCCAAGAGAAACTGAGGCATTTGGGGTGAGACACCCTGGTGACATTTTGTATGATGATATGACAGAGTATCAGAAACCCAGATTTCTGTTCATTAATTTTGATAATCACTTGAACTCATCACTCTTTTGATGTTCTACTTAAAGACAACCTTTTTCATTTTCATACTAAGAAGAAATTATAAACAGCTACTTCACTAAATTATTTCTACATGGCTAGATGTAGGTTTTGGATATGAGGTAATAAAAAATAATAGATTGTAAAAAATATCTTGTATGTATAATCCTCATGAATGATTGTAAGACTTCATTGATGAAACAGAGGAAGACACCTGCTGTCAATCTGCACTCATCTTATGGCTGTTGAGCATCAAATATTAGCAGCACACTACATCTGCACTGCAGCAGAGCCTGCAACTAATAATGCAGATGGGAGGAGGAACTATAAATTATATTTATCTGGGACAAAAATTGCCCTTGGTCTCATGATCACTGAGAATCTAGATGGGGTTAAGTCCAGGTAATTTAGACAACTAATTGACACTCAAAATTTCTAAAACTGAGTATAACAGTTCTTGCCCATTACAGGCTGGGTGCCATTTCCAAAGGCACTTCCCTTTTTTTCATTGACCATACAGACCATGTGGGTTGTGAGGTTCTGACTTTTAAAACATTACTTCTTATCTGTATACAATTCAGGATACCACTTGGTTGCTTCCGTTAGGCAGATTGGATGCACATCCCTTATGATGTTCTGCAAAAATTGCAGTGGGACCTACAATGCCTAAGTCTCTCCTACTGAAGCATTTAGGACTTCCTTAAGGATCTCCCAGCCCAGTTTTTGGAGCTGATCTTCTCCATGAGAATGTCTAAGTTCACAACACAGTACAGCCAAACAACATGTGAAAATCTTTTTTTTTTACAGCATAGGAAGCAACTCCAAACTATCATTTTTTTTCTTTTTTTGCTCATTTTGCTTAGGTAGAACAGCTCTAAGATGTTCTGCACTGTGGCAGACAAGATTACCCAACCATACCTGCATGATGTGACACCCACCCTGTGGGTGCTATGTGTATTATGGGAATGACCTATTAAGAAATAAGTCAGAAATTACCCTTGTCCTTTACAAACTTGCTTCCTGACTTGTAGAAGATTGCAGAAAGTGGTTGTATAACACAATCAGGAGAAAGGGAGGAAAGAAAAGAAATTTTATAGGAGCCCACAGGATTACACAGCTCTATTGAATGCAGAAACAAGTAGTTTCAAGTCAAGTAGTCATAAAAGAGTGAAGTATATGAAGGAGGCATAAAATTGATGAAAGGTAGATGAGATGCCTCTCCTGACCATCTGCCCACTCACAAGCTGGAACAGCTTGGCACAAAAAGAACTGGAGCTGGACTATTGAGGACTTAACAATCTCCCAAGTCACAGAATTTACAAAATTAATGTGGACAGTGGCACTCTGATATACTACTTGGTTTGTGACATTCAGTTTGACCTTGATATCCTATTTTGGAACAAGACAATGCCATTACCTTAGCTGAGAAACAAGAGCCCTGGAAAGAAAACTATAGTGGGTTCCATTTGAGGTACTGCAGAGAGAAGCGTGGAGGGAGGAGGTAAGTCCTTATTAGTCCTGTTAATTCTATTTCTCTTTTGGAACATGCTTTTCCACCAGTTACAACAATTGATCGATTTTCAGTAGTCAAGGACCACCATATCTGCTCCTCTCATGGTCCAATCTGCAATGCAGAGATTAATTACTCGTTTTACACTTAATTGCATAACTAAGAACAAAAACAATCAGCATATCAGTAAGTTTCTGTCCAAATGAATAAATTTAAACTTTGTTTTAACCATGGTTGGCAGGGACCTCAAGGATCATCTGGTCCAACCTGTTCAAATCCCCTGAAGACTATAATTCCAAAGTCTGCATATAAACTGGTTCCCTGACCTTTATCGGGAGAAAATGTATTTCAGCTTTAACTCTGGAGAGGCAAAGGTAAGGAACTTGTGTGACTGCTAATAAGCTATGCAGCACACTATATTCTGGGAGGATTGCAGAGTCATGCATTACCCTCATGACTCTTAAGAGAGAGTGACAGTCCTGCTCCACAGTGTATTGATCACCAGAGCAGCTGCCAAACAAAACAGCAGTGACACATCAAATATACATTGAACTTGGCTCTGTTTCTCACAGTGTCTTGTTCCAGGGTTTGTAACTGAACAACTTGAAGCATGAAATGGTCCTATTTGCTTTAGCTGTGTGTTCCTTCTGGGCAGCTCTCTGTAACTATGGTGTCAAAATGTTTCCCATCTTCTGACACATAGTTCTTGCTCCAGTCTCCTGTGATTCCCATTTTTTCAGAAAACAACCTGCACCATGACCGAACAGGGTCTTTTTTTGGATCACATGGGAAATGTGGGTCAAAACAGAGGAGTTTCACCTGCCCATCAAAATGGCCTAAGAGCAAAGCCATCTTTCAGTAGGTCCTCAGGTATAATCCTTTTTTCTGCCAAACTGTTACAGTGCTGAGTGCCATAGGTCTTCTAATTGCAAGTGCAGTAAATGCAAATAGAAATAATTCTTGTAGCCCTAAACAAGAAACTGGGGAAGCTGCATGCAGTAACGAGAGGTAACTCCAAACTGATGTATTGCACCGAGCATGGTGGCAGCAAAGGGATGGATGTAGGGATTGTAAGAGGAAGGCACATCCCTGCTGCAGACAGGCTTAGAATTTCATTTTGTGTGGAAGCTTATGTTGCGGCTTCTCTTCTTTTTTCCTTTTTGATTAATCTAGGGCCATTATTGGTGGTATAAATTCCTTTTAACAGATTGTTTAGGGCATGGCCCACTGTGATCAAGGGCAGCACATTCAGTCCCTGTCATTAAACAGCACTTCCTTTAATCCCCAGAGGTGAATGACGTTACATACTTTTACGATGTGGCAAGTACATATGGCAATGTGGGTTATGAGAGAGCGTTTTTTACAGGCATGAATGCAAACTTACAAAACTGTTCTGAGCAAGGTCAGAATAATTCATGATACATATTTTGACTCAGCTTGAGGATCATCAGCAAAACCTGCATACAGAAAATAGAGGACCAGACAAATAAAAAAATCTAATAATTTGTTACGATTTGGTTTAAGAGCCCTTTCAGCTGCTCTTTTCTCATACCAATAAACACTGGCCATTACCTGCCCATGTATCTTTTTTTAGCTTGCCATGAACCACACCTCAGAAAAGACAAGAAAGCTTTAGAGGAACTTTCTGCAAGGGCACATAGTGATAGGACAAGGGGGAATAGTTTTAAGCTGAGCAAGGCCAGGTTTAGATTAGATATTAGGAAATTCTTTACTGTGAGGGTGGTGAGGCACTGGCACAGGTTGACCAGAGAATTGTGGATGTCCCACCCCGGAAGTGTTCAAGACCAGGCTAGATGGGATTTTGAGCAACCTGGTGAAGTGAAAGGGTCCTTGCCCATGTGTAAAGACTTAGAGACCACAGATGCCTGTCTCAAACACTGTGAAGGCCACAGAAAGACTTTTCCTGACACTGTTTTACACCACAGCAAGACAGACTCTGAGCTTCAGAAGGCTAAAAATTACTCTTTTATTTTTGGGATGTGTCTCCCTTATGTACTATTTTACATAGACCAATCTGATTGGTGACACAAAGGCAAACCTCTTCACTCACATTGGTCAGACCAGAGTGACATCAAGAAATCCCTCCTAGGAAAAGGAATGAATAACAAAGCACAATTTACAAAAACATGTCTCCTGTTTACAGAAAATTCCATGGGAAAAGAATTTCAGAAAACCAAAACATCTCAGGCATGAAACCAGGGCTACATTTGTCATGAGATAAGTACAGAAGGATGGCACTAACTCCAATCTTGGTGGAGGTGAGATCTAGGTAGCACATCCTGGGTAACGCACCCAGACAAAAATTTACACTGTGGAAAACTGTATAAAGAAGTAACTGCTTGTAGGCATATCACTGGTCAGACAAAGATCACTCCAAGTTGTGGGATTGATGCCATCTGTGATCACCAAAGACAACCAAACCCCCCTGAATATACTTGGAACCTGGACTGTAAGTTAAGCCACCACAGCAGGAATCTGAGCTAAGATAAAGGTGGTACTATTGTCTTGGGTGTTATCTCAGACTTAGGGGAAGATTAACAAAGCTGGGGGAGAAGAATGTATCACTGATAATGGACACAAAAATTGCAGAATTTATGGCACACTTGGAAAGCCAACTCAGCTGAAGTCAGCTTGGATGGGGTAAAAGGTAGTTCTAGCAGAGGGAGATTGAGACCACCAGCTCACAGACCCGCAACCCAAGAAACCACTGAACTCAAAAAAAGAGAAAGACAAATGGGAATGTGGGTAATTAGCATTAGAAGTGGAGTAATTAGCATTAGAAGTGAGGGAATAATTTACCCAATAGAATAAGACTGTGTAGCCAATGAGAATTAATTTCTTTGTTTGCTAAGGTGTATAAAGGGTGAAAAGTTTTAAAGGACCTTCACCACCAAGAAATTCAGGGTGAAGAACGATGAACAGAACAGGATGCTGCTGGATGCATGGGTTGAGACTATCTGCTGTTTGATCCTTCTCTTTCTTCTCACTCTTCTATTTCTTTCTCTCTCTACACCTCACATTTATTGTTAAACAAAATTGTATTATTGACTTCCATATATGGTCTTGTTTGCATCTTAATTCAGGCATCTCTCAGTAGCTGGATCTTAATACCATGGCAGGGAGTTTGAAGCTAGATGATTTTTAACAACCCAATCCAAAACCATTGTATGGTTCTATATGGGAAGGATGTTTGTGTAGGCACTCAGTGGTCTATAAGAACCAAGCCAGATCTGCTGTTTTATATCCACACCCAGAGGATTTACATTGGAATCACTTCTCTGTGTCAACAGTTAGTTTCAAAGCACAGTCTTGTTTATAAACTATTCCTTTTTAAAGCCAATTCCAGAACATTAAATGTCTCTGGGTAGTTTTAACTATTGTTTTATTTGTCTGATAAGAGTCCTATTTGAATATTTGAGACTTATCCTGGGGAGCACACTAACAGGATATGGTCACATCAACATCTGACTGGAAGGTTCACTAGCCATGAACTTACAAAACCTCAGCTATTTTGTGGAAACAGCCCTTTGCACGCTTGATCCCCTGGCGCCAGGGAACAACCTCCCTGGATCAGGCCACATTGACCATGGAGTATGCTCCAGCAGTTACCAGGATGCTCCAGCAGCCACCGGATGCTCTGTGAACCCACATCCCAATTAACCCCTCAAGAACCTGTTCACAGGCCTAACCACGAGACATTTAATCTGCAACATGCAATAACAGGGACTCTTCAGCATCAGGTAGAGAATGTTCTTGTTATGTGAGAGATTTTGGATGTTAACAGAGGGTGGGAGCAACGGTTTTGCCAGTGAGTGGGTTTTGAGACAACCTTTAAAGGAAAAGAAGATTCTTAGAGTGCTGAAAGCCTAAAAAGCAAGGATTTTTTCCCCTCCAAATAACAAACAAAGCTGAGACCACATAGTCTGCCCATCCTGAGTCCCTGGGATACTGGAGGGAGATGATGAGTGATTAGAAACAGCTGAAATATTGTTTTAAACCTCTATTAATTAATCCTGTAGCAATCCCACTGTCTTCAGAACTTCCTTTGACAGGAAATTTTCAATTCACTGAAGGCTGGAGACCATTTTTTTAATTTTTATTATTATATGTCAAAAACTTGTTTTGAAATTAATTTGTCAGACAGCCCTGTACCTACCAAATAACCCAGCAAACGTGAAGAACCACCACAGAGCATTGAACAACTCACTCCACCTATAGGAAACAGCCTGTTGTGCATAGACATCCCCCTGGGCAAGATCACATCTGAGTTCCCACTGCCAGGTATCCAGCTTGGCAGGACACAAACGTTTGGTTTCTAAAAACAAACCTGTGACAGCAGCAGGAGGCTGTGGTCTCCCACAACCAGTTTTAGTCGTCTTCCAAAGTTGGGGCTGGGAAGCAGCCCTTGAAGAGCTGCCAACAAGGAGAATTTTCCTGACTATCCTACAGGGCGAGTCTGCACCTCAGGATGTGTGTGTATGAATCTGTTATAAATACAACTGCAAAAATCGGATTAATAAATAAACAATTTATTATAAAAACAATCCCAATCACCGACAAAGAGAGAAACCACAAATAGGACATGCAGCACAGCGCTGGGTGGACAGGGGTCCGCACCCTAAGGTACAGATTTTCCCAAATCCACACGGAGCGGATCGCAGCCCGGGGTTTTATAGGGTTTTTCGTGTCCCGAGGCAAAACAGGTGTGGGGCATAGTCCAGCAAATAGTCCAAATGCATCTTTGAATGGGTTTCCTGGATTTGTCAAACTTTGCAAATTGTATTCCGGGAAGGTTCTTTTCACATGCGGATGGGGCCTGCTGGTCCATGATTATTCCGATGTGTAGTCCCCCAGCAATTTCTGTCTGGGTATGATGCCGATTCTTATCTTGGTCAGCCAGTTTCTTTGTCCATCCTGATGGCCCCTGTCCTGCTCTTTGTCTCAGGCTGGGGAGCAGTCGCTGTTTGGGCAGCCGCCTGGCTCAAGAGGAATTTTTAAAACAGGCTATACCTTTTCACATTTTTATATTAACACCAATCTAACATATATTTCTATATTTTTCATCATGAATTTTTACCCCAATGTCACATTTATCGCAGATCCCACCAGTTCTACTGTACAGCTAGGACACCCTGGAATCATCTTGCTGAAAACCTCAACAATTCAAGACCCTCATCTGCAACAAAAAGAGGCAGGAACACTCATGAAATAGGTGTTAATTGCATTGTTCTTGCTCTTCACAACACTGACTCATTCCTTCCATTTTGGCAGGCTATATCCGGAAAAACAACTCTCAGTGATGGCTGGTGCTGCCTGCAATCCTGGCAGAGATACAGCTAGAGAGATCACACCTGTTTTTAGGTGTAAAAAGGCCAACATCGAGAAGCAATCAAGATGGAAGAAGGCTTTTTGTTCATTCTGCAAAGCTGGTAAGTGGACATGTGCTATTCTGTCCTTTCCACCTTTTCACCTGGATTACTTTGTCACTGGGACAGGTTCTAATCTCCCCAACATGGAGATAAAAACACTGGTGTAGTGTGAGTAACCTGGCCTTGCGTCTGAGAGGTCTACTTGCACTAGGCTTGCTTAGCTCTTCAGTATGTTGTTTACATGTGTGTCATCCGGGAAAGCCAGAGGATTTCTCTGAGACTCTGACACAAAACTCACATGGGAACAATTTCCTAAAGCAGAACCACAACCTCATAATGGATCTCTACACAAAGAGGGGAAGAGTGCTGGGAAGAAATGCTGGGATCAGGAGTGGTAACTGAAAGATGCAGCTGATGACAAGTGAATGAAAGAGAAGAGGTTCACTCTTTTAAGCTTTTTAAGAAGCTGAAAAGAGTGAACCTCATCTATCAAAACACGTTGCTGCTGTCCTGCTCTGAGGATAATCTAACTTAAATGCCTGCGATAAGACTGGCAATTAAGTGTGGTGTGGTCCTCTGGAAACTTATGGAGTATAAAGGAACATGTGGGAGAAGGATGCTATCCCTTCCCATTACACAGTGGTTTTTCCATGACCATGTAGGAAGCTGTGGCAGAGCTGGACCTTGGACATGGCCCTGGAGGAGCCCCAGCAAGCACAGCCACCCGTTTGCTGGTTGCAGATACTGCACTTCTCTCATTGACTGGACAAGGCCTGAATGTCACAAATGTCCAAAAGGTAGAAACATTAAACTGGTATTGTCTCACAGAGCAAAACAAAAAGAAGAACAATCATAGAATCATGTAAGTCCATTGGATTATTAACATTTATTAGAAAATAAAAATAACCCCAAAACCTGAACATACTCAGTCCCAGCTCCCACTGGAACGTGCTGCAGTGTGTTCACCTTTACCCGCAGGGAAGGGATGGGAGAACAAATACCAAATGCCAGATGTTTTATTGCATAATGTATTACTGGAAAATGGAATAAGGATGAATATATAGGTCAGTGGTGAATAATACAAAATAAGTAATAACAAAATTCACTTTCATGCAAGAAGCACAATAATTATCCATAGGAACCAGAGGAAACTCCATCCCTTGTCAGAGTTTCAGCTAGCCTTGACAGAGTACACTCATCAGGAATATGCCTGGGAAAATGATAAACCATATTATCTGAACCACTTTACCATCTCTAAAAGAACATCTTACTATAGAAAATTCTAGTTTAGTACATTCAATTCACAAATGGACTGGTTTTTTACTTGGCAAGATAACTTGGCAGAAGACAAGTGCCTTATTTATTCACTTGAAGGTTTTCTTATGTTAGATAACAATGAAGAAAATATCTGTTTTAACTCATTGAAGAAAAAAAAAATTACTTTAATAGTGACTGCTACTCTTCTTCTAAAAACTAGAACTCATTGTAAAACAGGCCTATGATTAACTTCTTGGTGTGAAACTACGTGCATTTGCCCAGGCCACCAACTCCTACCAGATGGAACCTGAACTCTGAGTCACAGAGTTCTGTGAAACCAAGAGCTAACAGGGACTCTCCTGTGTTTCAGTGACTGCTTTCTCTGAGTCACATGTTCATTCATGTGGTGAAATTTTAAGTAGCTATAGCCTGAAGGCAACATCTGTTCTGAGAGACTTCAGGGTAAAGGGAGCAGCAGCAGCTACTGAGATTGCATTTTAAAAGATGCTGGGTTCCTGTGCCACCTACTTCTAAAGAGCAAGGTCCATGGCATGCTTTAAACCCTAAGATATGATTTACACAGAGGCAAACAGTTTGGTGCAGCATAGGCTATCTTTCATCAGAACTATTGGAAATCATTGGTTGTTTGCCTCACCTCTCCTTTTCTCCATGCCTTGCTCCTTCTTACCGTTTCCTGACTCCGACATCACAATTTAAATACATCATGAAACCACATGCTGAGCCTGAGACTATTTCTAGAGAAATGCTTGTGATACCTATTGAGAAAGGGTATGGCAACAACATGAATGGTGACAGATGCCTGGAAGAAGGCATGGAGAGGGGAAAAAAAGAAAGGCAAAGGTACAGAAAGTTAAGTTTCTACATATTGTCTTGATGAATGCAGTAGAAACACCTTAAAGAGGAGTAGGGCATTGGAAGTGCTGATAGAGGGAACCAGTGCAAGCAAGAGGACAGAGGCTAGGCAATTGAGATATATCTAGCAGCTTCATCCCATAGCTAGGGAAAGAGAGGGAAAAGGGAAGGACAGACTTAGACAATAGTAGTACTAAGGGCTTTATCGTCTGAGCATCCTTGCACAGAGGCTAAAGTTCATGGTTTCATGCTGTAGAACGGCACTGAGGCATTGAACTTTGGGGTTTGGGAGTGAAAATGGGGTTGCCATTTCAGGCATCCAAACCAGAGTGCAGGAATGCAACAGGAGAGATGTGTTACTACAGCTTGATGAATCACTGCCCATCAGCTGTACACACCAACATAAAACAACTTCACCTTTCATATCCTCCAGCCAAAATGTGGCTGTGAACTGACCCTGAGATGAAGGTGGATCCCTTCTAAGGCACTGTGAGAATAGTGTAGCAAATGCATGTTGATTGTTACCCAGACAGGCTTAAAACAAACCTGAGGCACATCTTATTGGACAGATGGCAAAGTCACAGTATTCACATTGTTTTTATTCAGATATTCATATAAAACACCATTGTTTTCGCTCTGATAGTCTGCAGTCAGTTGTTTCCCCATGTATTTCATGGACTTTTCTTATAAGACACACTGAAAAACTGCCCAGTTATTTTTCCTTTCTTGGATTCTGTATTAAAAAGAAATATGAATATTATAAAACTGCCCTGGGAAAAAGAGAGAGGGCTGAGTTTCATACCAATAGCTACAGGTTTTTTTTTAATCCAAGCCCAGATGACAGGGCATCCCTCGTGTATTATAAAACACTCCATGTAAATAGATCATAAGCCTCTTAGGTGGAGGAGTTAGGTACTGTTAACCTTTGACTTTAGGGTCTGTGCACTGAGTAGTTTAGGAACCTCCCTTTTTTTTTTTCTGTGCTGCAGGCAGATGTTTGAGTTCAGCTAACCCATTCCAACAGATATTTCCCAACATTCATGTACTTTGTGGATACCCTCCATCCCAAGCAAGCAGTCATTGGCATTGCTGGTGTATGGTGAGATCACTCACCCACTCTATTAGTAAAGGACTAGTATAGGTGTAGGGGACAAAAGCCAAGAAAGCAGCTAATTGTCACAAGGCCCTTTTTTAACACATTCATTCAGTTTATGATGCAGAGGTAGTTTTAAAAATCATTATTCAGTCGTTCCTCAGCTTAGGGAAACACCAAAGCTGCAGGAGGCCCAGTAGTAATCTTTCTCATGGCTAAATAAAATTTTATGTTTACATGGCAATTTCTGGTGTGAAAAAGGCTCTAACATTCTTCTATCTGTCTAAGGAGTTTGATCCTTACATATTCAAAAATATGTGGGTTCCAGTGGATTCCAGCTCAAACTGGGATTCTGAATAAAATGTAAATGTGGCCAAATGCAAGAGAGGCCATGCAAACCTTGCACACACAAGCACACTCACAGATATGTGGGAAATGTACGTGCAAGTAGTGTATCTGAGGCATATGTATGCTGAACTAGTGGGTTTGTGTGCCCTGAATACTGTACACTTGAATGAACTTTCCCTCAGAGCAAAAGTGTAGTTTTCCATCTTGTGCTCATATTTTTTTCCCCATAAAAGTATTTTAATGATTTAAGTCCCACAAGCCCAAGAGCTCCAGATGCATATTTTAGTTGTTTGTCATAAGAACTATCCAACATAAAAAATGACCACCCTTTCAGCCAGAATGAGTTTGCACAATGTTTAATGTTAAAGTGAAGTAGAAGAATTTTTCACTGTAGTGAAATAAGTCCTTGTAAAAGTATCATTTGTGAAACTTTAAAACCAGCAGTGGAAAAATAAGATTTGGGTGGTTTTTTTTTTTTTTTTTTTTTTTTTTTTTTTTTTTTTTTTTTTTTTTTTTTTTTTTTTTTTTCCCATATGAAATTCTTTAAAAGGAAATAAGTCTCTAGAAGGTAAACTCTCGTTCCTATCAAAGGCAGCAATAATTTTCCAATTGATTCCAGTGATGCTCAAGTTTTAGACAGACATACATCTTTTAGGTTTTTCACTTTTTGGAGTCTTGAATTATCACCATCCTACTCTTTTGGGAAGAACTATGTACCTACCATATTAACCAAACTCTCCTGCAAGGGTAAGTAAATAAGAGCCATAGATGTTTTTCCTGAGCCATCCTAATAGACAAATGAAACAAAGCACTGATTTTCCAGAGGGCCGCACAACACCTGCCTGTAACTGTTGCTAAATCAAGACAAGGCATGGATCCATCTGTCTGGCTTCCTATTTCTTCTACTGAGTGCATCCATCCACCTTGTTGGGGCCTGGATTTGGATGCAACAGAAGATCCCAACAGAATTTCATGAATGGATGGAAATGGATGCATGTTTCATAGCAAACTGGATTTGCACTAACTTCAGGAGGCAAAATTCACTGTCATCTCCTGAGGAACAGGATTTGGATGTATCTCTTAGGACCTTTTTTCCCAAACATACATATCTCTATCTCTTGGTGGAAAGTGCTTGCAGGGCCACATGCCAGAGGGAGCAGACTGCTTCAAGTTAGATGTGGTTAATGGAACATCCACTTCTCATCTCTATATAAGACAGTGTTTTCCATTTCCCAATTCTTTTTCAAACTGCTTATTTTTCACTCTGGGTTAATGATTTTCCCACAAGCAATACTCTTTGTTTCTGGAATTACTTGGGTGATGCCCACTTAATTGCCCTCTGCCCTTTTCACCTTGGGGTGAACTCAGATATGGAGAGTGATTTACCTAAAAGAAAAAGTTCTTGCAGTCTTCAGTTAAATATTTACTTATGCCTTTTTTGGTGTGCCTTGTCTTTGGTATTCCCAAGTCCTCTGAGACATCAGTATCCATTCCCACTGACTCTACAGACACTCCCCTCCTCAAGGAGAGTTACTCAATATTGCTTTGGACACATTTTCTGCTACTAAACTTGACTGAAAATATTTCTGGTTTTGTGTTACTAAGGTCAACAGAGACCTTGTGGACAATTTCCTCCTGCTCTTGGAAAAGTACATGCAAGTGTGGTTAGGATGCAGACATTTCAAACTGGGTTGAGAGTGGACTGCAGGACCAGGCTGAGGAGCCTCGTGGCACTCAGAGGTGCTCCCTGCCTTTGTGAAAATACCTATGTGCTGTTTGAAGAGTGCTGTTCAGGGTGGCAGCTGGCTGAGGCAATCCAAACCCTCCCATTTGGATATTCATGTAAAAGCACCTTAGGTTAGAAGGTTCTTGTGTTTGTTTTGAAGATGACTGATCAGATTTAAGCCAAGCTGTTTTGAACAAGCCTTGAACATGCCCACAGGGACGGGAGGTATTTGGGAGCGACAGTGCTCAGCCTTCTCTGTGCATGTTTAATCTTAAGTTGCTGATAACATTTGAAAAGTATGGGAAAACCCTCATTGCACAGCATGTACTTTGACACAGCACCAAGTCCTTGGTGGAAATGTCTTCTTCCCCTAAAGGTGATCAGGCTACTGTGCATATGAGATTTCTTCAAAAGCTACCCAGTGATGCTTTCCCCAGTGTGCTTAACTGGTCCATGGAGCTTGTTATTTAAAAGTCCCCCTGGCTGCAGCTGTACTATTAAATGCAATAGACCAGTGACTGCTGGCTGGCACAAAGCCAGAGGCATGTTATAATTCATACCCACCTAACTGAACGCTTTTAGCCCGAAAAAAACAGGGTGGCCACACCCAGCCTACCTTTGGGAATGGTCCCAAGAATGTGCTGTTCTCTACACTGTGCTAGCAGGTATATGTTTTCTGCTGGCTGACACTAACCCATGTCGAGGGGCCACAAAACAACATAGACAAGCATGGAGCAGTGTCAGAAGTGGTGTCGTGGCCCTGTTTAATTTAGTGGTCTAGACACAGCCATTAATACCAAGAGTTTAGCAGGATTCTTGGAAGGGCCAATGCGTTTATATGGCCAGTGAGAATATCCAGAGGAATGGGAAAAATATTTCAAAAGCCAAAAAAATAAAAAACCTCAACCAAAATCAGATTTTTGGAACTGATAAAGTATTAAGTTCTTCTGGGATCAGATTACACAGAGTTTCTGGTATCCTCCCTAGCAGCATGTGGTACTGTGGGTTTTTGGGAAGAGGATACTGGGCATAACAGCCCTCTGTCCAGTCTGCTATGTCAGTTCTGGTGCTAACTGCCACACAATGTTACATTTGTGGTAAAATCTATGGGGAAAATTTGAAAATACCTCTCATGCCCTCTGATTTCCTTGGCTCACTCTCTGATATGAACAGGGAAAAGCGTGGAGCTGGAAGCTGACAGCTGGCTTCTGCCCAGGGCTCCATCGAGATTAGGGGGCCTGAGTGCAGCAGCCCTGCTGAGTGAAGCTGTTCTGCTTCACACCTGGGATGGTACATTGAAACAAATGGGAATTTAGTTTCCAAGGCAGTTTTACTGCCTGATATCTTCATACTTGTGGGAAGTACACATCTTAGCTGTGTCTGTCATGATTTTTGCAGTGAATTCTGCAACTGATCCCCCACTTAAGCTTTTTCTCTTGTTTTCTTAATTAAACCTATCTAAACAAAGACATTTAGTCTCCCCCATGCACACATACCATAGCTTGTCTCCTGTATCCCTTCTCTTACCTTCAGGATTCAACTTGGTGTCTTGTTCCAAACATGCCTGTGGTGTGATGAGTTGGAGAGTTTTAACTTCCAGCTGAGCTTCCTTTTGTGAAAGTCCATGGGAAGCAGCAACTGTAGAAGAGAGGGCTGAAGCAGCTGTGTAGAAATGACACCACGGGCAAACCCAGTCACTCATTCTTTCAGCAGCCAACCCACATGACTGCCCTGGCTGGAAATACCAATAGATTATGGGAAGTTCGGAATAGCCACAAACATCATCTGCACCCTCTTTCCTGAGGGCAGAATCTGGGACACAAACATAGCCATTATAGGAAAAAATGAAGTGATACCTGAGTGAAGAACCAGTGTTGGCAACTCAGCTGGAGTCCCAGTAGTGTCTGCAGCAAAATCCCAAGGGAATTGCATGCACAGATCAGTTTGCTTGGCCGTGGTACAGGCACAATGCTTCTTAGTGTGAGAATGAAGACATGGATTGTATAATCCCTATGAGAGACCCTGAACCAGAATTACTCCTGTCACATCATTTCCTTTGGTGAGTGGCACTGTCTTTGATGGGTGATAGTTGGTCTACAGATATTTTATGTGCAGTGTCCGTTTATACTGAAGAAATATTATCCTGGATAATATATCTGCGTGCCCCTTTCCTTATGAAGGCAGGTTTCAGGTTTGAGGTGAAATGTAAAGCCACATCCTATATCTCATGGTGACTACAAATTCCCACCAAAAAAGGGCTTTGGAAATACAGAATCAGACCCAGGCAAAATCTAAATGAGGTTTGTCCCAGGCCTTTCCTTTGGGTGATATTCCATCCATTACTGAGGCTTAGCACAAAGCGTAGCCAACACTTAAACCCTCAGCAGGATGTTAAGTGGTGTCTAGGCTTTGTGCTGGGTCTCTGCACTAGCATGAATTTTTACCAGTGAGGAGAAGGATTGCTTTGTCCATATTGAAAAGTACACAGCCAGCCTTCTCAGTAGTATGCCATTTAATTTCGTTTTGATTTAATCCTTTGCATTGAGGGGATGCTGATTGCCCGAAAAGAATAAAAGCTGCCACTCTGAGGCATGTGCCTTTTGCTAGCCATGTGATCCAAATAGTTACATTCAAATCAAATCAAAGCACTTCAAGGGCCAAATTTAGTGCAGTTTTTCTTACTCGACACATAAAGTTTTATTAATTTTTAGAATATTTTAAGGCAAATTAGAAACAGTACTCTAAATGCTGATGATTAAGGACAGTAGCCTCATACTTGCAGGTACTCCCACACTTCTTACTTCATATGATTTTCCACTAGCAGCTGCCTTTTGGATGCTGAGACCGTGTTTCCTTTGCATCACAGGTTTCTAGTGAACCACTCAAGGATTTGGGCTGCGAAATAGCTATCAAGTAAAAAGAGGAGCTAAAAAGCTCGGAAAAACAAAATATGAAAACAAAGTTTTGGTTCAGCGGCTTGGAAAATATTCCAGGAACTACTCTTCTTTCTATTGTATTAGGGAGGAAATCCTCCCTCCTTTTCCCTGTCTCCTTGTGGAGGCTGATGTATCTGGTCCTCATTAGGGGGTGGTTATAGCAGTGGGATCAAACGAGCTCAGACTATAGTTGCGAGGCACTGCAGTCTCCTGGTTCAGGCAGGGGGTTGTGGCTCAGACATCCTGACTTGCATTCCTGGGTTTGACTCACAGTCAAGCTATGGACAAGTCCCAGGAACCCAGAATCTTTTTAACTTGTGTATCAGGTACACAGAGCACTCTCCAGCTCTGAGCAGAGGCTGGGAGATGTACGAGGTTCTCTTGAGTTCTTTTGAAGTATTTAGATTTATATAGACTTACCTTGATAACTTAGATGTTGGTCTGTCCCTATTCCCTAACAAGTAGGATTGTCACATGGCTACAGGATGGAAGGAGTTAGCCCCATCCCTCACATAACTGTGTTGTCCTAGCACACCTCAGCTAAAACTTAAACTTATCTCCTACATCTAAGGGTGCACCTCCACTAATAAGTTAAACAAGCCAGGGAATGCCGGAGGGCACAGGATTTGAAGTGCTGCTGTACTGTCAGAAGGGCTCTTGACACTGGTGTCATGGAGGGCACTAGCCATGTTCAAACAGTGTCCTGTCAGGACCTGGGAACCTGTCATGACCCAACACAGACACCTTCATTAGGAGAGCAGGAAGATTTACTTGACTGGCAGTTGTATGGTGCAGTCTGGCCTCAGGGCTAGAGCTTGGACACATTTAACTTCCTAATACAGACCAAGTCTAGGACCTAGGAAGATAAAGACACTTTCAGAGTCTGAGTCAGCCCAGCCAGGATCTGAATCGCTCCTGAAGGTGTCTGTCTGTCTCTGCAGTGGAAGACTTACATGTTACCTTCTTCAGAAGGTGCCTCAGCTCTAGGGGTACAGTCAGGCCAGAGGAAACTGGGCAATAAGGGAAGCCAAAATGTATTTGATTTGGCCAGAGCAGTGTATTTTCCCTTGTACTCTGCCAGATGATAAATTAATTAATTGATTGATATTGGTTTTAATACCCCAGATCCTGGTATCACTAATAAATAATGACCACTAATAAAAACATTTAGAGCTTTGAAAGCTAATCTGGATGGTTTTGGAATATCAGAATTTGGTATCTGCATCCACCCAGCATCACAGACTGCTTTATAAACTGTAATTCATTTCCATAACATTCTAAGATGACTGTGAGTAGCAGTGTGTGCCCCTGCTTGATGAATGTGTAGACTGAGGTACAGAGAGGTGAAAGTATGGTTTGTCCTTTCTTTCTCCCACATACCTATTCAGAGATAAAGCTGGAAGTGCAGCCCTTGGGACTCGGTTCCTACTCTTCCAAACCTGGCAGCCAAGGAAGTGTCTTGTTTTGTTTTAATGAAGCTCTGTTTGCCATTTCATTTTACAGACTGTTAGCCCAGAATAATGGGAAGTGGATACCCTAATGGATGACAGGAAGCCTTTATAATTTGTCAAACTACAAATAATAGCTGGCAAGCTCAAGACCAGCTCTCTGTCAGTAAATACCATTTGGGCCAGACTCACTTAAAGATTTCTGTCCTTGTGCCTCCAAGTTGGCAAGGTCAGCTGCAGCTCAGGCTGGAATCTGAATCCCCAAGTGCAGAAGCAACCATGATCCTGCAGAGCCCTCTTAGAAACTATATCCCAGGCCTCCAAGATCATGAGTCTTTTACATCTGGTCAGAATAAAGGCAGAGAGACAGTAAGAAAAGGGCAAGGTCTGATTTGTGTTTTTTAATGGAGTTTTGTCCTCAGGATCTTCTCTGAGGTAAATTTCCTTGCCAGACATTATCAGCTTCAGTGGTTTGGCTCAGATTTTTGCTCTAGATTCTTTTGTCCTGTTGACTTTTGGATCAACTCTGCACTGGCTCTGTTTTGAAGATTGCTTTACCCATATTAATGTTTAACTTACACAAGTATTAAATCATAAGTTTAACATGGAAATGTTTTAGTCTCTGGGCAGTTCCTTTCCTTGCTGATTTCACACTGTACATAAGTACAGCTTCACTTGGCAGGATTTCTTCTGTTTGGTGCTGGTCTCATGACACTCTGTTATTATTGTGGCCTTAATTCACAGGAAAACAATAATAATAAAAAAAAACCCCAACCCACTATGGTGTTGTAGGCATTACTGTGGGTTCCTGTGAGTCAGTGTGGCCCAAAGTAGGGGCCTTGGGTGTAGCCTGAAACTAATTTATTTCACATTATATCCATGACTGTCCACAGACAGTGCTTTGGGGTTGGGAACTTGGTGGTGAATCTAGAGGTTGTATGGGGAAGAAAAATGTCTCTTACTGTTGTCATACACCTTTACAACTCATTGGTCATGGTTTAATTACTAGATACAACTAACAATAGAAACAGGAGAGAAAAAGAGATAGAAGACAGTTATCCTCATAGAGACCGTCTTAACTTTTCATGTTGGCACTACTTTGGGCAGACTTTCCAGGGAACACAGTGACAACAGTTGTGGCTCCCACTGCCCTGAGTTGCCTGCGAAATCTCATAGAATCACAGAACAGGCTGAGTTAGAAAGGAACCATCAGGATCATCAAGTCCAACTCTTAACCTTGCAAGACAGCTTCAAGAGTCACACCATGTGCCTGAGAGCATTGTACAAACCACTTCCCTGGGGAGCCTGTTCCAGTACCCGAACACCCTCTGGTTGAAGAACATTTTTCTAATAGGCAGCCTAAACCTCTCCTGAAACAACTTCAGGCCATCCCTCAGGTCCTGTCACTGGTCACCACAGAGAAGAGATCAGTGCCTGCCCCTCCTCTTCCCCTCACTAGGAAGTTTCAGACTGCAGTGAGGTCTCCTCTCAATCTCCTCCAGGCTGAGCAGACCAAGTGCCCCCAGCCACTCCTCATGTGGCTTCTGCTCAGCCCCTTCACCATCCTTGTGGTCCTCTTTGGATACTCTCTAATGGCTTAATGCCTTTCTCATATTTAGGTGCCCTAAGCTGTACACAGTTTAGGACTTGAGGTGAGGCTACACCAGTGCAGAGCAGAGGGGGACAATCACCTCCCTCATTCTCAAAGAAATGCTTCCAGAGGCTTAATAACCTGAACACCATAGGCCTACAGCTTTCTTTTTGTGATGTTACTTCATTTCTATCTTTGTCTGTACCAGCCTTTGTAGAAGATTAATATACAGCAGAGTCAAAAAACATCTTGTCAATGTTTGAGAGACATGGCAGAACAGTGAAAACAAGAGCTAAGGCCTCTCCAAATGGCCTCATTCAGTTCTCATTTCATCTATGGTTGGTTGGTTGGGAGTTTTTTTTGTGGGAAAGGTTTTTAGAAAAAGATTGACTCATTTCATCTGTATGTCCAACACACCCATCAACCAACAACTCTGCATTTGTTTCTGCAGGTGAGGGCGTCATCAACTCACATTGCTTCACCTCCCTCTCCTGCTGTGTCTCCACTGGGACACATTTGGAAGGAAATGCTCTTGTGCTCAGTGACAGAAAGCAAAGTAGCCTAGGAGTGAAAAGAGGAGCTCCATACATTCATCTCAGGTTACCATCTTGCTTTTCTATCTCCTTCTAAAGCCCCAGCAGACAGCTCTGCCTTTAGGAAGCCATCCTCCCTAGCAAGTGAGGGAGGTCTATAGACCTTTCTCCTGTCTCTGTACAGCACATCCTACATGCCCATTCACATCCACAGCAGTTTGATGTGCACATAAAGCACATCAAACCACAGATAACTGAGGCTGCTGACCACTTCCTGAGGCACAAATGCAGTGCAAATGTACCATGCCCACCTTGTTCAGGTGAACTGGGGGACAGCCCAAGGGCCCAGAGTTGTAGTTCCCCTCTTGGCATTCTCCAGACCAGTGAGAAAGCTGATCATGGCCTGAAGGTGCCAGAGCTGTCTGGGTTCACCAAGCCCCCTCCCTCATGCTTCAAGTTCTGGGGGTTATGCTTGGGGTTTTCAAAAAGCTTGCAATTTATTGTGTGACATTCTCAAAGCATTTTATACACCTAATATTTAAAGCACACTCTGCCTAGCACTGGAATACTCTCAGCTAGGTTGGTGCTGGGCAGAGCAGATGCTCAAACAGGGCTGGTATTGTTGCTAAGCTCAGAGAGTGATGGATAAGTGTCCCACTGCTGCTGGCGAAGCATTGTGGATAAGCACGTTGTACTTAGATTGGAATTTGTCTAAGGCTCAGAACTGAGCAGCTTTGTCTTATGCAAAGATTTCGGAGTCCTCAGGGAGCATGGGTGGTTTGTCCTTCAGATTTATGTCCCCTGTTCTCCTGGCAGTATGTGAGCCATAATACACAGCAGGATGTTTACCTGCTGCTCAGTCCAATAAAAGTCACTCCCTGTGATGACTGGGAGGATCTTTTGGAGCCTGTCCACTCCTTCCTGACTTTTCCTGCTGTGGCTTACTAGAGAGATCCCAGCTGAGGGTAACTCTGGCATCTCTGCCCTGTTTCATAAAACAGATACCAACAGTATGAGTAAGGCAGGATCCCATGTGACTGTATAACCACTGCTTTCCATGGGAAGATATTTCTCACATTAGAAAGCCCAGTGAGTGGGAGGGGGGAAATCTATAGCAGTGGTTTGGCTTGTGACTCTGGAAAAGATATCTGATGCAAACAAAACTACTGACCCCTCTCACCTTTCCTTGGCATTGGAATTTTTTTCTTTCTAACTCTCAACTACCAAAGACAATGCAAATGGTTATCTACTAGAAGGTGCTGTAGCCCTGAGTTTCTCACTGCATTTTGTATTTTATTAGATGCAAAAACTCAAAAACTTTGGCTTTTTTGTGGCTATAAATAAAAAAAACCTGGTCTGAATCATTCCTCCAACAGGGTTCCCCAAAAAATGAGGAGAAAGTTCACTCAGTGAAGTGAAAGGGGTGGTAAGTGTAGCTGTGTGCATTGTTCCTCACTCCAAACAGCTTATTGAGACAGCTTGCCAACCTCGCTCATCAATGTTAATGTATTCCATTTTCCTCTCCATGACATGTGAAGTTCAAATTTATCTGAGCAGCAAACAGAGACAGAATCTCTATTGACTGGTTTTGGCTGGAAGTACATTTTCTGATTTCCAACCAAATTTTTCATGGAGATTCAGATTATTTTATGAAACAACCATGTCTTCCTGCTTTTATGAGAATACAGCTGGATTCTACAGAACAGGTGTGAGTCCCTGCTCCTAATGTTTTAGTCTATATTAAAATAAGAGATTAATTAAAAGTGATTAGATCTATTTGAAACCTCAAGTTTCCATTCCACAGGAAATGCCAACATTTTAATGTCAGTCCTATTATGGTGAAAACAAAGAATACTATTATGACTTTAGCTTTGGGGAGTATTAATATAATGTAATATAGAACAAAATATGTTTCGAGACAACAAGTTGTTGTGAAATAAAAAATCAGTCAAAGAAGTCAATCCAGAAAACCATCAAAGTCAGCACTGTTACAGAGGAAGTTTTGAATGTAGATGAAACAGGAAAAAATTATGTCAGAATATTTTCAGGCAGTCATAGATGCTTTAATTATAGCTGCATTATCAGTAGGTAGATTAAATAAATGCACAGCTCTTCTCCTGGTGAAACCCAGCTATAAAGTCAAAATGTCCTTTCACTTGCTCTTATGCAGTGTCAGCAGTCTAGTGAGAGATACAGCTAATACACACACACACGCATAAACACACACATTTTTTTATATTTTTTTCTTGGTACAGTCCAGCAAATAGGTGGACAGGAACTTTCCACAGTGACACGTTTCCAGGGACAGTGCAAAATGACTTTGAGTAAGAAAGTCTTCTGCTTTGAGGAGATCTCAGCACTGGTATCTGTGATGGAGGAATAAGCTGTCCTTTTGTAGTGAGGATTTACCTGGGGGGTGCTGTGGAGGCAGCTACTCTACTCATTGGCACTGCCCACAGCTCCTCCTCAGCTCTGGATGCCACAAGCTGCATATCTGTGTCTCCTCTTGCTGGCAGCCAAGTATGTAGGTCCAGTCTTATGCTGCAGCACGTTCAGAGATACATATACATAGGGCATGGGACTAGCTGAGTCATCAGGTTTTGCATCACCTGTTTGCACCAGAGGGATATTTTCAGGCTGCTTGACCCAGAAAAGATGATGTGTCCCTAAGCCATGGAGCACGAGATGACATTTTAGAATGGTTGGCATGAACCCCTGCCCGGCCTCTGGCTTCTTGTCCTTGAGACATTCAAGTTCACATGCGATTTTGATTTGATTGCTGTATCCCAGTAAGTCTTCTTTGCTTCCCAAGGTTCCTGCTGCTCACGGCACTGCACTGGACCTCTACAGACACTGTCAAATTGGACTTCTCAGATGCAGGTAACTTGGTCCAAATTCCCTTATGGCAGTGTTGTGCATCCTTCCTATTTTGTACAACTTCTTTTCTCCATACAAAGATCTGGATCCTACAGTGGGCAGATCAGAGATGGGAAAAATAAAGTATTGGCACAGTTACCTATACATAGCTTGCTGTATCATTTTCTTATTGCCATTCCCTTTCTTCTGCTGGCAGACAGGAGCAATGTCCATTCAGTTCCATAATTCCACAGAGCATTTGGACATATCTGTGTTCAGCTTCTCAGAAAAATCTCTTATGGAAAAATTGTCTTCTGACCACAGAATAATCACTAAGTGAAAAAGGCTTTGCTAATCTGCAGTCATTACCAGTTCAGCACCAAAAGAGCTCTTCCTTGGAAATAAACATAAATGCAGAATTAAAGTGGCAACTATCTCCCATTCCAGTCTTCTAGCTCTCAGAATGCTATTTGTCACAGGGTCTAACAGGCTTGGCATCCAAATAATGAGGAGGCTGTAGGAACTATCCAGAGCAGTTAAGCATGAAACTATGCACTTCCCATCCATTGCATTGAAACCACAATCTAAGAGAACAATTAACTGCTTTTATCCTTGGACATAAGTTTTCATCCGCTGTAAATTAATATAATTGAATAGGCAAAGTGACTGGTCTGAGTAGCTTCTGAAAGGCTTTGAGAAAAAGGTTAAATACAAGCTTTCAAATTTTCACAAGGCCTGTCTTTATGCTATGGCTCTGATTGTAGTATTCCTTCAAATATTGGTTTGCAAAGCTGCTTTCAACGTGAATTTTTATCCCAGGTTACTATTTGCTGGAACCACAGAAAATGCAGCTGGGCATGGGAATGATTGTGGGATTCCAGGCAGCATGGGCAAAAGCTCCCTCTTCTGATGGCTCCAGAGCTGAGGCCAGAAGGCCAGAAGAGACATGAAGGACTGGGGGAGAAAAAATGTCATCAGGCATTTCAAGGAAAGACCAGTTAAGGGTAAAGCAACCTGGAGATGTCAGTGCAGGTGTAACTTCAGCTGTTTATCCCACCACTCCTTCTCAGTACCTTCTATCCCAGTCTACCCCTTCATGAGACCCACGGCTTTAAATTCTTTTGTGACTGCACTCTTACAAACTTTTGGGCTTCTAATATTTTGAAGCACTAAAATGTCTACTTCTAGATCAGAAAACCTGTCCTCCTTCTACTCTTAGCATTTAGCCAATTGCAGTTTCTTAGGTCATCCTATTTTCCTCTAGAAACCCAATGCTTGCAAGAAACAACTGAATGTGAGATTATAAAATGAGAACTAAATCTCGATCAATATTCCCAGACACAAGTGTTTTTCAGCAGAGGTCAGAAACTTGTCTTCTTGGCAGTGTCTTCTTAATTCCAGTTTTATCACTAATTTTGGCAAGTGACTAAGAGGGAAAAATGTTTTCTAGCAGAATGCATTGGGAATAAACTGTGACAAGGGAAAATGGGCAGTGTAGGCTGGGCTCCTGATGAGGGATCTGTGATGCTAAGGAATAAACCTCCAAGGAAAATGCATCATGGGGAACTGTAGAGAAATTTACTCTGTAAAGGACCTCTGGAGATATCTAGTCATCTTCCACATTAGAGCTCTGCTTGACAATGAGCACAGGCTTCTTCCCATCTTGTCTGTATTTCCTCAAGAGTGAGATGCATGTTATAGCTCCACCTGAGTATGTCTACGCACTCTAGCCATGGAAACATCCCACCACACCTCTGGAATTGCAGTGATGGCAAAGCTCTGCAGCTGCACAGTCCTTCAGATCCTCCTATTTGTTCCCCAGATGGTGTATCAGTATTCAGGAACTCCACAGGATGCCCTCTGCTTCTGGGGAACATAAGGGCTTCCCCAATGCTCTGCTTCCTCTGTGATTTCATCTCCATCCACAGATGAACTCACTTCCTCAGTGGGTTAGAAAAGAGCCAGAGGACCTTTTTCATAGAGCCAGACAAAGGCACATGGAGCTTTCCCCTGTTATCAGGCATTCAAATCAGGTCCAAGCAGCAGCAATCACAGTTACTGCCAGCTGGCAATTTGGAGACACAGGTTTGTAATATAAATTCATCTTCCAACAGCACCCCTTTTTAACATATCTATCAGTCATCTCAGCAGACAGGTGAGAAACTGAATGAGTGAGGAAGACCTGAGAGTGTCCTTGCCTCAGCACAGGCAGTGCTGCATGCTAAAGGAGCAGGGTAGTGATGCACAAGAGGTGCTGATCTCCAAAGAAAATCACAGAGCTTGTTTTCTAAGCTGACAGTCTCTCTTCAATTCCCATACTTCATGATCTCTGTCAAACTGTGACATTAATTAACCACCACGAGGAAACAAACAGCTCCTCAGATAAATTATGAAGAGAGTTACAGTTTAACCTCAAAAGCTGCTGTTTCCCAGCTCCACATTTCATTCACTTTCTCCCTCAAACACTTCCAAGAAATAAAAAAATCAGTTCCAAAAATTTGTTAGCTCCTCAAGCACATTAGAGACAAATTAAAAGTTCTGTCCTTAACTGAATGACACAGGGGGTTGAACTACAGACTCCGACAGTCTCCTGAAACTGCTATTAGGAATATGGAAGAATATGAAATTCAAAAGCAAGTTGAGTCCTAAAGTAAGGAATGTAGCTTAGAAACCAAATTAAATTAGAGTTATATTACCTACTGAGAGGAAGTTCTGGGATGCTGACTCTATTCTAAGTTGTGCCAGTTACACAGTGTGCAAAATTAAACAGATAGACTATTTTTTCCCATCATGATTATAAAGAGGGTAAGAAATTTTTTTTTCCACTTTTATAATGTATAGCACAGTGCAGTTCCAAACAGAGTTAAAACTTCTGGATTCCAAAGAAATACAAATAATATATGAACCAACATAATACAGTAATACAAGCTCTCAGACAGAGCTCCCATTTATTCCAATGAGAATATTGCCTGCAAGACCAGGTTGACAGGTCCTAATCAGGGCTCAGTCAGCTGTCAGCTTTCCCTGACAAGTGGAGTACAGGAGATTCAGCTTCATCTCACCCTCCTCCTGCCACTCCTCTGCCCTCACAACAGAAGCTCCGTATTCACATTCAGCACAAGAGCACTCTGGACACAGTGATTCCATTCTGGCCAGGCCTGGCATTCCCCTGTCTTTGTCAGCGTCTGCGCCTGCCTCGGTGCCGTCCTTTATTGTAAAGCCTAATAAGTACATAAAGGCTGAGGAATGGGGATCCGAGCAGGCTCACAGCAATGAGCCTCCAGGAGCTTGTTTGCCCGGGCAGACAGACTGGGTAAACAATTAGCTCCAGCTCCAACATTCAGGCCCTGTGGAAGAATTGGATGCTTGGCACTGGCCGCTCTCCATGACATTCAAAATTTGGCTTTTGTCCAATCAAATATTTAAACATTTGCGACCGTTTGTCCGGACCCAAAGCCTCGGTTAGGAATTTCTGCTCCATTCTATTTTTGTAAATGGGGATTTGGCAATAATTTACTAGGAACTTTGAAAAAAAAAATGTACTTAGTTTTACGGCAAGGATAAAAAGAGAGTTTGTTTGAAAGTCATATAATGGAACAGGTCAGCACTACCAGCATATACTACCAACACTATAAGCAGTGTACACTTACACAAAGTATAACTCGGAGTGTTGATGTCACAGACCCTTCTGTGTTCATTGCTGGTAGCAAACAGCTGGCTTTTAATGAAACATAATAGAGAATTTGTTATTTTAAAACTGCCTCTCCATTTATAATCATGCCTGTTGCAAAACAATGGAGAATTGTATCCTTATTCCTTTATGCTGGCAATGCAGGAAATATTTAAACAAGTGCTTGTGAAGTATTTATTTTCAAATATGTTAATGATGTGTCTCCAAATCAGTAAAATGAGTGTACACTGAGTTATGCATGCAGGTAGTACCTTTTGTATCAGGACTTTATCCTTATTATAATCCATGCCATTTATAGTTTCAGATTGATACAGTAAAAGATACACACTATTATCTAAGTCAATCTCCTGCATATCACAAACTCTTACATTTTACCCTAATTAATTTTATCCAACCCGTTTCCTCAATGACAGTAAGGAACTTGAGTAAGTTCTCAAGGAAATTAACATTCTGAATGCCACAGATCTGTCAAGGCAGTTTTGACATGACAAATAAATAAATAATTAAAATATGGTAAACAACATACGAAAATCTGCAGGAAAATAGTTTTTGATTAGATGTTGGAAGAAAGTGAGAAACAAAGGTTGCTTGTTTTCCCAGCAGGCTGGACATGAGCTGGCAATGTGGGCGTGCTGCCTGGAAAGCCAAATGTATCCTGGGCTGCATCAGAAGCAGCGTGGGCAGCAGGTCAAGGTGGGTGATCCTGCCCCTCTCCTCTGCCCTCATGGGACCCCACCTGCAGTGCTGCACCCAGCTCTGGGCTCCTCAGCACAAGAAAGACATGGACCTGTTGGAGAATCACAGAAATGACTAGAGGGAAGGAACACCTCTCCTACAAGTAAAGGCTGAGAGAGATGGAATTGTTTAGCCTAGAGAAGAGAAAAGAAGGCTCTGGGATAGCCTTATTGTGACCTTCCAGTGCCTGAAAGAGGCCTGCAAGAAAGCTGAGGAGGGACTTTTTACAAGGCCATTTAGTGACAGAACAAGGGGAAATGGCTTTATAATGACAGAGAGAAGGTTTAGATTAGATATAAGGAAGAGATTCTTTACTGTGAGGGTGGAAGTCACTGGCACAGGTTCCCCAGAGAAATTGTGGATGTCCCATCCCTGGAAGTGTTCAAGACCAAGCTGGATGCAGCAACCTGGTCTACAGTGGAAAGTGTCCCTGCTCATGGCAGGGGAATTGGAACTAGGTGATCTTTAAGATCCCTTCCAGCTCAAACCATTTTGTGATTCTATTACTGATTTTCACTTGTCTTTGAGAGCAGAATCAAACCACTCTTGCACATAATCACCGACCTTGGTATTAATTATTTTTTTCAGCCATCTACACACAAAATACTTAGAAAAAACCAGAGCATATAGGAAAGATCACTGTGGAAGTCTTAACTTGTGAGGATGTACATGTTCCTGTACAAGAAGTCACAACCTGTTCAAAGGCAGAGGATGGTCCGTGCAAGAGAGAGTGTTTATTGGACTTAAAAGGGAAATCTAAGACTCAGCTTCATTATATGGGCTCCAAATCAAGAGAGAGGCATATAGAATTCTCTAGGATCAGGCTAAGGCAATTAGCTGGTAAAAAAAGAGCAGAAAGAAAACAGAGCAAAAGCATTTATTAGCACAAACGATATATATACTATATATATACTGATACAGTACACTAGGACTTTTAAGGCCTTTGACCTTAAGATATCTTGCTAAACAGCTGAAGCATAAATAGAAATAACTAGACAATGATGAACTAAAGTCTGTAATGTACACCTACACTGTGATAATTTTTAGCTCAAGACAGACTATCCTTTAAAATATCTTTCTAGCTCAAACAAGATTAATAGCAAGGGGCAGAGAATTTAATGGGTAATGCAGAAAGTCAGGCTGGATCTCAGTGCTCCATCCCAGCTATAAATCTCTCTTTGTGTGGGTAACTTGACCATCAAGTGAAACACCAAACTGTTTTGCATCACCTAAGGTACTGCTGGACAGGGTCTTTCCTCATAGCCCAGGTTCCACTACTCCAATCAGTAGTTAGATGGGATCTTCCTACTAATTAACTGGGGCAAGGGCAGTTTAAGGACCTTTATTTCTCCTGAGAGCATCTAAACTGCCATTCCAGATGTATTTGTGTGGATGTCTTTGTTGGGTGTGCTCCTCTCTCCTTTTCTGTCCCAGAAGGTCTCCTGCCAAGGTGGCCATGCAATGTTTCCATGGACTTGTTCAGGATGCCTCTCAGACTTACTGTCTTAGGCTATTGATAAATGTAGGTAGATACCTATACTCTGCTAGTTTGTATTTTCAATGAGAATTAGCAAGTAATGTGAAATTCTAAATGATATTTAGAGGTTTGATGCATGACCCAGCTCTTGGTGCAAAGCTGGTCCCAGTCCCAAGTTTGTAGTGTCTATGCCTTTATCTGATTTGTCTTGTGTGAGGCTGTATACATGTAATTAAAAACTAAATGTTTCCACTTAAATCTCTCTCCTTGGTTCCAAAGGGAACCCAGGTTAAAGGAAAGAGTATAGACTGGGTGCATATATTTGATGTTTTGGAGACAGAGGGGAAATATTAACTTAATATTAGTAAGTACCTGGTTCATTGTATGAAGCAGCACAGGGTTATTTTTATATATTAATCTTTGAGCTTTGAAATGCACTCAGAGGCAAACTGTGTCACAAATAAGTTACAAGACTTGCTATAAATATTTCTCATGGGATATGTCTCTGCAAGACATATCATCAAATGGTGTGCTTATCTTCTAGGCTTTGATCTGTAGATTGGAGTAATTAGTGCTGGGAAAGATCTATTGGATTGCCTAAACTGCTACATGATATTCAGCATAGTTTCCTCTTCCTAATGTTTTGCCTCACACAGTTTATATATCCAGGGGGCAGAAATCCCCTGGGATATTATTTCACAACCAATTTGTACAGTCAGTGATTTTTCTGGTGAGATTTAGCCCAAATATGTCTTTTCTAATCTCATTGCATTAAACTCTTGTCATTATACTTCTTAGTGCCATGTGAAATAATTTCTTCTTAGGATCCTATATATTTTGCACTTCAAGTGAAGACTGTTAGAACAATCCTGTCATAAACTATGCAAGTTTTCTTTATTCACCTTTAATGTACTATTTTTTTTTTCTTATTTACCTCCAATTTGTCTACGTCTCATGTGGAACTAGGTAGCCAGACCTAAATACTGTCCTGCAGCTGCAGTCACAGCTGAGAAGCATCAAATTGCAGTTAGTACCTTGCAAATGAAAGGTGTCATCTGTCACATGGGAAAGAAAAGGATCATAGGTTAGTGAAACAGGTTGCCTCTTTGGGAGAAAAATCATCATTTTCTTCATAGTTGGATACACCAGATTTGGAAAACAACTCAAGTTCATCTTGACAAGATGTGAACAAGAGCCACTCAAGTGCAATTCTCTGGTGAGGAGCGTGTCCAAGCCACACGAGCTGTCTTGGCTGCCTCTATTGATGCCCAAGAGAAAATGATTCCAGACTTTAATTTCATAATAATGTGGGCATCTAACAGGGGTGGGCTGAACTGCCTCCTCTCATCTGCTTAAAGATGGCCTCCCCTAGGCTATTGACATAATTTTTAGATGGCTAAAACCAGCCAAGGCTGATCTTGCTTACTAGTTCCCAAGCAAATCATAACTGACCTCTCCTGGTTCTACTGTGTTTCCTCTTCATGTTTCAGAACAGAAGCCCCTTACAGACAGCCCCATGTGCTGCCTTTGATGGCTGAACAACCCTCCTGTGTGCTTTGGGCCCTCCTGTTCATTTCCCTTGGAAGCACTGATCCATGGAACACTATGTTGACTCACAGAAATTCTACCAGCAAAAGCTTATTTGACCAAAAAATTGAGACAGAATCACTCAAAAAAATAGTCCCAGTCCCTGATTAGTTTTCCTTTTTCTTTGCCTCCCAAAGATGGGGAGATAGACATGATTTTGTTGTCCCCACAGGGCCTACAGCCATTGCAGGATGATTTTCACAAGAACACCACCTTGTTTAGGCCATAGCTAAAACAGTCTGAAATATGATGCAGTCCTTCAGAGTCACACTGCTAACTTCAAGGTGCCTTCTTGCTGCTGTAAGACGACCAGGCATCGAAATTAGCATGAGCTCAAGCATCTCACTAGAAATGCCAGCAATTCTGGCTGTACAATGGGATAGGAAAGGACTTTCCCTGCTCAGCAGGGTGGGCTCTCACTGAAGGGAGAACCTTCTGTTTTGCCATATATATTGAATATGAGATTCTCTTAAAACAAGCCGGGCACAAGGTGAATATTATCTCCAACAGGAGCTGAAAAAATGTCCGATATCCTCAACAACCCTGTGAATATACAGTAGCTTCATGGTCACATACAGCACTTAGAAAATGTTGCAGCTGACTATTCCTAAATGAGCACATAGTGGATTAAAAACCACCAGCCAGAGCAGTAACACCACTGGCAGAATCTAAACCCAGCAGATAGACACAGGCTGGCACAAAAATAAAAACAGTAATGATGAATTCAATCCAATTTTGCATAACACTGAAGATCCCCTTTTTCAGGAAATTCCTGAAGTTCTCAGAGTGTGCAGTTGCAGTGGATGTTTTATTTTTAAGGTGTCATTTTGGGATTACTTCACCGTAGTGATATGCTGTTTATTCAAATGGTGAAGATGCGGTGTCTTAAAAAAATCTGTGTCTCGCTGGAGCAAATCCAGATGCCTGTTTTGTTTCAACAAGTTTTCACTATCATGAAATTAAAGAGGTACTGTTAGTTTAAATATCACTCATCAGAAATGTTTTCAATAATATGAATAGTAGGAATTCTCAATAGTTGAAAGCGTATATAATATTTATAGCTGTGAATTTTGAAACAAGATGAATTCAAAATATTAATCCTCTTTTTCTTCCTTCTATGCACCTTATAGTTTGATCAAAACTATCTACATAATATAACCTATTTAGAGAATCCCATGACACATCTGACAGATACTGATAATAACATTAAGCTTTTAAGTTGAAAATTCTGGGGTGAGGGGGGGAACAGCTAAAAAATCATTCTTAAACCTACTGTATTTTCAGTCCAATGTGACCTCTTGTGTTTCCCATATAGTAGTAGATTAGTTTTCCAGTAGATTTACAAACTTTCTGTAAAGCTTGAGTTTTCTTAGGCAAAAGCCTTTTATTTGCAGTTATATCTGCAGGTGGACCTGTGCAGTAGAAACCTTTCCCTGTCTGAGTGAATTGCAACTAGATGCTCAAATATCCCTATCCATCCAGGACGACGGACACACTGAGTGGGATTCACTTCATGTAACTGTAGGCACCAAAAGGTTGGATTTAACCTCTCATGATAGATAGCAGAAAAAAGTGAGTGCTTTTAAGGAAGGACTGCCTGGCCTAACTTACATCCCATTTGAGAAGTGATTATTTGCCCTCTGAGGTAGCCCCCTAAGACCTGCAAAATGAACCTAAAGTGGTCATGACTAGCTTTTTGTTGTCTTTATTCAGCAGTGGAATCCCCTGCAAGGCTAGGCCCCTCCTCCATGCTGCTCCACAGTGTCACTCGCTGATGACAAGATTTTTGCCAACACAGGAAGGATATTGTATACATTCAACTGTCAGTTTTCCCACTTGGCAATCTTTTCCATAAACTAAACTCATACTCCCAGTCCTGACGTGCTTCCTTTCAGAGCTAACAGTAAAAGCATTTCACTTCTGGGAACTAAGACTAAGAACCTCCCCCACCACCCTTGCATCCACAGTCTTGAAGAACTTGAGGAAGAGTTCCTTCTCTCCTAGTGGTACCATCTTGTGGTGCAGCACATCTGAGGTGAATGTCTGGCCTTCACCTTCCTATCAGCACAGCACCCAATCATGGGAGAGTCATCACTGTAATTATCATCATAACACTTCATCGAGATAGGATATGCTCTCACACTTGTTGCACAGATTTGGGAAGTGTGGCACCAGAGCCTTCCTGAAATCCTGAACTGAAGTAGGGGCTGGGATGAGATAAGTACTTGCTTCTTCAAAGCCCAAGTCTGCATCATTCTTGCTTTCAAAACAGACTGTTTCTAAAGGGATAGAGAGTGTCTTCACCTTTAACTTCCTCTGACAGTTAAAAAGCATTTCAGGAAACAGAGCATCAGTGAGGAGGGGTCTGTGTCCCAGGGAATGCAGAGGAAACTAGCTGGAGAGCTGCCATTGCAGTGGGGAACTCCAAGGACTTTTCTTCTGCATTGCATCAGCAGTGAGCACTGGGGAGACTCATTTGAGCCAACTGTGGGTTGTCATTCTTCCTTCCAGACTCAGTGGCCTCTGAAATCAACTCATTGTCTGCAGTGGAATCTGGCACAGGACCATAATGCCAGGTTACTTCACTTCCCTGCAGAATAAAAGATTTCTTCAACCACGAGAAATTATCTTCTGACAGTGCCATTCATTAGGGCTCCCACCTGTAGACTGTTTCATTTTCAGCTTACTCACAGGGTGCTGAAAAGTCAGCATGTGTGTTATCACTTGACAATATAGTACAGCTAATACCTCTTCACCTTTACGTATGTTGTCTCTTACTGCTCTTTGCCTCGACAATGGCTCACAGTAACATTCAGATCTTGGACTTCACTCTTTTTAAAAAAGAAAAACTTGTGCAGACCAATTTCACCAGAGCTCTTGTTTCTTAAGAATTATACACATAGGGGGAAAAGAAATCTATATTTGGTATTTTCTTCTGCTCTTGAATTAGAGAGTTAAAACATAAAATTTTGTCTGTAGATGCTCAATAGAGCAGGACAGTAGTTTATTATTTCTACAGACAGGCCAGACAAACTGTGTTTTCTGAGCTTATGGTTTAATGTATACACTAAAACTAATAGAAATCAGAAGTTTTTATAACAACAAAATGTCCCAACTAAATTTCAAATTAAATATTCTTCTCCACTCCTTTTGTCCTGTAAGTTTGACTCAACACTTTCTTTAAGGTTTCATTCTCAGGAGGGGCCTGTAGACACCAAGCCTTGTGGTTCTTATTCATCCATCTGTACATAGAAACACACTTCATGGAATCACATCATCATAGGTTTGTGTTGGAAGTGATCTCAGAGATCTTCTTGTTCCAAATACCTGCCACAGGCAGTTTCCACTGCTGCTGCTTCAGGCATAGAAGGTTTGCATTGTCCTGTATTCTATCATGGATAGCCCAGGGTGTCCCAAACCCCTACAATTAAGTGAACTGAGTCCCACTGTATGCATCTTAGCATCTCTGTATCTCTGTCCCCCTGTCTGCTGTAAAAACTTCTATCAGCATCATACTGTCTAGGATTGTGTCTATTTGAATCTGTGTCTGGAAAGCCCTGGAGCACACATGGCAGCTCTGACACAAAACACTGCATGTCTGTGGGAAGCAAGAACCCACCTGGACTACTGCTGTAGCCTTGAGACCCACTCTAACCAAACCTCCCAACATTTTCTCCCCTACAAGGCATGGGCCAGCCCTTCCATCCATGAAAATCAGCAGATGTGTGTGTACAGGGCAAAGCTTCTGAGCTGTGGGACTGCACATCCCATTGGGACGTGATTAGACACTGAGTCAGGTCAGGAAGGGATCCATGGTTAGGATGGTGTTGCAGACAGAGCCTGACTTGTCTGCTGCCTGCTGGTACTCCAGGGATCTGCCTCACTGTCGCCTGGTCATTCCCTCATAGCCCAAGAGCAGCTGCACTGGTGACACCAGCCTTTCCCCAACACCAGTTGTATTCCCCAGCTCTCTGAATAGTTAATTTTTTTTTTTTTTTAATTTACTATGTGTTTTTCCCATTCATTTGGTAAAATCTTTCTGTAGACCCAGGTGGGGATGGTGCTAGGGCCAAGCAAATGCAAATTAGAAAAATCATGTCTGAGAACGTAAGATTCTGTCATATTTCCACTCTTCACAGATTGCCCATGGGTGAGGTAAAGGTTTTGCTTTGCTTCAGGCTCTCCTCAACCTTTTTAAGGGCAGCAGCAGGTTGAAAAGTTCAGTAGAAGACTGCAAATAAATTGACTCCTATGAAACTTTTATTTCTTTTCTGGAATAAAATGGTGATCAGCTGGGAATTTTGCAAAAAAACTTTTCTTTTGGTGACTTTTTCTTGTGGAGTTAAAACGTTGCAGGATTTTTGCCTTCTTGGCTCTGGTTTCCTCTTTTTCTTGCCAGATATCATTATAAGGATTCAAGACAGATGAGTAATTAAAACCCATGCAAACAATGTGTTGGACAATTAAATTTAAACGTCCACTTGATGAGGCAACATGGGTGAGCAAACGCAGAGCTCCTGGAGGAGGCAGGAAGGATGGCGGGGTTCACCCCACTCCCGGGGACCCTCTGAAAAGGGATCTGGGGACCAGACACTGGGGACAAACAGCCCGATGCCCTCGGGGCTGCAGAGGAGCCACGGGTTATAGCTTAAAACCTCGCACCGGCACGGCAGCCCCTGAAATGTCTCCGAAATGCCAGAACACCGCGAATAAAATAAAATAAAATAAAATAAAATAAAATAAAATAAAATAAAATAAAATAAAATAAAATAAAAATAGAAAAAAATAAAGAAAAAAAAAAGAAAAATAAGAAGAAAAAAAAAAGATGGGAAACCCCCCTACGTTTTTTCTCGTGAAATGAACGAAAATAGCAGTAAAATATTTAAAGGGTGGGGGGGGGAGGGAGGGGCCCGGCTGGGGATGGGCGGCGGGACCCCTCAGGCGGGTAGCAGGGAGGGAATGCCGGCAGGACCCGGCGGGCGGAGGGGGCGGCGGCGGGATCCAGCGGCGGGATGGGATCCACCTGCGGGAGGCGCCGCTCCGCCCCGCCCCGCCCCGCCCGCCCCGAGCGCTGCCGAGGGCCGGCTCCCGGCTGAAGGAGGGAGGGAGGGGAGGCGCTGCCGAGCCCCGCGGAGGCGGCGGGAGAGATGGGACCGGCCCCGGCCCCGGCACCTGCCTGAGGCGCTCCCGGAGCCGGTAAGTAGCGGGCCCGGAGGGGCGCGGGGGGCCGGGGACAGGCGGGCGGCGGGAGGATGGGGAGCCCCGGGCGGTGCCTCACCTGCCCCAGCGCCCGGCCGTGCGGGGCTCCGGGCGCTGCCAGCGGCTGTCCCGGCCCGGGAGAGCGCTCCCTCCGCGCACGGATTAATGTTTAGTGTTTAATGTTTAACCCGCTCGCTCCCACCGGGGCCGCCTCCCCAGCGCCGGCGACAGCGACAAAAGGGGAAGGCGGCTGCTCTCCGCCCGTCCCCGCTGCCCGTGAACAGCTAACTCTGAAAGGACGGCGGGCGAGGGAGCAGCTGGGATAAAATTCCCCTTTGCTGGTTTTTTATGCTGTAGAGGCGTCTGGAGGTAGCACTCCGCTGCGGTTCTGTGCTTGGATCATCACTGAGTGCATTAGTATTTTTGGGGTGGCCTTTTAGACATACGTGACACCAGCTCTCCAGTGACACCGATGCTGGAGCCTGGGAAAGTTGTCTTTTGCCTCCTGCTCCGAGCAGGGTCCGAGGGGTCGGTGAGGTCTCGCCCAGCCCCAGGTGGTGCAGCTGCCGTCACTCAGGTGTTCTGGGAGCCCTGGGGATGCAGATCCTTCCTGCAGCTCACCCCGTTATCCAAACTGACCGGCACTGTCTGCAGACTGTAATGCAGTTTGCTCTTGTACCGTCATACCGAGGGCTGCTTGACATGCAGGGAAAGAGAAAGAAGAAAAAAAGGAAGGAGGCAATCCTAGGAATTGTACTAGATGGAAAGGCGTACTCTGCTCCCTTTGCTCTGTGTGTGCCTGTCACTGACACACGTGCCAGAGCAGCCGCTGTGTGTGTGTGTGTTCATGGACACACCCGTGGCCTCTCAGCATCAAAGTTCGTTTCAGGTTTTCCAAGGCATCTCTTTGTACAGCCCTCAGTCGAGCAGGTAAGGCAGTGTGACCCCCACACCACCCTCAGCACCTCAGGCAAGGCTAATAAAGTTGTTAGATTGTAGTGGCAGGAAGGCTTCTGTAGTTATTAAAGTGCAACTCCATTATTTTTGCTGTGTTTTAACAAGTTCTGTGACCAGGAAAAGCAGCAGAGGTATTTTGGCACAGCACTGACAGTGATTTAGTTCTCATTTATGATTTGGTTTGAGGCAGATTTTTCTCTCTCGCTGTCTTGGTTTTCTCTCGTCGGGTTTTTTTTTTTGGTATGTTAATCTTTCTGGCTTCCAGCGCTGTGGAAAAACTTTCTTTATTTCAAAATGTAATGGAGACTGGTTCATGGGCTTTCATACTAGATGATGCATGATTTATTGTTATTTAACCATCTATTACAAGAACCATCCCTGAAGTAGTGAACTCTTGCAGAAAAATTACTTGCTTATTAGAAAATTATTAATGTCCATCCTGAACAAGGCAGTTTTCTTTCAGCAGCATCTATCTTGGGGTGTGAATGCCCATAGCAAGCAGAAAAATGTGTCTGTAAAGTGTTTCAGCAGCATGGGGAGCCCCCGGGTAGCTGTCACTGTTTCCATTCTCTAAACAATTTTAATGCCATTAGTGAGCGTGATTATGTACAAACCGCTTCTAGGGGTTTCCTAGGCTGGATGTCAGAGCAGGGCTTTGTGCTGAGTCAAAGGGTGGATTGAGTTTATGACACAGTTTAAATAGAAACAGAAGAGCAGAGCTACAGTAGAGCAGCACATCGTAATTCATTCAGTGCCGCTCTATGATAGCTGTGCAGGGAAGTGCTCACTCCTTACCACTTTGTTCAGTTTGGGAACACCTCTAGGGTCACCTATGAGTAAGTAGCTGAGGACAGAGGGTTTTAACCCTGGGGGTTTTTTTAAGCTTTTTGGTTGTGTTTCAAATGAAAAGAGAAAGTAAAATTAAAGAAGAGCCTTACTGGAAAGTGTCTGTTTAAATGTAGACTGCTGTTTCAATTTCTTCATTTTTAAGAGGAAGGATCGACACAGAAAGAGGTACTGTGCACTAATTTGCATTCTGTTATAAATAAGACATATTTATTCAATTTATTGCTGCCTAGATCTGCTTTAGTGCCAGTTATATCTCCAGATGGGATATAACTATGAAGACTTCAGTAAATGAGCACTCTTTAGCTTCTACAGTCAGGTATAAACTCACAAACGTATTTTATTGTCAGGTTTAAATAACATTTTAAATAATAGAAAAGTTCTGTAACTGATGAAAAGGCTTTTTTAACCCCTAGAGCTGCAATGTGATCACAGCACAGAAGCAGCAGGGGAGGGGGTGTGGGAGGCTTGCTCGGAGACCTAAAGTGGAGTAAGTACCACTTTACACGGCACAGACACAAATATCATCTCCTGAAGCCTTTTTTCTGGGACCAGCTCGAGTCCTGTCTCCTGTCTTGTTTCTCTCCATAGGGCGGCTGCCCTCTGCTGTCTAAAGCTGCCCTTCCAAGTGCTCGCGGTGCTGTGCTGGTGATGGTGGGGAGATAAGGGAGAGGAGCAGGTTGCAGGGCGAGGTAATCTCTCTTCTCATCCCAGATGATAATCTCAGAGGAAGCAGAGGAGCTGTTTGGCGCACAATCCCTTCATCGGTAACCTGACTGCTTGTGCAAATAACAACTGACAAGATGTTTCTGTTTCTCCCCTGCCATCTAAATAAACCAGCCAAAGGCCAGCAGAGGTTCAGTTAGCGTGAATGGGTTTTAGCTCCAAGAAGTGGCATGAGCAGTGCAATTTAGAGAGATTCCATCTGTCAAGAAAGCTGAGGGCAATGAGGACAAACTACACAGAAATATGTGCTTTTGATGATGGGATCTGTGATTTAGTCTATCAGCTTCTAACTTCTAACCAGTAAGCACTGCTGCATGCAGCCCTCACTGACACAAGCAGGACAGCTGACACCAGTGTATATTGTCTTTGTGGAGATGGAGCAGTATCATTTGTTCCTGTTACCTTTCTTTTTTTTCTGTCTTCCTAATCACTGTCCTACAACAATATACATGATAATACAGCAGGTGTTCCCTGTGCCATCCTTACAGCAATTTGAAACTCTCTCATTTCATAGCTTGCAAAGTGCAGCCACATCCAATATTAAAATTTGCTGTGGAAAGACTCAGAGAAGCTGGTGGCTTTCCTTGAATACCAAGTATTTTCTGATTTTGGGACATCAAAAATGAGACAATTCTGATTAATGTTTAAAATGGCTTGTATATGCCAGAATGAGTGATCTGTCATCACATTTGGTAGAGACTAACCTAGGAAAAAAGTTTGTTCCATTAAAGATGTCCTGTTTGTTAATGAAAAATTTGCCAACAGAATGTGTGGTCGCTTCTGAAAGAGTCAGTACCTGCCTCTGTGGGTTTCAGTAGCATCAGTTCTGTTCATCTGCATCTGTGTTTTGTACTTAAAGTCTTTCAATATCTTGCATGAGTCAATTACTATTTTAAACATTTTGTGCTTTATTTATAGTCTCCATTCCCAAAGAAGATGGTACCAAAAATCTAAGAATCTAGGCCCAATATTTGAGTTGAACACCACTGGACATCAGCCGCCTGTAGCTTTCAAAGTCTTTTTTGGTGTAACTTAGGGGTGGAGTATTCCTGTACAAAGCGTTGGAGAGAAGGATTTTTCTTTTTTATTCTTAGATAGCTGTGTCATTTCCTGTGTGATTTGCTTTGGTTTACTCGTTTGAGGCATTTCAGGAATGATCCTGCAGTTGTGATCAGTGTAATCTCAGCAGGGTTTTAAATATGTGTAAGATCAACATAATTGTGAACTTCGTTTGAATAATCTTTGTGTGAGGGAGATCCTGCCTGCCTTCTTGCCCAGGGCACAGGGCCTCCTGCAGTGATTCAGCTGTATGGCTAATTTTCAAATAAACTGAAGTTACGCATTTTTTTGACACAGTACTAGTGCACGCTGTTCTCTGCAGTGTCAGGCATTCTGCCTGCGGTTCATAAACACATTTACAGTCGCATTTGCTTCCCCGTGCTCAGAGGGGGTTGGTTTGCATTTCTAATTAATTGAGTTTATAAAGCAATAAGCCAGCGTGTTAACTGAAAATTCCCTCAAGAATTGTAATCTTCCTTCATTAGCTGCCTATGTGTAATCATATCACCCTTTCTCATGTAAGCCTTGGGGAGAGCCAGTGCCACGTGGTGCAGAACCTTTGTCTGATGTGAGTTGCAAGGGGAAGTGAGTCTCCTCTGTGGTCATGTTCTGCAACCCAGCCCCTGTCAGGTCACCTTCTTTGTTCCCCTGCCTGTCCCTACCATCAGCTTGATGTCTCTGGCTGAGGCAGCAGATGGTGTGAAGAGATTTAAAGGATGTCTTTCAGCAAAGTCAGAGAGTAGGGGAGAGCTTTCAGAGAGTGTTCTAATCTAGCTGAAGACAGACACATTTACTATTTGCAGGAGCTCTGTTTACTGGATGAATGGATTTAAACAGGATCTAAATTTTCTTTAAACTGTGTGAAGACAAGTATTATAACTTCCCACTGGTGTCTTGCTGGGAGTTGGTGGTTCAGCATACCTAAGGGTTAAATGTCCTGTATTTCAGTATTAACCTGGGACACTTGTTTCAAGACTCAGGCTAAGGCATTAGTTTGACACTGAGAAATCCAAGCTTCTTAATGTAAGTTAACTCCATTCAAATCGCTTGACCCTTATTACATTTATACTGGGTTAGCAAGCTGCTGCTTAGCAAGGTAGGATAATCTTGAAACGAGTTTGGGTGTATAACTGTATTTGCTTTTGCTTTCCACAGACCAACATTCAGAATGGCAGCCTTGTCCACGTTAATCCTCCTTTTGTGTGCGGCTAAAGATGTGATGCCTTCCAGTCCTCACTGGAAGCCAACTTGGCCGTCTTACAGAGTTCCCGTTATCCTGCCACAGTCTACCCTGAACTTGGACAAACCACAGTTTGATGCTGAAGCCAGACTGGAAGTGGTATCTCCGTGTGGCCCAGCATGCCACAAAAGTTCTCCGCTGCCAACTTACGAAGAAGTGAAGAACTATCTGTCCTATGAAACCTTGTACGCCAATGGCAGCCTCACTGAAACTGAAGTGGGCATTTATATTCTGAGCAACGGTGGCGATGGGTCTCGAGGCAGATCTCGAACTAAGAGGCAGATCTATGGCTATGACAGCAGGTTTAGCATTTTTGGGAAAGATTTCTTGTTGAATTACCCGTTCTCCACATCGGTGAAGCTCTCTACAGGTTGCACGGGGACGCTGGTGGCTGAAAAGCACGTTCTTACTGCTGCTCATTGCATCCATGATGGAAAGAGTTACGTCAAAGGAGCTCAGAAACTGCGGGTGGGGTTCCTAAAGCCCAAACAGAAAGATGGCAGCAAAGGGTCCAATAGCACCAACTCGGCAATGCCTGAGAAAATGAAATTCCAGTGGATCCGAGTGAAACGGACACATGTCCCCAAAGGATGGATCAAAGGCAATGCCAATGACATTGGCATGGATTATGACTATGCCCTGCTGGAGCTGAAGAAGCCACACAAAAGAAAGTTTATGAAGATAGGTGTGAGCCCACCAGCAAGACACTTACCTGGAGGGAGGATTCACTTCTCTGGCTACGACAATGACCGTCCGGGAAACCTGGTTTACCGTTTCTGTGATGTCAAAGATGAAACGTACGACCTGTTGTACCAGCAGTGCGATGCCCAGCCGGGTGCTAGTGGATCTGGGGTGTATGTGAGGATGTGGAAGAGGCAGAATCATAAATGGGAGCGTAAGATTATTGGTATATTTTCAGGCCATCAGTGGGTGGACATGAATGGCACCCCGCAGGATTTCAATGTAGCTGTTCGCATTACACCCCTCAAATACGCACAGATCTGTTACTGGATCAAAGGCAACTACCTTGACTGCAGGGAAGGATAAAGACAATGAGACTCCTTGAAAGCACTTAATGACTGGTTTTAGTTACTCATCTGAGGAAAGGCTAGACTTGTGCTGCCAATGCATGTGATCATGTAACATCGGGAGGTGATCTGTAGCTTTTCATGCCAGCCACCTTGTTCTTAGGACAGGGACTGTGTGGTGCTATCATTACAGCCTGAAACTGGGGAGAAAGGAACGTCTTCTGGGTGGGGAAGGAGCAGGTGGACTTGCTGGATTTGCAGCTGAGCAACTGAAGATTAATTAGGGGCGGATCAGTAAACAGTATGAAAACAGAACCGTCTCCAAAGAATCTTGTAAAAGGGACGCTGTTGACTATCTCATGCCTACAATGTTTGTTTTAATAAATCCTAGGATTAGTAGAAATGCTTTGATCTGAACTTTTAAAAGAAAATATTTCTATGCTGTTGGGGGCTGAAGAGGGGCATTTAATGGTGTTTGCAACCCAAACATTACAGCTTTGTGTTCCTGCATGAGAAAAGGGAGTGTGAAAAGGGCAAGGCATGCGCCGTGGGAGATGAATGCCACACAAATAGCGTGAAGGGTAAATAACCACATAACACTTCTAACTTCTTTTCAGACTGAGTGATTTGAGTCTTTATTAGTAACATAGTTAAGAAAAATGCTTTTTGAGCAAACAGACCTTGATGTTGCAAGGATTTGACTGTGAAGATGATGTTGGTCATATGATCAGTGCCATTAGATCCTGCTTTGGGAAACATGAATTGCACATGGGATTAAATCTTTATAGCAGCTGGGACCTATGAAGGAGCAGGATCCCTATGAATATACTAGAAAGCATGTGGGGAAAGGGCCTTTTGTGTTTATGACCTGCTTAGGTCTTTTAAGGAAAATCTTATGTCAGCAACTCAGATTTTCGGAGGGGAAGCCCTGTCTTCAGTCTTGCTGTCTATCTGAATTGCTGTCCACAGAGCAATTAAAGGAGAGAGCAAGGTTCTACTGAGTTTTCCTCCTATTTGTTGAAAATCCCTGCTGTTCTACCTAATAATACACCACATAGAGGGACCCTAGATAGACTTATGAGTATCTCTCAGCCATATCCCTTTGACAGTGTAATTTGGGTGTCTAAAATTTCTTGTGTTTTTGGAATAGGAATCCTTCTCCCCACCTAGCTGTTGAGTTACAAATAATTCTTGGCAAATGCACAGTTCAGGATTTCTGCAGCTGGAATAGAACCACTTTATAGGATGCAGCCTTGAGTTTGCTGTGAAGTGATCCTCTGCTGTCTCTTACAGATAACAGTGATATTTTTACTATAGAAGAATTAGAGTTGAAAGCAAGAACTGTCTTTTTGAGGTAAAAACAGTGCAGCCAAATACTGTAGCTCAGCATTCAGAAGTCAACATGGTCTCTACAAACAACCTTTCTTAGATGGATTGAGCCACTTGTATTTCAGTAACATGGTTGAGGACATGCTGCCATGCATTTTAAGTGGGAGGATAGACACCGGCTCTGGTTTCTCTTCCATCCATCACTCACTGACTCCTGAAGCTTCCCAAGTTGCCCATGGTGCTTGGTGTTGTGGGGCAAATGCAAGTCCCTGGTGGGAAGTATCAAAGCTGGGAAGGAGTGAATCCAAGCAGAGCTTCCCTGTGCTAAACCAATACAAGGAAAATGTTAATTCAGCTAAGCCTTTTTTACACTCTACTAATTACTACGGCATTTGTAAACATATGCCTGATGGTGCTTTATCTTTGTGGTGGCTTTGGCTCTAGTTCTGACAAACATTTTTGCTGGAGCTGCCTATGATTATTATTTTTATAGAAGCAGTGTACAAAAATGTGGACTCTCATGTGGGTTTTTGGTGCACTCAGATACAAGCAGTTACTAATGCTTTGAAATATGAATAATCACCATATGTACCTGATGGTCTTTTTCTGACTTTTTATTTTAATTTCCTTTACTCTATGGCTGTTGTCTGGAGCACTTTTGTTTGAATGTATCACAGTGAATAAAGAAAAGTTATGGAATTTCAATGCAGACATTCTTGTATTTGTGCTGTATTGAGTTGCACTTTCAATCTCATTTCATCTACTTACTTGTAAAGACATTTCAGATATAGATTTATTAAAATCCTTGTTATTGTTTATTTTCCTTCAATTTTCTTCTGCTCCCACCTGTTGGAAGTTTTTGGTTTGGTGTGTTGTTTCTGGTTTTTTTTTTTTGGGAGGTTTAATTACTTTATACATTTGGATGCTAATAATCAATCTTAGCTTTTGTTTGACTCTTGCAATTCCAAAGCCAGTCATGAGCTCTGATTAGTTGGAGCTGAAAATAACCTATTAGACTGAAAAGCCACATTGTTTTTATGAACTTCAGGGTAAATAAACTATGGAAGAATGTGAACCAGTCAGTATAAGGTCATAATTGAGGTCAGTCCATCTTCTTTTTCTTTTAGTTGATGCAGTATAAAAAAAGTTCTTTTGAGGCCAACAGTGAGACACAGTTTTTAGAGAAACACTGGATGCAGAAAGTTTTTAATTTTGAAATTGTTGCCCGTAGAATTTTCCTGACCTCTAATAGCACACACTACGTCATGTGGGCTTGAGAACATCAGTCCTGATTTATTGGACATATTTCCCATCCACTCATCCCTTGTTCTCAACTACTTTGTCCGGTTGTAGGCTAAGAACTTTTCACATAAACACAGAACCATTCAGTGGAAAAGATCGTAAAGATCTTCAAGGGCCAACTGTAAACCTAACTGTGGCAGGTCCATGACTGAGCCACGTCCCAAAGTGCCACCATTAAATGTCTTTTAAAAACCTCAAGGGGTGGTGACTCTACCACTTCTCTGTTCCAATGCTTGAAAACCCTTTTGGTGGAGAAAGTTTTCCTGATATTCAGTCTAGACCTCTGCTGGCACAACTTGAGGCCATTTCCTTTAGAGTAAGGTAAGCAACGTGAGTTTATTTATTTATTTATTTATTTTAATTAACCTGAGAATGTATGCAGCAAGTTTAGTGTAATCAGGAGTGGGAGAGTCTCTTTCCACTGCACACCCTATGCAAACATTCCAGTTTTGGAAAGAAAAGGAAATCTCAGATAACGTGGGCAGAATTGTGGTGTTGAAGTTCAGCACTCTTTTACCTGTGCCCACCAGAGTTGGTGGTAATTTTGCCAGTGTAATCAGGTGCAGCAAGGTTGGGCATGCCAGACAGGTTTGAAGATTGCATCCTGAGGATATTTGCTTTGATGCTGAAAAGTAGGTTCTTTTAAAACCAGAACTTTAAAATATGAGAAAGATGGCTGTGCAGCCAAAATAAGGCTCTTCAAGAAAACACAAGCAACTCAATTATATACAGGCATGGCACTTGAAATTTCATTGTCCAGCCAATGTCTGCCTCTGACCTGCAGAACTGAATGAAGTGCCTCATTATTCTTGTATATGAGGGCAAGACAGTAGATTGGTATAGAGGCACTGTTTTGACTGTGACTGAAAAGGATTAAAGTCTGCTCCTGCATCTGTAAGAGGCTGACATATGAAAAATTTTACTCAATTTGCTATAAATCCCTTGGAGAACAGCTCTGGAGATGGAAAGTGAGGTTTTGAAAAAACACAGACTCTGCTGAGCTCTTCCCCAGCACACACTGAACTTAGCCTACTGAAGACTGCAGAATATCATCAAGTTTCCTTCTCAGAGGAAAAGTATTTTCCTTGCATCTGTAATTGTTTTGCAACTGAATTCCCAGGCCTGCCTGTTTAGAGGGCAGCCCTCCTCTTAAAGTTGCAGGCTGAACCCCAAGCAAGTATAATACATGCTTGAAATTCTTTTCCATGTTTCCACTTAATCTGCCATTTGTTAGCAGGTTTTGGTAGCGTGCCAACACAATATGTACAGGCCTTGGGAAGAGAAGCTTTCAATGAGTGCATAAAGTATGCTGGGTAGTGCATAAAGTACGCTGGGTGGGTAAAAACTTCACTTTTCTGGAAGAAAAAGGAACCTTGGGTGGAGAAGAGCAGCAGAGAGTGAAAGGGCAGTGTGATTTGTATCACAGGAGGAGGATTCCTAGAGGATCAGTTTTTTGGATGTGCATAGGTGTAGGATTTTTATAAATAATACTGTTAGTTTTCATTCCTAGTTCTACCAGGCAGAGAAGAAAAACTTGGGAGCTGAAGTAAATTAAATCATTTCAAATGAGCACATTAATGCCAACTCTGAAGCCAGAGTGCAGGACAGATGAGAAGTTTAGGCTGTGACTTGTCTAATAGATACACAAGAGAAGAGTGACAGTGACATAAGCATTAGGAACCTGATCTCCTCCTCCCAGAAGGTGTTTTTTCCTGTCTTACATGGTGACTATTAGATTGCACATGCTTTGTGTCTGCTGGCAAATGTAGTGTGGGCTTTCATAGGTAAATGATTATACAAGGGAAGAGAAACACCTTCACATGCTCCAAACACTATTATCAACAGTGATTATTCCTAGGATAAAATTATCAGTGATGCTTTGGGTGTGGATTGATTTTTAACTAAATGGGCATAGGTTGAGCCATGAAGCAGGCTTATACTTTTTTTTTTTTTATCTAAAGATCTGACAGTAATTAAGTGTTGTGGCTTGAGGGGGGGATGGTGGGTATTCCTCTGCAAACTTTTTATGGACAATGTTTATTTTTTTTTTACAAAAAAATCCATTTTAAAGATTTGTGCATAACCAGAGATCTACAAGAAGTTAAACACTTCTATTAGTTCACCACACAAATAGTTATGATATAAAATAGCCAATTTAAATAGCACGTGTAATATATATTGTCTGAAACATTTTTAATGACATTTGCTCGTTTGCAGTTATTTCAGTTTTGTAAAATGCCATTTCTGTTGATTTGGTGAGGAGATAGTCTTTTTCTAGCAAGCCTGGCCAACTTGAATATAAAAAGCATGTACAAGAAATACTGACTTGTGATAAGAATATAACGATTGTTATTTCGTATTGGAGTGACAACAGTAATAAGATACAATAGTTTTTTTAACTTATCCTAAACAACTTCCTATAACAGCTTTATGCCACATTATCAAAGATTTGGTGATTTTCCACAGGTTGCATACATGAAGAAGTTAATTTAGTGATGATTTGAGTGCTGGCTGATGTAAAGTTGAACAAGAGTCAGCAGTGCCCTGGCAGCCAGGAGGGCAAAGCATGTCCTGGGGGGCATCAGGCACAGCCTGGCCGGCCGGGCAAGGGAGGGCATTGTCCCCTCTACTCTGAGCTGGGGTGGCCTCACCTGGAATATTGTATGCAGTTTTGGATGCCACAATAGAAGAAAGACATTAAACTATTAGAGAATGTCCAAAGCAGTACAATGAGGATGGTGAGAGCCTTGAGGAGAAGCCACATGAGGAGTGGCTGGGGGTACTTGGTCTGTTCAGCCTGGAGGAGACTGAGGGGAGACCTTCGCTGCAGTCTGAAATTCCTAGTGAGGGGAAGAGGAGGAGCAGACCCTGGTCCCTTTTCTCTGGTGACCAGGACCTGAAGGATGACCTGAAGTTATGTCAGGGGAGGTTTAGGCTGAATATTAGAAAAATGCTCTTTACCCAGAGGGTGGTTGGGCACTGGAACAGGCTCCCCAGGGAAGTGGTCACAGCACCAGCCTGACAGAGTTCAAGATGTGTTTGGACAATGCTCTCAGGCACATGGTGTGACTCTTGGGGTGTCCTGTGCAAGGCCAGGAGCTGGACCTGATGATCCTTGTGGGTCCCTTCCAACTCAGCATATGCTGTGATTCTGTGATTTTTCATATCCCTTTACCTTTGAAGCCAGATATATTTACTGCTGTGGACAGGTCAGAAGAACAGAAAAAGTTCACATTTGCAAAAGTTTGGCAAAGGCTTATCTAACATAAAGTCCTGCTTCTGAGCTGAAGTTGAGGAAGGGCAAATTGAATTGGGATTGTTCAGCCTGGACAACCTTATTGTGGCCTTCTAGTATCTGAAGGGAGCCTACAAGAAAGATGGAGAGAGACTACAAGACAGGGCAAGGGCGAACGGCTTCAAACTGAAGGAGAATGGGTTTAGATTAGGTATTAGGAAAAGAATCTTTGCTGTGGGGGTGGTGAGAAACTGGAACAGGTTACCCAGAGAAGCTGTGGATGTCTCATCTCTAGAAGTGTTCAAGGCCGTGTTGGATGGAGCTCTGAGCAGCCTGGGCCAGTGGAAGGTGTCCCTGCCCATGGCAGAGGGTGGGAACCATATGGTCTTTAAAGTCCCTTTCAACCCAAACCATTCTATGATTCTATATTTGTCATCATACAGAAAAGGGCAGGTTTAAACGCAGTAGTTAAGATGAGTTTAAACCTGAGTGAGCTAGAAAATTATTTCTTTTAGCTGTTTTCCCAGATTTTCTATCCTTTTTCTGCTCCTGCCCATCCTTGAAAAATAAACTTCCTGTGATGGAAAAGAATGGACATCCTTAAAAATGAGGGGATCAGGTGCACTTAAGAAAGCCTGTTTGACTGACATGTTTGTGCTTTCCTGCTGCAAAAAGGGAGCCTACCCAACCAACAGTTTGGCTGTTCTGACTTGTCTGGGACAGGCAGGTCACACTTGCTTTGATTTTGGCCAAAAGTTTGCACCTGGGTCAAAGAATCCTTTCCAATAAAAACTCTTTTGAAATCAGGATGTTTCAAGAAAGTCTTTTCTATTAATAGAAGTTAATAGAAACCAAACCTATTTTTCTAATGAATTTCCAATCATACTCTGCTTCAGGTAATTTTTCCTGTTGTGTTCTAGTCCCCATGGGAAGGAGGATGACATCCCTGCTTGGAAGATGATATTATGTCTTATCAACAGCATTCAATAAAATTCTCCTGTCCAAAAGTCATGGTTTTCCTGAATTAATTGCAGGGTTTTTTCATTTCGGAATGGAGCATACAGAGGCTGGTGTCATTGTTGGTGGGGTAAGGAGGACGTGAGAAGATCACCACGGCAGCAAAGGGTCAGCTGACTGGGGGACTGTAGCCCTCAGAAACAGGTGGAGCCACAGGGGTTTTCTGGCCTCTGCCATCTCACAAAAGCTTCACTCAGCAGAGAAGCGTGGGGTGGAAGAAAATGTCACCCTGGGCCTCATCCTGCACCCACCAAGTCGGCTATTGTGTTGGGTGGGAGCAGGATTCATGCACAGAGGGATCTGCCACAGGGCTTAAATGTCACCACTCGTGTGGGAGCACTTCTCTCCAGCCAGCCCTTCTGAGAGACCATTGTGGGCAATGAAAGGGCAGGAAAGACTTCTTCAGAAAGTGTGGGTGGCAGAAAAGCAACCCTTCGTGCTGGGAACACATCAGACGTGTGAAAAGCTCTGGAATGTCTTTTCCCTGAAGTAAAGAGCTAGGCTGAGTGATCTCTGCAGGTGGAAGGAGGGCAGCTTTGCTCAGCAGGACCCTTCCCCATGCCATGTTGTGTCTGGCAAAAGCTGAGCAGGAGAGGAATTGCCACACTCTCACCTTTATGGATGAGCTGTTCAATACCTGCCATCTGCCTCTGTGGGAAGCAACTATTTAACAGGAAGAACAATAAAAATTGAGAGAATAACCTGACAGGGGCTGTTAGGCACACCGTACCAATTAAATGACAGTTTCCAAACAGGTACCCAGAAATACTCTGTGGTTTTTTTTTTTTTTTTTGTTTTTTTTTTTTTTTTGTTTTTTTTTTTTTTTTTTTGTTTTGTTTTGTTTTGTTTTTCCCTAAGTATCTGTGGCCACTGCTGTTGTTCCCAGCACTAAGAACCTTAACTGCATGGGCTGGACTCAAGTTTGTGGGTACTGTGGAGACATCCGCTTTAGAAATTCCCATTTCCCAGGCTTCACCATAAAAACAGACTTTCTGTCTCCTTGTTTCCACCAGACCTCACTCAGGAAACACAATCCCCTTTTAAGTACATGATCTTAAGCTTTGTCTAATGAAATGTCTTTAGGGTATTTCTCAGTAATCGGCTCCCTGAGTTCTTCCTGTGAGACATTCTGCTGCTCTTCCCAGCTTTATGTCATCAGCAAATTTCATTAATGTGCTCCTTCTTGTGCAAGTGTTGCTGGTGAATATATTTAGTTCAGAGTGCCTAAGAGTGATGCTTGAGAAGCTGTGCTTGTAACCTCTCTATGCCATGACGCTTCCCCTTTCAGCACCTTTTGTCTCTGCTTCAGCCAAAATTTTTTGTTAATAGTTCCCTATATGGCACCATTTTAATTGCTTTGCTGAAATCTAGTTAGATGAGGTCCACCAAAACCAATTATTATAAATCAAATTATTGCTTGAACAATGCTAAGAATCTGCAATAAATTATGTGCAATATAGATGGCCTATTTCATCATGCTCACTTTAACGTTCACAAGAAAGAAATCACAGGAACTAAGATTACAGTTTTGGGGCATAGAATTAGTGTAATGCTATAAAAAGTAATTGGAGGTCATATGGGACAAAATTTCAAAATTATCTAGGTTTCAAGCTTATGAAAAAGTTGTACACTTACATTTTTCTTAAACTCTAATCCAGAACATGAACTGTTCTCTTCTGTATTGGTTCGCTTTCTTCATAGAGCTGATTATTTAAAAAAACCACACATACAGCCTAAGGACACAAAAGGGATTTTTTCATTCCATTGATGCCTTATTTGCATTGTTACTAACCCGAGCAGATGCAAGATCTTGAGCATCATCATGATGATAAAACATCTCATTCTTTTGATGTCAGATAAAACACAATTTTCATGTGATTACAAAGCCAAGAATCATAAAATCTCTTGTCATGATATCTTCCCCTACAGTTGAAAGGGCTATGAGACATCTGGAAATGGAAGAATCTTTTCCTTTTCTTCCTTAAAAAACCCCCAAGCTACTGTTGCCTTATTTTTCCTCTCAGATTTGATTCTTGCAATCTGGAAAGATTACTAAAACAGCCTGTGAAGTCAGTTTATGGAAGGCTTTAGTAGAAATCCTCAGTTTAGGGTATGAATTGTTTTGTTTATTTGAGTGGAAGAGCTGAATCAGGAATCAAAGTTGGATTATGTCAGGCACTCTATTACACAATTCCTTACTGTTTCAGAGCTGTTGCTGAATAGAGGGTCATGGTTCCCTGCATCACCACCTTGCCTCTGCCACAGCCTCAGAGAGTTCTCCAGCACACAGGGGTGACCTGTATGAGCCAGAGGCTGCCAGGAACCCTGTTTACCCCACAACAGGGCCGTGGGAGCAGCCTGGGTAGCCCTGGCTTCTTGGCACTGGGCTGGGATTTGTGTTTTCCACACCATCATAAGTGCAACAGCCAGAGTCATGTACCAATCTGAAAAAATCCTGTTTGATCACTCCTAGGCCTGCCTAAAGAACTTCCATGGCAAATATTTGGTTTGGGTTTTGTTTTGCTCATGTCCGTTTTCAGCCAGTCCCAAATTCCCATAATAATGCTTTTTCTTGAGATACATTAAGAATTTCACCTTAGGACTTATGTGAGGGAGACTTCTTGTTATGTTGATACCAAGCACTGGCACCTTCACTTAGTCACTTGCATTCAAGTGCATTATTTTTTCCAGGAATCCTGTTGCTGAGGGACAAGCCACAGGAAACCATATGCCCAGCAACACACACTTGCTTTTGTGAAAGATCTGTAATTTGAAGGTGAAATAGGATCAGGCTGCAGGATTTAATGAGCTATTTCACACAAACTCTCTGAATTAATAGATATGGTGGCTTTAAGTCTCACAACTTTTCATGGGAGACCAAGTACCATTGCTACTATAGTTTTTAATGAACATGGAATTCAAAGTCTGCAAATTCTGAGTTCTGTACATATTTTTGCTGCTTAGTGCATGATATTTGCCTGCTAAATATTCTTACCAAGGCAGGGCATGGTATATTACAAGGCATGTCAAAGAGAAAGTATGGCTTGCTTTGATCTTGGGAGTTCTTGCATGACTTGCCACTGAAGGTTTACATTTGCTCTTCATATCCTATATGCAGTTTGTTTGGCTTTCAGTAAAAATGACAGGCAGAATTAATAACAGGTCTAATATCTCATTGGGAGATGCATTCCAAAAATTTCTATCTACACAGTAAGTGTTTGAAAGCCTATATGGGATCCATGTCAATAAAATTCTTCTGCTTCACTCAAAGAGGAACTTCTCATTAGTCTGGGAAAATGCTTTCCTCATTACAAAGCCTTACTTTTATGAATCCAGAAGGATATTGAAGGTGACTAATAGTTTCTGAAGAATAAGCCTTTCACACTACTACAGCCCAAGCTTGCCTTTTGTTTCTTAAAAAAAAAAAAATTAAAAAAACATCTTTTGTGGCAAAGGATGAAACTATGTTACAATGCTCTGGGACACACTGGAGAAAGCAGATGGGAGTGTTTAATTAAGAAGACTTATCAATGTATGTGAACCTTGACTTAAATCTGCATGGGCCAAGAGAACACTAACATTTCTGAACTTTGGAAGAGTTCAGAGATTGCAAACTTGGGCTGTTCTGCAGGGATCTATCTGGTACCCACACTGTCAGCAGCACACATGGAGCATTTTTTTATACATACACAGACACTCCATCACTTGAGCATCACTAGATGTTTGGGCATTTTGAGGAGGGGCCAGCTATGTGACCAGGGACAGGAGTTATCTTTGTCCTTATAATTCTCAGACACTTCCTGACAACAAAGGAATGGTAAAACTTGGGACTCTCAGATTCCAATCTCTGCCCTAATGAACAGAAATTCCTCTGCATATTTTCTGCCAAGTTTTATCTTGTCTGCTGCACTCCCCATTCTTCCTCATCACTACCATCTGGTGCTGGAGACATTCCACTTTGTGTTGTCTAAACTGGTTATCAGAGAGTTAATGAGTACCTGGATAATACAGAAGGGAGACATGCTCCATCCTTCTCGCACATCCTGTTACTCAGTGGGATTTCCCCCTCTCCTTGGCTTTATTTGTGATGCAGTAAAAATAGTTCAGCAGAGTTCCATGCAGTATTGTGAGCAGGGTTTACTTTTAATCAAGCTATGTGGTCTTTTTACAAAATCAGTGACAAAGCTGCTATTAAATACCTTTGAAGTTCTTCATAGCCTCCAACCTCAAATGCTTCAGCAAAACAGATCCATTAAAGCTTTTAGCTAAAAGATAAAGAAGGTGAGTAATAGGAGCTTGGAAACAAAGCTGGCTCTGTTTCCTCTGGAGTGTTGAACAACTCTTCAAATACCAATGGGCATGAGCAAGCCCAGCCTGGGAAGGAAGATAAGAGCATGTTTGGATGCCATCCATTCTCAAGATGAGTGCAACATTCTCACAAACAAAATCATAGTTTTGTGTCAAACATAGTGTCAAGGCCAAGACTGACTGTATGTCAAAAATGGAATTATCTTCTAGCTGCTGTGTGGTCTGAGCAGAAGCAAGTTGAAAATGACCCTGATCTCTTAAACTGTATGGGATTTATGTCTTATGGGATCCAACTTCTAGAGCATGTCTATCCACAAAATGATAGGTGAGATTCAGCCCTTTCTCTTGACTGGTGACTGTACAAACACTTAGAGCTTTTCATAGTAAGGGTAAAGTCAAGAGGTATCTATAAAAGTGCTAGACCATGAGCCAGGTAAGAGCTGGCCTCTGCCTGGAGTCAGGCTGTCTACTATGGGGAAGAGCTCTTCTATAAATCAGTAAAAGTCCATCCAGACAGAAAAAAGAGAAAGCATTAGAGATTAAAACCATGAGGTCACAGGTTTGCTGTGAATGTGCCACACCAGAACCCTTCTCCACCCCAGCACTATTTCAGTGGGAAATACTCCTCCCCTTCCCATGTGAAACACTAACTAAAGTTTTTGCTGGAAGCTCCTTGGAGAAGAGAGTGAATGCAAAGCCTTTTCTTAGGCTCACTTGCTGGGCTTCTCAGTCCAGGCCCCATCTCCTACCACAGCCAGTTACCTGTTTATTGGCTTTTTCTCCTCTTTTTAAGCTCATCCCTTCACCTGAGCTGGTTCCTATCACCAGTGATCTGAGCTGGCTACTCATTGCTCCACAAAGATAGAGAAGGAGGATATCCTGGCCACACATTCCCTTCTTCAGTCTCTATGTCACCTCTGTATTGACTAAAAATCTACATCCTTCACTCTCTGTCCCAAACCAGATCCCCCAAGTCACAGTCTCATATGGAAATTTAGATCCTTCTCAACTTCTCTGTTGCTTCTTCTTCCTAATCCAAAATTCCTAACTCAAAATTTTTATTCTGTAATCATATCTCTTTCCCTACTCCTATCTTAAACACTTCCATGATGAACTAAAATGCTTCTTTCTCAGTGCTGCTGGAAGCCTGGGTCACCCAGTGCAGTGCAGATCTCAGCCCTTAGTTCTAGCACCAGCCACAGCTTTTAACCATGGGGAAAGTCAATGTTTGTCCCTGGTGTCCTCAACTGGAGCAGTCACAGAGGTGTGGTGGATTGGATGCCTTTGCAGTCAGGTAACAGCAGGCCCTGGTTAGCATCACTGTCTGGTGGGTATAAATGGTGTGAGCACGCAGGATAAAAATGAAAGGTTTGAGCATGTGCAGAAAGGACTCTCTTCAGAGATGGCACTTATTTGCACAGGAGAAGCCTCTGTGGAGTAAACACAGGGCTGGGTTTTTCCTGAACACTTAGAGGCTGCCAACTTTTAGAAAACTGTTAAGAGAGACACAACTAATGCAAACATATTTCTATACCCAAAATGTTGTTGTTGTTTTTTTATTTTTTTTTTTTAACCTGTAGAACAATCTCTTTCATCTTCTCATTTCACTACAGGAATGAGTGAAATTTCCAAAAATGTGTCAGCAGAAGGCTGAACATCAGGAACATCACCATCTTAAAGCTTGAGTTTGGCAAGATCTTAGAACCCTTAGCAGGATCTTCTAAAAGAAAGTAGCAGGAAATCTCAATCACAGGGAGAGCAGTGAGCTCTAAGACTTGTAGTAGAGGGCTGAAAGGAATTACAGAGCAGAAAATTTAACAAAGGAGCTCAATAATTTTAGAGCTGCTCAAAGCATTTTGAAGGCAATTGCAGGATAAACTGCGTATGGAGTTGGAAGAATAGAGAAGGAGTGTTAAGGGAGCAAAAGGGCTGTGAAAGATGTACTGGACATGTGTTTGCTCACTATGGGAATTGTGGTTCAGTTCCAGGTAGGAGTGGATGGGAAACCCTCTTCTACTTCCCCAGTGAAGACCAATTTCTCTACTACAAGAGAGGAGAAAATTGGCATGGAGGAAAAGAGACATACAAAAAGAGAAAGGAAAAATGGGTGGGTTTTTTGCCCTGGAAAGTATGATGTTTTAGTTGATTTTTAAGAGAAATTTACTGAGCAAAATTAATAACTGAATCATATCACTACGAATAAATCCCATTGGCCATTTTCACCCCATTATACAACTCCATCTAACTTACAGTAAGTGACAACAACTCAGACAGCTGTAGAGATTTCTGACAAGATTCAAATGTAAATATCTGAAACAAAATAATCAGAACAGATGTGATTTTAGACAGATTTGCTTTGCTGCAAATTTGAAACAGAGTTAGGATTAAGTTTTAAATGATAGACAATTTAGTTCTGAGCAAGAATTCTAACATAGAGGAAACACTGAGATTCAGTCTTTGGGGGATATTTATGTTCTGCTGAAGAGAAGAACTCAAACCATATTGGCCTATTTGGAAAATTTAGTTGTAACTGAAATAGAAGCTAAAAACAAACCATTTTTCCTTTTATACCAGACCCAGAAGGAAGGTAATGCCTGGAATTCAGACCTAGATTTACTCCTCCTGTCTGTGTAACCATGAACAGATTTGGAAGTCATTTCAACGTCAAACTCCAATGAAATAAAGAGAATTAGTCTGGTCTTTCATTTCTCTGGATGCAATTTGGGCTGAGTAGATGCAGATGTCTATGATGTGATAAACACTTCTTCACAGTCAATATTTTGTAGGTCATGATTTGTTTCCATAAAGTTCATGTTTAAAATAGGTCAGATGAATCACTGAATAATATTGTTTTTGTCTTTTGTCTCTAAAAGGAGCTGAGGGCTCTTAGCTCAGTTACAGGAGCACAGAACCTTCCTGTTTTGGAAAGGTAGCTGACAGCTAAAACTGTTAAATTTGGAAGATGCTTAGACACTGGTCTAGCAGCATCAAGGTACTATAGATAGATTTGAAAGGTCAACCTGGAACACACTTTGTTTCCTCTTAAAATTCAAAGGGGTTTGAGTCAGATGTGATCTTCACAACACATTGTTAGGAGTTCTGCCCATTTCTGAGAATTGTTTTGATTTTCTGGGATCCAGTGGAAGCTGTCGATGCGAGGGATTTTCCTCAAAGGAAAGTGCAAGCCCTAGAACCAAGCAGACCTGTAATGGGCTCTGCACAGTCACTCCTTGTCTTTTGCCACTTGACTTACTGTGCCGCAGGCCAAACACATTTTAAAAACTCTAGCTGAATGTGGATGAAAAAAGGCTCCTGCATCTCTGCTGGCCCTCATGGCATATCTGGAATAAAGGTATTGGCTCCCTCAGGGACTTTCTGAGCTGGAGAAAACTAAATAGAGTCCTTGGTTATGCTTTCCTTTTCATTCCTGCTCCTGCCCCTCTCATCTCCCTCACAGTTTCTCTGGACCCTCTTCTCTATGTTAGGACACTGTCCTTTCCCCCTGTTTACTCCCCTTACCGTCTGTAGACACTTCCCTTCAGGCAATGAATAATTTTCCACACACCTGCTCTGGTCACTGAAAATATGATGTGAACTGGTGTCCTGGGTTGCAGTGTAGGATGTACACAAAGTATTTATTCTATCACCATCTTCATGAACTGTTGAAACCAGGTGGGCTAGTGTTTTCCCAAGCCCCCTGCCTTTTCTGCTAATGGCCTTTGGAATATCTTCTGCTAATGGCCCATTAACGCCTTTGGGGTGTCTTCTGCTAATGGCCCATGAGTCACGGGTAACTCCCTCCAGGGGTTATCTCTGTTAATGGGCCATCAAGGACCCATTTCACACTTCTCATGCTATTGTGAGATGCTCTGCCCAGGGGGAGGAGCCAAGCATTCTCACCTGGATATAAGCTGGTATGTGGGACAGTGCAGGTAGCACTTATCCACTGGATTCCCAGAGGACCAGAGCACCTCACCTGGACTGCTTCCACCATCCTGCTCAGGTTGTATTCTGGCTCTGTCAGTGGTCCTTTGTGTTATTATATTTATTTTATTTTACTTTTACCTTTTTACCTTTCTTCTTATTAAATTATATCTCTAACTTGGAGCCTCTCATTCATTTTGCTTTCAAACCACAACAACTGGAGCAAGCAGATCAGAGCTGTCTTCACAAGCACATTCAATGATTTTGTCCTCTTAGCAGATTTTTTTGCTGCTTCGTTTGATCCTGGTTCCTATCTCCACATGTGCTATGATGGCAGCTCCCAAGACTTTTCCCTCTTTGAAGGCACTCACATTTTTGTTCTGTCCTTTATCCAGTGGTTTGGGGAATTCTAGAAGTTCATAGAATTTCTATATTGGGTGAGCTGCACAGTGTGCCAGCAGGCCTGACAGTGCCTTTGACTCTTAGAGTTGGTGGATTTTTTTGGTGTTTTTTTCCAACACAAGTCTTACAAGAGTATTATAAGTCTCTCCTGCTATCATATCCTTAGCAGCACTCTAACATCAGGGACAGTAATGGCAAAAAAGATTTATTTCACCATCTTGTTCATCCCTCTGCCATTGCACAATTATTCCCTGGGGAGCACTTCAGGCTCTCATCCAAGAAGTTTTTATGTTTAGCTTCAATCTCAAAAGCAGCTCTGCGAGCATGATAGTGCAAGGCTCATTGTCAGCCTTTCAGCCATTTCAAAAATTAATTTGCCAAAAGTACAAATAAAAGGTTATTTTATTTCCCCTTCCAGGCAGTCAGACCCATAAACCGTTTGAAACATCAAAGCCAAACTGCATTTCTTCTGGCTCTAACTTCATTAGCCAGAAAGCATCTGCAACTGGAAATGAATCTGCAGCTGTGTTGATGGTTTGCAATCCAGAATTAAAAATCGCTTCACTTTCTCATAGCTCTGTTACTACTCTTTAGCAGGCAAGAGGGAGAGGAAAAATATATTGTAATTAATATGGGTAATAATTTTAGAAGTGATCTTTATTGAGTTATGTTTGTATGTATCAATATTTCAAGGAACTCAATGTTTAAAAGGCTGCTTGACTCCAACAGTCACTTTAGGTAAGATATGAATCATAATTAATTCAGATCAAGTTTAATTATATGTACTGACTTCATTAGTGGTAAGAGAGAGCAGGGACAGGTGATTAGCACAACTCAGTAAGGCAGCAGACAGATTTCTTCTCTAGAGCTACCATGGGGTAAGAAACTATTTTTTCTTGTCTGTGCCTCTGTGACACTTCTCTGAGAAAAAAAAAAATACCATTTACTGGTTTCTGGGTTTTGCCTTATAAATGATGCAGGGGATATGAGGCACTTACAAGGGCATTGGTAGGCCCCAAATCCACATTTTTTTGAATACAGAGAAAATGCACAATGCAGAGACCCACCGTATCCTTGGAGTATGAGACATTCTATGGGATAGTCACACACACTCAGTCACTGGGCTAGTATGAGGACTAGTGCATGCTTCTTGAATGTATTTGCAAGAGCTTCAGATGCGTAGTGGCAAAGCTCATGTGGCCAGAAATAGTAAAAACTACTGCAGATGCAATGTGTTTTTCAGACCCTTAAGACAGATTAACCCAGAGATAAATAAAAGCCATGTGGAGGCTTTCTCATTGCTTTGATCAAAGAACAGGGTTTTTTATCGCTTAATTAAAACCCACAGGTCTGTTATTCCCCTCATCCACCCAACATCACACACAGTTCAGCTGAAAAGGCACTGAGCCTGGAAGGCCAGATTTCCTACTTTCTCTTTTTCCATCACTTGCACCCAGAGCTTGCTGCTATGGGCTTGGCTTTGCTCAGAGGGTTTTAAGCTGGGAAAGCCCTTTGTTAAGGCTCAACTTCTGTAGCATGGTTGCCATGATGAAGAATGGCAGGGCTGAGCATTTGTACCAAGGTTGGAAGCATTAGCTTCTGTGATGGGATTGCACAGAGAGGTTCACAAACCTGTGGGCCTGTTTGCTGTCAGGTACAGTTTGGGGGGGGCCTGTCTGCATCCTTGGGATACCTGTGTAGAATTTGGTGTTGATGGCTCAGGCTTTGCAGGGTGGCAGAGGGAGAGGAGGATCCAGAGGGGATGTGAGACTGCTCCTTCAAGGGTGATGCGCAGGCTGAGGGCTGCAGGCAGCTCCTGCCCACCTGTAAGCAGTGCTCAGTGCCGCTCAGGTCCTGATCATGCAGCAGAACATTGAAAAACAATTTTATTTTAAAACAGTCTGTACTCCTTGGAATGTACTCACTCCTGGGCTGAGCATTCGCAAAATGTTACTTAATAGAGACATAATATAAAATCCCAGCTCCAGACGCATGCAGCTCTTGGTCCAAAAATAATCAAAATCTGAGGCTGGAACCATATGCCAGTTTTGCAACTGGCTCTGTGACAGCACTTGAACTATAACCACAGAATCAATCAGCTCAGCTCTTTGGGAGGTTGAAATCCAGGCCAGATTTTGAAGTCTGGGACCTCTCTTTAGTAATTTACAGCATACAAAAAAAATTCTGTAATAAGCCTGGTTTAGCTTCCCTAAACCTTTTGGGTCAACAAAGAAGCACTTCCACATGTTCAGATCTATTGGGTCCCTCTGCTCTTTTTACAGTGAAATCTTTGCACAAGCATGATGTGAGACAAGTCACTATTTTTCAAACTTTTTGTATGGATTTTAAGCTAGTTCCCCTTCTTCTGTCTAAGGAGGGATGGGTCCAGAGGAGGGGGGTTTGGACGGGCAGAGAGGCAGCTCTGTACACCGACTGCACTGACACAGTGGAGTGAGTGACATTTCTTTTCTGATCTCATTGGTGAGCTGTTTCATTCTGGGTTTGTTTTTGCAGCAGTGGATCTCTCCCCTCGCTTGGGACTTCTGGGACCTTTGTCCTGCAAATATTTCAGAACCATAAAAAGCTTGAAAAACAAGAGTGACTGCAGGATATTAAATGCTTGTTGCTTTTAAATAAGCAGATGGTACTTTTACCAAATGCTATCACTTTGGCCATATTTTTCTTGTGCTGTCATTTTTTGATGGCTTGTTTTTACTGTAGAAAAGGTCTGTGAAGCAGCTGCCAGCAAAGAATGGTAACTGGATAGCATCTGTACATTTGAAAACTTGTTAAATGATATGTGAGGGAAGTCTATTAAAGCATGTTTGTCTGGAGTTCAAAGTTATTTCACGCAGGGTATTGTTCTGTTGCAACCTACATCTGCCTTTTTTATTAAAACACAAAATTAAATTGTTGTTAAAAGGAGCAGTGGAAATGTTATTGGAATAAATATCATGAGCTATCACGAGTGATGTAGTGGCTGTGCAGTGAGGCACAGACCTGCCTGCACTGTACATCTCAGCTCATGGAGAACAGGCTCCTTTGAAGCTGCATCTCAGCGTATCATCTCATGAAGTGAAGCAGCGATGAACATTTATATCTGTGTGGGATCAAAGTGATGAGAAGGACCAGCTTTTAGAGGTCAAAAAGACTCCATGTGGAAGCGCAAAAATGCCATGTGGAATGCTTCATTACAGATATTCTTAGCAACTACCAGTTTTCAGCACCACATGCTTTGTTTCCTGGAGGTAAGAGCTGAGAAGTCCTACTGCAGATCCTTTGAGAGGTCATAAATCTTCCTGATGGGAAGAGTTTCCCATCCATCTTTTGATTTCCATTAGCCATTTCTCAAATTTTTTACATCTTATCGAAACACAAGTAATCTTGAATAATGCTTTGCTATTTAGATACACTTTCAGGTGATGATCTACCTGCACATCATACCAAGAGAGTATCAATCTGAGTTACACATATATTTTGTAAATGATAGCATGCTAAGACTGACACCATGTCCATGAAATGGGCTGTTACATTCTTGCCTAATTACTGGATACCTTATTCCTTAAGTGATATATGCAGATTTCCTAAATCTGAATCTGAGACTGAAAAGAATGTCCACATCCTTTTTTCTGAGATGAGCTGAAATAAACTATGGAAGTGTATGGATGTGTGTATATGAGGCTCTTTTTTGTTGTTGTTGTTGTTGTTGTTGTTGTTGTTGTTGTTGTTGTTGTTTGTTTTGTGGTTTTTGTTTTTTTTTTTTGCTTTTTTGTATTTTATTTTTTTTTTTAATTTGTTTATACCCTACAATTTACTATAACACTCTGCTTTTAACCCAATTATGTGTAAACCCACTCTTTCCCTTAACTTCTTTTTTCAGAGCTTAAAATTGGATGGAGTATTGGGATGGTTGGTCCGAGAACTGAATCCCTCTTTGTCCAGAGAACACCAGATGCCTTTGAGGTGCTCTTGAAGGTCGCCTGTCTTGATCTGACTTGCAGGGAGGAGGCCTGTGCCTGCTGCCTTCCTAATAGGAAAGTTGCCCACTTGCCAAAGCTGGGCAGGTCAGTGAAGCAGAGTGTGGAAAGCACTTTGGGGTGACTGCACGAGCTGTCATTAGCTACTCATGGGATCCTCATGGGTGGGCTATGAATGGTATTGAAGTGACTGCTCAGGAGAAATAGGAGTGAGGCTGATCCACAAGGGAGGAAAAGTTGGGAGCATGATCCCAGCACAGGATGTGCCATCTCTGACCAGGTGCAGTCACCAGTGGGCCAGGAGCAGTGACCACTTCCTTTGACCATGAAGTGGCTTTTGGACAAGGCAAGATCTGGGATTTATCCGGCCAGCCTGCTTAGGAGCACCAGGACATGGAGCCGGAGACAAGACTGGAGACAAGGCTGCTTACAGCATGTGGGCAGAGAAGGCAGGTTGGTCAGCTCAATTAACTCAGGGCTGTGACTGGTCTCAGAGCCCTGGCAGTGCTTTGTACAGGCTCACCCACTAGTGAGAAAGGCTGGTTGAGGCAGACCCTGCTCTGCAGGAGGGCTGTGCAGTGGGTGCTCTCACAGAAATCTCCCCTTGACCTTCACACCTGCTCTGCTCCTGTGACTTCCAGCCCTGTCATCTTGGCCTGAAGTCTCAAAAGCCCTGAGCCAGCATCCTCGAAAGTAATTTGGATTCTTTCCACTGGCTTCAGTTTTGTTGGAGCCAGCCAGTTACAGGGACGGGCTTTTCCTGGTCTCCCAGCACTGCTGAGGAGTGTGCTGCTTTTTTCATCCACAAGAAAGGCCATCATCTGTGGAGAGATTCAGGTCAGGTGGCAGCCAGGAAAGTTTGCTTGCAAATAGCTGGAGAGACTTAAATTATTAGAAATTAAAACCTCACCGTGGAGGGATGGAAACAATTCTATCTGCAAGTGCAATAAGGTCTGTTAGCCAGAAAATACTGCTCTGCTTTTGATTAACTCTTGTTCTTTAATTAATCCTTTCAGTTTATTATCCATCTTGGAATTCTTCTGGAGTCAAAAAATGACAACTCTAGGCAATCAAGTATGGTTTTGCCTGGCTTAACCTGCATATGTTTTCATTTGGCTTTCCCTGGCTGCAGGGAGAGCAGTAAAAGCTGTGCCTCAAGTCATCAAAGTACTGCCTGCATGCCAGGACTGCCGTGGGCTGGCCATGTCCAAAGGGAAATGCTCTGCCTTATGGGGACGATCCATATGCTCCTCTTTGGGCTTCCCATGGGGCTGACCTGTGGCTGGATCGGAGCTGCACCCCGTATTTGTAAGGGAGAGGGTCTGGGTTTCTGGAACACCCGTTCCCTTTTCTGCTGGGGTCCTCAGCTCAGGAAATTTCTCTCTCTCTATCCTTGAGCTTGATAAGTAGAAGGGGTGGGTTTTCTTTAACAGGAAAAAGCCACTTGGCTCTATTTGTCATTCTTCATTAACCTTATCTCAGTCCCTCTTTATCCTCCTTTCTCCTGTGTTGCCTGGTCAATGTAGTTCTTAATACTTCCTCTCTTGATAAAGATGTCTTGTTCAAAGTGTATTTATATCATTAGTTCCAACTGCCTTACATGGCAATGCGACCCTTTGTCATCAGCTTGGTTGTTGCTTTCTCAGGCTCAGTCCGGGGGGGGCAGGGTTATAAAAGTGCCCTGTACACATGGTGAGGCCCATCCCTTCCCAGGAAACATCTCCAGGCTTCAGCCTCAGCAGAACATCCCTGTGGGATCACATGAGGTCGGGGAGGCTGCATGAGGGGAAAGCAATGTCTAGCTCTCAGCTCTCCAGCCCTGGCTCCTAGGGAAGCTGGGTTCCAGGAATGGTGATGCAAGAAGCAGAGCTGAGGAGACCTGACCAGCAGTTGCTCCCCCCAATACTGTAATCTTTCATTTTTCAGCACTTTGCCTGGTTGTGCTCTGTTGAACATGCTTGTCGTGGTGTTTGGTGTCCTTTGCAGTGATGGTGACACGGAGTGCTCTGGCTGTTTTCAATTACCGGGAGGGCCCTTGCTCAAGTGTCGCGCTTGTGCAACATCGTGTGGCCTCTCACTGGGCTGCAGCAGGCGCCTCTCCCTCCGTCAGCATTCCTCACCCTCTGGGATGTTTAACTCTGAGAACTTTGGGCCTGATTTTCCTTCTCTTCCTGTCCTTTGTTACATAGATTAGATATGGCAGGGAGCTTTGTGAACATAAGTACTTGATCTCCAGTGTCGCTCTGCAGAGATTTAAAGCTCCACATAACAAGAGCACATGGTCAGACTTCTGAAACATTTTTCTATGAAATTTCTATTTTCTATGGAAAATAGGTTGTGAAAACTTTTTAATAAGAATCAAGGAGAAAGAAAGGAAAAAAAAAACCCAAAACCTGAAGGATTCTTTAAAATATTTAGAAGCTCAGGTCAGTTCTAAAATATGCCAGGGGAGTCTACAAGTAGAGGTAGGACATAGGTTTGTGTATTTTGGTGTCTAAGACTGGCTTTCATTGAAATAGCATGATACAAAATAGTTTTGGTCAGGAATCTCCATACCTATCCCATCAGCTCAGTGCAAGGTAGATAGTCCAGGCTGTCAGTGTTAGTCCTGACTCCATATTTCCCTGGCTGAAGTTCACACTTGGGTTTCAAGCCTGTCACCTATGGACACAAGGCGTGGTAAGGTAAATCTTGCAGCTTGAGGATGGGTTGTGTGTTGTCCATGTGAGCAGAAACTTCTGGCACTTTTCTTTGGGCCAGGATGCTCATCTCAGGTTTGGTTCAGGGGTACTTTGAGAACCTCAGCTTCCTTGCTGTGAAGAAACAGATGTGCAAGGGTGGGAGTGTGGTGTGTATTGATGAGTAACCTCTGTATGGAGTTGTGGCTGCTGAGCCACACCTGGTTTAGACATGGCTTGACACATCTTGGGTACAGTTACAGAGATGGCCCATATTTTAACATCTGGTGTGGGATTCAGTTGCATGCTAAAACACGAGTGCCGGTGTGTACGTGAGGTCTAAGTGTCTATACTCCTTTTATATTCAATAGAAATCCAGGTAATGCACACCATAGAACCTTCAGTATAATTTGGTGTACCCTGAGTCACCTGGTAGTTAGTCAGCTGAGTAATTTCCAGACTCACTATAACTTTATTGGAGGCACCATCCATATTTACTGTAATGAGAGCATAGTCCCTGGTTCACATACAGACACCTACAAGTGGTGCTTGAACCCCATTCCAGTTTCCTTTGCAGTGCACACCTCCACTGCCTGTTAATTTGTAGTAAATTTTGTAGGTGTCAAAATTGATTAATGACGTTTTTTTACCAAAGCCCCCAAGAAAAAATTATCTTCTAGGCACCTGAGTTAAAGAATCATGACCACTGTTGTTATTCTCAGATTTCACCCTCAGTTAGGTTTGTCTGGTTCTGGATATGGAATTGAAACCTAATACCAAAATATTTCTCCAAGCTTTGCTGGCTTCTCTGTGAATACCATACTGTGTGACTCATGATCTTTGGCAAGGATAAGAAGCTGGTTTTAAAATATAGTTTTGTACTTCTTTTGATTTCCAAATAAAACCTAATGGAAAAATATTATTTATCCCTGTGCTTTATGTATCAATGATACAGTGACTTGGTTGCAATAAAACACTATTTAATTTGCTATATCCAAGAAAACCCCTCAATATTTTTACCAAGCATTTTTGAGTCTGAAAAATCTGACTAGGTTTCTCATTACAGCAACCTTTTCTGATTAGCCCTGGCAGGGGAATACTCCTCTTCTGTCCTGGTGTCCTAAAACCAGGCTTGTGCTACCTGAGAGGGTGTTTGGGATGCATCTCACCGGAGATTGGCAGGAGCTATGAAGCTTCTGACCTTTTAAACACCAAAGCAAAATCAGAAATCCCTGCTTGTAAGTATTCACAACTTTAAATCTCAGGCTGTGTCTTTAACCTTGTCTTTAATTAGACACCAGGGTAATATCAGAGCAGAAATAACCCGGTGTGTCAGTGTAGCCTTCAGCAGCAGACACAGATGCTGTTTGGCAGCCCAGCTTCCTCCAACACTCACATTCCTTCTGTGTGTACTCACCTTCCCTGCTGGTGTACACTTCACCCAGGGCTCCAGGGTGGAACAGAGAAAATCTTAAAGAAATTCATGAAGAAAAATGCAGCTTGGGAAAGCTGGAGCTGGCAGAGTCAGAAAGAAAAGGAGATAAATGTTTCATCTGTAGAAAATATTTTCTAAACCCAAGAAATACTTGTGTTGCTCATATTCCAAAAAATGAGATTTGTTTGTTACTTTTCGCTCTTGTGCCCTGTTGCCATCCAAATCAGTGCCTGTAAGTGACCTTAGAGATGTCACTTAAACATTCTCTCAATTCTTTCAAACTACAGAATTATCCTTCCTCCTGGTCTTTGCTTTTCCCTCTAGGTTACACTAACCAGGCAGAGGGACACCACCTCAGCACTATGATAACCTGGTCACACAGCCTTTGGCTCAAAGCTGGCTTCCATCTCACCTGTCCTGAGCCCTGGAAAAGGGTTTTGCATCTGCCTGAGGTCTCCCCAGCAGATTTATCCACAGTGACCTAGCCTGAGGACTGGGGGCATTAATCTGTCATACAGTGCAGGCTAATTTGTCCTTCTTTGCTGGAGGAAAATGGAGTGTGAAAAGGAGGCTTCTTGTCCAGCTTTACTGAGTAGGACATTCACCTATGAAATACTTCACTCTCTTCAACATTAATCTCCTTGCTATTATGGGGATTGCCTCCTACTTTAAGGACTTTGAACAGTGCTTATCTCAGGGGAATGCCAATCTGAGTTACTCTGTATAGGTGCTATCTAAGAATGAGAATTATAATACAAAGCTTTGCAAAGAATAGTAATGTAAAAGCCCTTTTTATAGAAGGCATTTTTCATATCCTAGTGTTTAGGGAAGTTCAAGTTTTTTTCTAGCAGCTGGTTTTAGCTTTACTTAGGAAGTTCAGTACGTGACATTGTCCCAAAGAAGGACTGTTTAAGTCTGTGCAAACAGTGAATGTTTTGAAGGGAAATAAAAAGCCTTCCTCATTCGCCTTCAAATGGGGAATAATTATCAAAAGTAAACTGCAAATATTTTAATACAGACATGACCTTGCAGCTGAGACAAAAACAACAATTGTTTGCAGTGACCGGGGCTGAGTCACCTTTTGAGAGAACTGATCTGGACAGGAAGGGTTTGCCTAATTTCCTAAAGGTGCTCTGGGAATCAATTTGTCCAAAAGCCTCTAATAGCCAGGCTCCAGTCAAGAGAAAAAAAAGTTTCTTTTTTTTTGTCTTGAGCTTTATCCTAGCTTTTTTATTCCCAAAGTAGCACCAATATCTCAGGAAACAAAAATGGGCTTGACCACTGCCACCAGAAGCTCCCCTGGAGCTTCTATGCTCATGGAGACCTGAACCCTGGAGAAAACAAGTTGAGTTGAACTTGGGTTGTCTTTACATTCAGATTTAAACAGGGAATCACAGAGAGTCAGTAGGAGGTATGAAACACTGAGATCTCATCCACAGAGAGATAAGGGAAATTCTCAGCTTGCCAGAGATTATATAATCATAGAACCATAGAAAAAACATTTAGTCTGAACCCCCTGCCATGGGCAGGGACACCTTCCACTAGACCAAGTTGCTCAAATCCCCATGCAGCCTGGCCCTGAACACTGCCAGGGTTGGGACATCCACTACTTCTCTGGGGTACACATTCCAATGCCTCACCACCCTCTGAGTAAGGCATTTCTGACCAATATCTAATTTAAAGACAAAATAAGATGCTTTTAGACACTGTTGTCCTGCAAGTTCTGAGGATTCCAAGCTTTTCAGCATAGGAATAGAATGTACTATGGATTGATGTGAGGTCAGTGTCCAAGTGAGCTCTCTAAAAAATTTCACCTTTAGACTGAAGCACCACTTTAGTCTTGCTTGAAATCATCCAAAACATTGTTGCCTCCAACGTGATTTGCAGTGATGTTTAGAGGTGCTTGTTAAAGCATGTTAGTGCTCATTGACTCTGGGCTTGCTGTCTCAAACACTGCCACACTGATTTGAAGGTGAGATGCAACCAGGAATAATCTCCAGAAAGGCTCCAGGCAGAAGCCATGGTTTCAGCTGTCACCTCATTGCTGAAGATAAATGGTTAGACCACCACAGTGCTGGGGCCCTCCTGCAGAACTGCTCCCTCACGGTGCCCTGAGGCACCCCAGAAGGCAGAGGAAGCCCCTCAGAAGGGGAATGCCTCTTAGAAGAGGCCACAGCCAACCAAGATTTATTTTTTATGCCAATAGAGAAGTCTTTATGTTCCTGATGAAGTATTAAATGTTTCCAGTTAGTTTTGCTACTCTTACTCTCTGAGAAGTCAACTTCCGTGCACAGCAAAAGAAGCAATAAAACAAAAAAAACATAACCTGCAAAGTTTCTGAAGACGTTTGAATAGGTTATTTGCTGGTGCTGGAAGAGACACTGCAGTCCCAGCTGTGGAAAGAAAAGAAGCATCAGTAAAAAAACACATCACAGTTCATAAATGAATTTATCACACACTGACTAAAGCAAGGCAAAGAAGAAACCACCACTTTGAAAATGGGAAAGGAGAATGGAAATGGAAAGGAAGAAACATGGGAAAAAATGAAAATGGAAAGGAAAATGGAAAAATCTCACAATATTATGGAGAATTAGATCCTGAGCCAGCCAAACAAACAGCCAGGACTGAGTAAACATTTACTGTTTCATATCTGGGCAAGTTGTGTGTAGCTATTATTCTTTTAAGCCCAATATGTCAGCTAAAGCTAGGGAAGTCTAAATGAGGGCAGGATGAAGATTAGGATTGAGGTGGAGTTTTGTTCAACTGAAAGCATGCAAAACTTGGGGATTTTGCATATGGTGGCTATGAAGTGACTATGGAAACATGTAAAAGTGTCTGACCCTTGCTTATACAAGAGACTGAATTCCTGCAGGTACACAGGACCTCACTGACTGACTTGGCTGCCTAAAATAGAATTGCCCTGTTTCTTCTCCTTGAGAGCACTGCAGGGACAACTAGGGCAGAAGTCAGTTTCTGGTTTATGCATTAGAAACTTTTCCCTTTTCCTCATAGGAAGGATCTATGGGAATAACCATATCCAGCAAGGCTGTCTGTGCACCATTCCATAAAACAGGCCCAAAGAGTTGATTATATTCTTCAGCATGCTGGCTTTAAGCTTTTTTAAAAACTTTGTGTTATAATGCCATGTGGAATGAATAAATTTCCTTTTATTTACAAGTATCTCATCTTGAATTGTATTTTGACTTTGATTATATTAGAAATTACTCTTTTCAAAGACTCATCTCCATGTGACTCCTGGCCCTGCTTCCATGGCAGCCTTCAGCAGTGTTGTGGCTGTCCTGGCTTTTACAGCTGTGTATAGCACATTCAGCCCAGTGCTGTCCCACCCTGGTTTCACTGCTAAAAAATTAAATATTCCTTATGTCATTTTTGGCTTCATCAGGATTTTTGTTTTCCAGTGATAAAGGGGACAAGGGAATGGTGGGGTATAAAGAGGAGGGAGTGTTTACTGACAGCTGAATGCCTTCCCAGCCTTGTCTTGGCTTTTCTTCACACACACTCTGATTTTGCTAGCATTGTCCCTCTAGAAACATGTTGCTGCTTGGAAACTGATTTGCCTGTATAGAGCAACACAGATCTCTGTCAGAATGACTGTGGAGCTGAAAGACACCTCTTTTTTGGGATGATTGTTTCACACTCTTGTACCATATACAATTTACTGAGAGAGGGTTAGGGTGTGCAGAGCAAAAGGACCTGCTATACAACATAGTTATTGTCAGAGTCCTACAGAACTACATGAAAAATGCTCTAAACTGGATTTAATGGCATTGTTTTCCAATGCTGTTAATGCTGACACTGGTCCAGACTTGGTATTTTGTGCTTTTCCCCTGTTGCAGAGGGGTGAGCACTTGCCCTAGGAGTGAATGCATGCACTGGGAGGAGGAGGTAAAGGCTATGAAGGCAACAGGGCTGCAGCACTGTGTCTGCACTCCAAGAAATAGTGGTCCCTGCCTTCACTCCAATTTGAGTATCCAATTAATTGCAATACTTTATGCAGGAGGGCAGAAAAGAAGAAAAGTGGCTTGGATCCATATTCTCTCCCCCTCTTCTTTGTGTCCCAAACTCCTGCTGAATTCAGTGTGGCTGGCATCAAGAACTACGACCTTCAAGGCTGCTAACAGAAAACCTGCTGTCTTATCTGATGGAGACATGGAGAGGAAGGGCTAATATTTAGATTTCTACTAGCAGTAGTAGTGCTTCAAAAGACTCACCTTTCACCTAGACTACAAGTAACAGGAGACTAAAGGTGACTGGCAGACAGCATTGAGAACCACTTGACATTTTAATTCTTAGTGTTTGTCTTTCTATTAAGAAAATATTTTTAAAATAAATACATAAGATTTGTGAGAGACCCTTTTGATATGATTAAAACAAAACTCATAGACCTGACATGCTCATCTCCTGCCACAGGACTGAGGCTACCTGCTGTCATCCCAGATGTTTTCTCCAACCCAGCAGTGCAGGGTGAACTTGTCAACAGCCTCTTGTTGCACAGATCAGTAGAGCAGGTTGCCTGACAGCTGGAGCCCAGTTAGCTGGCTCCAAAACTGGGAGCATGCTGGGCAGAGGACATTGCACAGAAGCTCATCAGCCTTGCTTATGGCACGATTCCTCAGTGAAGCAATTACACTGATGCCGAGGTCATGTCTGCACTGCTCTGCACCCCATGGATGTACAGGCTCAGTGGGTGCTAAATCCTGTTCTCCCTGCAGCAATTCATTGCACCAGAGTCTGCATGCTCAGATAGGACCCACAGGACCTCCACGGTGAAGAAATGACCACTGGGAATGGCCTGGCAGTAGACCCCCTGGGATATGCTTGAAAGAAATGAAAAGAGGAATGGGATGAAAGAGCAATACCTTAGATATCATAGAATCACAGAATGGTTTGGGTTGGAGGGGTACCTTGGAGATCATCTCATTCCAATTCCTGGTTGTGGCCAGCATCACCTTCCAATAGACCAGATTGCTCAGGGCCCTATCCAGACTGGCTTTGAACACCACCTGGGATATGAACAGATCAGAAGTACCTCAAGAAAAAAATGGGGTACATTTCTCAGATAGGCTTAAACCAGCACTAACAGCACAGAAAGTCAAAACTGGCAAAGCAAATGTTTGTTGAAAGTAACTGTCCTCCTTTCACCCCTCTAATGAACTGAGCAGCCATTTCCTGCAGTAGCTGAAGTGATTTTCAGGGATAACCTAGGCAGGGCATTTCATGCTAATCTAATCTGTGAGTGTGGGCTATCAGACACTGACACCCCCTTTTGCCAAATTCAGAGTGACTAATGCTTCCCTGACCTTGGCTCCTGTTACCATATGAATCCGCACAGTGCAGGAGAATTGGCAGCATGACAGCAAGACAGGCACTTCATCTTCAAGGCATTTTATTTAGCATTCCTGTGAAAAGTGGGGGTATTAAGATGCCTGGTTTACAGAAAGGGTAGAGGTGACAAAGGACTGTGCCCTGGGCTGGGGGCCTCCTGCTTTTGGGGTTGGAATTCCAGCTCAGGAATGTCCTAAGGCAAAACCCTCTCTGCATCTCCTTCTTGTGGCCACAGAAACAACAGCCTTGTCCTTTTCTAATATTGCAATGCCTTTTTCCCCCCCCTCTTATTGGAAAATAATCTCATCAAGGCAGGAATCACCTTCATTTAATGTCTTCTCACAGCTTCTTCGAGCCTTTAGTCAGGAATTGTGTCAAAGCACATAGCTGGGATTAACTCCTTGGGCTCCTTTATCCTAATATAAAGCAGAATTTGGATGGAGATCTCCAGCAGGGTGGAGTGCTTTTTCTTAAATTTCTCTTAGGAACTGTTCAAGACTCTAGGACACCCAAGGGAAGCAATTAAAAGAAAAAAATCAAAAGGTTTAAAATGGTATTTTTAATCCAGGATATTTCCATAATGGTTTGTTAGCACTGTGATCCTTTGCCTGCTTTCTGGGACAGAGGGAGGCAAGAATTTAACTTCCTTTTTTTGGTAGAGGAATAGTACACACTGTTTCCCTCCGGTGAAAATAGTTTTAACATGAATTAGAAAAAAATATTTCAGACGTAGACTTCATGGTGAACCAGAGATTTATCCTGTATTCCATATAGAGAGGTGTCATCATGTTGTTGTTTTTCTCTTTGGCAGAGGGGCCAGGATCCATCCAGAGCAGCTGCTGTTGTGTCAAAGGCAGCCTCATCAAAAACTCTTCCGGAGTGGAAGCAGTTGGGTTTGCTTCCAAGGCTTCCTCCCTGGGCCTCCCAGAAACCAGGCTGGCCCTGGCTTAGCTTTCTTTCTAACAAGTGAACCAGTGAGGGAAAAATAAAAGCCGAGGTGTAAACAGAGTCTTTTCTTTTCCTCATATGATCCTGCAAAGCACTGAGTATTTTGACCCCGCTCTAATAAAACACTCGCTTAATGCCATGCACAGAGCAATTCCTTAGAGTTCACTGAGTATTCACTTAAGATTATGCAGATTTGGGTCAGTACTTTGCTGAATTCAGCCCAGGCTCCTGACCAGCAGCTGCGGGGAGCAGCTTGTCTGTCCCGGGGAGTGCACAGGCAGCTCTTCCCAGCCGCTGTACAACCATTTATAGCTCAGGCTGGGTTTGATGCATTCATGGGACTCCCTCTGGTGGATGCCTTCCCAGGTTTTTTTTGCTGATGGAACTCCTTTGCTGAGGCCTTTTTCCTAAGAACAGATTGTTAGCAGGAAAGGAACTGTTACATTTTTCGTTTTACAAATTAGGATCAAGGGTTAGATTTCCCTGTAAACCACTGAGGCTATTCAGCACTGGTCCCCAAGTTTTTTTGCTAACTTCTCCCCGGTTTTCCTCCAACCTTTGTGATGCTCAACACTGCTGTCACATGCTGTATAAAAATACTAACAATAAATCAGGCCCGTATTTTTCTGGCTGAGCAGGCGTGGGTCCTGTTCTGCTCCCAGCTATGGCTCCTTTTCTGAAGGTTAATGGCAAATACAGAAGCAAATCCCAGGGGAAGGGAGCAGTGACTCCTGGTGCCCAGGGTAGTGCCCTAACCACTAAGTTGTTTCTGTCCCTCTTCTGGTTTGACTCATGTTAAATTACTCGCCCAGTGGAGGACAGAATGGAAACTGCAGCCACAGCTGCAGGCTGGTAGTGGTGGATTTGGTGGGAATTACTGGCGTGGCTTCCCCCAAGCTGTGCTGATGCTGGGCAGATGTGCAGAGGTCCTTGAAGGTGTTAGAGCTGCTCTGAGGGGTCCATAGGGATCTTTGGAACAGGAAGAAATGCAAGCTGATAATGTGTCAAAACAAACCCTTCTTTTCTGTAAAACCAGGATACCACAGGTATCTAAAATGGAAGCAACCAAACCAAACAGGACAGTGATCAAGAAGAATCAGAGTTCTGACAGCATTTGCCATCTTTATTTATTCACAAACAGTTAAGTTGTGAGAAAACGGTTTAATGAAAACAAAATACAAACCACAAACCACAGAATATTGTCTATACATCTCTTCAGAACTTTTCTGTTGTTTTCACTGTTACAGTAGCTCAATTCATTGGTCAATGAACTAATGAAGATGTACTATTTAGACACCAGACTTGAAAATTAAGTCATATTGATTTAAGAGGTGAGATATTCTATATTTCATCAACTTCAAAATCTTTCTTTTGTCTTCTTTTTAAGAAGATGACTTCTTGGTGAACTGACATCCATAGTTGCAAGTAGCAGAGTCGTGAGGACTTTCATCAGATATATTTAACTGAGAATTCTTTTTTAATGTGTGAAGAATTGCCTTATACTTAGCAAGAAAAGATGGAGAGCATTGTATAAATTCCATTTGAAGTTTTTTTTATATGGTTATATAGTTTGTATTCCAATTCTATAATGTTCCCTACAACATTTAGGGAACAAACTTTTCTGGCAGGCAGAATTGAAGTAACGCAGAAGTGGCAACAAGTAATAAGAGTTATGCACTAGGTCATGAGTAATGGGAATGTCACAGAAAATACAGAGTAGTAGGGAGGAGATTAAAACCAAAATTAAGGCAGGTGAATAATAAGAATGAATGGTCTACATTCTTAGTCTTGGCTGTGATGGGGACTTAGGACCATAGAAGAGATTGAGAATATCTTTGGGAATGGCTGGAAGAGTCAAGTTCTGTGGAAAAGTGATGAGGAAATGGGAACACTGGGTATGGAACAGTTGGGGTTACCTCTGCACTCACCTTGGAATGAACAATAATACACCATGGGCAGGATTTCTGATCCCCTGTGTATTTTCATGACTTCCCATTTTTTTTCCTCTCCCCCTCATCCCTTTTGCTATTACTAATATGGGTTCAGTTTATAACATTATTATCTCATTCTGTAGCTTTCATTGGTTTAAGAGCCAAAAAAATCACCTTATTACTGCAAAGAAAATATACCCAGGAGAAACAGTTGGGATGCACAGCTCTGTCAGAGCTAGCATGTGAGCCACTGGACTGGAACATAGTAAACCTACTCAGTGAAATGCTTGGAACTAAAATGCAGATGAAAGTAATATATTAAAAGAAATGTTGGCACACATGGTCCTAATGAATGCAAGTGATCATTTGTCTCCTGATTTAGGTTTGAAGATTTTCTAGGTAGCTGAATTTTGAAACAAAGAAAAGGCCTAAGTGGCTATTGAATACACTGCTATTTAAGGGATTTTATAACAGTAGATTTGCCAAGGACAGTCTTTCATCTGATGGAAATTGGCTCTTCAGTTAACTTGTGACACAGATACACAAAAATACTGGAACACGTACTTAACAGGCAAAACAATATACAGCTTTGACTTGGCAAAACAAACATATCAGCTCTAATCACAAGTAATGCTGATCCATTGCAGGTGAAATTTGGCCATGAATAATGGATTTCATTTCCACAATGATATCCAGGTCTGCATGCAGAGCTGCACTGCTTTTTCTTGGCCCTTTCCCAGAATAAAAAAGTGGTCCTGGCTCTTTTCTTCCTTGCTGTTGGATTAGGAGCACTAGATGCCCAAGGGACGCAGATCAGATCCAAAACCTGCCTGACATTGCATTGCTGGCAACTCCACTCATCAAAAAATGTGGATTGGCTCATGCCACATAGGCAGATTTGCAAAAATAAGAGTTTCTCTTTCAAATTTTCCTCATGGCACTTCAAATATTCCATCTTCAAGTTTTTTTTTTTCTATAAAAAACAAAGACTAGAATGGTTTGGGGTTTGTTTCAAAGGATGAAAGAAGACATTGACATAAAAGAAATATTTGCTGGAGAGGTACGTTTGTAAGAGGGAAAATAAATAAATAAATGAGGCCTGTGGTTTACCTCAGTGAATGTGCCAGTGATAAACAGTACACCTCAAAAAGATTTGGTGCAGGCAGGTCTCAAACAGGCCACCACTGGGATGTTTGAGTTAATTTTTGTCTACTTATTTTGCTTTGCAAACTGCCGGAAAAAAAACCACAATCAGCTGTCCCAAAAAAAAAGCTTTTCAGCTCTTCCCAGTCCAGCTTAAATCAAGATGACCCAAAAAGAGACATTCCACTGACATTTTCTTCTGAATTCATTTTCTCATCTCGTCCTGGGAATGACAAAAAATATCTGCTGTCAAAAAGCTTCAGAGTAATTTTATCTCTTTTATCCAGATGTGGAGTTTTCCCCCCACAGTTCGCATGGTTCAAACTTCGTACACTCACTGACTAGGACATGAGTGGGAAAATATCACTTGCATGGCCAGAATATAACAGCTGAGAGGATTTTTAAACAGTCAGTAAAGTTGTGGGTCTGATAGATGCCCAGTAGCACCTTGTTTACTTGGCAAAAACGAAATAGTTCAACAGCAAAGAAAAAGTGACACATGGACTTGAAAGCTCTGTTAGTAGCAGAAATGTGAGCACTTGTTGGCACTGAGTTCAAGATCAGAAGATCAGTTTAAGATTAGAAGGTCAGAAGATTGCTAGATCACCTGTTTTGACCTCTGATACAATGCAAGCCACAGTGCATGAAGTGTATGAATTTCTTTGTATGGAGAGCAAATTCTTGCCTTTGGAGCGCCAAAAGTGTGTCCAGTTTGTCTTTACAATTTCAAAAGATAACAAATGTAGACAATTCCCAAGGTCCTTGGCTCTTTCACTCACCAGATGAGAAATATGGTAGCAGCGGCAGAACTCTGGGGCCCCAAATCCATTTTCAGCTGTGAAAGCAGAGAAGTGTCAACAAAAATGCAGTAAATCAGATAATAACAGAGCAGATGAAAAATGCTGAGGAGTGCCAAGTGCTACTGAAAGTCCACAGAAGCATTTCATCAGAAAATTTCAGAAGAAGATTCACTATATCTAGAAAAAGCAACTAAAGATACAGAGAGTACAGTGTGGCAAAACACTGATGTTGGATGCTGTTTCTTGTCATTAATCTCTGAATAGCATGTCTGCTCTACGTTCTGGGACTTCTCCTTGCAGATAATTCTTGTCACAGCTCAGTAGATACTCTGATGAGGTGAGATTAGACTTGTTCTTCAAACCTGCTGGGATCAGGTGCTCTGTCTGGTCCTACCTGGGCAGCTTTGCAGCATCCAGAGCAGATGTACCTCAGGAAACACAAGTATGCGCTCACTGAAATGACAGTGGTGACAACAATAACCACTGTAGCACTAAGAGCTGGTGACACCATATCTTCCAGAATAGTCCTCCTGCTATGGGGAAGGCAGGCAACACTGTATTCTCACCTGGTGATGATAGACCAGTCACAAATCAGAAATTGCATCAGGAATTGCACAAAGCCCAAAGCACTGGTGGTACTGGAGGAAAAAAAAAAAAAAAAAAGGCACGAAGTAGGACACACTAGCATTTATTTCCATTAACTTTGACTTTTCAGTGCACATGGGAACACTTGAGCTAATATCTCTCAGCTTGCTTGCAAGGAAAAGGAAGAAATATGCTTTTTGAGAGCACAATAAATTTGCCTAATTTTTACTGTGTTTAACATGAGATTAAGTCTCTCCAGTCAAAAGGAAGTTAGGGGACGACGACTGAAAATAGATGGTTGTATTTAGTCAAATGATTCTCACACCTGATGTCTTCCATTCTTGGGAAAAGAAAACCTAAACCAGCTATTGAGTCTGATTCTGGGAAAATATTTTTATGGATGGCACAGAAGAATCTAAAAAAAAAATTAAAAATCATTGCAGTGAATATGAGGATAGGACGCTATAATGCTTGAATTGTGAGGCCTTGAAAATAGTTTTGGAAAAGTTCTCTTCCTGAGAAAAGTTTGACACACTTTGACCTTGATTTATCTTCATCAGTTAATTGGGGCTGGCCATGACAGTGACAATGACCCTTACCATGGGGTTAGATACTTGCTCTATGCATATAAAATTCTCTAGAACTCTGGACACCCAAGATGTGCCACTTGGAAATCCACTCCAGACAAATGATATTATTTAACTGGATTTTTGTTCATGATCAATTCACAAGTGGATTTTTTTCTGAAAATACTGCTCAAAATCAGCTCACATGTCTGGCAGCACCAACTGTGTCACTGTTTTCCACTCTTATCCAAATCAATACCAGGCACCTCCTGCTTCAGAGCTCCCTGGTCCTGTCCCCACTATAGGCCTCAGTCAGGAGAGTGCTGAGCAGGTTAAGCACATGTGTGCTCATCCTAAAATACTGTGTTTGGATTAATAATATGAGCAGATTGCTTTAAAATGTATGTCTGAGCCTACATTCTGTTTACCTTCCCAAATCCTGGTTTACTGACATTTCTGTGTAATTCACCCCTACTTTATAGACAAAAGACTGGCATTAATTTTTTTAATTAACTGCTCACTGTCAAAAAGAAAGCCATGCTTGATGCAGCATGTTTGCCCCTCTGCCTAAGCATTGAAATGTCTGATTTTTGCACACAAAGCCATATATACTCTCTCAACAGAGGTGGGACGATTATGCAAGACCTGACTGCAGAATCCTACTCTCAAAGTAAGAGCAGAAACAAGACACACACTCCATTTTTCCTGTTTGTTTTTAGCCTGAAGCTTGTTTCCTTTTCTTTGGCACAGATGGTTATTCACATATATATCTATATAAATATGTATATTGTGATCTGCATACCTATAGCTCTCTGTTGACTCTGTTTGCAGAAATAATACCAAGCAAGAAAAAGAGTAACAATATTTTCCACATGAAATTTCATCTAAATTCAAAGGACAGCACACTGTGCTTTCTAAAGGAGATATCCTTATGTACATTTCCCCGGGGAATCTACCAAAATGAGGAAACAGGAGCTTTAAATAGGATTCTCCTCTGAAAACAGCATTTTAATCCAAAACTTTTTTTAATAGGGGCCAGATTTTTCCACTGTTTTTCTTGTGTGTAGAACAGTGATTATGATCAAAATTTTTAGGAATATGACATATGCTGTGGGGTTTACTGGTGTTTCTCTTCTAAGACTTCTTTCTTCAAGTCTCAGGCTACTTTAAATGGGAGGACTGAAAGCGTAGCCACTACTCCTACTATGCCAATATCCCACTGATTTCAAGATCATACTAATTAGAGGTTCACCTCTGTTATGATGCCAGACAAAACACTCCCCAGCAAAGGCAGGCTGTGAGAATGCCAGCCTTGATTTTTGCTACAATTAGCATGTTTCTAACTAGGCAAATTTATGTTAATTTCACTGTTTCTTTGTCCTTTTCAAGTGTTCTGTTTTTCCTTGCCCTTTTGTGTGGCCTTGTACATGGGCTGTAAGCTCTGCTGTATGAGCACTCATTAAAAGGGAGCCCAGAACAGGGAAGGTGGGTGGGTGAATGGGGCTGCTTCTTACTCCTCAGCACAAACAAGTGGTGGCACAAATGACGAGATCGGCCCTCGCATTCGACAGGAAAACAAGATTGGTGAAAAACATGGAGCACTGCCAAAGAGCCCAGGCAGGAGCACAGGGGTGAGAGGCAGCTGTGAATGCCACCAAGAGGGCTTTGCTCCCTTTTGTACCATGCTCAGCTGCTCCCAGCATGAGTTAATTTTTCACCCAACTTGTATGTTTGCTTCTGCATCTCAGTGGCCGCAGTGAAAAATGCACGGCAGCACCTCCAGAAGCGGGAGTGGAACTGCACCATGATGTTCCTTTGGGCTGCTGTTGCACACAATCCCTCTCTTTCAGTGCATAAATGACCTGTCAATAGCACACCTGCCCTCCCCACACAGGGCCAGGCTCTGAGCAGCCAGGCCCTCTGCAAAGGCAGAACAGAGGGCTGTGCAGGAGTCTTTCCCTGCAGGATTTTCCCATTCAGTTATGCTGCCTCCAATTTTAATGGCAGAGGCATTGCCAGTGCAGATAGCTGCAGTGCTGGGTCCACTCTTCCTTGTCAGACTGATGGGGAGCAAGAGTCTCGAGGAGAGGGAATGAGGTTGACATCTCTGCACCTCAGGCTCCGCTTTGCATTGAGCTTCTGGCTATGTGTCCTCAAGACCCTCACAGCTGTGTTCTGACTGGCCAGCTCTTGTCTCTCTTCAAGTTTTTTATGATAAAGCCAACTTTATCCTGTATTTGTTTATATTTCCCATGATCCTATTTACACTTTTATATTTTGGAGGTGTTATGTCTGGCTTTCAGGTGGGAATTATTTCACATGTTGAGAAAACTAGGAAAGGATGGCAATTCATATATAACAGATTGTTTGAATATACACACAAAGATACGATATTTGAATGCATTTTTTATGTGTATGCTTAGCTGAGGAATGCAGATTTTCTAGCTTTTTCTTCTGTTTGAGGACAAATATACCATGCTTATTGAACATTTTTGTTTGGAAAACTTCTTGTGCACAAAGACTATACACAAAGTCCTACTTCACTGTAGAAGCAAAAAACAAAGACAATTCATTAGCCATTGTTCAAAATAAAAACAGTTGAACAAAGTTGTTCAAAAATTCAAGTACTCAACCCACAAGAAGTTTGGCTTTCAGCCGCATGCTAAGGTCAGGTTTGTTGGTGCTGCCTTCCTCTTAGCTTTGTTTTTCCTTTGGGACTGCAGCCCTTCGAGGCAGACCCAAGCACACCAGTTGTGTTCATGCCAATCCTTTCCTTGTGCTGATGCTGCCGTGGGGCTGGCACAGACTGGAGCTCTGGATGGGTACCAAGGAATGCACAAGTGACGTATATTACACAACTGTGTGCTGGGCTGGGCTCACGGGTCATTCTTTGAGGACAGGCAGATGTCTTTAGACCTGGACTGTCACCTTGAGTCTCACCATAAACAAAGTTCCAATTTATCTTCCTAATCAAAGAGATTGGTGTTGCAGCTCTCTGCTCTTCCTCAGACTGGAAGAGGGAAAAAAAATAAATCCTTGGGAGTTGGTAAATGTCTGCAAGGTCTTGCTGTAGTGCAGGACTGAACTAGCAGATTTGCATGCCCAGAGGACTGGGTTGTGTGCCAAGTGAAATCTGACAACCACATTTTATACAAATAGTGTGATTTTTCATCACTAGGAAATGAACTTCAGGAGATCATTAAGAATATACAAGGTCAAAATTCCTTTGGTGCTTAGTGGAAGCAGACAGGCTACAGTAGGTTCTTTACTCAAATGTGATAATGTGAAGTTCAGGAATTATCTACCCCCTTAAATGCAGCAAAGGTATATGGCCCTGAAAGGTACATACTGAGATCATGTGGCTCCCTATAAGCAATTGTGTGTGCCTCTAAGCCCCTTCCCACAAAGAGGTCCTTTTAGTCTCCTATTTTCTCACACAAGGTGGATTGTATGCTTAGGCATTTCTGGCTGGCAATCAGGCACTGTAATTCCTTCTGTCACAAAGCTGGATGCCAAGAACATCTCACTAGATCAGGCAATTAGCAGTAAAGTCTCCAGCTGTTCTCAAAAGCCTCTGTCTGCAATTTTCTCCCTCCAGCCCTGAAATTCACCCTGCAGCTCCTCAGAGCCAAACACAGCCATCCTTCTGTTCATCAAATCCTTTTCAGAGGCATGGAACTCCTGCTTGGCCTGGGCAAATGGCTGTCCTCAGTCACTGATAATTTGACAATGCCTGTGGTCTCTAAGAGTGTACTAGAGGAGCAAAATACAGTAACTTCATGTAGCAGATTGCCCAGAGCTTCTTCATCCTACATGACTGGCAGAAGGTGGCTCTCTGTGTATCTCCACTGGGTGTGAGGCATTCAGTACAGATAAAGGCAGAAAAATAAAGGGTTTTGTCCCAGATGTGAATCAACTGGATCTGGGCAAATAAACTGAGCAAGTAGAAAATCAGGAAATGCCACCAAGTTACAGTGGAAACAAAGAAGAGAGTGAATGTACTTGAAAAAGAAGTACCAAGTTCTGTTTGTGGAACCAAGATGTATGCTCAGGGCCCATGTACCATCAGGCTGGTGGTACCAAGAGTCAGAAAATACAAAGGTATTGAGCTGCACTGTGCCACATTTGGTGATTGATATCTAAGCACATTACTGCAGAAGTCATCACTTCAATTAGCACTGAAATGCAAAAGTAGAGCCAGAACTGTTCATAAATATTTTGCCTTTTACTTAAGAAACTAAAACATCAAGTTTTCATGGAAGTTATTAAACATCTTATCCCAACTTTTTTTTTTTTCCTGTTAGTGTTTTTATTGTACATTTTTATATTAGAATCATGTTGGTTTGCAGATAGTATTGTAAGAGGCAGACCCTCCACAGCTGCTACAGAAGGAACAGGAAAAACAAACCCCCCCCCAGGTATCTAGCTGAAGTGGAATTTAACCTTGACACTGAATAAGTTACCACAGCTTTATACCCATGAGAAGCGCTATTGCATTTTAATGGCTGCTAGGAAAAGAGCAAAGATGCCAGGACAAACACTGGGCAACATCAGAGATTTTTTTGCCCTTTCTCTTCAGCCATCTGTGACACATGAGTTCTCAATTCCTTGGATATTCAGAAACCTAGAAACACAGCCTAATACTTTATTTTTCAAACCTGAACCAAGAAGAATGTGAAAATTTCAGAAAGTGTCTGTGTTTTTGACTAAATCTCCATAGGATTCTTGTCCTGAATGATGACTTTCAGCAACTGAATAATATAACTTGATGTATCTTCAAATCAAAACTAACTCCCATGAAATATCCCTTTAACTCCATATTATTAACTGGGGGAATGGATCTGGCTTCTAAGAAGAAAAAAAAGTGAAAAAGAATCCTTTCAATGAAGAACTGGATTAAAAAATAAACCATCCAAATGTATCCTGCTTACTTAAGATAGTAATCTAAGAATTCAAAAAGGAACATGGATTTCTGTAAATTAAATTATAATTTGATGTAGGAGGTTGTTGCAGCAGAGCAGTTGTCTTTGAAGCGTGTGACTTCACTCCTTTTTGCCTTTTTGGCTTCACCTTCATCTCTGAGGCCAAATTTACTTATAATAGGATTACTTATGCTCACACAAGCTGCAGTCGTAAAATAATATCATTTTAGGATGTAAGCACCAGGAAGATTTGCCAGCTTCAAAAGACCAAGCAGCACCAGGAGAGCCTAAGCTCTGTAGGTCCTTCATAAGCCTGTGTATAAGCCCAAACCTGTGGACATAGAAAGTCAGGACTGGTTTTCCAGCTTGTATGATCCCACATGCCAGCTAAGAGCCCTGAACACAAACAGAGGAATCCTAATCCAAGTTCCAGCAGTAGCTTGCTTCAGTCTGGAGAAAGAGAGTGAAATGTATCGCTACAGAGGTGAGAAGAAGCAGTCAATCATTAGATTATTTACAGCACCTTCCAGTCCTTCTTGCACCTTCCAGCAGCTAAAGGGAACACGAGAGAAATGGAGAGGGACTTTCCATAAGGATGTATAGTGACAGGACAAGAGGGAATGGCTTCAACCTGAAGAAAAGTAGGTTTAGATTTGATATAAGGAAAAAAAATCTTCACTGTGAGTGTGATGAGGCGCAAGTTGCCCAGCTGTGGATGTGCCATCCCTGGCAGTATTCAAGGCCAGGTTGGATGGGGCTTGGAGCAAGCTGGTGTAGTGGAAGGTGTCCCAGCCCAAGGCAGGGGAGTTGGAAGTAGGTGGTATTAAGATCCTTTCCAACACAAACCATGCTATGATTCTATAATTGATTCTATGACAACTAGAATGCATTAGATAGCTACTAGATGTGACACTCTTTTCCTTCCAACACAAAGAAATTCTTTTTTGGCTCTTATCTTCAGGAATGAATAAGAAAGAAAAAGAAGAAATTTTGCAGTACATAAACTTCTCAAAGATGTTTTTCAAGCCTTGTTGTTTCTTCCAGTGTTACGTTTTCCTCTGTGATCCTGTGAGTTGCCATTAATTTACAAAACCACACACCATATATTCAAAAAATGAGCAAATACCACATTAATTTCCATGGAAGTATTCAAACCTCAGGCCTGCTTTCAGCTGTTCAATCTCATTTCAAATTGCTAAACCTTTCCAATTATCCACTCCATATAATAATCTTTCTGCTTAGCCTAGCACATCAGCCTTTCTAAAGGGAGAGGCAGGTGTCCTCTATCTCCGGCAAGTGGACAAAATTCATTTTACTGGAGAAAATCAGTGACGTTGAACGTCAGTTCTATTAAAGCAGCAACAGCAACCAAAAAAACAAACAGCCATCTGAACAGGCTTTATCTGATCCTTTTCAGGCTTCATCTGTCCCCCTTCAGACTTCTGAAGCATAAAATACATACTGAATGAATCAGTGAGTTTATCCTGATGGCAAGCAGAGGGATAAATGAATATGGTCGCATGGGAGTCACTTCATCCTGGGATGGATGTTTCTAACACAACTGATGCAAGTGCAATAAGGTCAGTCTGGATGACTTAATAAACATTTCAGGCAGGGCTGCCTGAAATTAAGTGAGATAAATTCCATCCTTACCAATAGAGAGGCACAAGAGCTAAAAAGTGATTTTATAAGAGTAGCAAGAACCATCATTGAATGATGATTCAATGGGTTGGAAAGGACCATTAAAGGCCATCTAGTTCAATGCCTCTGCAATGAGCAGGAACATCTTCAATGAGAATAGGATGTTCAGAGCACCATAAATGCCTGAGACAGAAACAGGACATGCTCTGTATTTATAGTTACAGCAGAATTTCAAAGATGTAACGGAAGAAAAGATGAAGAGGTACTTTACTTTGGGCTGCTCATGAAAGGGACAAAGAGGAAGGACACGCAGGCATGCTCTGACAACATCAATTACCTTTGGCTCTTCTGGCGAGCAGGTGGTCATAAGGGTTGCAGATTGAACAGTGAATCTAAAAATAATGCACTTAACTTGCTTTTATACCAGTGCCCACTACAGAGTAACTCAGAGTACTCATTTCTTGCATATTATCTCCTCTGCACTCCTAACTGGAGAGGATATTTTTACCTGTGAGTGCCTCAATATCAAAATAGAGGAATTGAAACACTGATAGCTGTTTTCTGTTATTTTTCAGTTTCCTTTCAAATGTAAAATTCTGCAGAGCCTATTCACTCCATTTCAATGAAGACTCTGCTTTCATATTTAGTGAAACCACATTATTGGTTCACATTTTAAACTGTTGTGAAGGAAAGAAATGCCATGCAAGAGGAAAGGTAATTATCTCACACTAGAAGACTCAGATGGAGTCTGAGAAGAGGTATAGGTTGAGTTGCCCCTTTTAGATGCAGTATAAACCAACAATGTTTGTTTAGAATTGTATGGATTTATGTTGCAGCTCTGCAGTGCTGCAGTCCAGGTTAACACCTGCTCATGTGGGTTGCAACTGAGCAACACAAAGGCAGTAATGAACTGCCAGAAATAGTGAGTAAACGAGTCATTAATTAAACATTAATGACACAATAAGAGTTATGTTAAAAATATTTTTTTGAAATCTAGCCACATAATAATGTAACCTAATGACAGTGCTAAGGGACATAGAAACTAGCTATGTATATATATTACATACAACAGAATATGTAATTTTAAGTTTCAGAGGGACTACGTGCCATGAGGTAAGACTATGAGTAATAGGATGAAGTTATGTAAAGGAAACTTTACAATGAATTACAGGAAAAATAATTAACTCTGCTGAGGTAGTTTAGAGTCATAGGTTCCCAAAGGAAGTAGGAAAGTCACAATTTATTTGTCATCTAAGACCAATGTATTATATATTCTAGACAGTGGATGTTTGAGACCAGCCCCTTACTGGTCTCTGGATTACAGTAGACATCTAATAGAGTATTTTAATCAACTCAGCTCTCCATGAGCCTGTTTATCTACAGGCTCAGACTTCCGAGCATACCTGCATGCCCAAAGAAACATGGAGCTGCCTAGTGGGATTTTTTAAAAGCACCTTAGAAGAAAGATCTTGTGTCCTATCTGCCTTGTCTTTGGAGTGTAATCTCTAGTGCAACAGTCAAGAGTATGTGAGTGCCATTAAACCAAACTTCCAATGGATAAAATTACCTTGGTACAAATGTTGTTAGGGAAATGATAAACAAGACACTGTATCATTTATCATCCCCTGCCCCTCCTCAGGTTTGCTGTCTGATCTCAGAGATTCCTGCTAGGCCCTGGCCCTTGTGTAAGGAGCTGGGTGGTGAAGTGTCCCTTGATCATATCAGGTACTACAGGTGCCTGGCTAAATGGAGGACAGGAACAGGAATTGTCAGCCATCCCCTGACAATCCTGGAACATTCTCCATCTGAGTCAAAGTCTTCAGTACTATTCTTATTGCTAAACCCTTCTGCACCATTACCCCTTGCAGCCTTGTCTTTTTTCATCCCTGATTGCTGCATAAATGACTCTTAACTGATTCTGATCTCATTTTCCTTTGTACCCTTCATCCACGCAATCAGAACTAGAGTGAGCCTTGCCATTGAAATATCTTAAGTCACACTTTCAGAAATTTATATTAAAACCTGCTTTTGCTGATACCTTTGGTGGTGATTCTTTAAGTGGCCTAAACCAATCATTTGCAACAAATTGGCGTAGTCAGCAGGATCCATAATCAAGATTTGTGGCAGATACTGTACTTCAAATATATCTTTGGAGTTTCTGGTATGACAGTTCATTGCTGTCATATACAATGGTGACTAGAATATTTCAACAGAAATTGAAAAGACTGATTTCCAGCTTTTTCAAGTATGTGAGATTAACAAGTAGGCAGTTACTACTTTGGAGGTATTTCTGGGGGTCATATCCTTGATGGTGAACAATGGAACGGACAGTATTTTCCACTGAATTTAGATGCTTATATCTATTTGTAAAATACTACTAACTATTTAATTTTCATTTTTTTCATGACCAGAGAAAGTTGTCATCCTGATTCTATCTAACATACTCCAGATGAATCCTGGTTTATTTTTTGAGGGCGCCATTTAGGCTGCTAACAATTAATTTTAACTCTCAGGTGACTGAGAAGAAAAATTACAAACCAAGACCCTCAAGAATATGTCCTCCTCCAATCAGATTTTTGTAGGGTTCTATATTATTTCAATTTAGGATATGAGGGTTATAGTGTTTCATTCTTCTAACAATTAAAATAGTAGAATAACTCCTGAAGGAGTGCTGAACACTACTTATGTTTTGATCTCCATTCTAATTAGGAAAACAAATAAAATATGGGGATGGGTATTAGCTGGTATAAATCAACTTGATTTTACTGAGTACAGTAGAATTACATCATTTTATGTCAGCTGAGGGTCTAACACAAGTAGCAGATGATTAACCTTCCTCAAATACTCCAAAATTACTGCAGATTACAGTTTTATATGTAAGCCCTCCCTTCAGCACCTGCCAGAAAGGTTAACAAATAGATTCATCAGGCTATGGCTATGATGCTTCTTTTTCCCAAAACATAAAACATCTGGTGCAATATGTCATTCTTAACATCTGTCAACCATATTTACTAAATGCTAAACAAAGATACACTTTTTCCAGTGACCTCTTTTTCTAAATATTTCCTTGCACATGCTTCTTCTAAACTATTCTTTCCAGGTCCAGTTCCAGACAGAAAAGTAAAATTTGCCAAACAGGATTAAAGCCATGGCAAGTCAAGTACAACCCCAGAAGAACCCAGGGCAATGAGGCTTGAAACAATGAAGCAAAGGGTCCCTTTGCTACTACAGGAAATCAGTGGAAGGAAAAATTCTGAACGGTGCTATTATCACAGTGAGCACTTCTAGAAACTTTTGCTGCTGTGCTGCTCATGTTATCACCATTTCAATTGTGGCTGTTCACTGTCTGGAGTTTGTGTGGGCCTATGTGTTCATCTCACTGTCCTGGGTTCAGTTGGGATAGAGCTAATTTTCTTCCTTGTACCTGGCATGGTTCTGTGTTTTGGATTTAGGAATCTAAATCTGATGACTGTGATGAAGCAGAGATTCCCAGTAATTACTTCTTGGAGGTTAGACATGATAAATAAACAGTAAGGAAGGCTGGGGGTGATCAGAGGCTTTGCAGTTATCTCAAGTTAATCTGTGTAAGGTCATTTGTCATAAATTTGCTTGTTCAGCTGCAGTCTCTAATGCTGTCTCATATCTGTATAGTGAGGTTTCTTCCCAGCCAAGAAAGTCATCTGCTAGAGCATGGTTTCTTTAATTTACTCAGACCATTTTTCCCCCTAGCCGAGTATTTAGTTTATTTGATAACTTTTTTACCCAAAATGAGATTTTTTCCTCCCTTCTCCAAAAGCAAGCTGAAGAGTATCATAAACCTCTAGCTGAGTCTGAATTATTTCTTCCTTAAAATATAGAAGGAACATAAAAGATAACTTTATGTAATTAATCTGCTGTATTTTACAAAAAATTCTTTCTATCTTTCCATAGTTTAAAAAAGTTTGATAGTTAAAAAAATTCTGAATTTACTTCTGAATCTACAGTGGTCATCAAAATAACCATCAGACATATCTCTGTGATGAAATCAAGATATACTGCTGCAATTCTTTTTCATTGTAAGTGGCTGCTTAGAAGACATCCTTGAAAAGCAAGGATAACACAGTGACAGAACTACCAGCTAAGCAGTGTGGCTGACCAAGTGCTCGGTGCTTGAGCCTGAATTCTGGTCCTCTGTTCAGGAGTCTTGGTGTACCCCTATACTTCACAAACTTCTAATATGACCATGGACACATCAGTGAGGAAAATGAGGTACCAAGACTCTCACAGGACAGTTCTTTCATTGCAAGGAGTGTTGTGGGTGACAAATCACACATAAAATGTTGTGACACCTGAGATGGGCTATGCACAGGCATAGAAGACTTTGGCACTCTCAGCTCACTTACCTAAGTCTGATTTGCAGGAGTTAGGCCAACTAAGGATTGACTCAAGGTGCTTCTAAAATACCTTGGAAAATTAAAAATGTGGCTTCAAAGCAACGAGAGATTCTTGTTTCTGAGATGCCCTTCAGCAGAGGACTGGATGTCAGAAACTCTTCCATTTTTAAGATATTATCACCCAGCCTTGAGATGCAAGAAAAAGGCATCCTGGCTTACGTACCAAAAGCATCCTGGCCTGGAGCAGCAATGGTGTGGTCAGCAGGGCCAGGGCAGTGACTGTCCCCCTGTACTGGGCACTGCTGAGGCCACACCTCAAATCCTGTGTTCAGTTCTGGGCCCCTCCCTGCAAGAAAGACATTGAGGGGCTGGAGTGTGTCCAGAGAAGGGAGTTGGGGAAGGGTCTGGAGCACAAGTCCTGTGTGCACCAACAAATCTATACCATTCCCTCAGCCAGTTTAATAATCCAAGCAGTGCACACAGCATCAAGAAAAGATATGTGTCTCTGACACAGGGCCTAAAGGTTTTTTCTCTATTTAGCACTCTCTACAAACATTCTCCAAAGAGTGTCACTTGATTTCTTCTGCTCAAACCACAATGCTTTGACTGGCCCATTGTTACAAACCCACAAAATTCCTTTCTTAGAATAGGCATTAGAGAGAACAGTTAAGGTCTAAATTGATCTTCCCTTCCACAAGGTTTACTAAGTGAATTGCACTGACCTGTCAGCACATCTGCTGCATTTATGTCCTGGCTGATGGCTTTGGAGGCCAGGGTTGGTTTGGAGGCCAGGGCAGGTCTACCTCATGTATGTCCTCATCGCTTTATCTCTGGCAGTTTCCCATACTGGCTGTGGGGAATGAGCAGGGAGGGTGGGCACCAGGAGCCAGCTGGAAGCACCTGCTCTTACACTCACACAGAACTGCAGGGTGTAAATGTCTGGTTTATGTATGGCAGAGCCCAACCTGGGGAAAGGGAAAACCAGTGTGAGGCATTGAGCCTTTGCCAAAGGCGATATGATCGTTTCCAAACCAAATGTCCAAATAAATTAAAGCTGATTTGCTCCCACCAAAGTTTCTCTTCCAGCCTACTCCAGAAGAAAAGGCTTCAATTAGTGAAAAACAGAAAAAGGGAAAGAAAGAGGAAAGAAAGAGAGAAGGAAAGAGGAAAGAAGGGAAGGGAAGGGAAGGGAAGGGAAGGGAAGGGAAGGGAAGGGAAGGGAAGGGAAGGGAAGGGAAGGGAAGGGAAGGGAAGGGAAGGGAAGGGAAGGGAAGGGAAGGGAAGGGAAGGGAAGGGAAGGGAAGGGAAGGGAAGGGAAGGGAAGGGAAGGGAAGGGAAGGGAAGGGAAGGGAAGGGAAGGGAAGGGAAGGGAAGGGAAGGGAAGGGAAGGGAAGGGAAGGGAAGGAAGGGAAGGGAAGGGAAGGGAAGGGAAGGGAAGGGAAGGGAAGGGAAGGGAAGGGAAGGGAAGGGAAGGGAAGGGAAGGGAAGGGAAGGGAAGGAAGGGAAGGGAAGGGAAGGGAAGGGAAGGGAAGGGAAGGGAAGGGAAGGGAAGGGAAGGGAAGGGAAGGGAAGGGAAGGGAAGGGAAGGGAAGGGAAGGGAAGGGAAGGGAAGGGAAGGGAAGGGAAGGGAAGGAAAGGAAAGGGAAGGAAAGGAAAGGAAAGGAAAGGAAAGGAAAGGAAAGGAAAGGAAAGGAAAGGAAAGGAAAAGGAAAGGAAAGGAAAGGAAAGGAGAAAGGAAAGGAAAGGAAAGGAAAGGAAAGGAAAGGAAAGGAAAGGAAAGGAAAGGAAAGGAAAGGAAAGGAAAGGAAAGGAAAGGAAAGGAAAGGAAAGGAAAGGAAAAGGAAAGGAAAGGGAAAGGAAAGGAAAGGAAGAAATCAATGCCCCCAACATATCCTTTGATTGTTTTACCCATTACTCTGTTTTAGCCTTCTTTAATCGCATCTGCACGATCGCTCCCTCTCTCCACGCTGTGGAAGAAGCCCCACGGCCCCGTCCCTCCCCTGCAGCCCTATTCCTGGCGGGATGCGCTCCGTGCCGCCGCCCGCACTCACCCTGCACAGCCGGGGGGCAGCGGCGGGGGGGGAGGAGGGAGCTGCGGCGGCCGGGGCAGACCTGTATGTGTCCCCACGTCCTCAAGGCTCTGGGTAGGAGTCGTACCCCCCTCCCCGTGCCCCCCCGGCCGTCGGGGCGCTGTCGCTACTGCTGCTACAGGGAGGATGGGGGGTGTCCCCAGTCCTGCCCCTAAGCAGAGAGTGATGGGTGGGCTCTCATCTCCAGTCTCCGGGGGAAGGCAACAGCAGATCCTCGCTGCCCATCCAGCTCCCAAGGAGGGAGGAGGGATGTTTGTTCCACCTGTTCCCCGCAGTCCCTGGTTCGTGTGGTGAGGCAAAGACAGTCACATCCCTCTTCTCCCCCTGCTCCAAGCTCCCCGGGGCAGTGAGGTCTCTTAGAGCTCTAGAGATGGAGAGCAGCTGTGCTGATGGAGGAAAGTCAGTGTTGGGAGCACATGGTGTTGGGAAAGGTTATAATAGGACAGGAAGGTTGAGAAAGTCTGTAATAGAACAGGAAGGATGAAAGTGTACTGGGAGTCTCCAAAAGCTGATGGATGGGTAAGTCTTTGCAACAGCAAGACATGTCTCCACAAGGGTGAGGGAATGAAGAGGTTCAGGAATGAAGACTCTGTATTAACCCATGCCACTAGTCCTGTTGATTTTCACAGAGTTTCATAAAGGTGGAAGGACACGCAATCTCTAAGAGCAGGATTTACCAGCTTTCTGAGTAGTAGCCATTTAAAAAGAAGGAGCTTAATTCCTTGAGAAATTACGTGAAAAAAACATCCCTTGTAGAGAGGGAAGAAGCCAGTGGGCAGCTGGAGACCTGATAGCCACCATCAAATGAAAAAACAACTAGAGAGGACTCTACACATGTGAATTTAATAAAGCAAACCTTCAGGGGTCTCTATGTCCCCCATGATGCAGACCTTTCTTTTCCCCTTTAATCATCTCCCATTTAATACCATGTAATGAACTGGGATGTCATGAATTCCTATAATCTATTTGTGAACATGTCCTCAAAATTCCACCACTGCTTTTTTCATGGATGCCTTTTTCTTCCAGAGAAAGAACTGCAAGCAGTTATAAGCCACTGTCAGCAAAAGTGCAGAAAAAAAAAAGAAGACAAAAATGTCATAGCAAAGTAACCTGACATTTCCAAAGAGTTTTGTAGGTACTTTCAATCCAAGCCAAGAAATCACTGGGGACAGAGAATTACAAACATCTCTCTTTGCAGCTGGTCCGTGTGCAGGTGCTTAAAAGCAACATCCCCATCCCAGCAGGGAAAGCACAGCCCAGGCCCACAGACACACCTGAGTCCCTCCTGCATGTCCCTAAAAAGCCAGGGCTGTATGGACTTTGTGGAAGAGGCCGAGGAGGGATTTCCCCTACTGCCCATGGGGGATCCCCGCAGCTCAGCATCCCTCCAGCCCCATTCGGGACGCGGCGGGCGCTGGCCACGGTGCTGAACCACCGAATGAGCCTGAGGGACGCCCTGCCCTGCCGCCGAGCCCCTGCCTAACCACAAATAAGACTGAGAACATCTTTCCTAGTGTTATCCGTTTCTTTCCCCTCTCCTCTTTCATTCCTATGCTTTCTATTTTTCTAATTTTTTTTCCTATTTTTTCTGTAAGACACAGGAACAAGTTGCCCAGGGAAGTTGTGGATGCCCCATCTCTGAATGTTTTCAAGGCCAGGTTGGATAGGATTTTCATCTGCCTGATCTAGAGTAAGGTGTTCCTGCCCATGATAAAGGTGTTGGAACCAGATGATCGTTAAGGTCTTCTCCAAGCCATTCTATGATTCTCTTTCAAAAAATTCAGACTGATGTGTGGCTTGTCCATTTAGCCCACCTTTCTGTTAATGAGGGCACAGTTTTTATTTCAAGAACTAAAAAGGAAAGCATATTATGGAATTAATGTCTCTAATCACATGATATTAAGTCCATTAAAAAGCATCACAATGAGATATAGAGATAGAAATGTTCAGTTGAAGATACTGCAGCCATGCTTCAGAGCCTCCAGAGTGACCTTCTCAGTGAAATAAGTTGCCTCACTCACTATTGAAATTGTGTCAACTCTCTGCCTGTGTAACAAGTTCATAACAGGAAGAAGGTGAATTCAGAATGTTGTTCATCTAAGTGACTCAATGTTGGAGCAAGATAGTAGAGAAAGGCCATATATATTTTATGGATTAGACAAATTTTAACTTCTAAGATGATGCAGCTGGGTCTGAGGATGAAGAAAGAATGGTGTTGTCTACCTTGACTTCATCAAGACTTATGACACAGTCACAGCATCCTTCTTTTCAAGCTGAGTTCTTAAGGTCTGACTCGCTGGATTACTGTCTGAGGCTGAGTAACCAGCTGGGCCATCAGGTTCAAAGAGTCCCAGGAAAGGATTTGTTTGTACTCTTTCTGGAAGCTGGTTAAAAGTGGAGATAGCCACATCTTTGTCCTGGGATGTATCCTTTTATTTCTAGATCTCTGTCAGTGAGCTGGAAGAGAAGACAGAATGTACCTTATCAGCTTTGCAGGTAGACTAATGCAGGGGAGGATCTGGGGAAGAGTAGTTGGCATGCTCAGGAACAGGGCTGTCATTCAGAAAGTCCTGACAGGTTGGAGGAATGGGTCAACAGGAACCCAATGAAACTGAATGAAGCTGCAAAGTCCTGCCCTATGGAAGGGAGAAATCACAGTGGTGCAGGCTGGATAAGACTGACTGGGGAGCAAGAAGCACCCAGGGGTAGGTTAGGGATGTGCCCTGGCAACAAACAAGTTTTTGTACTGTACTAACAGGAGTGTAGCTAGAAGATACTGGAAGGAAGGGATTACTATTCCTTTCTATCCATCACTTTTTAGACCACACATGGAATATTGTGATGTGACCAGTTTTTGGACCTCCAGTAAAAGAGAAAGAGTGATGAACTTGGCAAGTCAGGAGGGCCACCAAAATTGTCAGGGGCACAGACCACAGGTTGTGTGAGGGGAGGAAGATGAAAACAGGCCTGATCAGCCCAGAGAAGAGTAGTTTTGTGGGCACCTAAGGCACCAGCCTTTCCATATCTATGAAGAGGTTGTCAGGAAGACAGAACTAGACTATTCACAATGATTTATGGTGGGAGGGCAAGAGACACTGGACGTCAGATGAAAAAAGAGAGGGGTGGTCTTTTAAGAGTGGTCTCATAGAACATCATTCAGATAACATAAATTTTTGGGTTAGGGTACCCTGATGTTCGGCACTTTCTTTTAGTTGGGTATGGGATTCTCTTAATATTGTAAATCAATATTTCAGTCCAAACAAAATGTTGCTTATAATATTATAATATCCAAGAGGCAGCACTGAAACATGTAACTTGAATTGGATGCTTATTTTCTTTCTTCTTCAAAAAACAGCAAGCAAAAGGAAAAGCAGTGACTTCAAGAAAAGTTCTACTTTACCAGGCTGGATATTCTGTGCAAAACTGATTACATGCTCACAACATTAACTTTTCCAAAGAGTCTTCCATATGCATTTGAATCCAACCTATTGATTGGTTTCTGATTAGCACTCAAGTTTATTTTCCAGCAATACAGAAATAAATTCTCAGAGCACAGCTGGAACTTATGGTGACCTTTTGGTGTTATTTTTGTGCCAGAGATTTGACAATGCAAAGTACTCAGCATTCTGGCCCTGGTTCCACAATGCACACAAGTACCTGTTTGACTTTAGCCTCAGACTCCTGTGCTTTTCTGAATCAGGGCCAAAGGGGCACTGTGCTGAAAATCCATCCCAAAAGTATGCTTTATACAGCTGAAAAAAAAATGCAGCCTTTTCAGCAGCCCTCCTCATTTCCATCTCAAAGTAATTGTTGAATAAATAAGTGATCAAATAAAACAAGCTATCCTTCTCCAGCTATAGGCAAAGGCATTATGTGAAGCTTTCTTTGTATGGATTTACTCTAAGTCTTGTGCTCTGGCAAGGAGAGAGAATAAAGGGGTACACAGGCAAGTGACAGTGATGTTGATGGGAGTGTCACACTGAATTTTTGTAACAATGTCTCAACCCAAGGGGCAACATAATTTTATGTGTTGTTAGCAGATGTTTAGTTTTAGTTCAGGCTTTTATGATATAGCTCAGCATTGTAATTTTGTAAGAAAAAACTACAAACAATCTTTATGATCAGCCTGGTTCACAATTTCTTTAAAAGACAAGTTTCCAGTAGACTTCCTCCTCCACACATACCTAAGTACACAAACTAAAACTGTCACCTCTAGCCTGTGCACATAAATACCTCACTTCTGTACAATGCAGATATATGTGGTGGAGTACAAAGAAGAGGAGTACAAAGCCTTCCTGAATCACACAGCTGGTCCTGCAGCACTGGAACAAGGTAACCTTACTCTGGAGCCAGGAGAATGATGCACTGGCTGCTGTTTATTCTTATATTTACAGCTGAACACCACTAGATGTCTCTTGCTGCCAGCCCTGCAGCGACAGCCATAGCTGTAGCAGCTGGGTGCTGCTAACAGAGCCTCTCCGTGCAGTTATACTCCTTGCACTGAAAAACATGTCATTACTGCCCGGAGAAGGTTCCAGGGAGATTTTATTATGGCCTTCCAGTATTTCCAGGGGATGTATAGGAAAGATGAGAACAAGTGTTTTAGCAGACCCTGATGCAAGACGACAAGGAGTAAGGGTTTTAAGCTAAAAGAAGGTGGGTTGAGTCTACATATACAGAAGAAAATTTTTATACTGAGGGTGGCGTATAGATTGGTGGTGGATGTTCCATCCCTGGAAACATTCAAGGTCAGATTGGTCAAGGCTCTGAATAACCTGAACTAGTTGAAGATGTGCCTGCCCATGGCAAGGGGGTTTGACTAGATGACCTTTACAGGTCTCTTGCAACCCCAAGTATTCCATGATTCTGTGACTATTTTTGCTTTGCTGGCAAAAGCTATGTGACAAGTTTTGGAAAAGCCATGATTGCAGTATGTCCTGAACACCTGTGAGAGCTATTAGAGATTTTCAACTTTTCTTCCATTCCTCTACTTAACCTTCCTGCTCACCATTATCTCTTTGAGGACGAGAGAAATTAGTGGATGAAAGTTCTGATAGTTGGCTCTATACCAGCAAAGGTTTGGTCAAGCTCAGATCCTTGAAGGCTTCATTCTTCCTGAACATCACAAAATCATACAACGGCCTATGTTGGAAGGCATCTTAAAGATCATCTAGTTCTAAACCTCTTGCCATGGGCAGGGCCAGTTTCCACTGGACCAGGTTGCTCAGAGCCCCATCCTACCTGGACTTGAACACTTCCAGGGATGGGGCATCCACAACTTCTCTGGGCAACCTGTGCCAGTGCCTCACCAACCTCACATTAAAGCATTCTTTCCTAATATTTAATCTGATCTTTCCATGCGGACTGTCATGTCTTGCCTTTATACCTGCAAAACTGTTTGATGTCTTTTGCAAGCTGGAACTTAGATCAGAGCTAGACCAAGCCTGCTAAGGGGTTTAAATGGCCTTGTCATTACATGAGCTCACAGTCTGTACAGTAATGAAATTCATCCATGTGAATTTATGAAAGCAACTTGCTATATAGTGAATGGGAGGGGACTGACACATGGTCTGAACAGCTCCTAAGTACATCTTAAGAGAGGACAAGAGAGTTGCTTGTGCCCAGTCAGAGTGTTTGTGTTTATGGAGAGTAGTGTTTTATCTTATTTACCACTACAAAACCTGCTTATCTGTTCAGGTACATCTGAGATGCAAATATTGCCAAGTAGAAAAGAAATCTTAGCTAAGAATGCTCTGAGGACACTAGCCTGAATGATATACAAATTGCATTTAGATTCTTTCACCACCTGCCTGAAAAAGTGAGCTAGGAAAGAAGTTTCCTTATAATTCCTCTAAACTGCCAATAACATTCCCTTTTTCCCTAATCAGTGATTGCATATTAGATAAAGCTTGTCACTGTGCCAACCCCTTTAGAAAGGCCTTGGACAGGAAATAGAGCCAGTGAGGGACAGAAGTTCATGAGAAAGAGCTTCCAACATTTTTCCATCTGACAGGAAACTACAGTTACCGCAAAGGATTTCTTGACGTATTCGCTCCAAAACGTGGGTCAATAGTCAGACATTCAGCTCATGACTCAGGCATGAAAAATGTAAAACATCTGGCTCAAATCTATGCTATGAACAGAGAGATTCATGACTTTAAGCTAAAGGCTCATTGGATCCACTTTTAAAGACAATTAATTTTATTTGAAAAACAGCTGTGTAGGAACATTCTGCAATATTCCAATTGTTAGGAATGAACCAGTGAAAGGCCTTTCTTTCATCAACAGCAAATGAAGTAATCATAGAATATAACACTATTCTGAATTACCCAAAAATATAAAATGGTCTTTATTTTTGCATTTTTAAGTAAGTCTGAAATGTTGATCATGCAGGCAAATTGGTAATATTCAAACTAGGCCTCAGAAGATAATCACAGAAATCCATAGAGATGGCTACAAATCTGGCACAATACATTCACATCCATCTTATTGATACTTGGCTAGTTCATAACATAGCAAGGTATGCTCACATCTGCCTGTATGAGTCTGTGCAGACATGTCCACAAATTCCAGCTTCATGCCTAATTCTCTCTCATTTGCCATCAAGGGTAATGCGGGAACATGCTACTGCCACCATTCCTCACCATCACATAGACACCAACAAAGGAATGCAATGGAGCAAATTCATTGGCTCTCTGTGTTCAAGGCTGATTCACAGCCACAGAATTGTGATCCTTAGGCATCTGGAGGCTGGAAAAAGTGCCTATAAAATCTGCCTGTTTGCGGTCAGTCCTTATCTCCATTCCTTTTTGTGGCCATGCAGAATAGGAAGAGATGTCTGTAATGGGGACTGGGATGCACTGGTGGTGTGATTTTTAATTATTTATGTATTCTTCTATGCATAATCAACCAGCTTTTAAATAAACAATTCTCAATTACTGGAAGAAGCATTTAGGAAATATCTCTGGGTAGTGAATTTTAGACCACTACTGTAGACATCTTGTGAACCTATTTTTATATGGCATGGCTTTGTTTGGAATTCCAAGGTCTTTAGCATATCTCTTCAAGCAAATCCAGTTCCCGTTGTTCCTACTTCTCAATAAACTTCTTTTCACAGGGGACCTCTTCCATGGCTTTTCCAGTCCTGGAGATAGTAATGCCTTTCTTACATTATTTACCTTTAATTTCCCTAAAAACTGGGAGTAGCTCTGAAGTCTGCGGCGCAGAAGGGCTCAAGCAGTACCAGGCTCTATGCTGGTTACAGGGCAGCACAAAATGCAAACGATAAACAGGACCAACTCAGGAAGTGGCTTTAAATGTGTATTTTGTTCAGGAAGAAAATATTCCCATGGGAACCCATGCATCAGCTGCTTCCAGACTGACAGGGAAACATAATTTGGATGGGAACAGGTGGAATTCTTCCCAGTCTATGAGTCATTTTTTCTCTGGCTTCCCTTAAAGTTTGATAGAGATCCTAATGCAACACACACTATTCTTTTTAGTTTTTTGTTTTGCTCAAAACCCAGTCAAATGGGCAACATGAAGGATGACTAAACTGGTGAACAGAACTGTATTTTTCAAGGTTGTTGATTTTGGATGGAAACCTTGGTTTTGTCTCTTTGCTCTAATAAAATACAGATGGATAACTTGGGCTGCAGATAACCTTTTGTCTTCCAGAAAAAAAAAAAAGATTATTTCATACGCCTATGGGTCATGAGTGCTCTTCCTACAGATGGGGAGAAGGACCAAGTAAAAACAATATCATTCAGTCACTCTTGAGTAATCAAAATTTTATAAAAAACTTGAAAATTAGATTACAGTATGAGTTCATGAAATATGAGGAATGTCTGATTTTTCATTTCAGGGGAATTACAGGCCCTGGAGAGGCAAACAAATCCTGCTGGAGAAATACATTAAACAAGGTTAAGTTTATCATGCTCCTTTGATGTGTCCACCATTGGTCCCCTAATACTGTTTCTGCCAAGGTCCCAATGATTGTTTGTTTACTGTGCAGTAATGATTGTTTCTGCAATCATTACTGCACAGAATCTGGGAATAGTATAGGTGCTACAGCACAGTACATATGAAATTTAATCAAAAATATCCAACACACCAAGACAGCTCAAATGTTAGAGCCAGGAGTCTCTCTTCTGTTGACTACCTTGGGGTTAGCCCTGCTAGAAGCTTGCTTCTTTATTGATTTTTTTATATGTGGGTTTTTTCTCTCCCAGGCAAGAGAAGCAAGCAACCTCCTGTACTCAACTATTTCTAAGATAAACAGAAGGGGGAGACCTGCACCATGAAGCTTCTTATGCTTGTGGTTTTTGGATCTCTGCTGCTGGCTGCCCCTGAAATGCAATGGAGCAGTAGCCCCGAATCTTCCTATTAAATGAATTTTCCCTAAGGTTTGAAGGGAAGTGGCAGATGAATTGTGACAGCTCAGAGTGCTACAGTGTGAGGTTTTATCATTAAGTGGAGCAGGAGGAGCAGGAAGCATTGGTAACTAACATACCCCATACTGAATTCTCTAAGAGCAGAAGTCATCTTCCCATGAGGAAGAATTTCTTATTTGAGGTTTGTGTCATCTTCTGTACAGTGCCTTCAGGTTGTTGTGCCAGTCAAGGTTTCTCTCTGCTTCCAAACATGTTGATACATCAATGCAGCATTTCATAGGCTGCCAGGTGTTTTTGAAGGCTATCCCAAATTTACATGTAGAATAGCTCAGGAATAGTCCAGCTTATCTGATGGTGATGTACATGGGCAGCAGATGGGGAAATTGCTGGGTGCATTGTGCTTACAGCTGGCCCCTATCTGCCCACAAAGTGTAGCATGGGTCCTCAGTCACAGTCAGAATTTGAACCTCCAGCTCATTCCCATATAAATGATATGGATTATAAGTTATATTTAAAATTTAGTAGAAGAAAGTTTTTTCCAACTTATAAAAATGTTCACAGCTTCAGCATCCTCAGGATGAAACCAACATCTTCAAAGGTATGACAGGGATAAGTAAAAGCTGCTGCCATGGAAAGCCTTGATTTCTCTGGGTCTTCTGCCGTGCATATGGGAAGTCTTTCTCCTTTATTTGAAAAACACATATGTAAAATACACATTTATGTGTATACATTTGCCTTCATAAACATAAGTGTAAGTCCCAACATAGCTGAAGTTGCAGTTGTGGGGATGCCGATACCCAAATCCAGGGCTGTTTTGGCAAAAAAATATAATCTCTGGATACAAATGTTTTTGCTGAACTTTTTTTTTTCCTAGAATAAGTGTATAAACCAGATTAATCTTTAGTGAAATTCTCCTGAAATTATATCAGACATTAAATTTTTTGCCATGTGCTTCTGTGTTAACAGCTTCCTTCCAACAGTGGCTTCTTCTAAAGGCAGAAAGACAGAAAAACTGTTTACCATACTGACTGTTGCTTGATCTCGTCTAACACAAAGATATTATAAAGGCTGGCATTGGAGGGGTTTGCTCTCAGACAGTGCATCTTGATCTGGGTTGTTTGATCCTTGTGTCTATGGTGCAACTTTCTCAGGGACATTGTGGAAAATCCCACAGGTAAGCAGGCAATATGGCTAAATAAGTAAAAAACATAGTTATAATGGAAGGAAGACATAAACCCTGTCCAAGGCTTCTATTTCACATTTCTGTGACACCAGTTGTCTGGCACTGCAGCCTGAACTGCCAGGAAAGGAGTTTTCTCTCCAGTCTTCCCTATGGTCATGGTTGCCATAGAGCAGCTCTGTCCTTTGGATTATCCATAGGTGTTGTGGCGTGGTGCAAAACCTCTGCTCTTGCCTGCCTTCATTCTCATCTGACTATCCTTCAGCTCTGACCTGGGATATCTCATTAAATAGGTCTTCTCCCTTGAGAAGCTCCCAAGAAAGGCATTCATCCAAAGCCTTGAGGTCTTATTCCCTTGGCAAGGCTTGTCCCATCCCAGCAGCCCTAGCAATGTGTGAGCATGATCTACCCAGCTGCTTTTCTCTCACAAGCAAAAAGTGTTCAAATATCAATTCTAATTCTCATTCTCACAAGGAATCAGGCCAATCCATATCATGTCAGGTTGTGAAGCAGACTTTCCAGAAATTTACACCCTCCTATCAAGGGGTTCTAGACAAACATGACACAGTTTCAGCTTTGAAAGATGTTCATAGACCACATGTTGAAGGCAATTTTGCTTTTCATACATTATGGACATTATTAATTGAGGCTGAATTTTAATGTTTCTGCTTTTGAGATTGTGGGTGGATGTTGTTAGTGGCAATAAGTGTCTGGTATTTTGGAATTCTGGTATGTTTGCTTATATAGGTGGTAGATGGATGGGAGCTAGTTGCATTTTACAGAGTTGCTTGTTGCAAAATTGAGGGGTATAAATAGGATTAAAAGAAATGGTATGCCAGTCTCTTCTGCTTAATTAACTGTGTTATGTAAGAGTGCCTGGAAATGTGCATTTCAGGACTCCTAGATGACTTTGGGCTTTACAATCATAATTAACATCTATCTGTGATGGTTGGGCTGGTCCTTTAGAGTTATCTTTGAAGATTTTTTTCTCAAAGGCGACAGTGTTACCTGTGTAATTCCCATGGTGTGGTTTTTCCATCTGCAGAAACAGAAATCTCTTGATGAAACATTGGCAAAGCTTGGCAGATCCCTGGGCATCCTCTGGGCATGAAACAGTATTTTGGTTGGCTTTCAGTGTGACTGAGAGCTAGGGAGATATGGAAGCTTGTATTTCACAGGATTCATTTCCAGCAAAATTATTTTGTAGCAAATATTGCAACATTTAAACTTGGTAGTAAAAAATTTAGAGTCAATATCCCAACTATATCCCCATTCTATAACTCTGATGAATTAAAATGGCTTTTTAGTTAATAATCTCCCATCAGAGGTAAAACTAACATCTGGAGTTTGTAATGAAAAATGAGAGGGAGAACAGCAGAATAATCAATAATCTTGGGAGTGGGACACTTACCTCAGACTGCATGGAATGACCTAAATGTAAACTCTCTTAAAAAAAAACTAAATGATAAATGAAAGTCTGACTTTGGTAGAGATGAAGCTTACAAAGTTCTCTTCATGTTCCAGATACATGGTTGTATATAATACATTGTTCTGGGTCAATTATCAATCAGTTTTGACTGGTGATCTCACACTGAAGTTGAGTAGAAGTTCATCAAAAAAATTGAGAGATTTTTGGAATTTGATAGCAGATGTGCAAAAAAAGTTCATACCAGCAGGTTTTTCCAGTTCTCAGATCATAACCATGATCATAACTGGGTAATTATAGAGTTGTTTGATTTCAGTCTCTGCGTGCTGCCTAAAATAAAATAAATAAATAAATAAAATAATAATAAAACATCTTAGTTTTATTCATAGATAGGATTTTGCAGACTGCAAATAGCACAGGGACTTGGAATCAGCAATGATAAAAACTTATGAAGGGCCTTGCTGCCCACACTGGAGTACAACTCCCTGAGGAGAGCTTGAGCATTTGTATGTTGTATTTTTCATTGCATCAGCTTAATGTGAGGACCAGCTGCCTTTCAATGGCATAACTAATTTCTACAGATGTAATGCTATCCTGGTTAAGTTACATTGTCATAAAACTAATAAACACAGTCTGCATGTAAGACACATTTCTTCCCAAATATTTTGTTGAGTTCTCTTGTAGACAGGTATGTTTAACATCATCAGTGGCCACGCTTCTGTTTTTTTAATCATTTCCTAAAGCTTTGCCTCTCATAAATAAGTAAAATGGACAGTATGACTCATAAGTGAAAAGAAACACATGTACCTTTATGTAGCAAAGTTCAACAGACTTCAATTTCAACTGTCAAGTACTCGATATAGAAAGCAACCCTACCCCAGAAGGCTTCCTGGTGCAAGTTTAATTGCAGACTTCTGACAATTTGTTCCCTGAGTGGAGTACAGCAAGTTCTGTTCATTTCTCGTCTCCGTTTAACGCTGACTTCTGTGCATTTCCCATGTGAAGTCATCCAAGCAGATTTGCAAACTCTCTTGTTTTCACACAAAGATAGTGCCCTGGGATCCTGGCTCCTACATGAGACAAACACCCACCAGTGCTTCCAAATTAGAAGAGCTTGCTATGCTCTCTATCAGATCACTGACATACTTGGTGGCCCCAGCTGAGACCTCACCAGGCACTTTACAAGCAGAAAAAGAAAGATAGCCTGTCAGATAAAAAGATGGTGGAAAGAAGGAATGATGCTCAGAGGTACAGTGAGATTAAATGACTGGCTGATGGTCACCCCTTACCAGGACTGGGAATAACACCCAAACTGGTGTTCCATTCTGTGATAAAGGCAGCAAATCTTCTCTTGCAGTCCACCAAAACTCTTGGCAAAATATCATAAATGCAAACACAAATTACTGAAGTCAAATGCATTCTGTGCTTGCATTGTGAAATGACTGCCTACTCTCTTCTTTTGTTCCACAGTTCCTGTCCTTATCCTTATATGCCAGATCACAGTGAACCATAGCAGTAAGCCCATTTAGTGACTCTTGAGTGAAAATGAAAATCATTAAGTTGTCATCGGAAGTGATGTATGCAATTAGAAGACAGAAAATCTGCTAGGCTGCCTGAAGGCTTATGCCAGGATGCAGCTCACTGTGTGCTCCCTGTGCTGACTTCAGTTTTCTGAACACAGTCTGATAATCGAACTCCCTCTGAAAAGACAGGAGGATGGGAACAAGTGATACTCAGGCGTGTCAAGCTCATCTGCTATTGTCATCATGATTCCTATGGTGCCAAGTCTGTCTGATGTTGGACAATGGAGGCTAAATTCACCCGTAATGTAACTCTGCCAAAGGCCAACACAGCTCTGCCACTGGAGGGATTAGTCCCTCCTAAATCTTTTTGAGAATGTTGGATGTGGTGCAGCTGATGTGTTAATGACTCCTGACATGTGCTGCAGGACTGTTTTTGCAGAGCAGCTCACAGGGAATCTCTCATACAGCTCAATTGCTATTAATTCACATTACTGGAGGTGGTGTGCATTTCCCACATGTCATCTTGAAAACAGACCCCCAAAAAAAGCTTTAGTAATGAAGCAGATCACAATGGGAAGCAGCTGTGATCCACACAGCCTCCCAGTGAGGGTAATTCCAGCTCCAGCAGCAGAAAAGTAAACAGAAGGGCTGGCTGAATGTGGGCATGTGGATGATGCTAAAAGAGAGCAGGAGACCTGCAGGCTGCTTGGTAGCAAGGCAGAGAAAACTTCAGGAATGGAGTAAATGAGCTGCCTCCTTCCTCACAGACCCAGCCTAGCTGTATAATATCTCCAGCATAACCTAGCTGAATGCTTGATGCTATAAACCTCATATAACAATACTTTTAGGGACCATACCTCTGAAATGCTGTATTTACAATCTGGATGGAAATTCCAGCGTGTAAAGCATTTGTCACTTTTCCTTTTGTGGAGAAGCAGAGTACCGTGCGTGGTTTAACTCCAGCCAGCAGCTCATCTCTACATGGCTGCTCATCCTCCCCTGGTGGGATGGGGAAGAGAATTGGAAGAGTAGAAGTAAGAAAACTCATGGGTTGAGATAAAGGTAGTTTAATAGGTAAAGAAAAAGCAAACCAATAATTCATTCACCACTTCCCATGGGCAGGCAGGTGTTCAGCCATTCCCAGGACAGTGAGGCTCCATCACATCTGACTTGGGAAGAAAAATGTCATAACTCTGAATGTCCCACACTTTGTCCTTCTCCCCAACTTTATCTGCTGAACACGATGTCATATGGTCTGGGTTATCCCTTTGGTCAGTCAGAGTCAGCTGGCTTGACTGTGTTCCCTCCCAGCTCCTTGTGCACACCCAGTCCTTTGCTAGTGGGGTGGGTGAGAAATAGAAAAGGCCTTGGCTCTGTGGAAATCCTGCTGAGCAGTAGCTAAAACATCCCTGAATTATCAACACTGTTTCCAACACAAATCCAAACCATAGCCCCATACTAGCTACTGTAGAAAAAACTACTCCAGACCAAAGCACACAGTGCTTGAACATGAACTGGGGAAGCCTGTTTTTGGAAATACACCACAGGAAGGGAAGAGTTTAAGACTTAATAACAGCATTGCAGGATGTGTGAAACTTGTGACCAGAAGCACCTGCTACAACACCCATTAGTCATGTCAAAGAAATACTAATTTTACAGGAGCATGTGCACAGATTGTACACTGGGATGTCTGGGGAATGTAGACCCTGTTTATGAGACTGCCTTGTGACTATAGTTTTTCAAATCTATCCAAAAAGTCAGTCCTGCACCTCCAATTCCCTCCCGTCACTGTGCTGTGCTGAGCCAGCCCATGGCTCTGGTGACACCCTAAGTTCTCCCACCTCCGGGCTCCTCCGTGGAGGCAGAAGTACAGCCGGGCACGGGCTCTGCCCTCTCCCCAGGGTTTTTATCAGTACTGTGTGGTTTCCCATAGCTGCCAAGAGCGGGGCATCCTGGCTGCTCGCAGGGCTGTGGCACAGGGCGGCTTCTGTGGGACAGCCGTGACACCTAGTGGTGACACACGCGAGATCCCGGGCAGCCACCAGCTGCTCCCACGGGCGGCCCTTGGAGACCATCTCACAGGTCTTCAGACTCCACGAGGTATAAAGAAAGCATCAGCTTTCTGTAAGGGCACCACTGGGAGCACCAGAATACATTCTCAAAGAAACTCTGCATATTTAAGGAAGTTTTGCTCTGCTCAGACTCCCTGCAAACCTTTCAAGGAATCCAGTTTCCTGGTGTCACACTCCAGCAGTCTCTGTGAACCAGCCCCTCTGCAGCAGGCGTGTGGCAACCACACAGAAACCCTTCTGCACACCTTGGGACCAGTTCACATGATGAACAGAAAAAACTAAGGGACTTAGACACAGCAGTGCTGGGAAGTGAAACATTACACTTCTAGTTTGCAGGCATCCAGAGCGAGTTCCAAAGCTGTTTTAGGTCAAATGCTGTGGTCATCCCCAGTGATCACGGAATCATAGAATCACAGAATGCTTTGGGCTGAGAGGGATCTTAAAGATCATCTAATTCCACTCCCCTTTTCAAGGGCAGGGACAGTTTCACTAGACCATACTGCTTCAAGCCTCATCCAGCCTGGCCCTGAACTCTTTCAGAGATGCAGCATCCACAGCTTCTCTGGGCAGCCTGTGCCAGTGCCTCACTACAATCTGAGTACAGAACTTCTTCCTAATATCTAATGTAAATCTCTCCTCTTTAGTTTGACAGCTGGATGAAGAGCTGCATGTGAGCCATGGACAGGGAGACAGGACATTCTCTCTGGGTCTGGTTGTGTTTCTACCATAGATCTGTTTGGGTCAAACAACACCACAGGCAGAACTACTGGCTTGGGGAAGAATGGCTGGAAAGCTGCCCACCAGAAAAGGATCTGGGATGGTGGTTGACAGCAGCTGAACCTGAGCCAGCATGTGCTTAGGTAGCCAAGAAGGCCAGTGGCATCCTGACCTGGATCAGCAATGGCCAGCAGGACCAGGGCAGGGATTGTCCCCATGTACTGGGCACTGCCGAGGCCACACCTCAAATCCTGTGTTCAGTTCTGGGCCCCTCCCGGCAAGAAAGGCATTGAGGGGGTGGAGCATGTCCAGAGAAAGACAACGGAGCTGGGGAAGAGTCTGGAGCACAAGTCTGGTGAGGAGTGGCTGAGAGAGCTGAGCTGTTTAGCTTGGAGAAAAGGAGGGGGAGGGAGGACCTTATCACTCTCTACAACTGCCTGAAAGGAGATTGCAGCCAGGTGAGGGTCAGTCCCTTCTCCCAGGTTACAAGTGATAGGACAAGAGGAAAAGATCTCAGGTTGTTATATGAAGGTTTTCGATACGATATGAGGGAAAATATCTTCACTGCAAGAGTTTCAAGCACTGGAAAAGGTTGCCCAGGAAAGTGGTGGAGTCACCATTCCTGGAGTTATTTAAGAAGTGTAAATGTGGTGCTTAGAGACGTGGTTTAATGACCTGGCAGTGCTGGTTTAGTGGCTGGGCCTGATGGTCTTAAAGATCTTTTCCAAGTTGAATGATTCTAAGATCCTATGGTTCTACATGGGACGCACTCCCAAAACTGCATACCAATGATCTATAGTGTTCTATCCACACAAGCTACTGCCCACTTTGCACTTTTATGTAAAGTGTAAAATGCAAATTCAAAGTTTATGTTTAGAACCTTTCCAAAGCAACCTGCTGTAGTGAAAATGAGAAGGGAATGCTGGTGGAACCAAGGGCAAAGAGATCTACATGAGATACCAGAAAATCTGGGAATACTAAACCAGAGCAGAAATGCGAGTGAGCTGTGCATGCCTCGAGGGATACTTAGTGCTCTGCAAGTACAGGGTAAATCATTTACAGCCAATGGCAGTGTGATGAAGGTGCTGCAGGGAGAAGGAGACCAATTAGACCATGGGTAATGATTGACTATGGGTGAAGGTCACAAATCTTTGCAAATATACAGTACAGTTAATGTTATGAAAGATTTACAAGACCTGAGTAGGCATGGGAAGAGGGCTTGGGGTGGCAGATTTTGAACCAGTACAAAAGTTGACAGCAATGTATTGGCAGGAGGTGAGCAAGCCTGGCAGATCCTCAGTAGCAAAGAAGAAGAGGGAGTGGCACTTTTGGAAGCCCCAGCTGGGAAGGTCTATGTAAGTCTTCGTGTCACAGACTGTCACAGGCTTGAATAACTTGTAAAGCATCTCCTTTTGTGTTTCTGTGTAGAGTGGCCCTGCTAAGGAGGTGCCTCAGAACCTTCTCCCAAAAGACCCAGAAACTGCATAAAGTAACATAGTTAAAAAGTATGAAAGCAAAAGGGAGTAAGAACAGCTTGGGAAGAAGCTTTCATAGGGGCATTGTGAAAATGCCAGCAAATGAAAGAACTGGCTGAGGCACAATTCACACCACTGAGAGCAAAATGCAAATTAAACAAGAGGGTTGTGAGCATGGCAGTTTGCAGAAGTGCACCATGCGCAGCTGACATGCCACACCTCTTATCAAAGGTCCCTTATCTGCCCAGAGCCAAGGCAGGGGGTGCATTTGTGCTGCTGGAACAGAACATGTAGAGGAACACGTGAACTCCTCCATCAGGGGGTCCCAGCTGTCAGGGAAGTGGACAGGTTTTAGAGCCAAGCACAATTGACCAGTATCAAAGTGAGCTCCTGTGTGCCTTGGGTGGGGAATTAGTAGCACAAATCTGCAAAATGCTCAGTCCTTTGAGCTAAACTAGGAGAACATAGTCCCCAAACTACCCTGAATCAAGAGATGCCAGAGATGCCTCTTCTTCAAATACCATTTTCTTTTAGAAGTGTTGGGAGGAATAAAAACATCCTTCAATAATTCTTGAGATAATTTTTAAGATTTAGAAGTGTCCTTTCCACATCAGAACTTACACCTAAATATTTTTACTTCTAAACAAAGGGTGTCTGGAGCTGAATACCAAGAATACAGAAAACAGAGAGGAAGAGGATGGCATCTCTGGGCAGTCCCTCTCTGCTTGCAGACTCCACTTGCATACCCTGAAACCAGGTTAAATTCCAGGCATTCTTACTTTATTGGACAAATTCTTTCCTTCTTCCAAGTGTTCAGGCCTGTGCCTTGGGATAAGGTTGTCCTTTCACTCCTGAGGGGCAACCTCTTCAGTTGTTTCAACAGAAAATCTTCCTACGCAATCCATCAAACAGAACATTTACAGCATTTAATAAAAGTCTGGGCAGACTAGGACTTGGAGAAATGCACTTCTTGGTGCCCTCTACAAAGGGGACAGGATAAGGTTGCTGTGTTACTGCCTGTAGAATGACACTGCTTATGCACTGCTAAACTGACAGCAGAATAGGTTCATTATTCCTCATTCTTGGATTAATGTAAAGGGAAAAGGATCATGATGGATGCTAACAGGAACACAAGGTTTGATCCTGTTTACAGCTGTCAGATCCCCACAGATTTTTAAGACATGATTCAGGCTGCTGCTGACAGCAGACTTGTTTTCCTATACTTCCTCTTGCAGGCATGGTGGAGGTTACACATGGGATTGAAGCAGTCTGTGCTCACCCAAGGAAAGGGGCTGCTAGGAATGAGAAACTCCTCTAGAATTTGCAGCTCTTGCACTCTGGTTTGGTGAGAAAGCTCTCTATCAGCAGGGTGGAAGGAAGATTGACCTCGAAATATGGAGAAGGCCCGTGTTCATCACTGGGAAATTCAGTTTTCAAGGTGGAAATGGAAGACTTCTCCTACTGTCAGAGCTGCAGGCTTGTCTTTGGCAGCTGTTACAGATTCACAGAATGGTTGAGGTTGGAAGAAATCTCTGGATATCATCTCGCACACTCCCCCTGCCCAAGCAGGGCCATTTATAACCAGTTACCCAGGACCATATCCCACTGGATTTTGACTATCTCCAAGTATGAAGAGTCCATAGCACCTATGGGCAATCTTTTCTGGTGTTTGGTCACTGGTTTTGTTTGGAGCAAGAAAAAAGGGAAAAAAAAGTGTTTCCTGATATTCAGGTGACGCTTCCAGTGTTTCAGTTTATGTCCAGGACTTCTGGTCCTGGCATTGGGCACCACTGGAAAAAACCTGGGTCCATCCATCCTGTTTGCACCTTCCCTCCAGGTATTTACCTACAGTGATGAGATTCCCCCTGAGCCTTCTCATCTCCAGGCTGAACAGTCCAAGCACACCCATCCTTTCCTTACAGGAGAGGTGCTCCAGTTTTTTGCATCATCTTTGTGGCCTTTTTCTAATTCCCAGTGCAGGGACATACTGAAGAGATCCCAGTAGTGCTTGATGGCATAGGGCTGCCCTGGTTCTGCTGCTGAATGGTGAGTACAGACTTACAGGGGTTGTTTTGTCCAGACTGGTGTTCCCAGAAGGGGAAAAAGAATCACTCACTGCAACTACCTCAATGAATGAGCGATCGCAGGTTAGTGGGCAGTGAGGTCTGTCAAGCCCACATGCTGGTTTCTCACATTTCAGTCTGTTTTTTTCACCTTTCTGTCAAGTAAAAATAACATATTTCCCAGGGACTTTGAGTCTGGTGATGTGGGAAGAACCACCTGTTAAAAAAAACACCAGGGAAGTTTTCCCGCTAATTTGTCAAAGGCGGAATTTAAATCTATCTTTGTGGAAACGGACCCATGAGAACCAAGTCTTTGCTGGGGGGCTTAACATGTGGTAAAAGTTACAGGAGCATTCAGGAAAGTGTAGTAGTTTATTATTAATGAGTGTAGCAGTTCACTGAGAGTCCTGCTAAGGTCAGAGATGTTTTTCACCTCTTACTCCAAGGGAGTGATATCAGGGCTTGCAGAGAAATAAAGCTTTCCCTGCCTCTGAGGCAAGTCTGGTGAAAAGATCCATCTCAGACTGGGCAGGCTGGTGTTATTTAGCTATGTGGGGTACAGCAGCTGGATAACCCTGGTTGGAAGACTTTTGCTGCTTTGGGATACCCTTCTCCATCCACGGGTAGGTGGCCCAGCAGGTAGAAACCCTGGGTGATGGACCTGTGTGTGGGCTGTGCCTGGAAGGACCATGCAGGAGTGTGGGGAGAGAGCAGTGCTACCGCAGAAGGAATGTCTTCGGTCCTGTGGACAGCTCCCCATTAGCATCTGGGCCTGAGCAGCCCACTCATATCACATTCTGGGAGACTCCAACCCACTGCCTTTCCTAAGCAGTGAACAGGGCAAAAGTCCTGCCTCCCAAAGGAGCTCAGAGCCTCCTACTTAATTTAGTGGGAGAAGCAAAACTATCCTATTTTTTCTCAACAAAAGAAGTGGAGAATAGGAATGGCTGAGCTCCATGGTGGATCTCTGTCCTGGGTTGAGAGTGCTCTCTATCCCATAATCCCATATCGTGGACACCCTTGTTATGTCTAAGAGAGGTGTTCCGTCCCCTTTAGGGGGGGCGGGCACTGGCCTGCTGGCTGGCTCCACTTTGGCTTTTGGCTTCCCTGCTTCTAGTCGCTTCTAGTCGCTCGCTGTATCGCAAATTTTTTCTGCTAGTTTCTTGCCCTTTCGTTCTTTTGTTTTTTCTTCCTTTCTTTCTGCCGCCTCTGTGCTCTGTTTGTTTTTTTCCTTTTCCTCTTCTCCTCCCCCCCCCCCCCCCCCCCCCTTTAAGATTTAGGACCGGCACCCGGAGCTGATCTGGCTGGAGGAGTCCGAGGAGGATCGCCGGGGCTTGTAAAAGACGCTGCGCGCCCCTCCCCTCACAGTAACCTGAGCTTTTTCTGTTCTTTTTTTTTCCCTTGTGTCGGGGGGTGTTTATTCATTTGTTAATAAACCGTTTTTTTCCACTTTGTGTTCAAGAGATTCCTTCCCAAACCCAGGGTTGGGGGGAGGGGTGGTAGAGGTTTTGTTATTAGGGGATTCCTTGGAGGGTTTCCCCTAATTCAACCCAAACCAGAACATATTTTGGTGCGTTGGCCGGGAAACCCGAGTCAAAGAAAGTGGAAAAAACCATGGACAGCATTTCTCAGGTTATCCATGACTGTGAGACGTGCGCTGCCATTAAACAAGCCAAGCGGATGAAGCCCCTCTGGTATGGAGGGCGGTGGTCTAAGTACAAGTATGGGGAGGCCTGGCAGATTGATTACATCACACTGCCTCAAACCCGCCAAGGCAAGCGCCATGTGCTGACCATGGTAGAAGCCACCACGGGATGGTTGGAAACCTACCCTGTGTCTCATGCTACAGCCCGCAATACTATTCTGGGCCTTGAAAAGCAGGTCCTTTGGAGGCACGGTACTCCCGAGAGAATTGAGTCAGACAACGGGACTCATTTTAAAAATAATCTTATTAAAACCTGGGCGAGGGAACATGGCATTGAATGGGTGTACCATATCCCCTACCATGCACCAGCTGCAGGTAAAGTGGAGAGGTACAATGGGTTGTTAAAAACCACCCTGAAAGCATTGGGTGGGGGGTCCTTAAAAAACTGGGAACAGCATTTAGCGAAGGCCACCTGGCTAGTTAACACCCGAGGTTCTACCAACCGAGCGGGTCCTGCTCAGTCCCAGCTCCTTAATATAGTAGATGGAGATAAAGCTCCAGTGGCCCATGTTAGAGGTTTGTTGGGAAAGACAGTATGGATCAACCCTTCCTCGAGTACAGACAAACCCATCCGTGGAATTGTCTCTGCTCAAGGACCAGGTTATACGTGGTGGATAATGCAGAAAGATGGAACAACACGATGTGTACCTCAGGGAGATCTGAATGTGGGGTGAAACAGAAGGAAACGTGTAAGTGTCAAAGGTTTGAGCAAGTAAGATGAATGGAAATGTGTAAGTGTCAAGGGTCTGAGTAAGTGAGATGGGAGTTTTTTATTGTGTGTCCACGATATGGGATAAGGGGTGGAATGTCCTGGGTTGAGAGTGCTCTCTATCCCATAATCCCATATCGTGGACACCCTTGTTATGTCTAAGAGAGGTGTTCCGTCCCCTTTAGGGGGGGCGGGCACTGGCCTGCTGGCTGGCTCCACTTTGGCTTTTGGCTTCCCTGCTTCTAGTCGCTTCTAGTCGCTCGCTGTATCGCAAATTTTTTCTGCTAGTTTCTTGCCCTTTCGTTCTTTTGTTTTTTCTTCCTTTCTTTCTGCCGCCTCTGTGCTCTGTTTGTTTTTTTTCCTTTCCCTCTTCTCCTCCCCCCCCCCCCCCCCCTTTAAGATTTAGGACCGGCACCCGGAGCTGATCTGGCTGGAGGAGTCCGAGGAAGATCGCCGGGGCTTGTAAAAGACGCTGCGCGCCCCTCCCCTCACAGTAACCTGAGCTTTTTCTGTTCTTTTTTTTTCCCTTGTGTCGGGGGGTGTTTATTCATTTGTTAATAAACCGGTTTTTTCCACTTTGTGTTCAAGAGATTCCTTCCCAAACCCAGGGTTGGGGGGAGGGGTGGTAGAGGTTTTGTTATTAGGGGATTCCTTGGAGGGTTTCCCCTAATTCAACCCAAACCAGAACAATCTCTAGAACATCCAAAGCCTGGGAAGCATTCTGCTGGTCTTCAGGATCTAAAAATGAGTTTTCAGGCCTCCTTGTTGGAAAAGATATTCTCTTTAGGAACAGCATTAAAAGTCCAGCTCTGGCACTGGTGGGACATTGGTGGGGTATCAGGTCTCAGCCATTTGTTTGTGGTGGTGGTGTGGCATCCCTGTGTGCTGGCAGACCTAGGAAGTGTTGCTCAGACACAGTTCCTGCTGGCACAAAAGCAAGCAGGTCCCTATCCCTGCAGAATGAGGTTACACAAAGCTTTTGCAGTTAGAGGTTTGGCGTCTTTGAAGAGGATTCTGCAATTCTGCACAAGATTATCATTAGGAGAACTTTAAATTAAAACCACAAATATACATACAGACATATATATGTATACACACACATACATATGTACCCTGCACTTGCTACTTACCAACTTACTGTGCCTGTCCCCAGAAACAGAGCTTTCCATTTCCAACTATTTCTCATGATAGACCAAGAAGGTCTGCCCTGTACTATCTTAACCTTATAATCACCTTGCAAAAACACAAATGCAAAGAAAATTCCGTTGCATATATAAAATTAACACTAAAAATAACACATACAAAAAGTACAGATCTAGATATCTGAAACATTCTGCTTATTTGCACTTTTAAAAAGTGATGTTTCATTGTTTAGTCCAGTGCATGCTTTCTTTTATTTTTTTCTCAACTCCAAAATCTGTTATGAATATTTTATGCATATTTCCAGTGACACACTAACTGTTGTTTCAATAAACAAAGTGCATTTTCCTTCATCCTTGCCTGTTCCACTGACTTTGTTTGGAATGCCAATGAGGAACTTTTGTTTGCAAAAGTAGTCACAGAAAGATAGCGATGTGAATTCTGTCCAGCAGTGTTTGCACAAGCACCGGCAGCAGAACTAACATGAATACTCTTGGGAATTTGTTTCTGCAAGGTTAATGTCAGAAATGATTTATTGAGGCCTTCCTCCTGCTCGCCAGTCTGGCATCCATCAAGTGAGTAAACACGCCCTGCCCCCCTCCATGATTTCAGAGTGCTCTGAAACTGATCACTGAGCAAACACTCCATTTCAGAGTCAATATTTTGGGACTAATCAATCAAATTGTATTTATTGCTACAAAATCTAAGTTGAAATACTTCGAATCAAAAGATAAAATCAGAAGATTTTGAAGACAAATTGAAGGGAAATCTGTTTTTTCCCTGCTGATGTAGTAAAGTTGTTCAGCAAAGTTGTAAAGATAGTTGATCCAGTTCAACCTATATTTACATCATGTAAAATAATTTAAAAAAACCACCAATCCAGTTGGAGTATTTAGGTGAAATTTCAGAAATTAATATTTCTGTCCTCATATGTTCCCATTTCAAGAAGAAATAGGATTTGCATGGTGTTGCCACACACTTATGCTGTGGAAATGCCCCTTCTAATGTTTTCAGCATTAATTGTTGTTCCTGAGAACTAGGAACTAGCTTGCTTGCTTGCTTGCTATATCTTTTTCTTTCTTTCTTTCTCACTCTTTCTCACTTTCTCTCTCTCTCTCTCTCTTTCTCTCTCTCCTCTCTTTCCTCTCCTTTTTTTACAAAGTGTACACAGAATGGGATTCTTCCTTTCCATCACAACTGATAATTATAGAAATCTGGATTCACAGAGTCCTACTGAATTGCAGATAGAACTCCTAGAACCAAGGTAGCCCTCAGAGAATTTAATTTATACATTCTAGTCACAACCAAAACCACTTCCCCTCACTCTCAGAAGATTTTTAGGTAAAATATCAAAGAGGAGCCTGAGATAGAGGCTTGAAATTGGCAATACCTCTACATCAGTATCAGATTAAGATGCAATGCTAATTTTACCCTGTTCAAAGAGCAGTTTTAAGTGTTCTTGTTAATGTGAGAACATATTAGAACATTAAACCATTTAAAAAATGGATAAAGGGTGTTAGGCTTATAGTTGGAGTTGATGATCTTAAGGGTCTCTTCTAATCCAAAGGATTTCATGATTCTCTGATCAGCTGTGCACAGACACTCACTTGGCAAATGGCTGCATTCACTAAAAGACTTTTGCTCTTGGTTTTTTGCTCTGCTGGCAGCTACTGACCCTTCAGCTCTGCCAAGCCCTGGGTGCAGCCCCATCTGCTTTGTGCCGAGGTTCCCAGATTAGCTTAAATACCCCACACCCTGGGGATGTCATGTGCTGCCCCTTTTCTGGCAGCCCTGTGGGAGCACTGAGCAGCCATGGCTGGCCTGGGACAGACATCTGCCCACACTCTTGGGCAGTGGGGCTCCCCTTCTATGCTGTTCTTCTTTCTTCCCTCTGCTGTCTTCCTCCTTCCTCTGCCCTACAAGGCTCAGGCCCACTTTGCTTTCCAATCCTTGAGAAAGGAGATTCTAAAGACTGTCTTTGTACGTGTCTGCTTCAGTTAAAAAACACTCTTAGTCAAATTTGTGTGCAGTTTCACAGAGGAACTAGAGAAGCTAGATGGAGAAAGCACTTTGCAGCACTCTTTTTTAAATAAGGCCAATTCTTCACCTCCTCTTGTGGAACAACTCTCATTCCTTCCTTAGGTGTGAGGTGAGGAGCAAAGAGGTGCAATAGGGATGCAAAGTGCCAGGTTTCATTTTTGCTGTGAATCTATTCACATGGAGATTCTTCTACTGCTTACCCTACTCTGTGTGCCTCTTTGGACCAACAGATTCTCAGACTTCTTAGTCTTTCTGTCCCCTGGAGGTTAGTTAAGTTCTTCTACACATCATTTAAACACCTCCAGGGATGGTGGCTCCACTACTACCCTGGGAAGCTTCTTCCAGGACTTGACAATGAAGAATTGAATAATTATTTCCTAATATACAATCTAAACCTCCACAGGTGCAGTTTAAGGTCACTTCCTCTTGTCTTACACTCATGTCCCAACAGCCATGGCAGCTGCTGAATCCAGCTGTCTCTCTTAGTTTGCCATGGCTGGGTCCATCCCAGTAGCTACTCACAGTAGCTCAGTAGAAGACTGCAAACTCCTGATGGGAGCCCAGGCTGAGGGAGGGAGTCATGGGGCTGCGGAGAGCAGCTACTGGAAAGGCCACCCAAAAGAGGAGGACTGGACTGGTGGCTGTGTCTCTCAGACTTAACTTTTCACAGCCAAAATAAGTAAAAAGCACCTGATATTCTGAGAAGAGGGGGAAGAAGGGATGAGGCCCTGTGCAGTGTCCTGCTGCATCCCGAAGGTGGCAGGGCTCTGGCAGAAGCAGACCCTGCTCTCTAGAGGGAGGGACTTGGAGAGCTCGCAAAAGTGAAAACCAGCTCATCCCATGACAAACTGATGGCCGGCATTGCTGACATTGACAGGGTGAATTACTGGTGTCTCAGAATAAGGTCTGCCCCTTTCCCTGCTTTGGTTATTAAAGCATTCTCTGGGGAGGTATGGATGGCTCCTCATTTCTTTTGGCTCTGCTCAGGCCACAGCTGTAGCAACATGATTGTTTTGTGAGTGGAATGGTATTATTTTTTGTCATAACTTTCATACGCTGGGGCCTCTTCAGCTGATTTTTTCGGTGTTTTATATATATACATATATATATATTCCCTCCTGCTCTGAGAAGCCTCTTCCCCAACTCTAGGCCTCTCCTGCACCCCTCCTTTCAAGATGTACAGCTGTATTGTGGGTCTCTGGTGCGTGACTCTGCAAATGCTTTATGCATTCTTCCTGGGGCTGACAGCCGTTCCCACCACTGCCAAATGGCAGCAGAAAGAAGCAAGGCTGTCAGCCCAGGCTGGAGGCTTTCTTTTCTGCTGTGGTCCCCCAGGTCCTCTTCTTATAAACATAACTAGTGTGGCGCCAAGGAAGAGATTGTGTTAAGTCTTCCAAATAAACTTTTTGGACTATATGTGCTGCTGGTTTCTGCCAAGAGCAGCTTTCCTCACCACAGCAGGGGACAACGTCCTATTGCCCCTTTTGCCATGTTACTTTACCAGGTCTGGCTTTTTTCTCCATGAGCACTGTTATCAACCCTCCTGTAATCGTGTCAGCCTTGAGCCCAGGGTTGAACGAGGAGAGATTAATAGAATCATAGAAACATTGAATGGTTTGAGTTGGAAAGGACCTCAAAGACCATCTAGCTACACTCCTCCTGCCATGGGCAGGGACACCTTCCACTAGACCAGGTTGCTCCAAGACCCATCTTGCTTGACCTTTTACACTTCTAGGGATAGGGCAGCCACAACTCCTTTGGAAAACTTGCTGCAGAGCCCCACCACCCACCACAATAAAGAAATTCTTCCTAATATCTAACCTAACATCTTTCAATTTATTAAACAGTGGGTGAGGTTGTGATTTTCTTAGCTGATGCACTTGGTACAAACCATAATGTATAGCCCAGAGGCTGCAAACTGCTGGACAAAGCCTTCACCATCAGCAGCTGAGGTACCTGCCCTGCTTTTTGACACGAGTGGAAGGCACGGCTGGGAGAGGCTTCGAGCAGCTGGGGCCAGGGTGCAGCCGCCACTAGATGTCAGCCATTCCTTGCTGCAAGGCAGAAGAGCTTCGAATGCAAGAAAAATCCCTGAAAAAACCAAATTTCTGTTTTCCATGGCACTCTGCTTATCATCCCTTACCAAGTACTTGAGTGAAAGTGCCTCTGAGCAGCTTTGGAAGAAAACACTTCATCCATTAAAACATTTTCTGTCAGGCTGTTTCTTTGCATAGTAATATTTTAAAATTTAATATTGTAGAAGCAGAAGCAGTCTACTGAATGATTTGCATCTATTTTGCAAGACGGATGTTATTCCCTTCCTCAGAGTAAGCTCAGGAAATGAAAAAACCAGACAGGAAACTAGCTAAATGCTGATGGAAATATAAGATTAAGATATTTATATTGCCAGTGTATTGACAAACCATGGGTAATTGTTTGGGGTTTTTGTTTTGTTTTGGTTATCTTTAAAGTTTTAAACCTTTGATTTTAAAATGGACAATATTTAAATAAAGCATCCATTTTCTGAGCACTCCAAGTGGATCTAATTAATAAGCACTTTCTCTTCTGGAAGGAAACAAAACAACAAAATCAAAGTTACAAATTACAATAAACTTTCTGGTGCAATCATATTTGTCTTTGGCATTTACCCTGTTTTCTCTGGTGTTGTACCTAACATCTGGCATACAGGATGTCCCTGCTCCCTGAAAAAAACTAGGAAAAGAAAACAACAGTTTCTTGGTGATACCTTAGCGTGTGAGCCCTCATTTGCTGCTGCTCCCCTCTAAGCCACCTTTGTGCTCTTCCAGCCCTGTGGTGACTGTTTGGTAGGCTGTTCCCAGAGCATAAAACAAAACATCTGGTTGCTAACAACACAAAGCTGTTACAACAGCTGGAGTCTGCCAGGATGTGCAGGACCTCTGGTCAGAAATAATTTCCCAGCTGCAGGAAATAGAGTGATATGGGATCTATTGCACCAGCTCAGCATCAGCTGAGAGCTGTCTGACTTGCACCCGTCCTCTCACCCATTCCTCTCAATAAGGGGCAGCAGGATGGCAGGACCCTGCTCCAGCTGGGACCATGCTCTGCCTCATTTTTGTTGCAGCCGGTGCTGGCTTTGCAAACACACAGAGATACTTTGCTCTTAACTGGACTCCCAAACTCTGGTGTAACAGAGGTTACACCAGAGTTCAGCAGTCCAGTTAAGCCATCCTAGATTGAGAAAGAGGCTGCAAACTCCTGGCCTATATTATGAGCCAATTAGTCCAAGCATGCTGAAAAGGGCACTGTGGAGCACCAGCAACACAGCTGCGATGGGGCTGCATAATGGTGAGTGCATCTATAGGTGAGCAGTTCACATCTGGACTCAGTCATCCCAGTTAAAGAATTAGGGAGATAGCAACAGCCCTACTGAAGGCTTTGCTATTTTAGTTGAGGCTGGGGAAGCTGGAAGCAGTCAGGCATTTGTCACTTTGCTCTCTCCCATTCCTACAGCCTCACAGGTAGACACAGGTCTGGCCTGATGAGGAAGATGGTGCAAGACAGCTTGGGAAGCAGCTGTGCAAGATGATGCCTGCACCATACCACAAGTAGTTCTACTGGCAAAGTGAAGGAAGAGCTGAAATGTGGCACCATTATGGGAACGAGTGGCTGAGGATGGAGGAGGTGTGATGGAAACCACCACTGAAGGCAGGGACTTGGTGATACCATATTTTCACATTGCTGGAGCTTAGGCTGCTCCTGATTGCTGGCAGCAAAACTCTGGCCTCCTTCTCGACAAACTCCCCAACATTTGTTTTCTTTAAAGACAATTAAAAAAAAAAACAAACAAAAAACAAACAAACAAAAAGCCAAAAAACCAAAAACAAACAAACAAACAAAAAAAAAACACCCCCAAACCAACCAAATCAAAAACCAACCAAACAAAAAACCAACCAAACAAAAAAAACCCCAAACAAACAAACAAACAAAAAAAAAAACAAACACAAAACCAACCAAGTAAAAAACCCCAAGCCTAAATATCAGAACAACCACAAAAAGTTGTCATAAAGGCTAATTTTTTGTGAACACTGCATACTTCCCTCAACAGGCAAACCTGAGTGGATTTGTCATCTTCATGGCCTGGGGAGCTTGCTCACCATTCAGAGCCACCCCAGCAATCAGAGCATCACTTCATAGGTGATGGTCTGAAACACTTGATGTAAGGGATCTGTGTGAAGGCAAGCATCCCATGAAAGAGACCTGGAGTAGCCAACACCTTCTTAAATGCCACACCTGAGGTTTTCAGGAGGTATGAACAAGAGGGAGATCCTGCTCCTTCCTCAAGAAGCTCTCTTATGTTTGTTACAGTTAACAGTAGCTTTATTAAAGACTCATTAGGATAAGTTTGAGAGATTGCATTAATCACCAGCCTGAGAACATTACAATGATGAGCTGCCAAAGGCATGAGCAAATCACTCATAATTACCAGTTTTAGATGCTGCTCTTCAAAATTTGATTAGCTACAGATACATAGGTGATAGTTGCTACTCTTTTCTACAACACACCCTCACTATTATCCACTCTAGTCTGATTTAGGTCCTTATTAGAATAACATTCTGCTAATTAAATAATCTCACACACAGATTGTTTCATGATGGAGACAATTAGGTGGGTTTAAATAATTAATATTGCATACTATTCTATCGTGTCAAAAGAAACTGGTGAGGGATGCACACAAAATGCAACTCCTTGCTGTTCCCATATGTCACAACTGTGAACAGAAATGACAAACAGGAATGAAAAGCAGAGCATTAATAAGCTTTAGTTTTAGAAAACCATTGCTAGACTAGAAAATGTAAGTATTCAATTGAATCTCTCCTCTGAAGGGTTGAAATCACTGAAATCACCTATAGGAATGAACTAATTTCAAGCAGGTTACCAAGATTAGGATTTTCCCCTTCCAAAATCCACTAGTAGTTCCCACACACTGAACAGACCGGTGGTGACTGGTGCCCTCCTCCACCACATGCTCTGGATCTGAACACTCATGCTTTGGATGTACATATTCCATAACACCTGAAAGAGCCTTACAGGAGGTGCTGCTCTTCTCAGGAGCCACATCACAGCAGTGCTAGAGCAGCAGTGGGCTGTGTTTCTGTATTGCCTTCCAGCTGGGATTTGAGGACATGCTCCCAACAACAACGAAGCTCCAGCTGCAGCCTCAGGCAGCACCCAGGGCCTGTGTGCTGTCTTTGAAAGGGTTTCTGTCCACCCCATGTGCAGAAACATGAACATACTTTCACTGTTGCCCAACAGTCTTGTTCTCAGTTATTGGATCCAAACCATACTGGATTAACCCATTTAAAGCATCCTTTCACCACAGCATGAGCATTTCAGTCCTTCTTCCTTCAGAGGAAAAAAAGCACTTCCAACAATGCTGAAGCCTATTTAAGAAACAAACTCACAAAAAATGTGAAGGCTGCCAGAAAATTTTTAGTTATCCACAGAGGTTAAAGTTTTATTTTGATATAAAAATTAAATAGCAAAGTTGTTTTGGTTTTTTTACAGTGATAAATTAGAAATTTACAGTACATACATTGAAGTAGATATATTTTCTGTACACCCCAAAATAATCAGTGTCTATTTCCTTAAAATTCAGAGAAAGGAGCTAACTTGTCTGTTTAATGTAAGAGCTAAGCTTGTACCTCTCTGGCAGACTCTTCTGAAACCTGCAGTGCCAAGAGCACACACTGAGGGGGGAGATGGGAGCAGGGACTGCGCAATTGAAGGAAACGCCTGCAAAGTCTCTGGTTGTATAACCACAGCAACTGCACTTCCGAGACAGGATTAGTCACACCGGTTTTGGCTTTAAGCTCGTAACAATGTTGAAACGAGAGAACTTAAGAGTTGCTGATACCCACTCTTCTCAAGTGCCAGTTTTTAGGCTGTCTGCTGTGTCTTCCCACTTACACTGCCCTGACATGGAGCCAGGTAAATGCATATGGGTGAGTACACCAATGGAATGGTTTAATTGGTGCAACCACTAATTGCACTTTGGGTCAGTACAGTGTTCCCCCAGCTGCTGGGGAATGATGTCTCTTCAGGAACAGCAGCTGGTGCCTTGCCTCCCCCCAGTCCACCTCTTTCTCATAGCATTTGAATCCCACACATGCTTTAATGGAATATGCATCCAGGTCCCTCCTAGGGCTATGCAGTGCCATCCTCATCCAGCTCACTGTGTCTCGCATCACCAGGGACATCCCTCTGTCAACAGTTCACAGGGTCACAGGCAGAGATGCAAAGATTTGATAAAAAGGCACTATTTACCACTCACTTCTGTGTACATAACAAGGTTTAAAATGCCATTTATTGAATCAGTCTCCTCAAACACGGGTCTTATTGGCCAGGAGAGTATCCAAAGTGTTTCAGAGTGAAGCACACCATGAGTGAACATGACACCTTGGCACAGCCAAATACTAGGTTACAAAAAAGGGTCATACTACATCCTCCTCACTCCCTGAAAGCCAACATACAGCCGCTGACTTTACATTCCTCACTGCGCCAGCAGAAAGACTGCATGATGGAGGAGCTCAGCCATCTGAAGATCTCACACTTGCAAAACTCCTTGTTCACAAAGGAGTAACCAGATCCAAACACAACACTAACAGCGAGAGACTTTATGGAGAGGGTGAAAAGGCCCAGCTGGAATGTGGTGTTGGCCAAGACAGTGCTTGTGTGTCTTGAGCAGAATGTGTCAAGTTGTCACTTGTTCTGCTGGAGAGGGAGCCCAACCGCAAAGACTGCCATTAGGGTTTGTTTGGGGTCTGGATTTTGTTTGTAAAAGAAAAAAAAAATGTTCTCTAGCACATGTTTCGACACTGACATTGAAACAATACATGCTTCTGGGACGGATTAGTGTTCACTTCCAGAGCTGGAGTGAGCAGTGGTTTGGGAAGCACATGGGCACCTGTGTGGAAAGCAAGTACTTTAATAAAGCAGCATCTGCTCTCAGCTGCCCTGGAAGATCATGGGAGTTGGGGCACCAGGGGGATGCTATGCAGCTGATCAGGTTCCACACAAACAAAGGAAGCAAAAGCTTGGGGCACATAGATAAAACCAAATGCGTTTCAAAGGGATAGAGCATCATAACAGTGCTCTTAAGTGCTTCTAGGATATCAGTATTTGCATCACCTTTCTTACAAGCCCCTGCCACTACATTCAGTTCCCAACAAGCACAAGCTGGTGCCTCCTCAAATAAAAGAATAAGAAAATGCAATGGTTTCTTCAAAACAACATTATTGACCAAGAAGTTGGATTCCTTGGATCCCTTTCCAAAAACTGGAAAGGTCTTTGTCGCTCCTGAGGACTGAATGCCTGCTCACACTCTGTGTGTAAATATACATTAAAAAAAAGTCTCCATAGCTGTCAGTGAGCAAATGAAGCATCGTTGTGAGGCAGTCAGCTGTACTGCAATGTCATGGGCTGAGAATGTTCTTTTAATTGCAACTGACACACATAATTATACAACTGATCTGTGTGAACACGAGGTTGCCAAGGAACTTAACATTTTCCATCTCCACAGACTGGCGTCTACAGAGGAGATACTATCACAATGAATGACATACATTAAGACTTAATTGCTCCATGCAATGAGTCTCCAGAGAGAGACAAGTAAGTTTGCTTGGAGAAACATGGCATTGTTTGAGGGTACCTTCAGCTAATTTTTCTCTTTCCTGGAGGAAGGAACACTATATAGTTAAGACTTTTTAAAAAGCTAATAAATGCAGCAAAATAAAGTGGTCTGCTAGAAATAGCAGGAGCACCTGAAGGGGCAGAATGGAGGCAGAGGGATACTAATAATAGATGTGGAAGACCATATACAGTTTCCCAATTTGAGCTGATTCCTCTACTTCTGAGGATGACCTTGAGTAAAGCTTTTAGATTTTATAAATATTGATAGAACCACAGAACAGCTGAGGTGGGAAGAAACACAGGGAGGTTGAAATTCCCACAAGGCAGAATGAATTCTCCATTCAGACCAGGTTATAAATGGCAAAAAGAATGAGTCAAAATTATTATTAGGCCATTAGATGACTGAAAAGTCATCCTCACGAATACCTCACTAAATCCTATTCATCACAAATGGAAAATCCATTTGCTATTTGTTTCAGGACATGATCCCTGACTGAACTGTACAGTGTATTGGAATACCAGAATTCCCCCATGAAGACAGAATCCTCATCAAGTGTTTCCTTCTCAATGCTGAACTCAGATAGAAGACATCTGACTGAGGTCCTGGGCGCTCCCATCTTCTGGTAACTTGGTAACTGGACCCTAATTAAGCCCAGAATTTGGCTCTGGACCGCCCTTCCTCCATCCGCTGTAAGATGATGAAAGGAAAACATCATCCCACAGCTATGGGCTACAGCACCTCCATTTCTAAAGACTTCAAGCCTTCAGTAATTGCATCCTGCTTTAAAAAAAAAAAAAAAAAAAAAAAAAAAAAAAAAAAAAAAAAAGGAAGATAACATGTTTGGGTATTTCACAGCTTTTAAAGCCTCCCTGGGCTCTCCTATTTTGGGCAGCATGGTTTATGGCTATTGTATCTGCAGCATGACCTCTTTGCTGTTTATTCTTTAAGGCTTTTTTTTTTTCTCCCATCCCCAGAGACAGGTTGTATAACCATCCTCTTACTCTACTCCCAACATTTACACAGCAATGCTTACACAGGATCAGTCCTTCACAGGAGAGCAGTCAGACCAGCGGGATGCTGTCCTTTCCTCATACCACAGTCTCATTCCCTTTCCCAGGTTTCACCCAACCGTCTGTTCTCTTCTCCCGTTTCACTTTCCCTGAGTTCACCAGTCTGTTGGAGCACTTCTGCCACGTGTGCAGAGTTTTGGCTGACCAGATCCACATACCTGACGTAATACCCACCAGAAGGGACATGAAAATTTTGAGCATCTCCACTGCCATATTGGAATCGTCTGCCGAATAGCGGAAAATGGCCCAGTTGGAGATCTCATAGAAATAACAGGCGATGACACACGTTGCTGGGACAGTGTACAGCACTGAAAAGACCCCAATTTTGACCATCAGTCTTTCCAGTTTGTCGGTTTTAGTTCCATCTTTTTGGAGATTGGACCTGATTTTAAATAAGGCCACGAGTCCCGCTGCAATGAATAAAGTCCCAATGACCAAGTAGGTAAAAAGCGGGGCCACAACAAAGCCTGTCAGCGCATCCAGGTTCTGGTTCCCAACATAGCAGAGGCCGGTGAGCTCGTCTGCATCTACAAGTCTCATAATCAAAATAACGATGGTCTTCACTGCCGGGATGGCCCAGGCTGCAATGTGGAAATAGGAGCTGTGCATTTCGATTGCTTCATGGCCCCACTTGAGTCCCGCAGCCAGAAACCACGTCAGTGTCAGAATAACCCACCAGATGGAGCTAGCCATCCCGAAAAAGTACATCAGCAAGAAAATTATCGCACATCCTGTGTTCTTAAGACCTTCTTGGATAAGAACAGGTTCTGCTGCCTCTTCAAAATCACAGGATATCCTTTCCCGGCCTACAGTTAGCCTCACAATATAAGCAATGCTATAAATATTGTAGCACATGCTCAAAAATATGATTGGCCGCTCCGGGTAGGAAAATCTGGATGAATCAATCAGGAAGGTCAGGACTGTGAAGGCAGTCGAGATGAAGCAAAGGCTGGCCCATATGGCCATCCAGATATCTGTGAATTCCTTAGCTGACCTGCTGTACAGACCAGCATCGTAGCCACACTTGAGGACACAGCTCAGGCTTCTCTTCACCCAAATGTACTGATCTGAGTTAGATCCCATGCCGTGGCACTCCTCCCCAGGCTGCAAGGAGGTCTTGCTGTGAAGGGGAACCTCCTCGTCTCCTGGGCCCTCCATGCACATGTGGTTGTGATCATTCTGGGGTGGGAATTTGCTGCAGTTTAGGCTGTCTGGCCAGACAAACCCAAATTCTTTTAAAACAGGTTCACATCTTCTTTTGACAGAGAGGCACATGCCTCCACAGGGACCTATGGGGATGTTAATCTTCTCTGTGCACATGGGCACATAAACCGAACACAGGAAGAACTGGAAGAGAGAAACAGAAATCACAAGTGTGTCAGGGGAAAATGAAACAGGTTGCAATATAACAAGTTTTCTCCTTTTTTGCTTTTTAGAAGTAATATTTGGTCCTTTGCCTTAAAAAAAAAAAACAGGAAGCAGCATAAAACAAATAAACCAAGAACAATAAAAACAAAAGAGAAAAAAAAAATAACAATGTTGTCTTCTTTCAGTTCAAATGTGGTCCGGAGCCAAAGCCTGAACATTTTACTCCCTAGATTAGCTCCATGTAAATTTAGCCCATCAGTTCCAATGAAGGAAGTGGGACCCGGCCAGATTTAAACCTCAAGGGTACAATTTAAGAAAGCAGAAAACCAAATTAAAGGGGTTTAAATAAATACATATATTTGTTCCGAGCATTGCCTCGATATTTCAGCTCACAAACAAACAGGAGGGGAAAAAAAGCATTTATTGAAATGCTCTGGTTCACGATCCTCTTAGAAAAATGTTCTCCTTTTACAATAAGTTCACGTACGCATTTACAACGGTGATGAAACATTGTAGTCTTTTGAATAATAGTAATTCTGCGACGCGACACCGTGAGAGGAATTGCGTGCTGACTGGGGAACTCTGCCCCGAGAAACAAGCTGGGTTTTGTTTGAGGAAATCCATGCCCGTGGGGAGGACGGGGATCCTGCCATTCGCCTGGGAAACAAACTTTGGCCAGCTCCGCTCGTCCTGCATGGGATCGGGCGCAGCACCCGGGGCACGGCCGGGAAAACTCCGGGACACGGCCGGGACACTGTTGGGACACTGCTGGGACAGGGCACCTCCGCCCAGCGGGAGCAGCGCTCTCTCCCTCCCCAGCCCGCCGGGAGCGACGCTGCGAAGCGGCGCGACTTTGGGGCGGGTTTAGCACTGAGCCGAGGGGATGAGGATGAGGATGAGGATGGGGACGGGGTGCCGGGGGACAGCTGTGCCTCGTCCCCTCCCCGCCCCGCAGGCAGGTCCCCCCGGGGCCCCGACGCACCTGGAGCTGGCTGGAGCAGCCGTACTGGATGAGGGGGGTGAAGGTGGTGAGCTGCAGCTCCGCGTCCGCCTGCAGCTCGTGCCCCACCAGGTTGGGCATCTTGGTGACATTGTAGCCCAGGTTCTGGCACATGGCGATGCGGATGGCGTCGCAGCGCCGCTCCTCCTCGTCGCCGAAGCCCCGCGCCCCGCCGAGCAGCCCGGCCAGCAGCGGGGCCAGCAGCAGGGCCAGCAGCCGCCCCCCGCCGCCCCCCGCCATGCCCGCACCGGCCCCGGCCCCGGCCCCGGCCCCGGACCGGCCGCGCCGTGCCGCACGGGCCGGCTCCAACGGGGCGGGCCGGGGGCGGCCCCGCTATTAAACTGCCTCGCCGAGAATCGGCCCAGGGGAGGGAGGGACGCGCCTCCCGCCCGGCCCGGCCCTCCCGGCGCCACCGCCCCCGCCGCGGGAGCGCGCCCCGAGCAGCGCCGGGCAGGGCGCGGCACCGGCCCCTACCTGCGCCTCGCCCGGCTCCGGGAGATCCCCTCGGGCACTGGGGGTTCCCTCCCGACCCGCTGCCGGGGGAGCCCCGACCCTCACCCCAACCCCGAGCAGCGCGCTTCCACCCTCTGCGTCCCACTGCATCCCACCGCTCCTCGCAGGGCCCCTTCTCCTTGGGGACCCACTACCCGCACCCCCGTCCTTCATCCCTCAGAAATCCCGGGGGTTGCTGTCCGTGTCTCCTCTCCCCACAGCAGGTCCCCCTTCTGTGCCAGCGCCCCTGGGAGACACCGTCACTATCCCCAGAGCTCCCACCCTGAGTGTTGGTCCCAGGGGCTCCCCAAGTTCCACAGGGAGAGGGTAGGCTGAGCCCCGTGCAGATGTGTTTGGGCTCAGCAGATGTGTTCTGGCTCATCGTGCCCCAATCCTCCCCTCGTTTCTGGCCTTTCTCCAGCCTTAAGTGCTCAGCTCTTCCACTGCGGGGTTAAAAATGTCCCGGGTGGGTTTCTAAGTCGCTGCTTTGTCTTCTCAATGGGTTAAACTGCACCGCTGGGTCACATCTGGGCTGTAGCACTGTTTGTTTCTTCACTGGGGCCGTGAAACCTGTAGGGCAGTGGTAGGTACCTCCTGGCATTTGTATAAATCCCTGTAAAATAAGTAAGTGTGGATGAAGCATTTGTGAATTCGGGAGGAAAGGGCTGGATGATTAAGCAGACCTTTAACATGTCAGCAGGAGGAAGGATTAAGAGCAGAGAAACAAGGCTCACACTTAAATTCTCTTGATATTATTTACACCTGTAATAAAATCTAGTTGAGCTGGTTGTGCCTTTAGCAAAAAATATGTCATCTATTAATGAATTGTTTGTAAAGCACTTTGAAAATATTTGTAAAGCCCTGGTTAAGCAACCTCCTTCTGTGTGCATACTGCATGTGGCATGTGCATGTTCTCCTGCATGTGCAGGGTGTCTGTCTGAGTGCACCTCGAGGCCTTTGCTGCTCCCCATCATTCCCCAGCTCCACTGGTCAACCAACACTGGGACTAATGGGATAAGCCACCCCTTAGCTATTGCTCCTTACCAAGCACAAGACTGTAAAGCACAGCAAAACCCATGCTATGAAATGCTCTGTGCTCACCCACTGCATGTTTCCCTTCTGAGGATCTGTTGCCAATGGGGTTTCTTTACCTCAGAGAGGGGGGAAACTGTGTTTGAGCTCTCCTGGGACATTGCAGGGACTGATGGGCATTAATGTGCTTTCCTCTAGAAAGATGGGTAAGTGCTTTAATTGAGGTTTCATGAGTGTAGGTATTTATATACTCTTATATTTATAATAGCTCTCATTGCTGTAACATTTTACATTAGCTTGAATAAACAGTGTCTCTAACCTCACAAAATCCTTGTGAGGCAGACAAGTAATATTATCTTAACTTTTTAAACACAGAGGCAGACAGTGCTCCAGCCCCAAGGTCAGGCAAGGAGCCTGCAACAGAGTCAGCAACTCAACCATATCTTACAAAGCCCATATTTACCTGCAGGCATTGCTGTCTGGACCTGGCAGTGCTCAGCTGCTAATCTGGGTGGGTGATAATGCTGTGAACACACATGGTGTGCTGCACATGTCCACTGAGCTGTTGCCAGCACCACTGAATTTACCTTCCATAGCACACAGGTGCAGGGAATGGGTGATGGGCACTCCACATGCAGTCAAACACATCAAAGTAAGAGGCAGGCTTCCACAGGAGAAGGTTTTGGTTGGAGTTTATTTTCCAAATTATGTAGGAAAGAAAGGGAGAATCACAGTGACCTTAAAAAACTATCCATCTTTGTCTTAGCATGTGAAACCCCTTTTCATCTGCCATCTCCTGCCGCAGTTAGGCATTGAAGCAGAGTTTCCTGCTACTAGAATAAGGCCTTCACCTAATTCCCATTGAATAAACCACCTACTGCATATTCAGTAATTACAAAGCAAAGCCCTTGGCCCATGGACCTATTCCTTGGACTAAGTAAAACTACAGTGGACACAAGTACCTTTGTAGAAGAAGAACTCTTCCCTCCAAAAAAATCTCCTACCACTACTGCCTCTTCTTTGAGAATACAAAATAAATATTAGAAAGTGCTACACTCCTGTGTTTGCTTTGGAAAGTCTTTTAGATAATGGGAATTAGTTTTCAAAACAAAAGTGCTGTAAGAGGCAGTGGCAAATCTTACAAGAAGCTGAAGTTGGAAAAAATGGTAATTAACCTGCTTTGAACCTTATGCATATAATTCAATGTCATACTGATAAGCATGTAGATAACATTTTCTTTAAACAGATCAAAATAGGAAAACTCCTGGCTAGTGGATTTATAGATTCTTAGATTACTGGGCAGTGTGAGACACTGGCCTGAATCTGGCACAGAAAAAGCCATATTCCTTCCCCAACTATGGATTGCCTGATTTGCAGCGTATTTTTTTTTATAAATTTGATTTTGAGGGTTCTTTAGTTAATGGATCAGCATCCACCCTTACAATTACTATTTGTTGTCACTGCCACTAATTGCATTTGGTTTCTAGTCTGAGTTATCTTCAGCTTCCAGCCACTGACTTTTGTTCTATCTTTGCTGGACAGGTTGAGAAGTCATTATTGAGATAAACCCTGTAGGTAATGTCAGGCTGTGATTAGGTTATCTTTTGGCGTCTTTTAGTAATCGAAATAGATTGGACTTCCTGAGCTTCTTATTGTAAGGCATCTTTCCCAATTCTTTAATCGTACTTTTGATTTTAAAGGAGCAAGATTTTACCTTGCTGTTTAAATATCACTTTCAGCCATCCTTTACAGCATAAATAGATGTGTCTGGATTAGTAGTCTAAGCACCCTTGGTCCTTTGGTCCTTTTAGAGTCAAGAGCTAAAGCCAAGATAGACAGACACTTGCAGAAGGCAGTTTACATAATAGGAATGACATTAATACAAAATCCTACTTATTATTATCTTGGTTTTAGTATTTCTCCCTTACATTTGTGCATATTTTTGCATATTTATTAAAGCCATGGACGTATTTTTACACTATGAAAATAAACAATCTTTCTAGGATCTCCGAGTCTTCCACTGATTTGTAGGGCATCTAGGAAGGTTCACAACTCTTCTCTAAACATTTTCAATGCATCAACATTTGCCTGGACTGTAATGGTAGAACATTCAGTTCTCAGCTCAGCTTTCCCAGTGGAGTCATACTCATGTCAAAAGCTCAGCCCTACAACATGACCTTGCTTAGACCTCCAAGGAGGTGATGTCTTCTACTGCATCGCAAGGAGAGCTTGGGCATCCTGTTGGCTTTCTAAAAAAAAAAAAAAAAAAAAAGTGGATACCACATTAGAATGTGTTTATTTTAACCAAACATAAATGTCAGCTTTTAGTCAGATGCATTTAATTCTAGAAATACTTCTGTCTCTCAGTTTACTGTAAAAGGGATGTAGGATGACCAGCCCAGAGGTGAAAACTCTCAGAGGTGTCTGGTGCAGGATGAAAACAGTCCCTGCCTCCCAGCCAGTCTTTTGGGAATTGGTGAGAGAATATTCACATCACCTCCCAGAAAGCTCTTCTAAAGATCTTACATAATATATACAAGTCAATAATATAATAATATTCTATTATAGTCAATATATATTTACAAGTCAATAATTATATAAGTCAAATAAACATATAAGGCTTTTAAAATGTGTAGATTCTTGAGCAGTTATGGGACACTGAAATTTTAAGAATGACGTAATTACTATTAGTTATATCTATGTTAAAACTCATCTCATATGTATTTTTTAACTTACAACAAAAATGACTGTTGGACCTAGCTGTTACCTGTTTTGTTTACTCACAATTCCACAACTTCCATCAAGTAACAGATTTCTACCATTAATGACTTTTTTGAGTCTCAATTTACATAAAACAATATTTTCTTTGAACATCTGTCCATTATTTTTTTTTGTATATTTTATCACATTCTTGTCATTCCTTTTGGCTTTATATTCATTCAAATCAATGTCTGCTTCTTACTCTTTGAAATTGATGCTTTTATTAAACTTAATTAACTTTATAATTTTAAAATTTTATTAAAGACTATAAATAAATTTTCTATCTGAATTCCAGTTGAATTTTTTAGTCAGGACCTTCTTTCTCAAAATCAAGACCTAAATCAATTACCTTCTTTATTCAATGATGTCTTTGCAAGCATCTAGCAACATATTTTAAATGGTTTTCCTTATTATCATTCATAAACTTAACATAAACTTTCTCCCTTGCTTCTGTACCTCATGAGGCTGACTCTTTTAAAGCAGGAAATACAGATATTCCCCTCTTTGCATTTATCCATTATCGTCATGGTTTCAATTGTCTAGTAACAATCAGAAAGAAATGGTATTGTCATGACACTTCCAGTGAACATGGCTCTACACAATCTCAGAAAAAAACCCAGTGCAGTGAGCTGCCTATGTATTTATGCACATGTACATATATAAATATGCAAATATATTTACATACACAAATATCTGGGGCTTTATATATGTAGTATTCATAGAATCACAGAAACATTAAGGTTAGAGAAGATCATTAAGTGCAAGCACTAGCCCAGCACTGCCAAGCTAAAACTACCACTAAACCATGTCCTTAAGTGCCACATTTACATGTTTTTTGAACACTTCCAGGAATGGTGATCTCTTCACTTCCTTGAGCAGCCTGTTCCAGTGCTTGATCACCTCTTCAATAAAGCAATTTTTCCTGATATCTAATCTAAACCTCCTCTGGTGCAACTTGAGGCCATTTCCTCTTGTTCTGTTGTTCACCGTGAGAAGAGACTGCTCCCCACCTGGCTTCAGGTAATTGTGGAGAGCAGATATAATACAGGTAACACCAGTGCACAAGGGAGTGCATATTGTGGCACTCGTATTCAATGATGTTGAATCAATCAGCACCAATCTCAGTGGGGCAGGACTTGTCCCAGACTAAGTATATATTATGTGCAAATTTACCTGCCATAGTACACTGCAGAATGCTTCTGCACCTGACCCAATGGGATTTGGCTCCTGATACTCTCAGGATACTCTGTTTAAATTTCTACACTTGGTGCCTCCGTGTGAGCCAGCTCTCCATGCAAAGGGACACCCAGACAATATCAACAGTGTGTCTAGAGCACCAGTCTTCTGACAGGCTGTGAATCTCTGTTTTCATGCAGTTATGACTGTAACTTCTTTAAGGTACTTCAGTGCAGCTAAGCTGTGACACAGATGCCATATCTAGATTCACATGTGTAATTCCTTGCATGCCAATTTGGGTCAATAGTTGCTCCATGACCCGTAAAGTCAATATTTGGTTTGCACAGAGACCTCAGAATTTGGTTTTATAGCACTGTAAACAGGAAATTTCAGTGCTACTTAATATGCATAATTTTGAGAAATCCTTTGCATTAAGATAGCATCAAAACACTCAAAAGTACAAGAGGATTTTCAGATAATGGGTGGGGTTAGAAATCCAGGTGGCACAGAGGTATCACACACAATGTTCTATGGGGAATAGGGAGCAAATCCATAAATCTCATAAGATGAAAGATGTCCATATAAAGGCCATTTAGGTCACTTCATCTATGTGTTAGTATTGTTTTTCACATAGATATTTTTCTTGTTAACTTGAAGAATAACTTCAATTTTTTAAAAAAATTACAGTTTTCCAAAAGTCTCTTTCTTCATGTAATTCAGATTGATATACCTCTCCAACTAGATTAGCAGAACAGGCAAGGAGCTGTGAGGCAAAGTCACTCACAGGATCTAGTGAGACAAAAATATTTGCACAATGAGTTTTTCATAATGTATCCACGTTTATAAAATTTTGTGCTAAAATACAAATCCCATCCAAAAAACACTGCCCTCTTCCCTTGCCTAATTTTGACAAATTTTTAGGAAAGCTCTGCTGCAGAGATACAGCATGACCAGTTTCAAGAACACCTCTTCCCTTTAAGAAAATTAGTAGACTTTTTACCATGGTGGAGGCAAAACTCAGCATGAACTTTGGAATTAGTGTTTTTGTCTCTCAGAAAAGCTTTCAGTTTAAACTGCTGCTCACCATTACTTCTATAATGCTCAGAAACTCACATTTTGCCCTGAAATTTCCCACACTGACCTTAGCCCAAATGATTATTTTTTTTCTGGAAACTGATGAACAGTTTCCTTCTCAGAAAATTGTTCAGAGGTCCCATTTTTTTTAGTGCTCAGATATACTCAAAACAGCTTGGATTTGTAGCTTCAAATTTGGCATGTGCAGGGTGCAGTCCTGAAGGAGGAATTCACTTCTTGTATAGTTTGAAGAAATTTCATTTCACAATAGCAAATTAGCCTGAAAACTTTGGAAATAATAGACTGATTGCTCATGAGGCGTGATTTAGCCATGGTAGAAAATGACAGGCTGAGTCCTCCCTCCCTGAGAGGTCATGAGTCTTGCTTTATAAATAAGGCTCAGTTTCCTTTCTGCAGAGTCATCTTTCCCACTAAACCTTTCTGCATCCTGTTTTGCTTTAATTCTATGGCAGCATCAGAGGTTATTTCCTGTGTGTTTGCTTCCATAAGCAACATTGTACTTGGCTTTCACCGTCATTTTGCACGTTCTGTGAAGCAAATTTCAGTGGAGCTGACTTAAGATGGACTCTTTCTGCCTTATATGAGACTCTGAGATAACTCACTGCTCTTGACTTGCCCAGGTTGCACTCAGTCCTGGTCTTCACATTCAGCTGTCACTGACATCACCACAAACATGCTTATGGACAAAGGGGGACAGATTTTTTAAAAATCATGCTATAGTGTTTTCTGCTCAAATCTATTAACCAAGAAGTAAACACAAAGATTCCAAACATTTAAATTAATTAACTTATTACCAAATAAGTAAATATCAAGCTTTTAAGCATGGATATTAATTAATTAATCCATTATATTTTTTTATCTTTGGAAATTATATCAGGCTGAGATATAAATCCCTCAAAAGCAAAGCTGAGAAGGTAGGTTTACTGTTATGCTTCAACTGGTTTGCACTGCTCCAGTGATACCATGACGAGCTGTTTTAATCAATCTGTTATTGCAGGCTGAAAGCTGTTCTGTGTCATTGGAGCAGCACAGAGCTGCCAGGCGTGTGATGAATCTGGCCACAAATCTTAAAACGTACTATTTTTCCCCATTAAAAAGGCAATGTGAGCTGATATGCTGTGTTTAGTTACATAACAGCAAGTATTGACTTGCAGGGCACGGCTGGAAAAAAACCCTTCTTTGTATTGTGTTCGGCAGGCGGTGGGGTCACTCTCCTGGGAAAGGAACTCGACATCTGCCAGGAGGTGAAGTCTGCTGCCTGCACGTTGCTTTTGTGGTGCCTGTGAATACACAAAGGGGGAACTGGACACAGGAGTGAAGCCTGGCCCGGTGAGGATAGGGGCTGTTGGCGGTGCTCTCTGGAGCTGCCTCATGCACCAGTAACGTGCCTTTGAGTTATACACACCACTGTCTCCAGGTCCTTATGGAGTCACAGGGAACTTTAAAATAAGCAGCCATACTTGAGCCTTCCAGTTCTAGCTGGACTGCCCAGTTTACAGTGGCACTATTCTCCACTTTGTGGGCCATTTAAAACATAGTTACTGAGGGCTAATTACTTCCACATTCTTGTCTCCACTGCAATTCTTTTATTTTTTTCTAACTTTCAAAAAATTTTAATTTATTTATGGTTGTTTTCTCCTTAAATGATTACAGAATGCATTCTGCTTGAGTGATGTATAATTATTTCACATAAGGAGATGAGATTTTATTAACATATTTATACACCCAGCATGCATGTAATTGCAAAATATATCCACTTTATTCTACTTTCCCTTCCAGGATAGTTTATTCCCCTTTCTCACACAGACAGACCTGCTCTTCCATTAACCATTTGTGTATGACATTCATAGCTTTTCTTTTTCTTTACCTATTCCTATACACTTAAAGCAGTGCTACATTCACAGGAAGACAAACACATAAATGTCATAACAGACAGTGAGAAGGACTGGTTTGGCAAGTCTTTGGCAAACAGGTTTCCTAATTTCTCTCCAAGGTGGCAAATTAATCATATGGATTACTGTTACAGAAACCAAAGGCCTTTCAAATTAGTCTGAGCACAAATAATGCCATTCTGTCTTGTGCAGAAGGCTTTGCTGCCAATCTACATTGATGTTCCTTGCATGCATATAGGTGATTATGAGGAGTGCAACCCACCTTATACTTTGCACATACATTCTCTTCCTCTGACTCCCTGGCAGGGCAGGGTAGGTCCAGGTACTGATTATTAGAAAACTAACAAAATAAAATAAATAGTGCTGTGATGACAAGGAGGGGTGGTGTGACCACAAAAGGAAACAGACCAGCTTAGTTTGGCTTTGACCGTGAGGGAACCGCACCCTTATTCTTTTATGCTGTGCTGATCACGGTGGTATTTTTGCACTGTACTGAGGTTTTGTTATCAATGGAACTAATGGTGAATTTTATTTTTATTATTACTGGATCTGGAATTTGAGTATGAACTGATCTTTCATTCTTGGGCAGTGTAATTTATATTTGGAGGCTGACAATTCATCTATTTCCCCGCAGACTCATACATGAACTTGGAAAATAATGAGAGTTTATGTGAATTCCGTTTTTCTCAGGCATTTTTATTCCTGGGAGAGACTTCCATGGGCCAAATTACCATGAAAACTACATTACCATAATATTTCAGTTCCTTACAGTAAAAGTTCATGTCTTTCAGTACTGTTGACACTGTACACACATCCTTGGGGAATTATGAAAAATATAAAAAGAAAACTCCTAAAAAAATGTGCATAAAAAACATAAGAAAGCTGCCATCTAACCTAAATATTCCCCAAGTAAAACTAGAGCAAATTATTTCCCAAATATGAAAATTCTAGGCCACAACTGGGCATGGTGCTATATTGAGAGGCAAGATTATTCAGTTTTTGACATAAAATCACTTCAGATATATGAAGAAATTAGTTGAGAAGAAGATCAACACACAAACAAACCCTTTTACTTTTATCATATGGAGCAAAGCAGTGAAGAATTGGGTGCCAAATTTAGACAAAAGCCACTCCTCCAGTGCATCTGGTTCCTGAGGCTGAGGTAGAATGTTTTAATCCTGCGAGAAAGGCTCTCAAAGGCTCTCTTTGCCACCATGCCAAGACGACTGCAATGGAAGGAACCACTGCCAAGGCCAGTGACCCTCTCTGTCCTGCCCCAAAGCCTGCCTGTCCTTCCTGTGCACCTGAAGTAGCGACATAATTTTTTATAAGTTTTGAGGGTGCTAGATTTGTCTCCATTGAATACCATGTGGGAAGGCAGACAGAGAAGGTAATTGAGAGTCCAGTTCAGATCTAAGGTGGCTGCACTGGAGATGCTTCACTCTCCCTTGACTATCAAAGGAGCTCAGGATGTGTATCTAATTCCTTAGCTCCTTCCGGCATCTGGGTAAAAAGGTAAGAGGAACTAACACAGGCTCAAGTTAAATAGGGGAGTGAGGATTAAGGAAGAATTTATACAAGAACCCTTGGGCAACAGTGCATAGCTGTAGGATAAATATTCTCCAGCCTGACTAGAGGATCATTTAAACATTGTTATTGTAAGACTTGCACATAAAATATAATACCATGCACCTCCAGCCTTTGAATTATGAAAGGATGAACTGGGTCCCAGCAACATGATTTCTGTAAGTAAATAGCCAGCATTTACAGAGATCAATTGTTAAGTAGACACAAAGGAAAAGAGAAACCCTTCTGGGAAGTAGTACTGGTAAAAGATGGATTTACTTTTTTCAGCCAAACCAAACTTAGATGCAGAACATTAAATGACATTTGTTTTGTGACAATGAGATTCTGGTAAGATTGTAAACTCATATATCTTTTTTTTTGGATCATCAGTAATTATAACTCCTTCATACATTGGTCAAAGCTACACACTCTTTTAAACTGGGCTATTTAGTTAACTTAAAATTTCACTTCATCACCTGAAAATATGCTTTTCTGTGCTATTTTTACATTTTTCTCTCTAAGCAGAGATGAATGCAGTTCAGTGGGTGTGGGAGTGCCAGGAGGAGGTATAATTTCTTGCACACATTATGATTTTACGTGTGAAGTTTGCTTAAGTTTTTATATGAGGGAACTTACTCGAACTGTATCATTTGAGTTAATCCTTTTTTGGGCATTGTGACAGAATTTGGACATTTGTGGACATCGGGTCATTAACCACCCTTACTGCCTTCTTTTTAGGGACAGCATGCTCTCCCAGCCAGGGCTGCACTGATTCCCCCCTGGGCTTTAGACCAAAGAGGTCTGTATAAAATATTAACATTACATATCTTGTCCAAAAAAAGAACCAAGTCAATTCTTCTATTTTCCATAAATAGGATAAAGAAGAAAGGTGCTTTTCTGGTGTGGGACAGGAATGTAAAATGATACCATGTCTGACCAGTTACCTCATCTGTATGCACAGGCATATGCACATCCCTACTGAGCTCGAGCCAATGCAGTGAGCTTTCTGCTCTCTATCTTCAGAGTCTTCCAGTGCTAAAACCACTATAAAAATATCAAGAGAAGCCTTCCAACAGTGACATACATCAGGCTGCAAAATGACTTCTCCCAGGGAGTGATGAAAGCCCAATCATTGATATTATGAACAATAGTAATTCTGAAAACATGATGTGCACAATTTTAGACATTAAATGATCAGCAAGACATGCCTTCAAGACGTCAAGACTGCGACACAGAGGCATGGATGGAGTTTTGGGCCTAGGGCTCAGAGAGCAAACATCTTCTTAATAAAGAATTTACAATCAAGTTCATCTCTTCTAGCTGGGTCCACAGATACTAATGTAGCCCCCACAGCATCTACTTACAACTAGAAAAAACACTGGAAAATACTGTCCAGAAGACAATATAGGTAGGGCCAAAGGAATGGCTTATTACTGAGACAAGGGGATTTTTTTCAGAGACACAAAGTTAGGTGTTCAACCTGCACTGAAATTCAATGAAACCTGAACATCTAATTCCACAGTGTTCTCTGAAAATACTGATCCCAAGGTGTTACGTCTTTCTCTTGGCCATGCCAGGGTTAGCATGAAGGAAGTCTCTGCAGGAGATATCTGTAAATGAGATCAGAACTCAACCATAAAACAGTGACAAAATCATCTGGAGCACACAGAGCTGTTCTCGGTGATGAGTATTTAACTTCATTATTTTTGTGTTTATTACATTTTTCCCCTTGTGTTGTTTCTGCTTTATTGGCAGTTTTTATTTTGATTTGGATTTTATTATAATTTACTTTGCTAGTTCTCAGTCTATTTACAGAGAACAAAAGAATGTAAAACAGTAGAATAATAGTGTTTATTTTCACAAGTTTGAACTGATCAAATAACTCACAAGTCCCAAAGTGGAACCATTTTTGAGGTAGGTTAGGTCATCTCAAGTGTGGGGAAACAAACAGAAAAATCCTATTCTTTGCTATTGTTTATTGTATTTATGCCACTTGAGAGTTTTAACAATACCACATATATAAAACATTTGTTCTTGCTTTCTGCATTATTCACAGTTTTCTCAAGGCCCTTTGGTGCCTTTTTTCCCGGGGACACTGTGATATTGCTATGCTTCTGTGACTTTCTCAATTGATTGAGCTGAAAAGTTAGAAATGGCTTCTAGGAATGAGCCAGAAGTGCTGAAAAGAAGGTTTTGTTCTCTGAGTGCTTCTATGTTTAAAAATTCTTGAGAGTTTTAACTAGTTTGCTTGAACTTATTTACTTGATTCTTGTTCATATACACTGACAAACCTTGGTTCAGTAGAAAGGAAACAACCAACCAAGAGTCTGATGTTGCAAATTCACAATTGTTTTTTACACTGCCTTGATTTTTGACAGGAGGTTCAAATGTGGATGTCTAAAGCTACATCTGCCCACCTAAACAAGGTATTTCAAAATCTAATAGTAATCACGGGTATGTTGTTTCTTTAATTTGCAATTGAAAGCACTTTCAAGACAACTGGCAGCAAATTTGGAAAATAAAGGCAAAGGGATCAGCTTGCCTCAAAGAGCCTCCTCTGAGCAACTCACTCTGCTCACAGAGACCTTTGGACATTCACAATCCTGCTGAAGGACAATGTAGTTTATTAACCCAGAACAGCATAAATTTTCTGCTTATTTGAAAATATAAACCTGAAAAATGAAGTAGTTCAGGAGTTGCTACTTAGGCTGTTGAATTCTACTGCTATGACATCCAAGTGCTGGCAGCACGAGTGATCAGAGTCCCGAGGCCATTTCAACATGAGCATTTGACAACTACATAGCTGAAATTTACTGTTCATTATTCTTCTGGAAAAAAGGAAATCAGGCTTAAATTGAAAGCCTTTTCAAAAGTGCTGAGTTCCTAGAAGCTATCATTAATTTTCAAAAGAGCTGTTGGGTGCTCAATTGCTTTAGAATAATTACATTTCTGTCGGTGGCCTCAGCATCCCAACTTGATGGACAGTCAGTTTTATTACAGAAGCTTTAAGCACACTAGAAACTCCAAAAAGGAGAAAAAAGAAACATACCTTCTGAATATTTTCTTAAGGTCGTGACTGAAAAATGCTTGTGTTTGAAGAATAAATAAAGTCTCAATAATGACTTAAAAAAAGTTAGGAGTAGCAAACAAAAGTTTTTATTTGAGGATGTCATAGTTTACCCCTGTCTCCTTGTTCTCTCCTATATTCTGAAAGATCCTTGGCATTGATGCTGTTGCAGAACAGCCCACCACTCACTCCTGCTCCTACAGGCAAATGACAATGACTGGCTGGTATCTATCCTACTTAGGGCCAGACCTCTCTATTATGTATTAATCTCAGATATCATTCAAAAGGCCCCAGAAAAATGCCAGAGACTGAATTAGCTATCAGGTGTCACAGATAATAGAGATGCAGAGCTCTTCTTCAGTTCTTGGATGTCTTTAGGAGTGGAGACCCATCTTATGCTGCCCCTGGGCTCCCTGTGTCCAGCAGTGTGGAATCCCAGCTGCTCCCACCCTTCCCACCCATAGTCTTGGAAAGGTGATTATCACCTGCATGTTTGAAGGCTGCTTGCCCCTACTTATCAGGCAGAAATGAAGGACATTGAAGCTATGTGGAACAGGTCTTTCCTGACTGCTCAATTTGATTAACATCAAGACAAGAGGATGGCAGAGGAAGAACATGAACTGCAGACACAGCACTGTGACGGTAAAGCACAGGCAGCCATACCTTTTGAGAGCACCAGAAAAGATTTAGGTCTCTTTGGGTGGTGTAAAGCTGTATTGTAGTGGTTTCAGTCAAACAAAGGTAGGGGAGTTTCAATCATAGGAGTACACCGAGATACCCAGATGATGCAAGACTGATTTTTGCATTCTTTCCAGAAGTACAGAAAGCTCTTTCCTGGAAAGCAGGGGAGCAGAGAAGAAGCAGCAAGGTCACAGCTGCTGTTTCGGGCTGCTCTTGGGATGGTGTGTCCACACACACTGCCTCTCATTCCTTCTGTAGTGAAAGCAGTGGCTTAATTTAGACTTTAATGACCAATCCTGTCACCTGATTTAGAAAGAAGAAATCACTGTCTCCAGGAACAGCAACACCATAGGCTAAATACAGTTGAAGTACAATTCAACTGATGCCAGTAGCATGAATATGGCTCAGTATGTCATCTCTTGGTTTGGCTCACAGAGTCAGTGTGGTGAACGTTATGATTTTGTTTTCTTAGTATAATCCTTGGTACCTCTGTAAGAAAGACTGCAACATTTATGTCTGGGAAAAAAAAATCCATATTTGTATAAGTATGGGGATATTATTTTGTGTAATAAAGTGTTCACAGGGTATTATCCCACAGTCCATCCTATATTTAGTTTGGACATTACTACATCTTGGAAAATGGGAAAACTTCCAGATAATTCCTTTACCTTGAAATATCAGCAAACATAAGGGTATTTTGAGCTTATCCCCTACTAAAACATGAACAAGTAGCATTCATGGTTGCAAGCCAGAAGAGAATCTGTCTTCAAATAATGCAAAATAGGTTAAGTTAAAAGCATAAGTGGTTTCAGGCACAAGAGTGAAAAATAGTTCTTAAAGGGTCCTTTTTTCTTGGAGGAAAGTAAATCCACTCAATTAATGGCCATTCACTCCCATTCAATACAGCTATTTCATGTGTTAGTGATGTATGTCACAAGATTGTGGTTTATTTTAAAGAAACTAATAATATATTGTACCCAGCATTTGTCCCAGATTTTGATAAGAAATGGAGATTGGAGCAATAGCTCTGAGTTCCTCTGCAGTTTACTATAGGAAGTAGATATCTGCATGTACATACTGTCACCACTGACCTGAGGAGAGGAATGAATTTAATCCCTAGCTTTTTTAGCAGCAGAATATTTTTCAGTCTGGATTTCATAAGCTTTATGATGGAGGCATGAGACAATTGCACAGATGGCAGAAGAATAAACTGAGGGACAATACAATGAGAGTGGAAGAATGGGAAAAGCAGGAAAATAAGTGAGTGAAAAAAAACCAACAAAACCTACTGGTGGAAAGAACAATTCTTATCAGACAAGAGAAGTTACTTCCAGAACCAAAATGCAGGCACTGAGAACGGCATGAGTAGCAGGGAAAAGTTGGATCCCTTGTCTCAAGGGAGAAAACAAATAGCAAAAAAAAAAAAAAAAAAAAAAAAAAAAAAAAAAAAAAAAAAAAAAAAGCACACAAGCTGGAAAGCAACAGGAGGGAATGGAGAGGGCAAAGCATAACATTTCTTCCAAGTTAAAATGTTTCCAGATTGTTCTGATATTTAAAAATATTTAGAAAGAAGATTTCCCAGATCCCAATGCATTTGGAAGGCAAAGCCTCCTGAAATGTCATGTTCCCTGGTAGGCTTTTCCCCTCAGTTTATTTTTTTTTTTGCCTGATTTTAATTATTTAAATGCTCTGCCTTGGATTCCTGTCTAGGCCACTTTCTAACACTATAACTGCTCAGTGTGAAGGCAAGAGAAAAATCTTCACACCTCCAGTTACTCTCATGGGATGAGATATGTAGTTTATTCGTAGATAGCAGACTTAGCAGATGCTGAAGGTAGCAGCAGGGAATATTCCAAACTGTGAGACCCACTAAAACATGGAAAGGAAGGTACTACTTTTTTTTCATTCAGCAATTGCCACCCAAGTCATCTGCCTCTCTAATATAATCAGTTATCATCTGCATGAGTAAACTAAAGGGTTGAAGTGCTGTCCATCAGTTAAGGTACTTTGCTAAAGAGTGAGTTTGGCCAGGGACTTGTACTGAAAGCTGCAGTTTGTTAACCCAGCTGCAAATGGGTACATGGGCAACAGAAACAGAGTCTCAATGCAATGAGATGCTGCCACATGGCTCCCTTCTGTGACACAAGGTGTGGAGCCCGGGACATCATTGCTGTCCTAGTTTAATGAGGCTCATTGTCAGCCTACATTTTTATTCAGACACATTGGTATATTTGACACTGCTACATCAACAAGGACCAGGGGCTAAGCTGAGCAGTCTCAGCTCCCCCACCATTCATGTTGCTTAGCAATTAGCTCTCTCCCTGGCTTTGGTTTCAGTACTACCCTGGGTAGTTCTCTCCAAGGCACCTGGATATTATAGGGCGAGCTCTGAACATTGTGTGCCACATCACTTGGCTTTATGCCACAAGATTCACCACCAGTGTTTGTTTAAGCAACATTATAGACACACCCTGCTATTCCCAGTATAGAGCCTTGTTCATGCAACAAGAAGCATTCCTGAAAACCCCAGATGCTTAGGGGCAAAAGTAAAGGTCTTCAATGCTTTTTTTTTTTTTTTTTTTTAATTCATGAGATTCCATCCTTTTCTGAGTCTTTTTTGTCCCTATTCCAACCAAGGGTAGGTTTCCCAGGACAGAGTAGCCTGGGGTGGCATCCAATGCCAATTGGACCATCAGCAGTATTCCCATGTGGCTTCACCCCCAGGGCTTCTTCTCAGAGTATTGCAACCCCATGGAAAAGGGCCTGGAGCAAGGTCAGGACTGTGCTGCTTTCTTTATCAGTGCATCATCAGAATCTTCCTCAGCTGACCCAACAGGAGACATGCAAGAGCCTTCAGTTCTGAGCAAGCAACTCTTCAGACAGATAAGGGGTACTGCACAAATGAACAGAGTATCTTGTTGGATCCTTATCTGCCAGTTTTGCTTAACTTGAACTGGGCAAGTGGTCCCAAAATTAAGACTGTCTGCAAAAACATGTATCAGATGTGAAATCTACTTGTGCAATTACTATTGTATGTGTCATAGCTCTCTGTCTACAAATACAAGGCAGCAAGCAAGACTTGAGCCCAGAGTATTATCAAAGCCAAAACATGAAAGCAAAGAGAGCCAGAATCCATAACTTTAACAACAATTGCATTTTCTGCCCAAAAGCAATGTTTTACAGAGTACTACAAAAACAGCAAGCAAGGCACTAGGTCCAAGCCAAAGTCCAGATAACACTGCAGCAGGTTATATTGCCAAGGCTGCTTCCCTACGAGGGTCAGCACACAGCAATATCCACTCTCTGAAGCAGCCACAGAGCTGCAGCTGCAGGGGAGCTGAATACCCCAGGACCAAAGCTGAATTTAAAGTTATTTCTAAGGCCTTCTAGTAGATTTTAAATACAGACTGTCTTAGAGTTCTACCTAAAGGGGGTTGGTCAGATACGCTTGACTGAAATAGCATAATTGAACTATTTAGGCCAAAGATCTCTTACAGCAGATTTGTTGTGAGTCTGCAAATACTCTCTCAGTGTCCCCGAGTTCTGTGAACCATCTAACCTACCCATCTCTTGGCTGCTAAAATTGAAATGCAAGTATGTTCTTGCACTCACAGCAAGCTCCTTTGGAAGAACAGTAAAGGAGTTTACAAAATTGGTGACAAATTGGCTCTATCTTTTTGTGAGTGGTACAGGATGGTCTCAAGTCTGATCAGCAAGATGAACTCTTCAACAAGACTATTTGGAGCCAGGCTGTAAGAGGACGGAATTTTCTTGCTGTGGATCTGTTCTAAGTCTGCATTTGACTGGAGGTTAGTTTGCTGATCTTCCTATGGACTTCAGGATGTATGTCCCACCTGGCTCTTGAAACAATCTCTCCCTGACTTGACCTCAGCACAAGAAATACAGTGTAGTTGCTTCAACAGGACAGAGTATTTCTGAACTGTTATTTAACAGACACACAAGTAAAATCCTCATGTCCTGATATACCCTGCCCCTTTAGTCCCTAAATTAGCAAAATTTCAAGTTGGATCCATATACCAGTTTTGCAATTGAGCTGTAACTGTGTCATCAGTCATTGCCTTCATGGTTTTGTAAAAGCTTCATCATGTCCAAAGGTGATTGGGACTGAAGCATGTTTCTTATGAGGAAAGGCTGAGGGACCTGGGCCTCTTTAGCCTGGAGAAAACTGAGAGGGGACCTCACCAATGTCTATCAGTATCGGAAGGAAGGGTGTCAAGAGGATGGAACCAGGCTCTTCTTGGTGGTGCCAAGCATGAGAACATGAGGCAATGGACAGAAACTGATGCACAGGAAGTTCTACCTGTATCTGAGGAAAAACTTCTTTACTGTGCAGTGACCAAGCACTGGAAAAAGCTGCCCAGAGAGATTGTGGAGTCTCCTTCACTGGAGATATCCAAAAGTTGCCTGAACACAATCCTGAGTGACGTGCTTTTAGAGGATGCTGCTTAAGAAGGGAGCTTGGATGAGATGACCTAAAGTGGTCCCTTTGAACCTTAATTAGTCATCTCCCTGGCTGGCCATCCTGCCCACTGCTGTGGCACTGGGAGCCACTCCCTGTTCTTGTCCCCTGCGGGGCTGGTGGGACACAGGGGACACGCGAGATGTGTGTGCATGTGTGCATTTGTTCACTTCTCTGGTATCACTGTTCATCATCAAAGAGTTTCTTTTTCTGAAGACTTTGCACTCAATACACAGCTCTGCACGTGGATCCAGGCAGATGCCAATCTACATCCCGGGAAGTTTACAAAACTCTCCAGTCAGGCTGCAAACACCCTGACCACAGGAGCCAGGCCTTGAGTGTGTGAGGAGGCCGTGCCAGTGAGGACAGGAACAGCGCGTTCGATACCATCCAGGGGCTCAGGAGGAGCGGGATGACAGGACAACCAGAAGGAACAGGGCTGCACGGGTGGGGTGGGCTGAAGGAGATGTCGCTGCCGTCACAGGCGGCGAGAAACTGCCAGATGACCTTTAATTCTGAGTCTACCCAGAGCAGACTCCTGGCCCTGCACTGAAACCTCTCACCACCACCACGAGAATCAGCCCAGTCGTGCGAGCTGCTCTGGCCGCAGACATCCCAAAATCCCGCACTGCTGCGATTGTCACCACACCAAGTACAGAAACAGCTTCGTACAGGTGCCCGTGCCGCCACGGCTGCGTGACAGGACACGGGACACACACACAGGGGACACACAGAGGGAACAAACGCGGGACACACAGGACGCTCGGGAGACGGGATATGCACAGGACACCCACACACACAGGGTACACAGGGGGGACACCCGGGGGACACACACACAGGGGGGACACACCCGCCGCCCTCAGCGCGGCCGCCCGCCCCCCCCGCCCCGCGGCTCGCGCCACCCCCGGCCCCGGCCGTTCCTCGGCGGCCGCGGATTGGCTGCGGGCCTCACGCGAGCGGCGCGCGCGCGCGCGCGGGGCGGGGGGGGGCGTGGGAAGAGCGGCGGTGCCCGCGAGTAACCCCGGCGCGCACAGCGCCCCGCGCGACCTCTTCCCCCGGCAGCGGCGGTGACGCGGCGGCCGCGCGCGCCCCGCGCCCCCTCCCGTCCCCTCCCCTCCGCGCGCGCGCTGCAAAGATGGCGGCACTGAGCAAGTCCATCCCCCACAACTGCTACGAGATCGGGCACACCTGGCACCCGCGGTGCTCCTGGGCCGTGCTGCACGTCACCCAGAGCGCCCTGGCAGAGTCCCTCCGCATCTACGGCACCCTCTACCTGGTGGGTGTGTGCGTGTGTGTGTATGGGAGGCAGCTCGGCCCCAGGGGGGGCCCGGTCTGAGAGGACAAGGGCAGGAGGGGTGTCAGAGAGGGGAGAGCCTGCCCTTGCGTTTGGGGGGATACCAGGGCGCAGGCGGGGAGCCTGGCCTGGGGTGGAAGTGGGCTATAAAGGACATGGTGGGAGCCTGGCCTGAGCGGAGGGGGAAGGGCATAGGGGTGTTTTTGGGGAGGGCACAAGTGGTGCCATGGCGAGGGGAGTCTGGCTTGGGGTGGCGGGGACGGACATAAGGCATATTAAGGAAGGGAGGCTCGTCTGGAGTGGGAGAGAGAATTAAGGTCGGAGGCAAAAGATAGGAGACAAGTCAAGGGGCAGCCTGACCCTGGAGTAAAAGGGAAGAATGGCAAATAGTACGCTTTGGTGTGGAGTCTGGTGCTGGAGAGGAGAGGGGTGGTGGTGGGGTTGTTTGCTTTAGAGGACTGCAGGGTTTTGTGGTGGGGAGAGCCTGGTGTTTGACAGGGGAAGGGCATGACAGGGAGAGTATGTTGAATCTGGGCCAAGTAGGGCAGAGGAAAGACATAGGGGGTGGTGGCATCTGGAGGCATAACATACACTGAGAGGGTTGGTGCTGGTGGGTAGAAGGGCACGGGCACAGCCTGAACATCGTATTTTCGTCATCTTCCAATACCTGTGATAGCTGAATAAAAAGCCTTAGTGTTTGCCTGGGAGGCTAGAATTGTGTCTTTGGCAGTAGCAGGTGTAATGCACGTGTGTTGGTGACAGCTTCCTAATCAGTGCTTTACGATCAAGGAGATTCCGTTGCATAATGAAGCAAGAATAAAAAAATGCATCAAGGCTAAAGGAGTCAGAATATTCAGAGAGTATCCTACAGGTGAGGTGTCCTAGCGTGAGTGTGCAATTAGACTTGGTTATATCACCTCAGTTGCAGCTGGCACATTTCCAGCAAATTAGGGTGTAGATAGAAGAGCTGGGATGTGTTTGCATCATCTGTGTAAACATATCCTGAGAGCCAACCTAAGCTGGAATTGCTGCAGATGAGCACTTCTGTCCCCACCTCTGTGCTTCTCCCCAGTGGTACCCAGGGAACTGAGGAGTGAGTGGCCCCGAGCTGCCCCCAGGCTACACTTGACAGAAAGAAGCACAAGTCATTGAGTCTGTGCCAGTGGTGGTGCAACAAAATTATCGAGCTGTGTAATAAAGAGAAGGAAAGGAGTGGGACGGCAGCATCCTGACATAATTCCGTAAAGCTCCCATTGAAGGGTTTCTTGAGTGAGAATTGAGATGACATCCATTTGTATGATAAAATAGTAACTAGTGGCAGTGTGAAGCTGAGGAGCTGTTGTGTCTGACAGTGAACATTTTCACTCAGAACTGCCACAGACAGGAGTGGCAGCTGTTGGTGGGACCATAGAGTTGTATCATGAAACTGATACAGAGAACATTCTCCCTTCTCCTCTTCCTTTACCCAGTACTATTTTCTTTGAATCTGTCTTCTGATCTCGTTTGCTCTGTAGGAACATGAGCACTTGTACCAGCAGAGCGTGGTTCTGAAGTGAGCCATGAGAGATGTAGTGGTGATCTTTCAGCTCTGGCTAAAGATAGAGCAGCTCAAACAGTTCTGTAATTAAATCAAAATTCCCCAACAGCCAAACCTGGTCAAGAGATTTCCTGCTCATAGCCCTGTTATGGTTCACTCAGTTGTGCAGTCACAGGTTAGAGGGAAAGCTCCCACTTTTTATTTCTTTGAAAAGAGAAACAAACTTAAAAATGCAAAATGTTTTCCTGATCTGTTTTGCATTGTGACACCATAAACAGTTACATCCTGTCTCAAACTCAAAGTGAGGTGGGAACCTTCTCAACCAATATCCTGCTGTATTGTGAAACCTCTGCCTTCTTTGTAGTTTAGTTTAGTTTAGTTTCTCTTAGGTTTTTGTTGATAGTGTTTAACTTGACCTGCCAGAGTAATCTAAAGCTGAGCTGCTCTCAGATCTTGCTGCTGTCTAAAGAGAGAGGAAGCACTTTCCAGTCTCTGCTCCTAGACACATAATTGTACTTTTTCTGTGTGTGATTTTGGACCTCATCCCTCCTGAGCTAACCCAGAAGAGGTTACTTACCCTGCTTTTAGCTGGGGTAATTTTCAGATACACTAATGAATTGAATTGGAATATTAAGCAGGATTTGATGAGCAATAGAACCAGTGTAAGGTGAAGAGGAAAAGGGTGCAGTGTGGACTGCAGAGGAGGAAGCAGAAGCTTTGCACGTTAAGTAGCTTGGCAGGGAAGGAACAGTCTTGAATTAAGAGAGTCATCACAAAATTCATTCTTTGTGGGACTTACAGCTGTGCTTGAAAACCTTTTATTAGTAAATGAAATACCACAGTTGGACAGCAAAAATGCTCAGGTTCACATAAGGGGATGAACTTAAGTTATTTTGTCTTTATAGTTATACCAGTCTGTGTTCAGAATGTTTCTGGTTGTACTTAGTCCTGGTCCTTTGTAGAGCTCAGCAACAAAAACTGCACTTCATTTTTCTGTGTCAAGCCTGTAAAATGGCTTCTGATTGTTCCTCCTGTTGCTACAAGCTAATAACTAAGGAAAGGAGATGAAAGAGCTTCCTCTCACAAAAGCTTGTGTAGAAATGAATGAGAAAGAATAGAGGAGAATAAATAATCAGAGGTTGTTCTCTGAGAGAACGTGGCTGGGGACAGTTACAATCCAGAGTCCAAACTCACAACAGCTTCACCCCACTTCTCTTAAATGCTTTGTTTCTCTTTGGTCTGTGGGAGACTTATGGAACTGAGTTAAGTGGTGCTAGTAAGTGAAATATTGGCTGTCAGTAAATGACTGCATAGAGTCTTTGCTTTTAAGTAGTGCTGTACTCTTTGTTTAGCTGTTTGTTATTTTTTTTTTCTTCTCTTTTTAGTAATTGTGCTTGAGTATTATTTTAGTTGGAAAAAATATAGCCTTGAGACACCATACTTGCACTGTCTTTATTTTTGCTCCAGTACAAATGGATTGCTTTAGTGAAAATAGGCTTCACATCTACATTGAATTGTCCCTCCCCATATGAAGTGGCTGACAGGAATGCCTGTTGTGTAGTTAAGGCTGCTTGTGTTTTCACAAACCAAATATCCCCATATGCAAGTCTTATGAGACCCACTTAAGAAAAAAAAAAAAAGTGACTTAGCATGCAGCTTGGCTTATACCTGCAGAAGAACCCCTAAATAGTCTTTCATAAACCTTGTAATTATACATTTTGAAAACTATTTGCCTTGATACCTTGAAACTTCAATGAAAAAATTCCTTCCTCAGAATTTGCTGTACTTTATTCAATCTATACTTTGTTTTCACATTAGTAAAACAAAATAAGAAAGTGTCATCTTGTATTTTCAAAGCTGAAGAAGTCAGACTTCTAGAAATTCACAGAGGTGAGGGGAGAAGAGAATGATTTAACAGGAAAATTGCATGAAGTTGGGAAAAGACTGGAATAGTGAGTGGCTTTGAGTCATCTCAGCTTTCATTTCCCAAGATCCTGTTGATTTCACATGGGTAAAGTGCTATTCATCACATGCATTAGAGCAAAATCCTCTATTTCCTGGGGATTTGTAAGTTTTAGACATTTGTTTGCTGATAGTGCACAGTAGAAAAATGTGCTTAGTCATTTTTATGAAGTCTTTGTAGTGTATCAGAGATAACCTGATCAGTTAACATTTTCACCTAATCTAAATTAAGGTAAAATTGTTTGTTTGCTACTTTGTAGTAACAATTCTAGAATTTATTCTTCTGACCTTTTTCCTGTGGGATGGAAAGAGTCAGTCATGCCATTCACCTTTCCCTTCTCTTGGTCTGATTGTCTGCTCTCTTCACCTAATTTAAGACAGGCTCCCTCCCTCACTTTCCCACCTGACTTCTGTCCTGCCCCTTTCCCTTTCAAACGCAGGTCTTCCTCTCCCCACCCCCATCTCCTGCCCTTCCTTCCCAGCACCAGCCCCTTCCTACCCTATATCTGCTGCTAAAGGGCACTGCCCCAAGCTGACTCCTGGCTTACCCCTGGCTCTGGCTCCAGACACCTCTCCCACACAGATCTGCTGGCACAGGGGAGAGGAGCAGCAGGCCTAGTGCAGTGTGGGTGCCAGCAGGAGTGTTTCAGATGTCCTCTGCACTGAGGGATGCTTCAGCCAACTCTTTAGAGCAGATGTAACCAGAGTCTGCTCCTCCAGTACAGATTTTAATGATCCTCAGCACTTGCTCTATTTCATGGGATTCTTTTTCCTTCTTAATTTCTTCTCATAATCTTTTCATGCTCATTTTCTTGCTTTCAATTATCATTTTGGTTTCGCTTCTAATAGTTCTTCGTACTTGTGCCATATCTGCTTCTTCCTTTGCCAAGAATAACCTTCAGGTTCTTAGATGCCAATTGCTTCTTTCTCTTTCTGTGTCAGAAGGGATTTTTTTCTACTTAGGATTCTGGTGCTCTTGTCTTCCTGAACCCTGTTTGACTCATCAATATCTGTATTCTGTATCTTAATCTCCATTCTTCATTCTGTAACCTTTCTAGGAATAGGATAGCATTGTATATCATGTTGTCAGACACAAAGGCTCTCAGCTGTTGTATAAAGATAAGGTTTTTTTTCTTCCTCTACAATATCAGTGGGAGAGACACTTGTAAGAGTACAGCATGGGCCAGGGAGCTGCAGTGCCAGCAGCGTGTGAATCACTGTTTGACTGGAGGCAACAACAGCAAGACCAGCTCTTGTGCTAAGGAATTATTTTGAAAATGGTTGTAGGTAAGACAGAATCAGCAGCCAAAGATCAAGGTGAAGTGTGAGTCTCACATGGTTTTCCTGGCTGTTTGCACGTTGCTGTAGGATTGGGCCAGAGGTTGTTCCCAAGGATGGATGGTGCACGTTGGCTGTGCTGCTGCTGCTGCTTCAGGCTGGCTTTGCGTGCAGCTTCCCTTGGGAGAGCTGTTTGAACTGGCCCTGAGCAAAGGTGGGGAGCCAGCTAACAGTAGAGTGGATCCTCTGTTATCTGCCAGCCTAGATAGAGTTGTCATATATCATCTTTCTGAGGTGTGCAACAAGGCTGTACTGCCCAGATTGTATTCTAAAATACTCTAGAATTGCTGGGTATACTAAGATGTGATTTTTCCTTGTTTGTGCTGCAAACCATTGTGTGTTTAGAAGTAGAGTGGGGAGACTAGGGAGGATGATAGTGTTACTGTGGAATATGCTGCTGGATGCCAGCTTGGATCTCTGGATTGGGTTGTGACTAATGTTTCTTCTGTCTGATCCAGTACCTAGAGTTACTGTGATGGTGGTATGTGATTGCCTTCTTTTGGATACCTGTTCATCTTAGCACCGTGCAGTGTCCTGTGTCTCTGCTGTATTATGAATAGCATGTAGGTCACTGTCTTCTTGCCTTTAGATTCTTCTGGAGGCTGGGTGACTAAAATTAGCCTAAATGTTACTAAAGTAAGAATCTGTGACTTCTTCATTCCAGGCTGTGATCATTCACTCTGTTCAGATGGCTTTGAGGCCGTGATATAAAAATTCTTTCATAAATTGAAAATAAATAGTCTTTTGCTGAGATGCTGAAAGCTTAAAAAGAATCATATAATGAGTTTAGGTGAACTGGAAAATTTATGCTCAGAGATGCAAGGGGTAACCCATAAATCTGCATCATAGTAATATTGGAAATCAGGGAAAGCCTCAGCCTTGACTGACTGAGCAAAGATCTTGGTAGAGACACTACAAATACTGAGAACTGGCAGGGACTGTTTATCAAGCAGTAAGTCTGTTCTCCTAAGTTGGTACAGCTTTATAGTAGAGTGCAAGAATTTCAGGGCAGGAGGACAATCCTTAAAAATTATGCTGAGTTAGACATTTTAAGGGGAATGAAATATAGTCTCCAACTCATTTCAGTAGAGGGGAACCAAAAAGTAAAGATAAGTTGTCATGGAACGAGAGTGATTCCAGGCTTGAAGGTAATTTATATGTCATTCAAAGAATATATGAGCACTGTTGGTTTCTTTTTTCAGTTGGTTGGGTGATACGGAAAATTTTAAAATATCCAAATCAAAACAACTCAACCGACTAATGGTGATCTCCATATAGCATCTTGAGTGAGACAGGGCAACTCAGAGAGCAGGAGGCACACATTTCTTCTTCCTCAGAGTATTGCAGGAACTGAGTTACGAAATTAAACAATCTGGAAGCCAGATTTTGTAATCAGTGAAATCAGGAAGAGACAAGCTAATAGAAAAAAAACAAATCTGGGTGTTTCAGAGGATGCATGAGAAACAAATTGCTAATTTGAACAAGTGTCTTTCAAAACCCAAGTGTTACCTGAGGGCATTTAGAGATTCAGTTACTCCAAAGCACTTGAAAATAATTTTTATAAAACGAAGGAGTAATGTTGTAAATTTTTTTAAAAAATGCAAATGGTTCTAAAGAACATAAAAATAATTAAATATAATTATGAAAGAAATCTGACATTTATTTGTTGCTCTGCCCACCATTTGAATAATCTGAGGTATTTTCATAACTGTTTAAATACTGGGGATTGCTTTGCTTTTAGCATGAGACTTAATTTATAAATTTTTCCTTGGATTTTTAATGACTTGCAGCATATGTATTATATAAACCGGGTGCACAGTTGTATTGATGATCTCTAAATTTGCATTTTAAAGGTGCCTCAGCATATCAGATAGTTGTGCTTATTAATGCTGTTGAACTCTGCTGTCTGTGTCTGCATATTTTTATAGGTTTTTAAAAAAAATTTAGCTTATTTTTTTTTCCTCTTTTTCTTTAATAAAAGTCTGTTGTGATGTGGTTGATTTCAGCTGGATGTTGTGAAGGAATGAGAGCGATGGTAGTGCTTGTTTCCATTTTCCATCAGTCAGTGTAGTGTGTGTTGTCTAATTCCACCAAATTTTGGTGGAGGGGTAGTCCTTGAAGTCGTACACTTTGTCCAAACTTAGGACATGGGTCAGGAGGGAGGATGGAGGGGGGAGAGACAAAAATGTTGTAGACATGACAGCAGAATTGACAGAAAGCCTGTGGTGTTTTAGCCTGCTGTGTAACCTGTCCGACTGTACGTTGGCCAGCCAATTAGTACATCCATTAAGTCAAACCATCCTTTGTGTGCAGTGCCTCTTGTGGAATCTGTACTTCAGGGATATAGGTGAGGATTGAGGGTGCTGGAGGTGAAGCTGAGGTTATTGTGGTTGGGTGATGCATGCTTGTAGGCGGTACATGACACATCATGGGAATAATCAGGCCTGGCTGGTGCCTCAAATTGTGGCAAAGCTTGGCTGTGAGTCTCGTGTTCCTTTTCTGCTGGAACACCAATAGCCTAGTTCAAATCTTGCAGTGGGCTATGTAGCTGTGCTTTAGGATGGCGTTGGAATTGCGTATATTCTTTCCATGGTTGGGGCACAATAAATAATTTCTGATTTTTTTAGATCTGTGGGGCTTAACCTGTTGGTATAAGGACTAAATTAAAAAAGAACAAGGACTTGAGTAATGATATTCCACGAACTGAGATATTCTGAAACCAGTGGACTGATCTTTTAGAATTACATTTTTTTATGTTGGAGGGTCAAAATGCAGTTGTGTGAATTCTATAGTTAGTGCTGGAAAATATATTTTTCTGTCTATTTCTTTATTAATACTGACCAGGCTTTTTTTTTTTTTTTTTTTTTTTTTTTTTCCCAATACATCTGTTAGCATCTTCTTGGAGATTGTTATTTTGCCAAGCAAGTATCTATTGGATGTCCTGATGCCCTCTCCTTCCATTCTTTCTGCTACTGACATCCATTGCTAAGCCTTGAGCAGTGCGTTTATTGTAATAATTTAGTTTTCATAACAATGTCCTCCCAGCTGACTTGAGTGAAGTGTATCCTAATGGGAGCCATGAACTGCTGCATTCTGCATTTCATAATCTTTCTGCACTTTAATAATACTTTTTTGAGATATGTGGAACTGATAGGGGCAGGAAAATGGTATCCAGAAATATCTGATATTTATCCATTAATCACATCACTGGTAGTAGAACTCTGTAGTCTGCTCTTGCCTGTTTTCAGCCCTACACAGTATTTAGCTTTGTTGATATCTATAAAGCAGTTAGAAAATTTAAGCTTTTATAAGCTTCTTGGTTTATTTTTTGGTGTGTGTGCGTGAAAGTATTGCTCTCACACATATTTCTCTTTTAATTAGTGCAAACAATTTTCTTTGGAATGGTTTGTGTGTTATTGTTTCTGATTCTTTTCTGTTTTTTACTTGGGAGTAGGATAGTAAAGAGAAGGGAAAGCAGGAATTTACATTAATCTAATGTATTAGATTAGACATTACAGAAATAAATGTTTTAATTTGATTTGACATTAATTTATAAGATACCAGTCTCTCTGTGTTGCACTTCTTACACTTTGATCTGAGGGAGCAAGGCTTCACACTTAGGTATAAGGGCCATGTTCTTGAAACAAAAAAACCCAGTTATTTTGTTCCAATGTTCTTGTCCTTCCTACAATATGCTAGAATTAGCGGAGTGGGTAGCAACTGGTTATCCGGCGTTGAGGCCACGTCAAGACCTTCCTTCAGCAGAAAGATTATCTGGATTGCATTATGGCCTAATCCATTGTGCTTAAAGCAGTCTTGACACTTGATTAAGTAATGTGTAAGTCTGTTTTCAGAGATCTGTTCATGCATGGATTTCTTCTTAATCCTTAGTTCAAGCTTCATTTTGGAAACAGGATTTTGGCAGAACTTTCCTGTGGTTAGTTTTAGTAGAATCCTCAGCCCATCTAACTCCAAAACATCTATTTGCTATTCAGTGGACAATGTTTGGGAAGAATATCTCCCTCTCACAACCAAGACTTTGAGATGTGTTTGCAGTGTGGATTGGACAGGATATCTTTCTTTTTTCTCACCAGCACTTGCAATATGCAGCTTGCTCTGTTTGGAACTTCTCTAAGCATTGATCAAAAACTCCTCCAGTTTTGAGACTCCCGGGGAGATCAGTGCAGATAAAGATAATAATGCTAGTAGAGTGAAAAAAGGATAGACTCTGTCTCACAGTGCACTCAAAGGATACTTTAGTGGAGTTGTAAGAGCACCCAGGCTGAAGGGAGGCCCTTGGGAGGGCCTGAGGTTGCTTGAGGACTTTCCTAGTTAAGTTTCAAGGGTCTACAGGGGTGGAGAGTCCACAACCATTTTTGGCAACCTCCTCCAATATTCAGCCACCCTCAAATGAAAACTTTGTCTTTAGATCTAACCAGAATTTCCCATACTTGAACTTGACTGTTGCCTCTTGTCTTAGCCCTGGATACTTCTGAGGCAAGCCTGGTTTGCTACATTAGCTCTTAGCTAATTGCAGAATTTCTGTTGACAAAAAAGTTCGAGGACCTTTAGTATTTGAGTCATTAAATAAGTTATTCTTTATAATACCTGGGACGTGCATTAAACTGAACAAAAAGAATGCTTATTTTTTTGATTGAGCCTGTTTTCTGCTATGGGCAGTTTTTTAAATAGTATACCAATTCTATAAAATATGTTGTTCTCCTAGCAGATGGTGAACATTTCTTGAGGACTTGCAGTAATTTAATGGAGTAGGAAACCTTTAAAAATACATCACCATTTCACAGACACTGTGTAAGGCATGTATTTGGATTACTTTAGTGATATTCTGACTATAATTATGTGATTGTCCAATTGTCTTGAAGACAAAACTCTGTAGATATATCTCATCATAAAAGTTTTGATATTTGGCAGACAATGTTTCTGACAATTATGGTCAATGGTAACAAGGTAATAAAAATTCCTCCTATACTTCCCATTTCATATTGCTTGATGTATTTCCTGATATAAATATTTTAACAGCTGGACCAAGTTCAAAGGAAATCTTTGTGGTATTGTTCATAAAGTTGAAGAGGCTTTGTTTTACTACTTAGGTGGGCATGTCTCATTTTCTGTTTTTCTTTTTCTTTACGATGTGCAAAAAGTGCCTAACTGAATTAAAGTTTGTCCCCCATTTTTTTCCTTCTCTTCTCCCTCAGATTGCAGCTATTCTCAGGAAACGAAAACTTGACTATTATTTGTACAAACTGCTACCTGAGATCTTGCAGTCGACTTCCTTTCTGACAGCAAATGGGACCTTGTATATTGCTTGCTTTTGCATTTTAAGGTTGGTATAGTATCCTAAAAATGAAACGTAGTAAAGCTATTTTTGTGCAACTTTTCAATTTGTATAATAATTTGTCTCTTTTTGTGACAGGGTTACTTGTAATATTTTGAGATAAGAAAAGCTACAGCAATCATCTTGGTTTCTGGTTTTACCATTTGAATATGAAACTTTGCTTTTTCAAAACTACTTCGTTCTCATTTTTGAGTAAACAAGTCAGGGAATCCACTTTGCTCCTTTTTTTCTGCTTTATGGATTCAAAATACATTGTTGCAGGAAATTCAAATGGATTCTAGAAGGGAATTAAAAAGACCTAATGTTTCTTTCCTAGAGATAATTGATGTAATTTGTTATTCGTTTCTGTTTTCCTGATGCAGAGGCTGTGATAACTTTTAATTATACTGAACTTTATCCAGCCATCCAAGTTTGTAGTTTTCTTTATGGTCATAAATGAAGGAAATCCCAGCACAGCCTCTGGGATTTTGTAAGATGCAGACTTGCTCTGAAAAACAAGCCTAAAGGGCACCTCTATATTCTGTGTCCTGCATATATTTCAAGCAACTATCAGGATAGTTAAAAATTAAAAGTTGCTTTTCATTAATATGATTATGCATTTATTTTAAGAGATGTTTAGACATGTAAAGCCTACAGTAGCTATGAATGTTTGAAAGTTAACTTACAGCACACTTTAACGACCCCTCTAAAAGATAAATGCCTCATGCCCTACTTCTAAATCTGTTTAGAGGCCTCTAAACTTTCCTTCAAGGCTGAGGGGGAATGCAGAAAAGAGGAACTAGCTGAAGAGCCATGGAATGCTTTTCAAGTAAATAATTCTCAAAATTTGAAGTGAACCTATAAGTAATGAGCTCTAAAGAATATGACGTTTTCTAGCAATCTAGGTTGTATTAATATAATTTATCTTTATTCCTCTGAATTACAGAATGCTCTTCCTTATTCTGCCATGTAGTTGCCTGTAAATCTGCAGTGCTTTACTCCAGTGCTATAGTTAAATGTTACTCTCTAAATTAAGCTGGTATGGTTTTAAGTTGTATGGTTTTCAGCAGTTGCTCTTACAGAGGATATTAGGCATCTAGCAGATCTGTGACTGTGCTGGACAGTGAAGTAGGTGAGAGATTGGTGTCTTACAAGCCCGTTGGTGTGGCATCACTGTCACCTTTGTGCTGCACAGCTGTCTAAAGCTGTTCTGACCTCCAGAACAGCATGGCCAGATGCAGACTGGATAATAGAAATGCTGCCTAGCCCAGCTGTCCTCCAAGTCTCCTTGAAGCATTGTTTGGGTTGACCTAGGTCAGAACCATGTAAAGGACAATTCCAGTGATTAAATATGACAAGGGACACATGTAAGTGCTGCCTCTGCCATTGGTACAGCTGTGCTGCTCAGTAACCAACCAGCGTCTTGGGAGGAGTATGTGCTTTTTCTCTTGCAAAGAGATGCCTGTGAGGAGTCAACAGCTGCAGCAGACTTCTTGCTGGCAGAGTCTCTGCACACTGCCCACCACCTGCAATTGCAAGACTTGCAAGTAAAAAGTTGTTGGCTAGAGTGCTGATTGAAACACATGGTGCCTGTTGAAATACATGAATGTCCAGTTACAGTGAGAGTTTTGCAGCTTTTCTGTCCAAAATGAAATTAAGAGCCTCAGCAATTGATTAGGATATATGGAAGAGCTATTAAATGACATTTCAGGAAACAATGGATAACATGATTGTCAGAGAAGGAGTACTTTCCAAACTTGTATCCTTTGAAGAATGAGTACATACCCAGTGATGATCTACTTGGTGCATTTTCCATGAATTCCTAAGTGCCTTTGACAAGAGTGCTTGCTAGGACTGGTCAAGAAGAAAGGTCTTCTGTCTTCCAGGAATTAGTAAATGATTAGCAACTAGTAAATATATATGGAAGAAAACAAGGCATAAATAATTGGTTTGCATAGTAGAAAGAAGTTGCCACTGAAGTTCCTGTTACATCCTTTGTTTTAGATTTACCTAAGGAGTTTGGAAAAGGGGCTGAACACTAGTATGAGAGATTGTATAAGATGATTTAGGATACAGAAATTTAAAACTGACTCTCATCCTTTTCAGAAAGATCTGTTGATTAAAATGACTTACGAAATTTGATAAATTGCAAAGTAAAAAACAGCCCTGTCCTTAGTCAGGGACAGGCTTTAACCTAGCTGCTGTTTATCAGGAAGGTGTTTGAGGATCATTTTGGGAGGGTTCTTTGAACAAGTCACTTCAGCACTTGAATATGGTCAAGGAGCTGAGTGAGTGGTGTTTGGAGAAAAAAGGAGACTGCACCAGGAAGCTGAATGAATGTATGACACCTTTACAAACAATGCCTTTACAAACAATGCCTTTTTAAGAGTTTTCCTAAGATCATAATGTTGAAAAGTCATTCACTTGAAATGTATTTAATATCTTGTATTTAGTGTACTTGTCTTGCAGCTTGAGCCATATAAGCTTGGTTCTCTCATCTGGTCTTGGGTGGTTGATGTAGGATGGAAATGTGAGACTTCAGTCCTTTATTTTTAACCAATATGTGTCTTTTTTAATATTTATGTTTTTTTAATGTTTTGATTGAAATTGTATTATTCTTTGAATTCAGTGCTGTATGATCAATGTACTTATTTCAGTAGCCCTGAGACCAAGAGTAATGGTATGTGATTATCTAGGCCAGAAACATTTTAAACCAAAAAGAAATACCAGTACCTCTGTTTCTGTGTAATTAGCCTGAGTATTTCTAGACTTGATATGCAATTGTGGAAAGGGATTGTTTGGGACTGTGAAGACCTAGATGCTCTCCATCTCGTTCTAGATAGTGATGAGAGATTGGACATGACAGATTTGTACAATAGGAAATATGCTGCAGTTTTTATTTTTGTTTGAAAGTATGTTATAGCAGAAGCAGTATCTCAGAAGCAGAATTGTCCAGCAAGCCCCATGCAGTTGATTGCTCTTACCCTCCTGGAGTTCTAGACCAAAGCAGCTGAGTAAGGGTTTATAGCTGGACATGTTAACTCATATTTGTGGTAGTTTCTTCCTTTCACCTAGGAAAAACTACCAAAATTGAACATGATGCAGATATTCTCAAGGATGTAAAACTTTAGGCAAGAATGTGGAATTAAAATAATTTCAGGCATTTTTTTAATACTCTCATCATTTCACATGTGGATGAAATTTCAAAAATACCTAAATGCAGTATGCATTTAGGCAGTGGGTAAAAGTTCTTGTTTTAGGAGAGATTGCCAAGCTAACTGACTTTTTTTTTTTTTTAAGCTCTTATTTTTTTGTGTGTGGTGAATTAGGGTCTGTGTACAAGCTGCTGTGTTGGCAGAGCAGTGAGGGTGATGATCTCTGTTACAGATGTATGACAATCCAGCTGGGGGTTGTAATCTCTTCCGCTGGTGAGATCCAGAAGAGTACATCTGTCTGGGCTTCAGATGGAAGTGCTGGGTTCCTGTGTTGACAGGCATTGCATCTGTTAAATGGAAGGTGTGATTTTTAGGTTTGTGGTTCAATTACATGTAAAACCTCACACAGGTTCTGTTAGTCTGTCAACTAGAGAAATTAAGTACAGCTTGTAGATTGAGGAATTAGGTACATGACCTCCAATTTCTATCCACAGGACATGTGGAAATAACCATGCAAGTAATAGCAAAACCTAATTTTCATTTACTTTAGGAGAAGTTTAAATGTTTCAAATAGTGACTGTACATTTTCATTTCCACTTTATTTTGTAGAATGTGTTACTGTTGTTTCTGAAATCTTGTCAAACCAAATACGCAAGCATTTTTAAAAGGATTTTAAACCAAGCCAAAAGAGCAAATTACTGTTTCTTTCCCACAGAAAAGGCATTTGCTCTGTTACTTAACAGGTGTGTCTGGTAAGATGTGTTCATACTTATTAAGATGCTTAAAATGATTTCTCTGAAACTTCATACAGTAATTACTTTCTGAGAGAGTCCTAATAACGAACTTTAGCTCCTGCAGCATTTGGCATCCTGAGAAATTATCCTTTTGCAGCCGTGGGAATGAGCAGTGTGTGTAATTGCCATTACATCACTTGCTGCTGATACACTGGCTCTCTTTTCACTTACGAACATTAACTGGCATTGCTCTCTGGTAATGTTATTTTTGCAAAAGTATGAAATGAGGCTGCTCATGCCTTTGACGTCAGGAATGAAAGTGAGCTAATCAGATGGTGTTGATTAATTATCTTTGTTCTCTCCTCTGTATTGTCAACATGAAATTTTGTCTAAGAAAGTGGTCTTTTCTACCATGTATGTGTTTGCCATTTTGTTTGCTAATTTTGATTGCTGTGTTTTTAGAAGGGTAGACTCCATTGTAATGTTTTGTTTTCTCACTAATAATGCTTGTCAGCTGAGCAGCATTGGTATAATTGAAGTATGTTTATTGTCATGCTACCAAATGTCACAACTCTCTGACTCTTGTTTGTCTATGATCAACCTAAGTAAGTTTGAAGGTGCACGTCTCCTGGACAGACCAAACATGGTGGGTGACATTGTGTCTGATATGCGGTTTTGCTTTCTTCCTTTTATGGCGACCAATTTATAGAAAGATTTTCTTGAATATTGCCATTTGTGTAACCTTTTTTTTTTTCCCCAACTCTTATTGTTGAAGGAATTTTGATAGTTGAAATTGTGTGGACTCTAAGAGAAATCCAGATCTAGGTGCCAAAAATGAGAGCTTTCCCAGCTTAATAGGACTGGGAATTCACTGTTGCTTCCATTTGTACAGACTGATTCCTTGGCTTACTGTAAATGTGCATTTTCCTGTTTTTAGCATCAGTGGATTATCTGTTTGGAGTTGGCATGTATTATAATTACTTGATTTGATTTCTGTCTCACCTGACTGCATTGCTGCGTTCCACAAGGCAGATCTTCCTGAACATCCTACTTGTATTCGGACAAGTAGCAAAGAGATTAGTGGCTATAAGGTCTTTTAGAAGATTTTTCTATAATTAGTATCTGCAGCTTTTCAAAAATATGTCTTGGAAGACTGATTTCGTGGAAGAAAAATATTCACTTAAATGAAATGAATGCATTAATGAAGTGTTTCAGGTATTTAATGTTTGTGAAGCACTTTGGGAACTCCTCTGAGAATTATCCAGCTGTAAAAATACTAAGATTAGTGTTTATTAGTGAGTACAGATTAATGTAAGAAGACAAAATTAACAAATCATTTGTAATTTTATAATGCAGATAAAATACAGTGTGGTGCATGAATGTTCCATTTGCATGTAATATGTATATAAATTACTTTTTCAGGAAGATACTTGGAAAATTCTACTTTTGGTCTCCTGGCTTTGGTGCAGCTTTACCTGCTTCTTACATGGCTATTCTCATTGAAAGGAAAAGCAGGTAGGGTTTGTGTTTGTGTATTTTCAGCTTAATATAATAATGTTTCTTGTTTTGGGCATTTGATGATTGACGTTTGACAATTCAGTGGGCTTATTTCAGAGTGCTGGAAATATAGTTCATCTGAAATAGTATCTTTCGCAACCTTAAATTTAAATCTAGAAAGCTACGGTGAAAAAAACACTTTACAAACATTCAGTTTCATATTTATGATCTGTTTGTCTTGTTTAATGTGCAATTACATTGCTCAGGATTTCCTGATAAAGCTTGGTTTCTTAGGGCTTCTTAATGAAACTATGGTTTTGTTCTTGCTTGTTTTTTAAAATATAACTTGAACAATGTTTGCAGTTAGTCACAGAGAAGGAGAATGCTGATGACTTAACAATGTGACATTAGTTAAGATGGAGGAATTATAGGATGTTGTGGAGAAAACTGTGGGTGAGTTGAAATAATTCAGATTGGATGAAATGTAATGGTACAGCAGGCAAGGTCTTTCACTTAAGGAGAAGTGCCGAAGTTCATCTGTCAGAGGTAAGTCCATTCTAAAATCATTAAAGAGCGGGAAGAAAGCTCTAATTAATCCAAGGATAGCCCAGAGCTGCCATTTGTAATGGGCCCAGGAAGATGGCAGGTGAAATCCTGGCTTGTAAGGTTTTAATGTTTGATATTCAACTTATGTTGGTAGCTTGTATAAATAGTGTCAGTTACAATACTTCCTTAATTTACTTTGGAGTGAGATGCTTTAGGCATCTAGTTAGTAAGTTTAATTTAAAGAAGAGAAGGTAAGAGAAGGGTAAAGTCCAGGATTACTCTTTTGAAAAAGATAATGAAGGAGGTACTAGAAGCGGTCTGAATGTCTGAAACACCCTTAAGCAGCCATATAAAAATAATGGCAAATATGTATCATGTTGTTGACTCACTGTCAGGTCCCATTCCTGAACTTCAGCTGTGGAGTAAGCAAATCCCACGCCAAGTTTTATGTACGTCAAAGTTCTGTACTTTTAAAAGAATGCATTAGCCATTGTTTTAGAAGATTTAGGATGTGTAAGAGTTTCTGGAAATATGGGAGCACTTCTGAATCACCTTCTTTAATGTAACTATAGAGAAAATAATCGTAATCAAGTTTCCAAAGAAGTTAATTATCTTTTTCATGTCCTCTCTAGCTGACTGATTTTCATCTTACTCTAATTACTTTCTAAGAGGTTGGATACATTTTAGTTGAACTTTGTCTAGTTACTTAGACTCCAAGCACTGCTATTGGCATCAGAGTATCATTTTGGGGTGGCAGCAAATGCATTTTCTCCCTTTGATCAGTGATAACGCTGGCTTAACTTTTCCTACATACTTGTTACAATGTGAGGCTTTTCTGTGCCAGACTTCTAATATTTCTAGATAACATTAAAGACGAAGAAATCAGACTGGTTGTCAATCTGTGACATTCCTGTAGCTTCCAGAATATTTGTGAGTGAAGAGTTGAAACTGCTTATGAGCCCAAATCTGTACAAGGTTTTTGTATAACAGCAAAACATCTATCAGAAAGTTGCAAAGCTACACTTGTTAAGAATAACAAAAAGAGTAAGAAAATTTTATGTTAAATGGATTTTTCTAGATTTGTTTGTGGCAATGTGTGAAAGCTCTGACGTGTTAAGAGGATTCTATTTAGCATCTGAAATTTGAAAGAAATGGAAGTTGAACTAGAGGTACTTGGAAATGACAAATGTGGATTGGTACAGCATATATGCAATGAATGATGCTGGAATACTTAATTCCTGTAGGGTTATTCCCCTTTCTGTCAGAATCCATGTGTGACCTAAGGTATTTTGCCTAAAAATTCACATTATGTTGGATCTGTTAAAGGAAAGAAGGAAATGTTGGTATTGCAATATAACACATGTATTAAACTGTGGAGTCATTGTTCTTAATGAAAAAAAATCATTAAAGGATGTCAAAAGGTATTTGAAAGTTAAGGGTTTTTTTAATACAAAGTTGTTTGTATTAAACAACTATTCTGAGATGGCAACTATGTATAATGTGCAAGATGCTGCTGCTGACAGTGAAATATGACTTTCTAATTTCACATCTGTTTGCCTGTTAGCTTCTATTACAGGCCAAATCAAATTTTAATAGACTCACAGTCCCTTAGGAAACTGATGTTTCACATGGAGGCACAGGGGCATTTTCAGTTATCTGCTGAGCAGCTTAGAACAAATTATAGGGAAAAATCAGGGAAGTGGGAAAAAGTCCTGATTTGAGTTCATAAACTTATCTCTAGCCCTTCAAATTGCTACTAGCAGCTGGCAGCAACATTGAACTTTATCACTTAATCTCTTCCCAAGTGGATACCCTATTTTAAGTACCTCTCTGGCATTTGCTTGCACAGTGTCCCTGTCAGTCCCGAACTTGGGAACAGCAGGCTTATAAATCAGATTTTCTTCCAAGTGTTGCTGTTCATGTGTGCCAGCCTTGTAGTGTGTAATTGATATGGAATAATGGGAAAAAGAGATTGATGGCTTGACTAGGTGTGTTATAATCCTGGGGAGGAGCATGTTTTCTAATGTGTTACAGAATTAGTTTGATTGTAGTTTCTATCTGTGTAATACGTAGTTACAGATTTGCAGGACACTGGCAATGAGAATGAGAGGTGGCATTGCATAGAAACTTCAAACAGACTCAGGAAATGCTCTGCACTATATTATGCTCCTACAGGCCTATAAAGATATAAATGACACATAAATATGTCCATGTGTGTTCTATTTGGTGACTATAAAATATACTTGTCCTATCTATGAAAACAAGTTTATCAGGATCTGTGGAAAGGGACAAGAAATAAAAACACTTCTTAACTTTTTTATGTCTATAAAGGTTTTGTGAGATTATCTGAAGAGAACTGGTCACATTATTAAGTAAAGTTTGGATAAAAGTTATTTCTTAGATAAGAATTGGATGTGGATATATAAACATGGAGATTATGAATCCATGCATTGCAAAAACTAATTCTATGCCTTTCGTCCCTTACTCCAGAAGGAGGAACTCAGAATTTTTCTCTTTTTCTGGTGCTCTCAAGATTTGTGAATTCCCTCTTAGGGTTAGGAGGAAGCATTTTTGCTGGCTCTAGTTTGTTTTAATTGTCAATATTGTAGTCATTCTTTGTTTATATTGTCATAATAGCTATAGTTATATAGTGTAATGCATAAGCATGCTTCTAATAGGTGCAGTTCCATGATTATACTTCAAATAATATAATGTTCTTTGCACTTTCACCTGTTTTTCATCTTCTATTAAAGAAAAATGTGCAATTGTTTTGTCACAGAATTCAGTTTTGTAGTGTTAAACATGAAAAGCTGTGTTAATGTCTCCTCAAAAATAGAGATGATTCAGTTCCATTAATTTCATTGAGCTTCCTTAGGAAATCATTGCAATCTTTTTATTAACCTTTGTGTGGAGTTGTTTAACCATGCAGTTCTTGTTAGCTCCTACAGATATTGTTTCCAGTTGGTGATAAGAAGCAATTTTATTTATAATTTTTGAAAAAGAGTATTTTGCTTGTGTCTTTTGGCTTCTGTTTGTAATTTCAAGTTATAGTCTCCTGTCTCCTGTCATTTCTTTTAATATCATTAAATGCTATCACCAAGAGTAAGGAGGAGATATGCAGCCTGGATGGAAAGACATGGCACCACTGCCTTTTTCTAGAAGTACCAAATCTGTTAGAAAGCAAGGAAGTAACTGAATATACTTGTTAAAATTATTGTGAATCAAGCTGTTGAAATGTGATTTGAGACTTGGCTGAAGCCATCCTATTACTGCAAATCTGATTAGATCAGTTGTACCTTGCAGACTTCTAAGACAAAGAAGTCCTGTAGCTTGATGAAGAGCCTGTATATCTGTGATTACTTCTAGGAAAAAAATGTGTTCTCTTAAGTGTTTTGTAAATGTGCTGATATTTCAAAACCATTTAAGTTGTGTTTTGCTAGTAGCTGAATGGCAAACTTCATTTTGTTGGACTCTTGCTCAAGAAATCATGTATTAATGAATTTCAAGAACTATAAAGCTTTAAGAGGGGACACAATTCCAGTTATAATGAAATTAGTTGTCTTGCTGCCTGGCTGCTTTGGGTTTTTTTTTTCCCTGTCTTTTGTAACTAATTAAGCCAGAGAAAGTTTAACTACAGCCACCTAAAATTTCTGTGTTGTTTGTGAAGGGACACTTGTGGGGTTGCCCCTGCTCCCCCCTAAGACTGCATTAATGTTTTCATACTGGCTGTTAACGTTATAGCGGCGCCTGTCTCGTCGCTACAGTTACGACTCTGTCACTGATGGTATTATAAAACTTGAGATTTAGGGCTTTTATAATTTGGTTGTAAAATCTTGCTTTGGGCAACTATTTGTAATATGTTTTTAGTTGAAAACTTTGGGTGTTTTTCATAAAAAAAGCCCCTATGTACTGGACTTTTAGAAAAATATTTAAACCAAATGCATTTAAAAAGTAAAGCACTGCAACAGTGTGTGTTATAGAGGACATCTATATATACACACATATATTTAATGTTCTTGGAAACAAAACTATTACTGTGCAGTGCATGGAAAAGTGACAGAAACATTTGTGTAAGAACAATGTGGAATTTTTACACTGTGTGTTTGTTCTGATGAAACATTCAGTGCTGTTAGGATTATTTGCTTGGCATAAATGCCATTAGTCTAAACACATTATAAAGGAGGAATATGGCAGCACAATAATGGTAAAAACTATACACTATAAAGAGATATGTGAATTCTGTAACTTTGTAACATTCAAATACAAAGTTGTTGATATGTGTTTCTTTATAGTAGTATAGTATATGTAGACTTGAGGTGACAATCTCCTTTCTCAAAAATGTTCTGTGGTTATTCCATTTGACATATTTTAGGGAAACAGATAAATCACTATTTTGGTGGGGTGAGTAATCAAAACAAGTGAACGAACTCTTAAAACAGCAAGTGTTTTTGCAAGCTTTAGTTGTACTTGCTACAGGTAAGAAGTTGAGAAAACAAGCTATGTTGAGGGGTGATTTTTTGCATATTCTTTGCATTGTAGTGCAAAAACGCTTCAGTTTGGATCACTGACATTAGTATTTTGTGGTGTAATCTGGTAAGGAGAGCTAGCAGGGAAACAATTTTTTTGGAATTGTACTCCTCTAGAATGGTTATTGCTGTGGAGTGCAGAGCCAGGCTGTAGAAGTTACTGGGAAAGCTTTCTATTTCTAAACCAAAATATGTTAAATTCCATTGTACTTCAGCAACTGCCTTGGTGAGAGCCAGTGTTTGAGGATTTATGTTTTTATAGTAGCAGTGCATAAACATTTGAACATGTTTTGCTGAGTGCTTTGATGGCTGCTACTGTGCTGTAGTTATAGAACCATCTCACAAAATGTTTTGGATTGAAAGGAACCTAAAAGCTTGTCTAGTTCCAACACCTCTGCCATGGGCAGAGACACCTTCCACAAAACCAGATTGCTTTAACAATTATCAGAAGGGAAAACTGATCATTCAAGACTGGGAGTGCAGCAGTCAATCTGCAAGATGCTGGTGGCAGCATTGTAAATGGCTGGTAGCTCAGGATAGGCAGCTTTTAGGAGTAGTTTTCATGGAAAAACCTGTATAGACTAGTAATTTACACTAGAAGAATTGATGCTCTCTCTAAGATATCCTTGGCAGTCATAACTTTGTTGATATATTCAGAGAGTTTTCTGTTTGTCATACTATTGTTGCATCATGTGTTAATCCTAGAAACAGCTTCTGGAGTTTTTTTAACTGTTGAGTTAATTCAATATTAATAAAGTCAGTTTTTAGGAACTATCTTTTCTAAGTGCAGGAGAAGGCAATTTCAGTGTGTTGTAAGTCAAGCAAGTGGGCCAGAACCCCAGTTTGGCTGAACAGTGAACTCCATGGAGGTCAAGAGGAAAAGGAAACTGTGATCTCTGGAAGTGAGGTCAGGCATCACAGGAAGAGTTCAGAGCTGTGGTTTGCATATGAAGAGAGAAGGTTTGAAAGGCCAAAAACTCAGTTAGAGTTGAGACTGGTCACTGCTGTATCTGACAACAGGGAAGGGCTTTTTAAAGTACATTAATAGCAAGGAAAAGTCAACACACTGACAAGAAAACACACTGACACTTGTTGAAGGTGGTCACCTAACTAATACAGATGTAGAAAGAGCAGAGACTGTTTTTGTTTCCATCTTTAATAATATTGATAGACCTTGGGCTGCTCAGTTCTTTGATTTGGTGCACCACGTGTCAGTACAGTCCATTTGCAGACAGTGAAATTGTAGGAAACCAGTTGTATCAGCTGGATGTTCACAAGTCCGTGGGGCCTGATGGGATTTATGCCAGAGTTCTGGAGGAACTATTGAGTTCAACAAGACCTCTGTCAGTGTTAGTCTGTGTACAGGAAGAGTCTGAAGGAAGACCTGATAAGCTATAAAGCTGTTGGTCTAACCTCATTATCTTCATTCTGAAGATTATTCTGGGTAATATTGAAAGGCATTTAAAGGAACAACATGATCATCAGGCACAGTTAACATGAGTTCACAAAGAGCAAGTCCTGTTTAACTTATTTGATGTCCTTCTGTGGCCAGGTCACCTACCTAGTGGATGAGGGAAGGGCTGTCATTCAAATTGCAGCCATATTGTGGGGCTGTCCTGTGTGAAGGAGAAGGATGTGGGTCATAGAAAGATTCAGTGTTACTGGCAAGGTATAAACTGTCTGCTCCATTGGTAAAAGTAGATGCAGAGGAAAATTTGCTTCATTTATATGAACTGCGGAAATCATTTGGTTTACTGTGTGAGAAAGATCTTCTCTCCTGTATGGTGTTCTTAATTATTCCTATAGGAAGTCTATCCTTCATTCCTGCCCTTTACTCCTTATGATTCTCTATATGCACATAAGGTACAGGTATAATCCTTATACTTTCTGGATAAAAGAAGTGGTTGCACTCAACACTTGGACTTTCCTAACTATGTGAAATGTGTGTTTCTATTTCATAACAGTCATTTCTTTCCAATCAGTTGCATGATTCACCATTCTGTTTCTCATTACAGTCTAGATAACTGTCTCAAACTAGATTTCATCCTCTTGAGATGGCAGAAGTTTGGCAAGGTAAATTCTGTACAAGGTGAATTGTGAACAGAACAAGAAGGTTTGTTGGGAATCGTTGACTATGGTTCCATACATGTGTAGTCAGTCAGTCCAGGTTATAAAATATTCAGGATTCTGAAAAACTCTACTGCTTCTGCATAAGTATTCAGCAACCAGGTTTAACATTCAGGCTGCAGCAGATGAATGCTAGAAAAATTTGGTTCAGCTTTCTTGTGTGGTAACTGAAGTCTTGCACAAGATGAAGAGCAGGAGAGCAGCTACAGCTTTATAGTTGGCAGTCCATTTTCTAGGGTAACACAGGCAGGCAGGGAAGAATCCTGGAAGACCCTGTGTGAAATATTTACCTGTGATTTTGGAGATGCTGCAGAATGCATTGCAGCATCTGGATGAGTCTGTAGAGACTGGGTTTGTTTTCTCTCTGTGTTGTTAGAGTCAGGGCTGAGACAGATCACGCAGGACTATTTGGCTGCAATTGCTTCGTGGCTCCAGATCTCTGAGTTTCAGAAGGATTTACCAGCTTAGGCACAGCACCAGCCATGTGGCTGCTTCATGAATGTAAAGACATCTCTGGCAGCACCCATTAAACTGCCTACTCTATCAGTGCACGTGGAGCCAGCCTGGGTGAACAAAGGGCAGTGCTAAGGTCAAGCAGCAAGCTGTGATAGATCCCAGGTGACTGTGCAGATACCTTCCTCTCTTCCTGCATGGCTCCATGAGTAACTGAGGCTTGATTATAGTTAAAGTTTGAATTTTTAAAAATTATTTGAAGAACCCCTTTTGGCAAATCTCTTTCTGAAATGTTCACTTTGTAGACTGAAATCTTATAGTCGTCTGCAAAGTAGTATAATTTTATATTCTGTTTTTCATTGTTACCTGTAAAAAAACTATGACAATTTGTAAAACTTACAGTCCTGTTGAAACACTGGCAGATAAAATGTTAAAATTCAGACTGCTGCTGGACTATTCTGTGAGTCTGACTTGGATTCAAATGGTACAAACAGTGGATTAATTACTCTGTCCTGTCTGCTCAGCACTAGCATCCAGGGCACACTCATTTGGACTTCCTTGGCTTAAGCAAACACTTAATACATCTTGTGTCTGAATGCTTGTGTGCAACATGTAGCTCCCAGAGGGGGAATAATAAATACTCTGCTAGTATAGAATAAACTTCAGATGCTGCTTAGGTGAGCTGGCTTGAGTGCTGACATTTACCTGGCAAGATAACATCCATGCCTAGCATGCCTCTAGTGTAGTGGCTGGAAGTCTTGGAGGGAGCTTTTTGGTGCTGTGTTCCTCAGGTCTGCTTGTAGGATATTGTTTCTAGATACTATAGATGAGAGCACCTCAAGTATTTGTTTCCATGTGAGCCACACCTATAAACCCTCTGTAAAAGAAGTGACTTTTCTGGAGTGTCATTGTTCCCTAGGAACTAAGGTCATTGTTAGCTCCTGCAGCAGGAAAAGTGTGAAGGTAGAGACTTAGAATGGTAATAATTTTCTATATTTATTCATGCAAAGCTTTTCTGTGGTAAAGATTACAGCAGTATTCTTAGGTCAAACATCTTACTTCCCCTTCCTGCCCTCTCCCCTCCACATCCTGGAACAGAAAATGGCATGTTTTTATTTCCTTTGGTGAGGAAATAAAACACTATATGTTGTAGTGTTTCTTGAATCTGATGACCTCCACTCCAGACTGAATCTTTTTTTATAAAGTAAGTGTATGCCATTAAAACCTTCTCCTAAATTCAGTCTGTCTAAGAAGCAGGAACAAACGGTGTCCGTGGTATTAAAGGCAAGCATTAAACAGGTCTCATGAATTCGGGCCAGTACTTGTCATCACAATCCAGACTGCTCCAGCTTTGGTGAAAGACTGAAACAGTATGGACTGTCTGGTAGTACAGCATAATTTAGTCTGTGTGAAGGAATTTATATGGGCTCCATCTTGCTGCTTCAGTGATACATTTTTCCTTTTAAGCTCTTCAGTGTCTGTTATTCATTCCTCATGAGCAATGGACTGAGGAACTAGCAAAAAAAAAGTGTTCTAATATCAACCGTTGGCAATTTGGATGTTTGACCTTAATGCCAGAAAATAATAGGTTCAAACTGGACTTGGCAATAGCTTATTTCTGTCTTTGGTAGGTGAAATGTCTCATTAACGTCTGTCTGTAGTATCTGGCTCAGTTCATCATCCAGTACTGATGTCCTGCCAGAAACTGACTTCTCAGTCAATAGGGATGTGTTGAAATGACACTCAGTCAAACTTTTAGTGTGGTTTGCCTGCTTTTCTAGAGAAGGTTCACATTGATTTCTGATACTACTGTTCCTTGGGACCCCTTGTGGGACCCCCATTATGGATGTAGCCACACTCTTAATAGCATTCATCTGTCTTCTGAGTGATTAAATTAATAGTTCCTAGCTGGATTTAAAGCCTGTTTTTAAAATGACTTAATGGGCTGTCATTAGAGGGTCCAAATGGGAGGAAAAAAAATGGTACAGAAGAAATGTCACTGTATGTTGACAAGTCTAACTCTATACACCACTTCGCTTGGAAGTGCCAGTCTGCTGTTGCTGAATACAAGGGCATTTAGAAGTTAGTAACACCACGTGAAAAGCTGCAATAGCTCTTTGTTTGATTTAGATTGATTTGTCAAATTAACTTTCTTTTTTTGCAAATTGCTTCAGGTGCTTTGTAAACAGTGTAATCGAATCACAAATGTAACATCAAAACATTATGAGTCTAAAGAGAAAATTAGTTCTAAACATGCAAACGCTACCATAGTTATTAGTGTGACAGAATAGAAAAACAGTTTAAGGCTGCTTAAGTCTTTTGAAATAGATGAAATAGCTGATGATTTGAGTAGCTTATCAAAAAGCTTGTGTTGTGGAATGGTCTGTCTCAAACTGGGCACAGAATATGAATTGGAAAGGGAAGGCCAGCCATTCCAAGGGGCTTCTTGGGAAGCCTCTGGAGTCACTTCTTGCTGAGCTGCTGTGAGCTGGGTTTGGGATTTGCAGGTAGGGTGTGGTTGAAGGGCTCTTAACTTGAAAAGGGGTAAAGGGTAGAGGTTGAGAAAAATAGGTCAAATACTGGATAATTTTCAGCTAGTATTGGGACAGCCCCAAGCTGTCAACTGTGACCTTATATGACAATTTTTTTCTCCTTCCTGCATTCTCACTCTCAAAATACCCTGAGTATATGTTCAAGGCCAGGAATACTGGACATATTTTCAACTCTGAATTTTTTCCATGCCCTGTCCTGCTCTCCCTAATTTTTATTAACTCCTCTGTCCATAATGTCCTATTTTGCTTTGGAGTGGTAGTGACTGCCAACAGAATACATTAAACAATGACCTGCTGCTGCTGAGAGTCTCCGAAGCAGTTTTGTTCAAAAGTATTTGCTTTTGTGCCCTATGCTCATACCTTCCAGACAGAGTGGCCAAGCAGCCCATGCCCAGAAAGAACTGAGTGTTTTCTTTTGTGATTGACTGAGCTGATTAAAAACAGCTCAGTGTTATTGTCAACAGTCCAAAGAAATTGTTATTTGGGGCCTTACTTAACACTAGATAGACCTTCTGTACCAAGAATGTGAATAATTTAAAAAATTCTGAAATCCTTCATTTCTTTTCCTGAGGTTTGATTAATTTGTTTTTCTTCTGTTATCTCCCAGTCAGTCATTCTATAATACTAATAAGCTTTTTGGAATCTTTTTATCTCTTCACGGAATCTTGTGAGGTTAAATCACACTTTAATTAAGAGGTTTTTTCCCCTCTGTAGGTCAGCGTTTGTTTTTGCTCTGTAGATACTGTAGAGAAGCTGGGAGAGAAGGAAGAGGGAGGGAATGGTGAAAGGAAATCTGTATAAAACAGAGCATATACGAGTTTAAAAAAATTGAACTATAGATGTTATCTTGTGCTGCACTATCTGGAAACTCTGTAAGAATTATTGGTACTAATTTAACTGGAATGTATTACTGTAGATATATTTTATTTTTGGCTTCTCTCCCTTTCCAGTTTTCTCATACCCTTTCTTTGGCATGTGTTCAAATCATAGAACATGTTGAGTTTATTTTATTTCCTTTTAAGAACAACAAATTCTGAGTATTTGCATAAAGCCATTTTGCTTAACATGTAATATGCTCCAAGCAAGAATTACTGACTTGCAGTTTTGAGCAATTTCAATTCCTCCAGTTTGCAAGGTGTCCTTTTCCTACTTTAAACAACCCAAAATATTGAAAAAGGAAATTCCTTTGAAGAAACAGTGAGCCATGAGTCTTTAAACTGTATATTTTTGAGATGAAGTTCTGAACATTATTTTTGTGTGACAGACTTGCCTACTGGTCTTTACTAAGCTAAAAAGTTACCATGTTCTTTTCTGAAAACTCACTGCTTAGGTCTGTTTTCATAATTTTCAGCATTATTTTGAAAGCTTGTCTGTTCCTGCTGATTTTAAGTGAACTTTTGCACTAGGACTTCTCTGCTGACCTCCAGCTGTCAGTAGGAAATTGGTGGGTGTGAGAGATTAACGATACCCTAAACATAATCTGTGGTGCTTTTGTTATTACAGGGATGCAATCACAACTCCACATCTATGCTGGGTTTGCTTGTGGTGTCAAGCTGCTGTAAAGCAGAGAAAACCTTACCTCTTACCTCTTCATTTTAACTTCTTTCATTTCAGTGAAACCTGTGATTTGTGTGTTTGATTTAATTCTGCAGGTTATAAAGTGGTGGTTTACAGTGCAGGGGGAGGGGTTGAAGCTGACGGGAGGAATTCTTCCTGTTTTTGCAGACCAGGAGTCCTGTCTGGGGAGCCATTACAAACTATTATGTTAGTTTCTTAGTTTATGTTCAGAAATTAAAGTCAGAGTTAACTCTTTTTGAATCTTTCTTTCTTTCTTTCTTGTTCTAAATTCAAAGAGGAAAAATGTTCCCAATTTTTGCCATTGACTAAAATATATATATATGTAATTATAATATATGTATTTGTATGCAATATATACATATATACAAAAATATTTATTACTAAAAATGACTGTTTTGCTGTAACAAGTCCGTACTGCAAAGGTTTTGTGCTCTTTACCTTTTTTAACATTCTACCCCATATTTTCCTTTGAATTCAGAGATTCTTTTAAAAGTAGCTTTATTTGTGATTTCTTAGACTTGTAAAGAATAAAAAAAATACTTAAAATACAGTGATAAGTGTCAGAATATGCAGCAGATTCAATGAACAGTGACATTCATATAAAATTCAGACTTGATTTTGTAGGAAACTAATATAATGAATTTATGGAAAAATGGCTAAAATGTAATGTATAGTTCAGATTTTGATGTATAGGTCACAAGGAAAGGTGGGTTTGACCCTAGTACCTGCTTCTTCTTGGGTCAAGTCTTGTTGGTTTGACAAGAGTTTTTGAAAAAGCAGATATCAGGAATTTGAAGTTTTGGACTGGGGATGAACTTAGAAAGCTTTATAAAAAAGCTAAAACTGCCCTTGTCTTAGCAGTGAGTTGGTTGTTTTTATTTGGTGGGTGTTTGCCCCACCAGCTCTTCAAATTTAATGCTTATGTGGAGAAACATAACCCATCAGTTAGATGTTTAATCAGAGAACCTATTCTCTTAATTCCATGCATAAAAAATTTTAACGTGCTGCTATATCCATCTTCAGGCTCCTTCCATCCCCCTGTGCTGCCGGGTGCTGCTGTGTGCTGGGCTGTGGGAGCTCTTGCATGGATGGAGATGTGTCCCTCACCCTGGGGGGTGAATTTAGGGGCTCCCTCTTACAGCTCCCACCCAGGGCGTTCTCACTGAAGGAGATGCCTGTTCAGTCAATTTATGGTAAATTTGTACACAGTGGTATTCTTCTTGCTGTAGTTATTTCCTGTTATTTCTGACTTAGTGCTAACTTATTTCCCCTTTAGTTTTGAGCAAGACCAAAAAAAAAGTGATCATGAAAAAACAATACTGGTAAAAAAGAGCAGTTACAGTAGTTCAAGTAAGTTTAAGTAATTGCAGTGAATGTTTAGCTTTCAGGATTCTGCTCAGAAAGGTTTGTGGTTAAACTGAAACAAGGCAATAGAGAAAAAAATTCTTTAAATTTCATATCACCAAAACCAAATTTTGATGAAGAAATTCTAGGAACTGGAGTGCTGCTATTAGACACAAAAGATGGGACAGGGCAAAGCAAAATGTATGAAAAAAAATATATTTAGAAGGAAGAATGAATATTGAGAAAGGTACAGCTTAAAAATGACAGGTCCAACCTCTCTTCTGTGCTGTTTAGAGAAAGAGAAGGTATTTGCTTTCTCTTGGAAATTTTCTTTGAGGGCTGCTGTGGTTGCAATAATTAATTTATGGTAAAATTTCCATGAGCCTAAGTACTTTCTAAGGATTCATTCCACCTTCAGGCAAGGTTGGTTGGTTGAGGGTTTTTTTGTGTGTGTGGTGATGGTGCTGTTGTGTTTTTTTTGTTTGTTTTTTTTTTTTTTTTTTTTAGCTTAGCAACAACTCAGTATTTAAGGGAAACCATAAATACATTGAAGGAAAACCATAAATGAGCGAGAACTGGCAATGATTTTTGTAGGAAAAAACAATCTTGGTTGTATTTAAAGATTGGTATTTTGTGTGATTTGCTATTCTATGAAGCAAAAGCTTATGCTGCTTGTGAAAATAGAGTTATTTTTTGAATTTTATAGCCCATCAAGCTGAGCAAGAAAACATTCTTCAGCAAAGTGTTCCACAAACAATATGTTGGCATGCAGATTTGGACAGTTGCTGCTTCTACTGGCACGAATAGGATTTTTGACTCACGTGTAAGGGAAATTGGACTTTGGCCTCAATCAAATAAGTTTTCCAGAGTTTACAGCACTTACAGGAAGACCTTGCTCACAGGCAAATGCACATTCTGAGAGCAGCACTCAGTGATTTCTTTGACTTTAAAATACTTTTGGTTAAACAAAGGATAGGAAAACTTTAATCTGTTTTATATTTCCTATATTTTCATTTGAATTCCTGAGGATGAATTTTGAAAAACTTACAACATTTCAGCAAAGCTATAAGTATGATTAAAAACTTAGGGAACATGGGGAAAAAACTGAAGGAGTTCAGTTCTTGGTTAAGAAATGGTGTGAGGGGGGGACTTGGTTGGAGGGGGTAGTGTTACAGGGGAGGTAAAGATGTAACTGTTTTCAGAGACAAGATTAATTCTTGTCTTAGGGTGCAAATTGTAAGGATAAGTACCCGTAAAATAACGTATCAGTGATTGTGGTGATTGGAAATACTTAAAAGACAAATTTGATCTTTTTAAGTAAATAGCTAATTCATTAAAGAGTTTGTGTTTTGTGTTCATTAGGAAGACAAATTGTTTATCACTGTAATGTCTTCTGATTTTATAATTTGTGAGAAAAATTATTGATGATATTTTGAAGTTGCTTTTAACCTTTTTTTCTGTAGAACAATAGAATTGTTCAGGTAAATCTTGGGAATTCAGCTAGTGCAGCTTCCTGCTTGGACAGGGCTGGAACTGAATTCAATCCATCTTGCTTGGGGATTTGTCTGGTCAGCCTGACAAACCTCTTAGGACAGAGGTCCAACAGCCCCTATGAGTCCCTGGTCCAGTGCTCTCCTGTCTTGCTGGGGAAAATGCTGTTTCCTTGGTTCAGGTCAGAGTCTGCCCAGCCCTAGTGCTGCTCCTCCATGCCAGTGGATCAATGCCTGCTCGTTGTGCTGGGGACCACAACCAGGCACGGGACTTTGTGGTGCAATAACTGCCAAATAAATGGGATTAATCATTTCCCTTGACCTCCTACCTAAACTTCTGGTAATACAGCCCAGTACACTGCTAGGTTTCCTTGTTATTTTTATCCTGTAGCTTTTTGGGGTTTTTAGCAGTTATTTCAGACTCTTTCCTCTGGGCAGTGCAATAACAAAAATATGTGGTTCTCTGTTGAGGTTTATAGGCCATAGTTTAAGAGCTATTACTGTTGCAATTTGGTCTGAATGTTACCAAGCTGTCCAAAAAGCAATTTGTATCAAGTTAAGCTTTTTTTTGAGGAAGGTGTAAAGGAACCAGAGAATTATCTTTTAGAAGCCTGTGGTCTGTTGTAATTTAAACATTAAACATGGAATCTGCAAGATTGGAATTATTCAACTGTAGATAATGTGACCTGTGTTGGATAACTAAATTCTGAGACCTTGCCTACTCAGTTCTTTATAAGCATGTTAGAAAATTAATTTAAAAGTGTGAATTAGGAAGAAAAAGGAAGAGAAACAAAGTGAAAAGCATACTAAACACTATTGCTCTTCGAGACTTGAATTTAAGAGCAATTAAATCACGATTACTTTCATGCAAGCCTCCTTTTTCAGATGGAGAGGACCTGTTTTGTTAACACCTTTTCAGCAAAGGTTTTTTTTTTTTTTTTTTTTTGGTTCTTTAATTTAATAGAAGAAACTGGCAGGATGGACCTTGGTCACGAATTTAGGGTCACCCCTAGCTCATGTTTTTCCTTCCTGAGTTAAAGATCACAGATGTCATTGGAAACAGAGGTGGGTATGGGGGAGACTGTCGGTTGAAGAGGTGACTGGGAGTCAGTGGGAAACCACAATGAAGATATTTATGAAAGCAGGCTTTGGAGAAAATGGCCTAAGCCAGAAAGCATGGAGGAGGAGCAGGCAGGAGGGATTTGTGTGTGTCTGCTTGGGCTTTCCCGTAGTGACTTTGCCAGACTGTCACTGCTGTAGCCACCTGCTGATGTTGGTGTTGCCAAGATTAGCATTCAGCACTGGTTCATGGACTTTAGGAGTGAAATGTAAGCTGTTTATTAGTATCTTTAAACCTCCCCAAAGCATGTGGTTAGACATGACTGACTAATTATTTTTATTGTTTAATAATTTCCTGCTCTCCTAATACCATTTCCCAATTATATTCTCCCCCTATTTACCAGCTGCAGTTTTAAAACAGTCCTTGGGTTGTACCAGTGACCCTTTTACTTGGCCTACCTCCATCTTTCTGTCCTGTTTTCTGTCAGCTGTCATTGCTACAAAATAGTGCAACATTTTCTGAACTTCCAACTGCTTTTTAACAGCCGAGTTCAGGTTTGGGTTAGGCTTGTTGAATCACATTTCCACAAGGCCAGGAAGAATGCCCATTCCCCCTCCCCTTTTTTTCCCTTTTCCCTGGAAACATGGGCTTATTTATTTTTGAAACAGTCACAGAATTAATTTGGAGGAAGAAAACTCTTTCTGCTTGGAGTCAGCCGGGGCCTCACAGGAGGGCTTGTTGCAGGCAATGGGAGATGACGTCATCTAACAACTTGCTGTGTTTTTAGTTCCGGAAGTTACTTCCTTGCACAAATTTATTGTCTGCACATTTTGTCTCCTCCCAGCCAACTACTTCTCACATTGGTCTTGCTGCAGCTGCACTACAGCTTCTGATTTCTTTCCTTCCTCTTCTCTAGCACCTTTTCCTTTCTTTGTCTTTGTGGTTGGTGAATTCCATTTTACCCCCAAAGGAAATAGAAACTAAAATTCGTTTAATTCTTAGTTTGTTAGTGTTTTACAGAAGACTAAATAAATTTCAGTGGGAGGCTAAAAAACCCTGCCTGCATGACAGAGAGACTGCAAGGGAGAATCCACTAAATAAGTTACATGCATGTAACAATGATCATCCTGCTTTGTGCTCACTGTAGGTACTACAATTGTGAATACACAGAGTATACTCTGAAAGCTGCTTCTGTCACTCAGTTGCTAGTTGAGTCTTCTCACAGATGTGTTACTGCGGGATATTTTTGATGTTCTGATGCTTTCCAGAATACTCAAAAGTGGATTGAGTTGCCAGGTTAGCTCCTATGGGTACGTTCATTTCTGTGTTTCCAAACAGCTGAGTGTTTGGATGTTTATCATAAATTTTTAATGCCATTACAGGGATAAAAAGAAAGTCTAAGAAACATGAAATATTCAGTATTTTCTCTTGAGAACAAATTAAAATAAGATTTACAGTACACAGAACTGTGTTAGCTGGCAGTTTTCTACTTAGAAGGGTTAGGGCACCAATATTGTTTTATCACCTGAGCTAGTCAACTGAAAGACTAGGTGAATGTTTACAGACCTGCCTGAGAGTTGAATTTATCTATTGCATCATGTGAATTTTTACCCCTTCCTGTTCAGAAATGTCATACAGTATTTTTATGCTTTATTGCAAGTTGTAGGGGCTATTTTGCTTAAATACTCATGGACCCTATTCCCTACCTTTTGTCTTCTTTTTTTTCCTTGTATGCTTCAGCCTCAGCAAATCCTTAGATGCAGGCTTTTTTTCATTAGAATCTTGTTTCTGTATCTGGCACAGGGTGGTACTGACTAGAGAAGGTATACAGAGAGCAGATTTGTAATTCTATTTTTTTTAAGGAAAAAAAAAAAACCTTGTGAAACTAAACTGCTTTTGCTAGTTGAAGTTTTGAACTTAAGCCAAATTTGAATCTTTTCTGTGAGTAGAGAGCAACTTGCAGAAGTCAGTATGCTGTGCTATTGCTTTCCACAAATTCACTGTGATGTGGAAGCAGTAAAACTTTTAAGTGGAATGTATCCCTGCAGCTTGGATGGCTGCTGTGAAAACCTTGGTCTGGATGCATAACTTGACAATGTTATGGACATGTAAACATGGGGGTTAGAAAATACTGAGTAAACATTCTGGATGAATCAAGGTTGGGAGCTGTGTAATGGGGATTTCTTTATTTCCTGCTATCTGTGCATTTGTTTTGTTCACTTCTTCAGCTGAACTGATACCAAGAAATGTTCTGTTAACACATGGCTCTCTTAAGCACTCTATGAACGCTTGGAAATTTAAAATGTCATGACAAAATGGAACATACAAGCCTGGCTTAGACCTTCTGTTACCTATTACCTTCTGTAGTAGCAATATTAAAAAAAAAATCCTAAATGACATGAAGACAAATATGGATTCAGGTTATGTATTCACTTGCATATTGAGAAACTTTAATAGTTGAACATGTGGTGCCTTCACAAAAATTTTCAGGTTTTTTGCGTAAGACCAGTGGGGACAATGATAAAAATCCCAAATACAAGGTTGATGGTAGACTTAAGAAGAAAATAACACCAGTCCAGTAGGAAATAATGAAACTGAGTGTTCCAACTTTTGGCCACAGTTTGTAATGAAATTTTTGCAGAAGAGGGAGAATAATTGAGGGCAAAGCAAACCTGCAGTGATAATGTCTTCCAGTTTCTCATCAGGGGTGATGGTGACTTGTGACTGTTGTATAGAAAATAATTTTAATTTCATCTGGACCATACAGTGCAGTTGGTTGCTGAAGCAGCTCTCATCTACATAGTTGAGTTCAGTTTTCATCTTGTGCTGCAACAGAATCAACAAAAATGTGAGAGCTTGAGCCCAAGTTTATACTTTTCCTAAAGAGCAGTGTGAGCTGTGGGCTGAGACACGGGAACAGATCAAAAAAACAGAAGTGGAAAAAAACGTAGATAAAGGTTAGACGAGAAGATGGTGGCCAGTGTTTGTGGGCACTGTTGGCACTGTGACTTTCAAGAGGTTTGAGCCAAGATTTGTGCATCAAACTCAGTAGAAAACTTGTCCTGACATTGTAGGCAGAAGGGCCAAGGTGCCTGGAGTTACATAGCACCAATCACAAAACAGAAGTTAGCACACAAGCATTTTGCTGTACATTCACAATTTAACTTAAGCCTAGGTCATTGTTTGCATGCTTATGTTACTGGCTCATATGTAGGCTTATTTTGTGACAAGTGCTGTGTGTAATTCAAGGTGCCTCACCCCTGGTGACAGCTTCAGGACTTGTGGAGTAGCCAGTTGCTATATATAACTTGGTTCCTGTAATTCCTTACTGCTTTGGATACTAGGCTATCAATATACTATTTTTGGGGATCCACTTATTTTTCTATAAGGTGGTAATCGTTCATCTTCCATCAATGATCTGTTTTTAAAATTCTCTTCTTTAATGAAATATTCTTAATGATTAAAGTGTTTTTCTTCAGTCTGAAAAAAATATTTGATTCATTCACTTATTTTATCTTTTCTGTTTATAGGAGAGGTCTTCTCACAATCTACATGGCTAATCAAGTAAGTATCCTTTATTTCAATGAAGAATAAAAACATGTAAGATCCATTGGAAATGTCTTGTCTGAAGTTGATAGATGCTACCATTCATTGCATTTTTTTAAATTGTAGCGGGATTTTTCTTTAAGAAATATGCATTATTAGATAACTAAAACTCTTAAGAGCAAATTGTGATCAGTGGTCTTTCAGAAGTAGCTGTAAAGCAGAGGCTAAAATGTGGTTCATTGTACTATGCTCAAAGTTTTGTGTGTTGTAGTCCCAAGAAGATGGTAATTTTGTATTTCTCCTCCATGATAGAATGGCATCTGGTACTTAAATGATCATTATTTTGCAGATGAGAAATCCAACATCATATACTTCAGTTTTGTAATTAATAATTTCTCAAACTTGTGTCAGCTGTTGTGCATGCAAACATTTTTACCACGTGGTTTTATCAATTTAAATTTTGAGTCTCACTTCTTTTACTTTCCTTCAAATAAATAACATTTATCTAAATAATGTTTTGTGCATTAACTTTTTCCCAATAAAAAATGGTTCTGTTACTTGATCATACTCCTTTAGGAAAGATTTTACTTTGCCAAAGTAATTACATTAAGTTTTTGTGCAGTTTGAGTTGCACAAATAGTCACAGAAACTACAAAAAAAACCCAAACAACTTAAGAATTGTGTTCAGACTACTGATCAATTTTTCTGGGGCCTCAGTAGAGTTGTGTATGAGTGGAACTCTGATGGTGATGATAAGATTAGTGACTAAAAGGGGTGAGACAAAGGCAATGTATCATAGTACAGATTAGGGTGATAAAATTAATATGTCCTTGTACAATCATTGTTGATGACTTCCAATTCTGAATATTTTGTGGGGGCAGAACTTTTGGAAGGAGCTGCTATCATGGCATGTTAGCAGGTAAATATCCACAAAAGTAATTTTCTCACTTTCTGCATTTACCAAACCCATTACATAGTTCTCTCTCAAACTCTGGCGCTTAACAATTTCTTTTAGGCAGAAATTGTTTCTTGGGTTGTTCTGTATTCATAGACTCTGTCTTTACAGACAGACTCGTGAGGGGAACTTACAGACTTCTGAAGAGAATTAGTTAATTTTTGCTTTTCACTTTATTATTATTGAAGTACCACGGTAACTTTTATAGCTTCCTGACTTGTATGGCTTATACTCTGTTCTTTAGGACTCCTTTTCTTTATGAAGTTTTTTAACCTAATTTCAAAAGATGACAAATTCTCCTTTTGAAATGCAATTAATTAGGGGTTCAGAGTACCAGTACTGCATAGGAACAAGGTTTGACTCCTACAAGGAAATTTTAACCTCAGAAGCTTTCCTTAAATTCAGATGGGCAACTGTGTAGAAACTCCTCATTCAGGAAAGAGAGGTTATAAGGACAGTGATATTTAATTGGACATAGTATCACTCCTTTGGAATGTACTTTCCAAGAGAAGGGGGAAATAGATGTGCTTAAATAGCAGCACCTCCCAGTATCTGAGAAAGCTGTCATTGTGTCATTGTGTTCATGGCTCTAAGGCTGAAATACCACACAGTTCACCTGGAGTTGGATGGAGTTGTAAGGGAAGAGTCAAGCCATGCAGTTACATTTTATGGATCCCACTCAGCATGGATATTCTCTTCAGCATAATAGCTCATTTTAGTCACAAGTCTTTGGTGAAGCCAGCGCTGCCAGAGTTTGCTCTGTAAACTGCCTGTGATCAAGCCTTGTTAGCAAGCCCGGTAATCACAGTAAATATTTCCCTATTTGTGTTGCTTATCTTTGGCTGAGAACTTTATATGCTTTGATAAGATTCACTTATAAATTTACTAAGCCTTTAAAACATTTATTTCTGTCAGCTTTAGATTGCAGCAATGTCCCATTTTGAAAATTGTCACATTTTAATCATTGGTGATGGCAGATAGATTGTGAAATTAGCCTGCATTTCTTGCATTCTGTAAAACTCGTGTCTGGACCTGTTAAGATGTTAATGGAACTAAATGTGTTCCTTTGTTTTGTTTCACATTTTGCTACACTGGGTTTTGCAGCCTGAGCAATAATAATTAAGGCTTTTTGTGTGATTCTTCATATGTGCCTTTGCCCAGGTAGGCAGGAGGTACCTGTAATTACTGTTGGTTATTATAAGTGAATATCATGGCTGTTGCTACAGTGAATTTTTATAGCCAGATTAGGGGTTTTAAATCAGAAAATTTTAGTCCCGTTGTCCATTGGCAGTGTGTGACAATTTGTCCTCAGAGATGAATTTACTTAGTGGAAAGGGGAAAAGTGTGTTAAATCTTTATGCATGGCTGCTGTTTCTCATTTCAGTGAGTGAAATGCAGTAGAACATGAAAGCCAGTGGGGTCTAAGGACTCTTGTTCTGAACGTGACATTTTTATTGTTTTTTTAATCTGGAGTTACTAGAAACTTGTGAATGGAAACATGAATAAATGTCCTGGTTCATTTTAAATAAGTCAGTGGTTATAGATTTATGTGAACCTGAACTCCCTACCTGCATTTCCTTGCTGCTTTCATGTTAACATGACAGATTAAAAATAAGATGTTTAGGCTATATATGCTCTATGGAAAAATTGAATATTTTTTTTTCAGACTAGCTTGCTGCTAAATTGAAGCTATGTAAGAATGTATTTTAGAATGTAATTTGCTTTTTTTTTTTTGTCAGAGATAGGAATTAGAAATAAACATTGGACTGAAGTGTTTGTAGCTTGAATTTTAATGTGCAGAGTCTAAAATCAAGTTCTTAACTTCTCACTGGAAGTTATTTGAAGTTTTAAGAACTAAATTAGTATGCCTAAATCCTAACATTGCTGAACACGTGGGTTTGAGACCTAAAGTTTCTGTAATAGCCCAGAACAGAGTAGTGGTGGACCACACAGAGCCATGGAGCTTTCAAGTTCTATTTTGGATTACATGTATTGAAGTCACGAAATTTCTAGGATCATAAGAGATGCATTGGAAGTGAACATATAAGATGATCCTTCATGGATAATTTGAGATCAAAAGGAACCCCAAGATTCCATCAAAAGGTGGAAAGTGAAATGTAATCTTTCAGTTATTTTTATCTGGAACAGTAGATGATACTAATGACTGTCCAGGAAGACGACCTATAGCTCTTATGTTTCCAAACAGTTGAGGCAGACTTTGTTGTGAACGGCTCAACAGTTGAGTTGTTGCTTTTAAATTGAATAAACTGTGTCTTTGGGTTAGGGTTTGGCTTTTCTAGTGTTGAAAACAAAACAAGCAAAAGCTGGCTTCAAAATGCAGGATAGGAAGAGACTAATCTGAACTAGGACTGATTTGATATAAAGCTTCTTTGAGAAATGAAACTTCAGAAAAATTGCTATGTTGTCATTGAAATGTTACACCAGAGAGGAGGCAGTTATCCTAGCATGTGCTGAGCTACATGCTACGTTTGAAATTCAAACTGTGCATTACTACATCAAAGTCTTTATTCATTCTCTAGTAGGACTTCTGATGTATGGTGGGCTACTTACAGAATTGGAAATGTTCATATTAATAAGAGGCTCTTGAGGGTCATGGATTAAATGATATAAAGCATAAGCATAAGGTGAAGCAGCTGTGTGCAAAAGGCAGAGTGATGCTGTTGAGGGCTGTTTCTTGAGGGTCATGGTAGGAAGAAGTATAGAGGTATGTCCCAGCCATAGAGAAAACAGTCCTGAGTGGAAAGTTATAAATTTAAAAAGTAAGATACAAAAGATAGGAAGAAATGGAGTAGTGAAGCACAATCTGCAGGTAAAACCTGAAAATTTATTGTGGCAAGACACATGCAGCTGGACTGATGTAATGGGAGTTGGTGTGTACGAGTGTTAAAAGTAAAACAATGGAAAAAATGGTGAAAAAATGTAGAGTTTATTCTAGTTAAAGCAGAGAAATGATAAATAAAATGATGGGCTTGCCATAAAGGGATTGGATTAATTTAATAATTAAATAATATTAAGAAAATTTTAGGAAGAGCCCAGAAAGGGAGAGGTGGAGAGATGATATTGTTGGTGTCCTTGGTGGACATGTTGGTGGAAATGGAAGTTGGGAAATTGTCAGCAATTGCATTTGGACAAAGTTTACAGAAAAATCTGAGGATCCTGAATCTTATTTATTCCTATGCTGATGTTGGGTCATCAGTGCATCTGCTGTTTATGAAAAACTGCACACAGATCCTCATACACAGAGGAAGATATATTATTTAAACAAGTACAGAATGAGTTGATTAGTGGCATTCCAGTGAGTGATGCTCTGCTTCTGTATGTGATAAAGTAATGCAGCTAAGCAGAGTTTTTTACTGTTTTAAAGTAGTCCAAGCAGTTTCACAGTTGAATTGTTTTTCAGTTGCATAAACCAGCTAAATCTGGCTTCATTTGGGCTGTATCATTGTTTATTCCAACTAGTCAAGTGTGAAGGTTGCATGTAAGTTGTGCTCTTAAAGCTTGAAATATTTGGTCTAGGAGCATGCAAAAATGCTGAAACACAGACTCAAAAAGAAATCCCTCAGGATCTAATGGAAAAATGAGTATCCATTACTCTTCAGTCAACTTTAACTCCAGATGTTTGTATGATCTTTTTACAGGGTGGAAGTCACAGTGATTCAAAATATCACAAAATCTTCATGCTGTGCAATATTTTAAAAACTTGAAGCTATAAGCCTAATTACAGATATCTGGCACACAGACAGAGCAAAATAGATACCAAACTTGGCAGACATATGGCACAATATAGAACATGGTTCAAATGTTGGAGGCCAGGAGCCCTATAATATCACTTTCCATATACACTAAACTTGTTATTGTCTTAAGCTTTTTGAGAGTGATAGGTGGATGGATGGAAGAAAGAGGATTGAGGCTTGCTGTGGCAAGAGAAAAAGCAACAGAAAGTCACTTTCAATCTATGCTTTTGCTGATCCTGTAGTTTTAACTTTTTGCTTAAGTCAAACTGCTAATACTGCAAAAGAAGGTACTTGCATGCGAGAAATGCTGTGACACTGAGCATTCCTAAGTGATTTTTTTTACCAGCTTATCAAATGCTTTCTGTACAAAATTGCTGATGTAGCTGAGTTGTTACAGATGTCTCAAGAAATACCTTGTGCCAGTTGCAATTAAATGAGGGAGGATACTATGAATAATGTAGGTTGAAGGGTGTTTTTGTTTTGTGGCGTTTTTGTAGTAATGTGCAATCATTTGTCATTAACATAACGTGCAACTCTGAAAAATTATCGCCCAGTGCTGTTACATACTATAAAACATTGTGTATCAGTTCAAAAATATTCTTTAAAATGAAAAAAAGATCAATGTCACTTCTTTGTTTGTAGTTCTGTGGAGTAATAGGTATTTAACGCATCTCATTTGTTTCAGCAAAGCGTTATATTTGGCTACACAGTTTATTCATTGTAGCACAAAAAAATGTTTTCTGTTTCAACTTAATAGACTGACATTACATAAACAGGACTAGCTGCCACCTTTTCTTCTCCATTGGGAACAGTTTCATCTTAGTCAAAACATGGAGGCAATCCAAAATGACGAAGGACAGGTGGATTTACATTTTCCAAATGCATGTCTTAAATGTTTTGAACCTTTCAGTTGTAGTAAAATGAATTTGACCACTCCTGCCTTTTTTTTTTTTTTTTTTTTTTTTTTTTTTTTTTTTTTTTTTTGATAATTGAACTTATGTTGTGTGCTTTCATGTAATCCTTAGTACTAACATTATACAAGGACTGCCAGGATAAGAGTTTAGCTATTCTTTTAGCGTATTAACCAAGCTAGAAATAAATTGATTTTTTTATTTTTCTAATATTTCAAAAGTAATCTCCATAAGTGAAAGTACATCGAGTAAATGCTTGAGACACTTGTCCTCCAGGATTGCATTGCTGTTGTTTTCTGTACCGCTCTTCTGGGGTGACAGCGGCTTTGATTACAGCAGGAACTGGCAGGAAACATATATTTATTATCTGAGAGTGTCCAGATTCCCCTTTCATTCCTTGTATTGTCACTTTTTAAGCTGATAGTGTGCTAGTTAAGGTAAAACTGTTGCCTAGTTCCTTCTTTCAAATAAAAATTCCTTAAGTACTAAGCTACTTTTATTGTTAGAATAGTAAGTGGTTTTATTTCCTTGGTTTTATAAGTTACTGTTGGAATAGCAGAAGTATTTTGATACTTGGTTTAGATTGGATACTAGGAAAAATTTCTTCTCAGAAGGGGTTGTCAAGCACTGGAACAGACTGCCCAGGAATGTGGTGAAGTCACCAAGCTTGGAGGAATTTAAAAGGTGTGTACATGTGGCACTTGGGGAAATGCTTTAGTGATGGACTTGGCACTGCAGGGTTAGCGGTCAGTGCTGATGATCTTATGCAGCCTAAAAAATTCTGTGATTCTGTGAAAATTTGAAAGTTCAAAGAGAAGGGTTTTCCTTTTTGGAAACTGCGTTGAACTGAAGCTCAGGATTGTAAAGTATTTCAAGCTTTGTGGAAGGCAAAGTCCCATTTTGGGACAATGTTCTGAAGCATGTCTTGATTCCCCTAGGGAAGCATCTAGCACCCACTCCTTGCTGCCTGGAGGAGAGGAGAGCAAACAGGACAGAATTTAGTCCTTGCTGGAAAAAAGTCTGAAGTACTCACTTACGGCAGAATTTCTGCTTTTGCATGGACAAACATTCTCAGGTGATGTCTTCTCATTTGCTGTAGTTGATAATTTTTCTAGTTCTGTCGCAAGTTAGGCCTTTAATTTTAGTGCCAACAAGGAACAAGTCTTGTTTGGTATCAGTTTAGACATTGAAATCAACTTAGTAGTGTTTTCCCTGGGGCTGTAGTTCTAATATAACACATTTCAAGTCTGAAGCTCAACTGAGAGTCCCTGCTTTTAATAACTGTATTTAAAAACTGTTTTAGCCCACATTGTAGCATGGGATTTTGTCCAGACTTGGTTGCTTCTTCTTGTATCAGATTGTCCTGGTTTAGTGCAAATTTGGGAGGAAACCTCCAAATGAGGTCCCTCTAGACAGCAAATTCAAGTGGCCCCTTCCTCCACTGGTTTGGAAGACATAAACCTCCTTCGAGAGAAGTGGAAAAAGCTGTTTATTTAACAACAAAGTACTCACAAACATGGAAAAATGAATAATATTAAACAATGGGATCTCTCATTGTTCTGAAGAGATGGTGAATTCAGAGAATCCTTTCTGTGGGGTGTAGCTCAGCTCGCTCAGTCTCTCATCAGTCTCTCCTGTGCTGGAAAATGCATCCTGGGCCCTGGTGGGACACAGGTGTGAACTCCTGGTGTTTTTCTGGGTTTTTGGTCCAAAGCAGGGCTGATCAGTTCCAAGAAAAAGAACAGCCACAGTCTGGGGCTTTTGCCTCAGCTAGCAAAATAACTAAAAGCAAAGAAAAACTCTCTCCCGCTGTCCGTGCTGCAGACAACACAGTCTGTGAGAGGGAATGTGGAGGAGTGAGTGCAGTTTCTGAAAACAAACTGTGTGCTTCTTCTCATCCCATTTGCTCTCAGAACCAGTCTTAAAGGTGCAGAACTTAATATTGAGCATAAACAGAATGATTGGGGATACAAGCATCATAAAGTCACTCTAGGACACAGCTCATGTCATGTTCTCTGGTAAATCCTGCCTCCTGTTGTGGGATGGCTTTTTTCTCCTATTTTGTCATCTGGGCTTAGGAGGAGAGAATCTTCTGTGACTTCTTTTTCATTACTGCCTGGATCTTAGTGGAAAAATTAAGGTAGAAAACAAAGATCTTTCTCATTTCATGGAAGGCTCATACTCAAATAAGGCTCATGCAATGTTTGTTCTTTAAACCTGGCCTCCACCTTTGTGCTGCCTCATGGTTTAAAGACAGGTAGAGTCAGTCCGTTGTTCTCAGAGTGACACTTGGGATATGGCTGATGTCACAGCATGGACTGTCAGGCCTCACAGATGCACTTGGTGACAGTAATCTGGCTTATGAAACTCAGGAACAAGAACCAAGATGAATGGGTTTTTAGTCTTTAGATTTTAAAGGGCAAGTCTGAACAAAGAAAGCTGATCATGTTAGTTTACACTTGAAGACAGTGTCCTGGAATGAGAAATAGGATTTGTTTTATTCACGTCATTTCAGTCGGCAATCCTTAATGCTCCGCAAATGGCAACAAAATATAGCATTCTTGGACACTTGATGGCACTTACATTATGAAGTCATCTTTCAGAAACATCTCAAAAGAAGTAAATAAACCCTAATGAAACAGGATTTACAGAGTCAAAGATCTGCGTAACTAGAAATGCTGGTCACTCATTCCAATCTTTCCTTTGACAGGTTAAACTAAGAGTTGAGAAAGAACTTTCATTAATTTTAAGCTCTTACTAATGGCTCTTATTTGCTGTATATCTAGTTATGTTTAGGCATGTGTCTGCAGAAAAAAAACTATCCAGCCAAGAAATGATTAAAACTAAGCCCAGTTTTGAATAAGAATCTAGAAAAGAAAGCTTGATTTTTCTTCCAGAGGGCCTGCAACTTTCTTTAACTTTGTTATACTTCTGCTTTTGTCTCATTCTCTCAGCATCTTTGAGGTACAGAATAGTTCAAGAACTGCCAGTTGTATACTGGGTGGTAAAGTAAAGGCAGTGTAAATGTAGTAGCAAAAAGCCAAATTTTCAATTAAGATGTCAATAAAGTTAATACAGACTACTTGAAGTATACACAGTTTTCTGAGAAGTTTGGAGGAATATGGATGCTATTCAAAAGAAATGGGTGCTTTTTATTGCTTGACAGTAATGTTCAGATTTATTTCATGGGCACCTAAACAGAAGGAAAAATTTTACTCTTTCATGGAATGATTGAGTTTATTGTGGTGAACGTGCAGGGAAATGTATTGTAAGATGAACATTTCCAAACTCCTTACTTAGAAATGAAATGCAGATGTTTTCAAATAATCAAAGACTTGGACACGCTTTATTCTAGTCGACAAATACTCAAGACACTTTCCAAAAATTTTACTTTGGAATTCAGAATTAGATGCCATAAATGGGTAAGCTGTATACTTTACACATATCATGTTCTGTGGGATATACAGCTTGGCAACTGAAACAGGCACTATTGAAATAAATTGCTACTTTTAAATATAAACATTACATAGAATTCATATGAGGAGGGAAATAAGCTGAAGTCTTACTTTCTTTTGAATAGTGCATAATGTAATCTAATTTGATTAACAAAATGCTTTACATAATTAAATTATGAGCAATCATGGCACTCTGTGAGGATTTTAATAGGTTGAAACTTAAGGTCATTGTCACTGCCCTCATCCTAAATCTAAAAAAGGCAGGTTTTAAAATTAGGAGTCATGTGAACTTAAACATTGCTGATGTCTTCACTTTTAAGTAATACTGTAATAAAGTTAGATCCTGGCAGCTGGCATTCTTGTGGATTGACATGGCTAATTGGCTTTGGCATCTTAGCCTGAGGAAACCTCATCCATCACTTCAGAGCAGGACTTTTGGCAAGAGTCAGAGAAAACATTTAATACTTTGTCTCTTGCTTTCTGTGCAAAGCTGCTTTGCATTTTGAACTTTCCTGTGCGTCTCATTAGAAACTCGATTTAATACTTATCATTATGCTCCTTTAACATGATATTTTATAATGAACAGTTATCCATTTGATTTGCTAGAATTAGCAAAAGTGTCAATATTACAAATCAGTTTTGAGGGTTACCTCTCAGCCACAGCTGATAGTTTATGCAGAATTTCCTATAAGAAATATACTAGCTAAAGAAAGGTAGTTGACTTTTATAATTAAGTCCTTGCTAGTCAGTAGTGGAAATGAAAGTAATGCTTAGCTTCAGATTCTGAAGAGCTCCAGACACCCATCTCTAGTGCATGGTAGCATTTCTGATTATGAGAATTGCTGTGGGCAGTGATTTGATAGATGAGAAAAATGGGTCAAGAGAGAATTTCAGAATTCCCAGCAGGGCAAGTCCAAATAGTGTTGCAAGATGGTTGAGGATTTTCCTGATGAGAGGAAAGGGTTTTCAGAGGTCTTCTGGTAAAAGCTGGTGAGAGCAAGAATCTTCTGTTTTCTATTTCACGACAATCGTGGCAGTCTTCGCTTCTCTCAAATCTTCACATTGTCAAGTAGTCCTCTTTTCTTCCTCAGGCCTTTGAAAACCACAGGCATTATCCTCCTTTTTCCAGCTTCAGTCTGTTACCTGGCAGTTTCTGCTGCCTCTTGTGCTTCTAAGTTTGTGATGTTTGGGAAGAAGGGCAAATGGCCCTGCTCTGGGGGAATGGGGTGAAGATGCAGTCTGAGAACTGAACAAGTTGGGACCCTAAGCAAAACGAATGCTTTCTCATTCTGTATGTGGTAAGGTGTAGATATGGAAACTTCTTTGGAAGGGAGTTTTTCTTTCGTTTCCAGCAGTATTTCCCATTTGCATCTCTATCTGCTTCCAAACAATGTTCAAGGTGCAGGTGCTGCTGCAGGAGAACATGTTCTGAGTGTTCAGTGAAGCAGATGAAATGTTGCTGCAGGCTTTGGTGCCCCTGCACTGCCCCAAACCCTGGAGTCCTCTGCTAAAGCTTGAAAAGCAGAGTCCATTGGAATTTTTGTGTAGTCAGAGATACAGAGGACAGATCTACTAACTAACTTGTATTGGATGAACCTGTAAATGTCCACTTTGTCTCTCTACTACCTTCTAACAAAAATTGTAATTTATAGAATTGTGGAATCTTTATTTTTTGACGATTTGGCAGTCCTACTTAAAATTGTCCAGTTACTGTGTTGGTGGTAGTTGTTGACAAGCTGCTTCTTTATGGCTTCTTGGATGGTTCAGGTATTATGAAAACTAGTCTGGGAGTACAGATTTCATTTTGTAGAAGAAGAAATATGCAGAATGAAGGTGTTTCTAAGAGAACAAAAGTTTGCAAAGTTTAAGTTTATTCTGCAGGTTCGTGATTAGATTTTTTTTTTTTAACACAGTGTTAATCTTGCCATAGAACTGTCCAGTGGCATTCTTTCTAATTAACTGTATATTACATGTAATTATTATTTTCTGTGCTCCATATGTTTCAGTTGAAATTAAATCCTTCATGTTTTAATTGCCTATATCCACTCATAGTATATTAGTGCCAGTTCTAGTCTGATACTGTTTCTGATGTCGTTTATAGGATAATGATAATTAAACAAAGCAGCAATTTCAGCCCAGAAATCATTCTGCTCCTTTTGAAACTCTAAGTTATCAAAATAAAAGTCAGTTGTGTATTTGCATTCCTTAAATAGATTTCTGCAGAAAGTTTTGAAGCAAAACCAGTTTGTTCTAAAAATTATAACCAGCTTTTTTTTTTTTTTGGTACAAAATTGAGTTGTTTTTGAAAATATTGCAGTTAGTTTCTCTGTTCTAACTATTTCTGTTATGCAAAACAAAAACTATACACGTAGTCTGAAATAATGTTCTCTTTTTCACTTCTACATGTTGAAGTATTTTCTGTGTTAAAAAATATTTCTCATGATTTGTATAAAATGGTTTTAAAAGTCTTTTTGTGGAAGAGTAAATATTTTTGCTTATGTTTATAGTCAGATAGAATGGATGTACTGGTGTATGGCAAATGTTAACATGTGGCTGCTGGAGTTCTTTACATGATGCTTTACAGGATACGTAGATTTTTAAACAGTGCTAAGACTAAGTTTTTTAATTGTTTAAACAGTCACTGGTTTGGCATTCAGGGGGAGGTGGTTCATTTGAAATCTTGTCTCTGTGATATGCTCCTTATGCCTCTAATAAGGTTAGCAAAGCGGAGGAGGACAACTTCTAGCACAGCTTGTAAATGTCAGTCTGGATGGAAGACAGGTCAGCTTGAAAACCACATTGATGTCGGAAAATGAATGGAAGATATCCTTCCTTGAAGCTGAGTTCTAACAAGGAGACATTGGTAAAGAAAATGTAGAATTTCTTGGTAAAGCAGAAGGAATTGATACTTTAGAATTACGTCTACATCTACATCTGAGGAAAGTTAAAGAAACAATAAGAATTATTTTATCTACATCTAAATCTGAGTGGTTTTCCTAAGGCAGGTTTTTGTCTTGGTTTGGGTCCTGTTCATGTGTGAAACTTGTGAGCTAGTGTCCTGTCCTGTCCTGTCTTTCAGAGTGGTTCTGTCTTTGGAAGACAAACTGACTTTCATAGTATTTTTAAAGGAAAATCCAGCGATGAATGTGACATTAGAATCTTTTCTGAACCTGCTTCTCTCTCTTTTCTACCCTTTTCACACAATAGATCAGTAAATCAGACCATTAGTGACTATGGAAATTTCAATAGTGCATCAGTTACCATATCTTACTACAATATTCTGCTGAATGGGGTTATTTCTGAAGAACTGCTTCATTTGAGATTGATCTCATGTGGTCACTTCCATGTGAACTAATAATGTTTTTGTATTGTGAGTAGTGTGATTCTTTAAGGATTTTCTTTTTGGTTCAGTAACTGTTCTCTCTCTACTCAGGTGCAATGGGGTGCCTCAATAGCTGCTGCTCTCTTCAAATCTTGGGGGCTGCAGGAGATTTTTGCAGACTCAATTGAAATAAGTCTGGAAACAGAAATTCCTTGTTCAATATTTTTAGGGAGAAGAATGATGTGAAGTGGGAATTAGAAAGAGGGGCTGAATGGCATATATTTAAGAACATGTGTTTCTCAACTTAATAGCTGGTTTATGTTGACAGAACATTTAACAAACTGGCACATATTCCAGTGTTTCACATGTTTCTGAATTTTGTAAAGAATACCTACCATAGTTTGGGTTAAAAAGTATAGGCATTGATTCAGTAAGATGTATGAGATTTAAAATTCATAGAAGGTCAATAACATTATTAAAAGTGTCCTGAATTTCCTTAACACTCCTCCAAAATCAAACTTAAAAATTGCCACCTTTGAATATTTTAAAGTGTTAATGATTATGCTATTTTTTCAATTGGAAATTTCCTTAACTTGAAAAGTTGTTTTTGTTTATATAAAATCATCTGTGTTGGTAACTTTGAATAGCTGTTGGCTTACTCAAATGAACAATTTCTGAGACAGTTCTATTTGGAACATTTAACTTAAATAATTTGATGTGCTATGCTGAATAAAAGGTCTTTAAATAACAGCCACGTTACAAAAATTTTCAAAGAGTGGATCATCCAGTTGGATTGGAAATGCACTTTTTGTATGTGTAAGCTCATGCCCCACTAGCTGCTTATAAATACTTTATAAAAAATTGTATTTGTTTTGAATATTTAAAAATTTTAAATTCTTCAGATGCTTGTATTGGAATTTTTCTGTCTAAAAAGTACAAAAACCTTCCCTGCTTCCTGACATAAACACATGGATGTGTGCATTCATGCATGTACTGTCTTTGTCTCTATTTTTCTCTTTCTTTCTGTTTTTATTAACCAGGAAGAGCTTTATGAATTACAGTCATTGTCCCATATAAAAATATAAAGTTGTTTGTGATCACGACAGTTCTTTTGACACACTGCAATTCTCTGCTGTGCAAGAAGTGACTTTTTGAATAACCCTTTTGCTTTACATTTAAACCCTGATGTTCACCATCTCTTACTTATTCCTGGCCTAATTAAGACTGCTGCGAGCTGAACCACGTTCCTGAGCCCGTTAAGCTGTGCAAACTGGCTCCTGGAGTCCTGAGCCAGGGCTCTGGTGCACACTATCAACCATTTTGTGTCCAAATGGATACACTGAACTTGAATATGTTCTTTGCTAGTGCTTGCAAATCACAGTAAGTCAGTGGCTTTAGGCAAAGCAAGATGTAATGGGAATTCACTGATATAAATAACCTTGGCTGGAGAACTTTGCTGTGGTCATAAATAATGAAGCTCTTGGACACCTCCCCCTTCTACCTGAAAGAAAATCTATATAGGTTTTCTACTGGATTTCCTGACTCCTTGCTTGTATGACGTTTATGAATCTGAATGAACCAGAAGTTGAAGATATTTCTGCTTTGACAAATTTTAGAATAAGGCCTCTCACTGCTTTGTTAAGTAAGCTTTGGACGCAAACTAATGGACACAAATATGTAATTTTTCTCTCAGAATTCCAGCATCTCTGCAATGTAGCCTGTATATTGTGCATATAGAGACTCAAAGAATGTGTGCCAAGCTGGAAGGATTATATTTGGACCTTTACTGAATGGAGTTACTGCAATAACTCCATTTGAGCAGTAGCTCAAAGCAAAGTCAAATTTATTTGTGTTAAACAATATTCACTCATGTGAGGGGCCGGGTGGGAGGAAGCTTCAGTCACAGGTCGGGGGTATGAAAAACCTTAAACCTGTGCATTGAATTGAAAATACAAAGCTGGTGTAAGCAGCAGTAGAAGACTCCAGCTACAGGAATTTTACCACTAGGTTAAGAGGAAGGGCCAGCATAAGTCTGTTGGTAAGCATCATGACCTTCAGCAAAAGTAGATGATTGATTACTTGAGACTTACTGAAAACATAAGGTCAAACAAACTGTTAGGCACTAAAATGAAGAAGATGAATAAGTTGGTGTTTTGCAATATCCTAAGAAACAAAACCTGCAATTTATGTTCATGTTTGTATTTTTAACATATTTTTCCAGTTCATGGGTCATCTTGTGTGCAAAATCATCAACAGATTCACAGAATACTCTTGAGTTGGAGGGGACCCACAAGGATTAGAGAGTCCAGCCCTTCAGTGAATGGCCCATACAGCCATTGAACCCACAGCCTTGATGTTATTAAATTAGCACTGTGTTCTGACCAGCTGAGCTCATTTTACATCTGGGTCTCGCACTATGGGCATTTCCAAATTAAGCCATAAGACCATGTATCTTTTTTTTGGCTGTAGTACAGATGTGGTTCTTTTCATTTTTTTCAATTCTTCTGCACAGGGTTCAGTGCACTGTACTGAAGTATTTGCAGATATTTGCAAATGTAATAATTCTCTGCTGGTCTGTCGTCACTTTTGTCTTGTACTCAGTTGCTTACTGGTTATATTATAGTGGTGTTCAAATTATTGCTTTGAATTTGGACTTGTAATTTCAAATGCAGAGAATTAATTAATCTGTTACTTCACTCATACTTACATGTTGCTCAAATAAGAAAAATCAGATAAACAGAACGTCTCCCTGATTAGAGGTCTTTTTTTTGTTGATGAAAAGAAGTTTGCAGAGTACATTTGCATTGCCTGTAAAAGCCATTAAACTTTTATGTGTAACCAGGAGTTTACAGGTCACTTGAACAGGTGATTTGAAGAAAAAATACTTGGCAGGTTTAGTAATAGTGTTAATACTGAATTTTGAGGGCACAAAAAAATGTGATCCAGAGCTCCTGGAATATTTTTAAATAACCACCCAATATGTATTAGATTAATAAAACAATGAGAGGAAGTTCATCTCACTACATCACATTAACTTTGACAGTTTCTGTGCCATTTTCTTTTCTCATGAAGCATTTTTAGCCTGGTTATAGGAATTAGATTGTTGAATATTTAGGTAATGACATATGATGATCTTTGAGATCAATGTTCAAGTCTTAAGTAGCAAATTCATTGCTTGCAACCAAATGCAACCTTGTGTAAAGGTTGAGATTGCGGATACTGTCTGGATGTGGTGGGGCTACAAGGAGTGAAGGTGAGCTGTTGTTCTGTGCAAGTTGTCACTGAGCAAAGCTGGTAGTTGACTCCTTTTGTTGCTGCATTGGCAAGCAGTGGCATAAGTGACAGAAAAGCAAAACAAAGCAGAAACAGAATCCTATGAACTTGCCAGTGTATTAGAACTTGCCAGTGTATTATGTAATGGTTAAGGAAGAAAATGGAAGATGAGACTAAGAGAAAAGCACACAAAGTGTGCACTTACCTCAAAAATGTGGGGCTTTTATTTACCAAAATAGCATTTAGTAATTTTTAGTATGGATAGATTTTCCTTTTACATAGCAATCTAAAAAGTTTACAGACTTGTAAGGGGTGTCATCAGAAGAAAAATGGAAAAATAGATTGGTCAGAAAAAGGGGTAATTTACTCCCTTGGTAAGAGAATACCAAGATTTTTTGGTTAAAGAACTGATAAAATATTCCTGTTCTGCAGGCAGAAAACAAATACAGAGAAATTGTATGTATCTGTATGATGAACCTAGAAGCACAGAATCTTGCATTTTTAAAATTTCTTCATACTGATAATTTTCATGCGTCGATGTTCACTAGCTCCATTTTTAGTTATATAGATTCAGCCACAGAAATTCAGATTGGCACTGCAAAAGTGAGGATTGTGCAAATATGGCCAAACACTAGGTAATGGGAAAGAGCACCTATTGTCATTGTCATAAACGCTCTGGGGAAGAGGAAACTGAGAAGACAAGTTTTTGGTATTTATAGGTTGTCCAAGATTGTGAAAATGAGAGCTGATTCTAAAGCTTGAAGAAGCCTCATGACACTGTTCCACTGATGAAGTGACAGTAATGCAGTGCGTGTGGGGAGAAAGCTCCTCCTTTATATATACAGTGTTGGAATATGATTTTTCACTCAGACAGGAAGTTGAAAATATGAGGAAAATGTCAGTTCCACATTTTGTAGCTATTAAACACCCCCATTTCCCCTGCTCCCTTCAATTTAATATTAAGGATGATTGGGAAAGGAGTAGAGGATAAAACTGAAAAATGATTATTATGCCACTATGTAAATCATGGGTGTGCTGACAGGTTTACTGCTGTCTGCAGTTCTGGTCCTCTTTAAAGTGTAATAGAAGTAGAGAAAGTACCTCCTGGAAAAATAAAGATGCAAAGGTGTTGAAGAACATGTGTAAGCGGAGGAGCTAAATTCAGTAAACTTAGCCTGGGGGAGAATGAGTAGGAGACAAGAAGTATAAAATCATGTTTGTATGAAAGGGGGGAATGGTGATGAATTATTTACTTGTAATACAGGAATGAAGGGATGCCAAAGAAAACTGTTAGCAGTTCAAAACAAACTGATGCACACAGATGCAAAACTACAGTGGACAATTAGGATGCCAGAGGCTTTCTTGTGGGCTGTAAGAGAAATTGTGGGAAAAAGAATTAATTAAGGCAATCACGTGCAGAGATCCTATATGTTGCTCTGACAGCTGTGCCCTGGAATTTCCATCACTGTATAGCAGGGAAGATATTTTTCAGGCACTTGTTGCTGCTGGTTTTTCGAAACCAGGAATTGAGCTAGCTGTGTTGTGGAGCTCTTCTTTGTGGACCTGTGCTCTGGGGTCTAATGCAGTTGTTTCTCCTTTGGCCTGTGGAGTGGGAATTCAGAGGCTTTATGCACCTACATCTGGAGAGGCAGGTCTTGCACCTCGGGCCAGTTCGGTTCCAACAGCAGGAAGGCATTTTGCCATCTGTGTAAGCTGAGGAATGATTCCCACAGTTAGTGGGGTGACCTACTGGACCTCCAGGAATCAATTGCAGAGCTTGCTGAAGCACATCCATCCCCTTCCCACTGCCACTTGGGGTGTAGGCTCTTACCTGTGTATTTATTTTCCATTCTCCTGGCTGTCCATGGAATAATTAATTGAGCATACATAACCAGGATTTTTTCTCTAGGCTTAATTCTTAACTCTTCTTACCTTATGTAAAAAAACCCAGGCAAAGCAGGCACCGAAGATAAAGCAGGGAAGCCACATGACATTTGGTACTTCAGAGTGTATGTGGTGGAATCTCTGGACAAAGCGTGCGTGTTTGTTGTAGCTTACCTTACCAAATCTTCTGTTAGTGTGTACAGATGGGGAGAGTGCTCTCTTCAGCTGAGCTTGTCCCTGACAAGTGCATGGATGGGGGAGCTTTTAGCTGCGTGCTTAGTAAGACTTCTGTAATACTGATTCCATAGTTTTCCTTTACCTTGTCAATAAAGCAGATCTCTTCCCTCCTTGCTACTTTAGAAGCACTTGGACTCTTTAATTGTCATAGAAAATATAGACAGGAGTGATATTTTTCAAAAGGAAGTATAAAGAAATACTGGGCGGTTTTAGAGAACTGTGTATAGAAGTTCTGTGTGTAGCTCTGTTTATTCTCTGTTATCTAGGAGAAACAAACCTTCTGGTTAGGTATTTCTTTTTTCAAGCTGGAAGGATGGAACGGACATTGACTTTGTGATGGGAGAAGGAAGAGATAGCTTCTTTTACAGTCTTCTTTTGAGTCTTGGTAATTTCCTCAGGTTACTTTTTAGTGGGAAGATAAATATGCTGTATATGGAATCTTTGATGTAAATACCTGAAAGTGTGGAACATTATTTAATCATAATAATGTGTATTTCCTAAACAATTTTAACAGGAAATGGAATCATTTGGCAGTTAGGGCTGCTATGTCTTTCAAACGGTTAAATACTAATTTTAGCTAGAGTAAAGTAGATTAGATTAACGTTTCCCTTAAGTAATAGATATGTCTTTCTGTGACATATCTGATTCTTTGGTAATAGTATTAAAAATTTCCTGAGTTTGATTGAGAATGGTCAAAATGTTAGGCTTTATAAACTTCTTTGTGTAAGAACTTAAGAATAAGAGAGTTCTTTTGATTTTGATGGGTTTGAGCATCTTTTCCATATGGATTCAATTCACATTTTTATCGGAATGTGGAAGTCATTACTCTGACATCTGAAACTGAGGTAGCAATAAAAAAAATTATCACAAACAAGACAGCAGACACAAATGATTTTGTGTTTATTACTGGGTGGCCCTTTTGAAACTTTCCCAGAGTTAATTGGTTCCAGATATTTGAGAATTAAAATTGTGACAAATTTATTTCTGGTCATATTTAACTCGAGTCTTCTCAGTAAGGAGGCTTGAACAAACAGAAGAGTTGTCAACCCACTCATGTCTGTCTCCAGTTTTTGTTGTAGTAGCTTTAATCCCAGTGATTTGGTTTAATAAAGACCACTGAGAAAACAAACACTGGTGGTGACTGCACTGCTCTTGTAAATTATTTATCGTATCTCTAAGGTTTTACTGTGGCGTAAGTGCTGCTGTGTTAGCTTAAATTGTTCACAAATATGTCATGTTGGATTAAATGCTTGTGTAGAGTTTATGTGTGCCTGGGAGCAATGCTTCCTGCTGTCTGGGGTGGTGTGTGTGTGCAGCTGGGGGCTCACAGACCTGCCTCTGCTCTCATGGGGAGTGAGTGACCAGAGCAGGCTAAACCACAAAACCTGGGGTTTCATGCTCTGGTTCCAGTACAGCAGATGCTGCCTTACACAGGGCAGTCTGACTGAGTGTTTGTGCCTGTAGACATTCTGTGAGGCCTTGGGTGTGGGGCAGTGGAGGGATTGCTTTGCTGCTCACCTCAAGTTACGTGTGTGTGTGTGTGTGTGTGTGTGTGTGTGTGTGTGTGTGTGTGTGTGTGTGTGTTGGGAGCCCAGGGGCTTTGCCTGAGCAAGGCAAGAGCCCCGGGCAGGGTGTGCAGCAACTCAGGTTGTTCTGCTTATGATTTGGTATGATGTATTTTCTGTACAAAAATACAGCACATTTTCAAATATTTGAAAATAGGAGACAAGTGTGGCTATGTAGCATCTTAAGTGCATATTACACACATTGTCATATATATGTCATGTGTCTTCCTGTACTGTAGTGTACTCTACTGCTATAGTTATTCAGAATATTTGTTAAATATTCATATGCAGATATTGTATAACAGTAGCTTTATTTTTTCCATTTTAAAACTAAATTGGACACGAAAAGCATTACAAAACCAAAATTACCTTACTATTTACTGTTCATATCTTATCAATATATGCCTCAAACCTTTTTATATTCCTATAGGAAACAAGCCTTTTTTCAAATTTCTTAAACTTGATATTACAGGACTCAAGTTCTAATCTTGAACGACTTTTCACATTTTGAGTTTGAATTTGGTAAAGCTGTTTCTGACAAGTAATGAAAGTCTTGCAGTAGTAAAGTCAAAAGTGGAAATTGCTAAGAGTTAATTAAGTTTCTCTTAATGAAAGGATCTAATTTGTAGCTCAGTATGCCAAGTTCTTGGAAGACAGTCTTTTTCTTCTCAGAGATTGTCAGTTATCAGCTGTGACACACTGATAATACGATACACATTCAAACCCACACATTTTATATGTATATTTATATGTATATTTGTATATATATTTATGTATATGTATATTCACACCTGGTGAAAGGGAAGAGAAAGCCTTTGTCCTTTTGTATGTTTTCCTGAATTAGTAAGTAAGTAAAAATGTTAAAAGGAAATGTTTGATTTGTGTAGGCATGGGTTTAATTAATACAAGTCTGTGTTCTGTAAGTGTTGTGTTAGTAAAATTTATGAAAGAGCACTAAACTGCATTAGGGTAATTTATGGCCCAAATAAATGTCAGTTGCTAAGGTAAACTAGTACAGAAACAGTGTAACTAGGATAAAAAAAGTGAAGAACTGGAGTAAATTGCAAACATTGTAAGAACAGTGATACAATTCTTTCTTTATATTCACCCAAGCAAGTATAAGTTCGTTTACAATATATTTATTAACAGTCACAGGCTAATAAAACAACACTTACAGAGCAGTTTTGGACACTTTCCAGCTCTCTGTATTGTGCAGTGACAAGTTAGGCCAGTGCTTTTTTTTTCTTTATTAAGAAAAAAAAGAAGGAATCTGTATTCCTGGTTCCTTTATAAGGTTGTTAAATGTGCCATTTGGCATTTCAGAGCACTGCTTTGCATTGTGCTCAATTAGTGCGGATGAAGCAATCGCAGCAACAGTTTCAGAAATGTGCCTAATTACTATAAACCACTGAGGGATCCATTCATTCTGTGTTTCTGGCTCTGTGGGTGCCAGCCACAGAGACTCCAGCAATTTCTGAAGCCTAATCCCGAGTCACTTCTCCATGTTTCTGTACCACTTGCATTTTGGAACCTGTAATGGGGTCTGGCTGTTTGTGGCTATGAGTTGCTCTGCAAATGTATCTGTAGTATATTCTGGAAATGAGACCTTGGTACATAGGAAAGGATTGAGAAAGACCTTTCACCCCTTTCTACACACACACACACACACACACACTTCCCTCCTGAAAAAGGAGATGGTGCTATTTTATGTTTTATTTTAAATTATTCTGAGTCCTGCCACAGAGAGTCTTTATTAGTTATGAAGGCTATGGAATAGGATTTACTTGTAGCCTGTACTAGTCATTATCATTTACTGGCTAGTTTGATGACAGCCCTCTTCCAGCTTAATGACAAACCTTTCACATTTGCCTTTTTTGGACACTTCTAGTTGGTAACTTATTTTTGAGAAGCTACTGGGCATTTAAATCCAGACTTAAGGAAGATGAGTGTTGGCTAATTGCTTTGATTAGACATGTATTTGAAACAACAAATCCACACCTCACTGCATTAATTGAAGCTGTTTTATTTGTAGGTTTTTGTAAAAAGGTAATTCATCCTTCTCTCTTTGTACTGAATGAAGGAGTTGGCTGCTACCAGAAAGTATTCCTGTATAGATACTTGTGTGAGCATAAAGCCTGGAACACCTGGAGGAGCACCTTACTGTTCACAGTTTATGCTAGCAGTTTTCCTGGTGTTTAGATTATGCAAGTCCTTTAAGTACCAATGAAGCCCATCCATTTTTGCACCAGGTTTTTTTCCTCTGTACATTCTGTCAGTGAAGCAGTGAGACTTTAAACATCTCATAAATGAGAAGGAAAAACTGTAGTGAAGACCTGACCAGATATATGGTACTTTAACCTATCATGGTACTAGCTACTCTTAAATGTTTGCAAAACAGAGGCATCCTTTTTTCAACCATGTTTTGAAAGCTTTTTGAAGAGGGAGCCCAGCTGAAAGCTTCTGATTTATATTCTTGTTTGATGTTTTTGCACTTATCAGGATTAATTTGCTCATTTGATAGGGAGCATAGTGTGTTTTAGGCTCACTTGATTGTCTTCTGTGGTTTCTAAATTGTTTTCAGTGTTGCTGTATTCCTTAGACAATTCCTTGTTCTGTAATTGTATACTTGTAATTTATGTTGTAATTTTTCCTTAAGAAATATGAGCTATTATTTGGCTGTGCTAATGTACAGGGTGGTTAAATTAACTTATCTGTGCAATCCAGTGCAGAGTGCAGTTTATGGAACAGACCCACTACATGTATTTGGTACCATTAAACCTTGCCAGGAATAACTGTACATTTTATTCCCTGTCAAAGATCCTCTTTCAGATCCTCTTTCTTGTTATTTTGTACTAGGTTAAAGTTTGCTGTAAATCTTAAACACTCTATAGTTTGATTTTCTTTCTTTTCTTTTCTTTTCTTTTTTTTTTTTTTTTTTTTTTTTTTTTTTTTTTTTTTAATTTTTTTTTTTTTTTTTTAGTTTATTGCATGTTTTAAATAAAGAGAATAGGTAAAAATAGAGTGAATAAACTGGTCTGGTGAAGAGATTCTGATTGTCTGTCCCTGAGGCTGGAAGCAAGCGAGACTTTGAGCTATATTTGAATTGAACTTTAAGCCATGTCCTCATTGCTTTCCCAGCCTTGTAATACAGCTCTACATCACTTGGACTAGCTTATGGCCATGCTGCATTTTCTGATTTGGTAAACCTAGCAGTAGTACTGGTAGTGCCTCCTGTGATCTGAATCAGCTGCCTTTAACTGTGCAGTCACTGTCTTTTCCTTGGGAACATTGCTCACTCCCAATATAAGATTATAGATGTCTGGCAGATTAGCAGCTGCTCAGTTTCATAACTATAACTATTGGTGTGTTCAAAACTTCCATAAAATATGGGTTATCAGTTCCTCCATTGGCCTTTCTCTGATGCTCCTCACCTGCAGTTTGTAAATACTTCACAGTCTCTTAAAATTTATTCTCATGAGTCAACTCTTAAGTGGCCAATATGGTAACAATTTTTTGCATGAGAAGTAGAGTCATAAAATGATTTGTTTGGATTATGTTCAAAAAGCATTCAATAACTTGATTCAGTACTAGAAAGCTGAGGCATTTGTCCATGACTATTTCCAAATTTCTTCAGTTACATTTTTTACCACATTGAAATTGTAATTGTTTTGTATGTTCTCAAGGCAATGTATGGAAATAACTAAGCCAATATTCTTTATGACTTTTGAGAAGTAAGTGAAAAGTATTATTCCTCTTCTGGATAAGGAATTGCCATGGTAGTACCATCAAGAGCAGATTTTTAGGATCTCTTGATTGAGAGTCTCCAACCCTTGGGAAAAAAAAAAAAAAGCCACACTACCTATTTACAGAGGAATCCTCCGTGTTTCAATTGTCTGCCTGATGTCAGATAAGAAAAACAAAAGCTAGAATCCGGCCATCCTTTGTGCATGCTATTTGTTTTACCAATAATCTCATTGTGTTTCCTTGTGATTTGCCTCCCAAGTTTTAGAGAAAGAGGAGAGGGATTTTACAGACCTGGCATTGATTGCCATGTAGCTTCATTTCCTTCTTTTACCACTGTCTCTAGCAACCATCTGAATTTTGATGAAAGTCTTATATCCCCTGAGACAACCCACAGATGAAAGTAGGAATTAAGTCCCATATTTCTTGAGTTAGAGTAGGCTACACTCTTTTCCCTATACAAATCCCTTATTGTTAGGATGACAAAGTTAGTTGGCAGCAGTTTCCAAATCATTGTGCACCAGGCAAGAATATTTCATAGTTTTGAAGTCAATTCATTACAGTAATTTTGGTGACTGTGATGGTGTCGAGCAGTTCTGACTGAAAGCCTCTCTGGACCAAATGTGTTTCAGGCTATGGAGGTTGTAGCCAACTTAATTTCAGGTGGCTTGAGTCTGTGTCTGGCTCATGCCTTGATTTTTAAGGGTGTTTTACTGGTTCAGCTTGCTCTAGAAGGGCTTCCTTCTGCTTTGACATTTGCTGTTTGTGCTCTAGTCATGCAGCTGGGCTGGATGCAGTAATTCATCCATTGCAGGGTCAGACTTTCCCTTCATGGAAAGCATTTAAGAGCAAGAAAGAGGAGTATCCATCTGGCATGATAGAGAAGCAGAAGTGAAGTGTTTTAGACTTATGCTATACACGGGTAAATCCTACAGATTTGTACGTTTAGAATTCTTTAGGTATAAAATTAGAAGTGGTGAGTTCTCATACCTTTTGTTTGAACAGATTTGACAGATTTTACTACTTTTTGCTGTTGTACATGTGCACAATGCAGCAAGGCTTGTGGAGTACAGCTGTACCATGGCTTCTGTCAACAGCATTAATGTTGGAAGGAGACATGGCTCTTCTGATAGTGTATGTGGAAGAGAAGTGTGGCTTCCTCCTGAGATTGGTCTTGTGATAAAGGTTTCCTGCTTTTCTTAAAAAGAGAAAACAGCATGCATGTATGCTTTGCTATGGGCTTTCCACTGCTTGGCAGAGAGGGGCGATTCTTAGGTGCTGGAGGGACTGTTGTTATGTCAGTTTTGGGGAAAAATGCTTGGGAAGAAGAATTCTTGCTCATTCAGTTTGTTTGAAATGGCTTTACTTGCAAACTCTGAGTGTTGTGCAACCCATAAGTGAGAGTTTCTATTAGTTACTCATGACCAAAATAAGAACAGCTTTCTTGAGAACAGGAAGCATTTGACCAGTGCTTCCTCCAGTTCTCAAAATACTATTCCAAGCAATGAAATTTTTAGCTCTCCTAGCAAGAAAAAAAAGTTGATTAAAAAATGATTCAGAATACTACATTATGTTGATAGTTATTTCCTATATAGCATATGGCTTTCTGAATTTTCTTGTTGATTATTTTGTATTAAGTGGTTTCAATCACAATCAGCATCTTATTTAGTTAATTGTTTTTATAGATAAGAGCATGTGATAAAAAAAATCACAATTTTTTGTTAGGTCATCACCAGAACAGATATACTCTTCCTTAAATGCAATTTAGCTGTTGTCTACCATTAGTAAAACTTTTCTAGGCAGAGTAGGGACACATTGTTATAAGCTGCCCCAAAAATGAAGTAGTGTTAACCTGTGTGTTCAATTTCTAATTCTTTAGAACTAAAAAGATTGTGTGACATATACATGTTTAAACAATGAGTTTGGTAAGTGAGTTGTGTCTCATTCAAAGTCAATGTAATCTGTGGTATGTTTACACTGTGGTCATGATAAATCACTGGTTTGAAAAAGTTTTTTGGATTAGATAAATATTAATTTAGTGCATAACACTCTGAGTTAATCACAACACGTGGAAACAAACCAATTGAGACAAAGAAATTTTTGTTCCATTTGCAGATACAAAGAGCTAGTACTTAAAATTGCTACCAGTGGAAAATGTAAAAGGTGAGGTAATCCCCTTAAGAAAAAGGGCCCTGGTTGTGAAACATATTAAATGTAAATCTTGTAAAACTTGTAGGGGATGTACTGAAGTACTGAATTGAACCTGCTCAGCGTTCATGCTAACGAGAAATTCTGGTCAATGAAGGCAGATAAGGAATTGTAAATGACTGTTTAAATTAGTCTGGAATTGCAGAACATGTGCTTGGAAAATATGAAAGAAAGCTGTCTAAATATGCAGCTCTCATTAATTTACTGGTCATAGTGAATGTCTGTTACAAGATCCAAGGCTGCTGGAATAGCTTGCTGGTGTTTAAATCTCTGCCATTTTTCAGGGGTTAGAGTGGAGAAGAGAGATCAAGGATCTTTTGATTTTGCCCTCTGTTGTCCCAATAACTCACCAAGGAACTACAGGTGGACCATGAAAGCTCACCTCAGTCTTCTTTAACTTATGTGGCAGAAGAGTTTGGCTTCACTTATTTATAATAGCTTGGGAAATAATTTGACAGGAACATCCTGGTGCCTGTTGCCATGTCACACATCTTGTTTTCTTGACTGTTGTCTTTCTTTCACCAGTGCTCTTAAGATGAGGAGGGTGAGGTGCTTATTAAGTCACAGCAAAGAGTCAAAATGAATGTACAAGCAAAGATGTAGTAAGAAGTGTAGGATGATCAACAAGGCCAAGTGTAAGATGCTGCACCTGGGTTGGGGCAATCCCAAGAGCAAGTACAGATTGAGCAGAGGATGGATTGAGAGCAGCCCTGTAGAGGAGAACTTGGAGCTGTTGGTGAATAAGAAGCTCAGTATGATCTGGGAGTGTGAACTTACAGCCCGGAAGACTGGCCTCATCCTGGGCTGTAGCAAAGCAGTGTGGGCAGCAGAGTGAGGGGATTCTGTCCCTCCACTTGGCTCTCATGAGACCCTACCTGGAGTGCTGTGTCCAGCTGAGGGGCCCCCAACAGAAAAAGGACATGGACCTGTTGGAGCATGTCCACAAAGATGATGAGAGGGCTGGAGCACCTCTCTATGAAGACAGTCTGGGAGAGTTGTGGTTGTTTAGCCTAGAGAAGATTCCAGGGAGACCTCACTGCAGCCTTTCAGTACTTGAAGTGGACTTAAGAGAAAGATGGGGACAAACATTTTACAAATGTCTGTGGTGACAGGACTAGGATCAATGGTTTTAAACTGAAAGATGGCAAGTTTAGATTATATGCATTGAAAGAAATTCTCTGCTGTGAGGGTAATGAGGCACTGGAACAGTTTGTCCTGAGATGTGAATGTCCCATCCCGTGGAAATCTTTAAGGCCAAGTTGAATGGGGCTTTGAGCAACCTGGTCCAGTCAATGGAGTCCCTGCCCATGGCAGGGGAGTTGGACTAGATGGTGTTTAGAGGTCCTGTCTGACCCAAACCATTCAGTGATTCTGTGTAGTATTGGAGTTCACTACAGTCTGGACTCAGGGCAGTATTACCCTTTTATCCTAAAAGCTTGGTGACTATATCAAGCTTTGTCAGACCTTCTGTTTTTGCATGTTGTTTCTCCAGCAGCCTTTGGCCAGGCAGTATGCAAAGTTCTCCATGGATCAGTTTCAAATGGGATAGAGGGAGATGGAGCATGATGAGTGCTTCTTCTCACCATTTTGGAGCTGAAAATCTGAAGATTGCGCTGCCCTGAAGTCCTGAAGGGATCACTGACTATACAAGCAAATGTGCTTGTATATTCCTGGTGTGGCCAGGCTGGTCTTTTGGCCACTATCTTTTCTACTCTGGCAGCATTACCAATCAAAACCAGGCTTGACAGTTGTCCCGTGCTTTCTGCAGGCTGGCTTGCAGCGTTTGCTGTCCTTCTGCTGTGTGATTGGAAAAAGGAAGGTTTTAGTTGGCTTCAGTGGATCATTTCTCAGATGCAGAAACCTCTGCTCCATGATGAGGGTGGGGCAGGCTTGCTTGGACCTTCTTTCTCTGGCATTTCTGTCAAGGCAGAGGAGATTAAATGGCCTATTTCTCCAGTTTCCCATGCTGGCTGCTGGCCTGGTTTGTGGGTAATTCAGTTCATGAGCATTATACTGCTGGATTTATTTTTTTCCTGGCTTCCTGATACTTAGTTAATTGCAATGTTGAGCCCTTCAATCCTATGTGCAGAGAAAACTAGAAGAAGGTGAAAGTCAGTTACAGGCTGGGACCAGGAATCCCAATGTAAATACCAAGCATTTTTTGGGAGGGGGCTGGGAGAAAGGAAAGGGAGGAAAAACAGGTAGAGGACAAGTCAGGAGAAGAAAAGCAATTATCATGATCTTGGCAAATGTTACAAATACCACAACTGCAGACTACTGGGTTCAGATTAAGATAAATACATAGAAATGCTTTTATTTCATCCTCTTAGCAGCATATGCAGTGTGATTATTTCTGTGCTTGGTTCGCTTGTTGAGCATGTGTTCTGCAATTTTAAATTATAAAGCTCTTTAAGGAGAGGCTGAAGTTCCTGAGCAGGACTGCAGCAGGGAGGAAGATCTAGGATAGTTTAGTTGGTAGAGAGTAGAGGTAGATTTATTCATAAGATAGTTTATTAACCCTGAAACTGCACATTTAGGTCAATGATCAAATGTAATTTGAAAATGGAATAGAAGTTACACTGAACTATGTGTAAATTTCAACCTATATTTACATGACAAACCTGCAAATGCTCTCAGGAATGAGCAAGACAAATTAAAAAAAAGTGACTAACCTGTTAGTTTTGTTAGTTTTAATACTGATTTGTTTATGCTGTATTAGTGATGTGTTTTGTACATCTCCAAGCCTCTAGTTGAGAATCAACACGTTTATTATTTAAGAAAGAATAACATTTCCATATAGTACTTTTCCTTATAATATACCTGGCCAGATGTGTGCTTTGTTTGCACAAATGTTGGATAAGTAACCAGAGGAAAGGGAGATCAAGTATTATGGGATGCAAAGGTGGATGTTTGATGCAACACATTCTGAAAGCTGGATTTGGGAAAAAATTAGAGGTGTTTTGGAAAATGGATGCCATGCTTTCATGAACTCTGTAAAATATGCTTTTATTTAAATATGCTTTATGCCTTTTTTGTTTAGTCTTTTGAGAATTTACAGCTAAATTGCTTTTATTGAAGGTAAAGGTAAGAAATTATTTGATCTATTAATGGGTGACTGGAAAGAGCTTGTGTCTCACAGATGTCAAATATAGGCTGATCTACTCATTGTACACATAAGGTTCCAGTAGTTCAGTAACAAAGGCAGAGACATTCAGAGTCATTCAACGAAGTAAAAGATTTAGGTATACAGAATTCACATCTGTACAGTAGAATTAAATGAACTCTTTATGGTTTTTCAGGGAGTAGGAATTTACATATTTGTCTTTTTAAAAGCATCAGTTCTACTTCAGTATTGTTTTTTAATGTATTTTAAAAATATTTTAAACCTATAGAATAGGTTTAAATAGAATGGCAACACATTCTATTTTAGAATTGTGGTAGTTTCATCAAGAGTTGTAACAATTGTTAAGCTCCTCAGTTAAATCTGTCATCTTGAGTAAGGTTTAAATGCAGACAGTTACTTTACATTTGATTTTTCATGGACAGAATTCAGGAAAAAAAACTCAGAAACTTCTTTTGTGCTTTCCTAGTCAGTATTGCTTCTGAATCTCACCAGATCTTTTTTTCCAGCACTCATTCTTGTTTTCAAAATTGTGTGATGGTTAGCTAATAAGGGCTATAACAATAGTTCATATATAATCAAGTTGAAAGATTGTTATTCATGACTTCAGATAGACTGTCAAAACTCTTTTTTTCATATAATTTACTTTTCATGAAGAAGCACAGATTTTATAGGGCAGAGCTGTCAGTTAGCCATTGTATCCAAGATCAGCATACCTAATAGGAGTGAAAAAATGTCTTTTGTGGTACTCCATCCTTTTTTATTCTTATAAGCAATTTGCACCATTGTAATTCAATTGTTTGTTTGTTTGTTTGTTTTCCTGTTTTGGTTTGGTTTTTATTTAATGCACATATAGAAGTAGGTGCAAAAAATAGATTATTAAAAAGCATACATTTCTAAATTCATTAACTTGTGTGATCAGTCTCTTCACTGCTTGGATTTGAAATTTTTAGCTTTGGTAAAATCGTACCAACTATTCTGATGAAGTACTATGTGAGACCATTTTATTTTTTGTGAATACCTAGAAAATTCAAGACATCTGGAATCTAATGCGGTGTTTATCTTTCTTTTTTTCCTACCATTTCCATCAATAATGCACAATTATCTTCCACTTCTTGTTCATACAAGTGTGTGTGTGGTTTTTTTTTTTTTTTTTTTTTTTTTTTTTTTTTTTTTTTTTTCCACTTGCAAAGACTTTGATCAGAAGCAACTGCTTTGTTGGGGCAGGAACAGTTGGTCATTTTTGTCTGGAGATGACATTAGGGTTTGCATGGCATTGCAGAGTGGTAGCGTACCTGAGGCTGCCTTTTCACCTCATGTATAGTGTAACACGCTAAACATTCTTTATAACGAGCAACAATTTTAGGATTCAGTAACAATCGTCTTGGCAACACATTTATTTTACACTGAGATCACTAAAACCATGTGTTGACAATTTGCTTTCTTATGAACTTCTGACTCCCATGGCTGAATAGAAGACTTGTTCACAGTGAATTGAATGCAGATAAATCTCAAGTTTTTACAGCTTTCTAAAATATCTGGTAATATCGTAATATTTAGTGAAAAGCAGTTAAAAATTAGCTAAATTTGTAGTCAGCAGTTTTTCTGAGAATAGTAGTATTATTTCTTAAATGGACAGTTATGCCTAGTTTGAGTTGTGACAGAGCAATACTCTGTATATTTTTAGCAGATTTAATTAAATGAAATAAACTTTCCATTTCAATATACTTAATATCTTTTAACACATTATTTAAAATTAGATCCTTTGAACTCAAATGTCTTTAATAGACTTAGTCTGTATTGAAACACGTTGTATGCAAATATTTTGCAGCATGAATATTGACTGTTAGTATACTGGTAACTTCGGTAGATTTGAAATTACATACCAAGAATATGTCAGCAAGATGTGTTCAATAAACTGGATTTTTAATCTAATGATTTGATGTCCTGTAGGGATCCTTTTGCTCTCAGCAAGATATTATCATAAATAGAATTTTAGAAAGTAAATAAGGTGTGCAAGAATATTGTTGTTTTTATACTGGTGGTATAGATTCTCATGCAGCTTTTTTTCCTCTTTTCTTCATGGAGCATTAAGTATGATGGAGTTTGTCTCTAACATTCAAAAAGAAAATGTAGTCCATGTATCTTTTGTCTTTCTCCAGCCTCATGCTTATTCTTCCAGATGCAACATGTGCACCTTGAATGCCAGCAGAATGTTCTGTGTTTTTGGATTTCCTTGTGTCTTGGCTTGTCACAGCTAGAAACTGCAGGATAGCCTTCCACTTGGCTGGCACAAAGCATTTCCACCACTTAGAGAGAATTTGAGGAATTGGGCTGTGTTTCTGAGGGAAGCAGAAGGAATTCAAAGGTCATCTGTAAATTGCATTTTTTTGTGGGCTTGTCCCTTAAAACGTTGTTGTGAAATGCTGAAACAGGTTGATGAGAGGTTATGAGACCTCCAGTCTTCAAGATGCTGAAAATGGGCCTAGACAAGCTGGTTCAAGGGAATCTGAACAGGACCAGACAGAAGCATAGAATTGTTTAGGTTGAAAAAAGCCTTTAAGGTCATAGAATTCATCCGTTAACCCAGCACTGCCAAGTCCACCACTAAACCATGTCACCAAATGCCACATTGACACATCTCTTAAATACCTCTGGGGATGGTGACTCAAACACTTCCCATGGCAGCCTGTGTTCAAGTGCTTTACAACCCTTTCCAGGAGGAAACTTTTCCTAATATCCAATCTAAACCTCCCCCAGTGCAACTTGAGGCCATTTTTTCTTGTCCTGTCACTTGTTACCTGGGAGAAGAGACTGACCCTCACCTGGTTACAGCCTCCTTTCAGGCAGTTGTAGAGAGGGATAAGGTCTCCTCTGAGCCTTCTTTTCCCCAGGCTAAACACCCCCAGCTCCTTCAGCTGCTCCTCATAAGACTTGTGTTCCAGACCCTTTCCCAGGGCTGCAGCACTTCCTTGGACATGCTCCAGTACAATTCTGTTTGTTTCTGCCTTTGCAGGGCAGAGGGGAAGAAGATAAAAATTGAAGACAGTGTGGAAGCTTTGAAAAAAACAGCAGTGTTACAGATAAATTTACAAAATTTTGCTAGCTGATTGCTTTTATCATTAGTCTGTGTGATGTTATAGCCCTGTGAAGGTGTTAAAAACCTCTGAATGGTTACATCATGCTCTTCCTTGTACGACATGGCCTTACTCAAATCTCCACATGCTCACACCCAGTTTGCTTTGTCGAAAGAATGCAGACCTGAACTATTTATTGCCAGTGTCCACCTCCTTCACCTTAAAGCTTACACCAACAGTAAGCTTGGGCTGATTCCTCTTTTGAAAAATGGACTTCTTTAAGCCTCCTCTTAGATTTTGCATGCCACAATCCCCACAGCTCTTTCTCCAGCCTTGTCACTGTCAGTCCATGGCTATAGGTGGGCTCATCCCTGCCATGAAGTTTGTGTGAGAGGCTGTGTTTGTAGTGCTAATCTTAGTGAAGGGTGGCCCACCAGAAGACATCTGTGATGTTGCATTTGCTATTACTGTGATTTTTCCTTGTTTCTGAATGGTTTTGACATCTGGCATTAACGATGTGAGTACAAGTGTACTAAGAGAGATTTTTTACTAGTAGATGTGAAAAGAAAGTCATCACGCACACCAGTGGTTTTCAAAAGAAACAAAAGCTGCTTAGCTGTATTGACAGGATGCTCAATTTGTTTGAAACATCCCTAAAAATGTCGGTGAAAAAAGCCAATTTTGTGAAATACAAAAGGTTCTTTGAAGTTCACTTCATTTCTCAGAGAAGAAAGGTTCAAGAAGCAGAATTGCAGTGGAGCACTGCCCTACATCCTTAAGTAATAGATTTTGCAGCCTAGTGTTCTGGAGTGCACACATTCATTTACAGGGTGTGGGGAGAACATAAGGTAATTAAAACATCTTTTATTAAGTTATTTTCTGCAGAAAATTATTTAGGATAGAGTAAACCCCACTTAATCTGTCTCTAGGAAGACTGAGAAATTAATCTCAAGAGATGTCTTTGATATCACATTTATTGAGATACAGCTGTCTTAAGGTAGTGGTGGTGGGAACTCAGCAAATCATACAATCATGGAAGCACTGAGATGCTATTTTTTTTAAAATCACTGTTTTGAAAGATGGTCAGCTACTGCAAACTGCTTTTATTTATAAACTTTCTAAATGTGATTTTTTTTTAATTTTTTTTCCCCAAACAGTCTGCTAGCTACTCCTTAACATAGATCCTTAAATATCCAGAATATTTTTTTAATTAGAACCAGATATCAAAACCATGTTTTTTTTACAGTTGAAATTGAAACCAGCTTCACGGTTTGCTATGGAAACAAGTTTTTAAAACAAATCTGTTCATGGATATGCTGATGTGCCAATCTGTGAATTTATGTAACTTGTGAATTTTTTTCATGCCTTTTTCCAAGCAGCTTGTAGAAAGATAGGTGGTACAGGGCCTGTTACAGTCTGTATTAAGCCAGTAACCTGTATCTGTATCAGATGCATTGTGCCAATTGTCTCACTGGATTAAGAAAAGGATGAGGCATCTAACACAGGAAGGTGTTCAACCTAATTAAGGATTAAAGATTTCCTCAAATTTGTGTTCTCTGCCATTTGCACATGACAATGTTGCATTTTGTAATCCCACCATTACTGAGAGTTAAGAGGGGCACAGATGCTTTTTAGGAAAAGTGCTGCATTGTACTATTTTTTCATGGTCATTTGTCAATTTAAGTGTCTATTATTAAACAGCAATTTTAAAAGTAAGTTACATGAGTTGTGAAATACCATATAGCTATTTTTTCCATAGTACCCCACTTTTACCTGACAACTTCTGGAGGACAGTTATCTGGGGCTGAGCATCTCTGACCTGCTCAAATGGTCTTCTGGAACAGCTGTGATGTTGCCTGAGGGATCATGTACTGCTTAAGTAGTTACTTTAGCCAAGACCAAAATCTTCAGTAAACACTTGTCTAAACTGTGCAGGTTGTTCTAAAGGAGTTACTGGAGCAATTCAATTGTAAAACAGGTGCTAGAAGGCAGAGAAAATATAAAAAAATGTTATAAAAGTTGAAACAAATTACCATGAGGTGTGTTGTCTGTTTTTTAATAACGAATTTGTCTGTTTGTTGGTGCAGGCCACAGAAACACTGTTCCGAATGGCAGTAGCAAGAGGAGCCATCACACCTTTAAGACATGGAGAAGTAAGGCTAAATATATCTGTATTTTTTGTTTCTTATTTCTCTGTGATATAATGCTTTATTAATATAGTGCTTTATAAATTCCTAGAAGTCATACTGTCTTCAGGTAAGTGAAGAGAGCTGGACTATATATAACTTGCATACCTATATTCCAGTATTTTTAAAGGAGAACAGGAACTTAAATACTACCTAGTCAGAAATGAAATATTTTTCAAAGAACGCTCAAGTCTTCTCTCTGCTTCAATCATTATTTAGCTGTATGATAGAAGTGCTTTCAGCTGCTTTGCCAAGGGCTGGGATGCAGTTTTTCACTGAATTTTTGCTATTAAAGATTGCCAAATATAGAGAAATTCACAGGAGGTCAATATTTGTTACTGGGTAGTTGTGGAGAGGTTACTCAGCCTTTGTTCCTTTCAAGAAATAGTAACTTCATGTAATATACAAAGTATTAATACATTGATTATTCCAAGGAGGATAAATGTATTTAAGTATTATGTTGCTCATACATGCTTCTGTTTGTGGTGAACATTTTTTTCCTTCTTTGGATGGTTTTATATCTAGTAAACATGGTTTTGAATGTTGATGATTAAGTATCTCCAGTATGAGTTGGTGCCATTTATACTTAGGTTGAACTTCATTTAAAAATTATAATTCTACAATCAGTCATGACACTGGAAATGAGGAATGATATGGGCATTGTCACAGCTGGGCATTACAGCTGTGTGCGGTTTTTCAGTGTTAGAAACCTCAGTGTGTTTTTCATGGTAATATCATTTTGATAAAATTCTTAATAAGTTTGTGAAAATTTCTTATCAGAGACACAATGTTCAGTCTGGAATCTTGACCTACACTGACCCTGGAATCCCAACTATGCTGTAAAATGCTCCTTATGTTGATGAGGTTGCCTTAGTCTCTTTTTTGTGACAAAAATCTCTGTGTCAGTGTCTGAAGATGTACCTCAGATATCATGTCTTGCCACTGTCTGTAGTTTTAGCTTTTCTGAATATGTGGATCCTCTATGAATTTTGTTTCTGCTATTTTCTACAGAAGACTGTCATGACATTTTCAGAAGCGTTAGTTACCAAATATGTGCATCCTTTCCAAATTCCCTGGTTAGGTTTTTTATTCAGTGAAAGATACTTAATTTTCTGTGTTTTAATGACCAGGTTGCCCAAAAGGTTTATGTAGTTACCCAGTCAATGGTTGAATTATGGAAAAATAAAACTATGGGGTTTTTTTAAAGAGTAACGAGTTCGGTTGTTTGCAATCCAAAATACTGGGACAACTACAGATGTAATGATGTCTCTTGTGAATGATATTAGTAATTTCTGAATCTGATACATCTTCTGTTGAGCCAGTTTAACTCACTGATTAGGCAGAACGATTCTACTTTTTTCTTCAAATATTCGTTCTGATATTTTATCAGTTAAACCATCTCCAAGGCCAGAGACAACCAAAGGAGAAGCATCAATGTAAGTGGTGAGAAAATGTAACCATGGTTAGCAAGAAAGGAAGTGTGAGAAAGTGACTTCATGTGGGTGTATGGTGTCCTGTGATACTTTTTCTGAGCTATTCCTGGGGCCTCAGTGGAAATGCAGTTAAGGCTAAGCTAGGTAGTTTATAGATAAAACATTTAATATTGGTCCAGAATTGGCTTTTTGTGTAAGAAGGCAGAGGGAGAAACAAGAAAATACCTTTTTCTCTCTTGTATTTTTATTGGACTCTATGCAGAGGAAAATGTTTTCACTCAAGGGAGAACTTTTCATTAAATTCTGTTGTGTAATTATAATTTACTTAGTCTGAAAATGAGAAATTACATTATTCAAATGAAACTAATATTTCCAGAAGAAACATATAATCATCAAGTCCTTCTAAATTTTTTTTTGCTCTTCCAAGAAATTGCTGGATGTTTGCACAGTGCATAACTAGAGAGGGAGTCAGAAAAAAAGTTGACTGTATTCTGTTTGATAAGTGTGAATTTGGCAGTGAAAATCAAAACAGAGAAACTTTTTAAATGGAAATTTCAAAATACAGAGGCAGCAGTCCAAATGTGCAAAAGTGCTGTTCAACTTTCACATCAGAACTTAAAAATATAATACCATTTAAAATTTGAGAGAGGGTAAAACTGTTTACTGTTAGAAGGCAAAAGTCATACCTGTCTGTTTTTAATTAATAAAGAAATGACAATCTTCTGTCTGTACCACTGAACAGATTAATTTGCAAACATTTATTCTACAAGCAAAACAGGATGCATGAAAAACTGTCCATTATGATCCAGTTGTCATCACCAGGTGGATTTATAAGTTATAATATTGAATGTCCACTGGCAGTCCCTTTTATTTCTCCTTTCTACATTTCCTCATTCATTTGGCCTTATCAGGCCTTTATGCATATAGAATTTTTATGTTTTTCATTTATTATCCTTGAAGAAATTGAAAAATGAGGGTGTACAGGTCTGATATTTCTACTTTTACATGTGGTTTATAAAATCACTGTTGAGAGTTTAGATAATTATGCTGCCAAAACTAATTATCAAAATTGGGGGCATAGTGCCAAGAATTAAACTGTGGAATATTAGTCATAGAGGTTCCTGAAGAATCTTCTCAGTAGTTCTCTTGCTCCTGGGTTGGGTTTAAGTGTAGTAGCATCCATGAGAGGGCATCAAACCCAGAAGCGTAATTCATTCTCAGGATTCAAGATGTTTTTAATATTAATTAGTTATTCCTGTCAGTTATTTTGTTGTGGGGGTGGAGCATGAGGCAGAGCCTTTTTCATTTCTGTTACCACTTCTGGCCGATTCCCAAATGATCAAAAGCTGTGGGAGCAGATGTGACCACACCAAATCCCATGGCTGTACTTCTGTCTGGAAATCTTAATATGCATTTCATTAATGACACCAGCCTGAGCGCCTGTGGTTGGCACAGCTTCATTTGGGGAAGCCCGGACCTGGCACCACCTAGAGAGCATCTCCAGCAGTTTCTTCTGCTTCTGGTCTTCATGCAAGAGGTTAAGATCTGCTGCCATCAGTTCCTCACAGTGTCCAGTCTCTTCCAGACAGGCTGGCTGTCTTTGTGGGTGCTGCCTGATGTGGCAGCAGTGATGGGGTTGAGGAAATAAGAGCAGCAACAGCCTGTCTGCTGAAATGAGAGAGAAGAGGATTACAAGGAGGTTTCTGCTTCTGAGCTGACTGTGCTTTCCAGTTCTGCATTCCCTGGAGCCTCTACTGTGTGCTCAGCCCCCAAGGGAGAGCTGTGAGGAGTAAGGGTTGGCAGCAGTGGGCTGCAAGGAGTTGCTGAGTGCATGGCAGCAGGATAGGATACATTTGGCACAAGCTAAGATCAGTTTGGTGACTGTACACAGAGAGAGAGAGAGAGAGAACTTCCAAGATTTTACTGGAAATGACCAATTTTATTCACATTGCGCCGGTGATATACCAGAACCAGTGTGTCATGTAGGATGTGTATATTCTGTGGAGATACTGAACAAGAAGGAGAGATCTGGTTAGGACAATGAACTCATAGGACTCACAGGATGTTCTCAAGTCCCTGTAGAAGAGGGAAATGAATCCACAGAGAGAAGGAGCAGGGGATAAACTGAGGGAGTGGAACCCTTAAAGGGAAAAAATGCATGAAATACATAGGCTGACATAGCCAACATGCCTAATGTGGCCTAGAGAGCCACAACTAATACCAGTCATGCATGATCTCTGTGGCTGTTAGTATAAAAATGTAATTTCTCTAGCCTGAAATGGCTTACTGCCTTGCAGTGTAATACATGTAACTGTATGCATTGCTATGGAAGTACATACCCATGCTTGAGAGAGGACTTTGTTGGAAGAAAACAACTCTTTGTTTTTGTTTTGTGTGTTTTCTGTAAATTCAGTAATGTGATGTGCAAAGTTTTATGAATTTAGCCCAGATATCTGTAAACAGTAATTTCTGTGGATTTGTGTTCATAGTTAATGCCAGTGATGTATTTGCGATACCACGTTTAGCTAGACATTCATCAACGGGGATCAGTAAGGATCTTTAAAATGTGGTTTATTTAATGTTTTTACAAGTGAATACAGAACAGTGGAAAGAGGAATATGAAATGCTCCTTCATGCAGCATTATTCGTTCCACAGACATACTGAAAGAACCTTGGAAAGGAGGGTGCATAGTTGAAGTGACATTACTGCCAGCTCAGGTTTTCCTTGCCCTCTTTCTTCCACAGTCCACTGTGCCATAGCAGAGTGCAATGTAGATTCCTGGAAACTCACCTGTGGAATTAAAGTCATACAGACATGAACTTTTTGTATTATTAACAGTAACTGTAATTACTTTTTTCATAAGAAGGAACTTTGTAAATATTACTTGCCACTGGAGCGATTCAAAACAGATATTATGCCACCTGTCATCATATTTGGTAGTGTAATGTGAAGATGACATGGAACTAAGTATTCATTAAATGATAATCTCTTTTCCATACAAAGGGATTTCTGGGATTGTTAATGTCTTGGATCTTATCCTCTGGGTTTTTCCTGTCCTGGTTAAGTGTTGTTGGCACACGGAAAACATATGTATTATTTAAATTTAATATGCTGCAAAATAGTGTAAATTTAATTTAACCAAATCTTATTTCCGAATGTCGTGTAAGATCCAGAGTGCCAGTAGGTTTCAGTATTAATTTCTCTTAAAATTACCTACTTACATTTGAAAGCTATTTGCAAAACTGAAAGGAAGGAGTTGTTTGCAGGCAGGTCTGTGTGCCTGTTCATCTAAATTAGGGTCCCTTCTCTCTGTCCTAAGAAAATAATCTGTACTTTAATTTTTAGCTTTTTCAAAAGCAGTGCGTTTTAAAAAAATTAAAGTTAAAAAGGTATCCTATAAGAGTGTTCTGAACCATCAGTTAACAATTCACTTAAATTATTGGCATACATAGTTACAGCTTTCTCATTAGTGAAATCTATTTTCGAAGTTGTATGGAGCCTGTCTTTTATAACTTCTTGTAAAGAAAAAGCAAAAGGATAAAATGTATCCACAAGAATAGAACTGTTTTATGGTCCTTTGGCTTAAGGTTTTGGTTTGGGGCGTGTGTGTCAGAAGTATTTTAAAGTAGTACTGGGATCTGGAAAATCCTTCTGGCAGGTCACAATGGGTAACAGTTCAAAGGTAATTTAATTGCCGAAGACTGGTACACCTTATCTATGTTATCTGGAAGTAAGTCAAAAGTAAATAATTCTTCTGATTAAATGCAGTGAAAACTAAAGCTTGATTGGGGAGAGAAAAAAAGGTTGAGAATGCCATTGAACCCTGGGGAGGGAAACCAGCAGACTGCCTTTGAGGTGTTCCAGTGTACAGTGTTCCAGTGCTGGTTTTGCCATTTGCCATTTATTCCATTGCGTGAAGGTGTTATTTATCTGGCTTGCCCTGGGTTATCAATTTTGAATGGATATGGCTTTTAAATTAATTTTTAATCATGAAGAGGAAAGAAAATTTGTCTTAAAACTATAGCTGAATATGAAGAACTTTTCTGCTCTTCAGGCCATTTGCCTAGGGATAGTCTGTTTCTTACTAAAAATCATCTGAAGCCTTGATAGAATATTGACTGCTCTAAATATTTTTTAAGTGTTATGATGGAGTTAATTTGTTAGGGAATGTGAAAAATTAATGCACTATAGGAATAATTTCCAGTGTAAATTTAAGGTAGTAATATCTGAAAGTAAAAGAGTGGCTACATATTTCAGAAAATGGAGACATAACACTAAAGAAAGTTAACACACAAATTTGGAAACTTGGAGAACTGGAATTTAAAAATAGAAGTGAAATAATATCTAGGTAATGCTTTGCATTGTTCTTTTAAGTGTGTGGAAAATATAGTCTGTCTATTTTTCATAGAGTGGAACAATGGAATTTAGTACTTTAAGTATTTAGCATATTATGCTAGACATTATTGTTTTTGTAATTTACTTCAGTGCAAGCTCATGATATGTATTTATCCTAGAATAGTCTTAACTTCCCTTAATGAAGTGAAACATAAGGCTAAAAAGTAAATTAAATTATGCCCAGAGGTATTTGCCAGGTGTGTTTCACCAAGAATGTATTGGCAGGGAGTAAAGTAAGGAGGGAATTGCCCATTTTAAAGACTTATCTTTTTTTTTTTCCCTTAGTACTTAGCCTATATATTTCAGATTTCTTAGTCTTTTGCCTCGGCAAAGCAGTGAGTGCCTGGTAAAAGTAGACAATAAAAAGTTATGGCAACAAAGCTAAATGTAAGGAAACATATTTAGCTCCTGATTTAGTTTCTTTTAGTCTTCTGTGTCATGGCCTTGGAATGAAGCTGTCATTTTTCTTTATACTTAAAACCTGCCCTGCAAATTGCCCCCTGCAATTCCATTGTTCTGCAAGAGCAAAGATCATGTGTAGGGAGATTTTTACTCCTGTACATGAGGAAAGGTAGAATAGGTTCTACTGGAGCTTGATGCTGGAATAATGCTTTTTTCTCACTTTGGTGATGTTGATACATGTTAATTCATTCATAGAATATAAGAAATAGGCAATTGTAAGAAGATACTTAACCTGATAAAGCTAAGAATTTGTTCACATTCCTCTAGGCATTCAAGAATGCTGAGTGTTACTAAAGCAGACATATAACTAATCCGGTTTCTGTACAAGTTGTTTGATTCAAATTGTTGGAAGAATAGATTTACCAGTGTGTGAATACACACAATTTTCACTAACACTTTGCAGTGTAAATTTATGTGTGTCAACTAAATCACTGCTGTATGTACAGTCACAGAATCATAGAATGGTTTGGGTTGGAAGGGACCTTGAAGAACATCTAGTTCCTCCCCTGTCATGGGCAGTGACGCTTTCCACTAGACCAGCTTGCTCAAAGCCACATCCGGCCTGCCATGAACACTTCCAGGTATGAGGCATCCACAGCTTCTCTGGGCAACCTGTGCCACTCCTTCACCAACCTCACAGTAAAGAAATTCTTTCTAACGACTAATCCAAATGTACTCTCAGTTTGAAGCCATCCCCCCTTGTCCTATCACTACAGTGCCTGATGAAGAAACCCCTCTTGGCTTCCCTGTAGGCCCCCTTTAGATGCTGGATGGTTGTTATGAGGTCTCCATGCAACCTTTGCTTATCCAGGCTGAACAGTCACTTTGAAGGAGGAGTGTCTTAATTTTAGTTTAAATGTTACTTACATTCAATGATTTTCAGCTAAATAAATGTTATATTCCTTTTGGAAAACAGTGTTTTCATTCAGTTCAAGTTATTTTATGCTTCTTGTCCATGTGCTTACACTTCTTGTCTTTAGACTTACTAAAGTATTGTCGAACACACACAAACAAGAAATAATAGACAACTTTGGTAACTTTTAATTCCCATGTATGTTAACAGATTGCATAAATCAAAATACAGTTTGAAATGTCTTTTTGTTTTCTGAAAAAAAGATGCATGTGCCTATAGTCAGTGAGAAAGCTTTTTCCGTTCCATCCAACTTTAACAATTGTGTTGTGATTCTGTGTACTACCCTATGTTTATAAAGACCTAAATTTTCAAATTTCTTTCTGTAGGTATAAAATGAGAATAATCCTACCTTTATGGGGTATATACTTGATTAATATTATATGAAAGTTAAAATTTACTTATATTTCTCTTCAGCTATAGAAAAATCAAATGACAGTACATAGGGTAAGCAGTTCCAGCTTATAAATGCTAAGGGTTTTATTGTTCTTTCCAAAATGTGAAGGTATGGGAAAATACTATTGGTAGGGAGGTTCCTAGGACTGCTAGGATTGGGAACTGATATCAAAACCAGGGTGTAGTATTTCTGGTGTGACATTATTTGGTAGCAGGAAGAAGAGACTCTGGAGCATTTCCATCATGGACAGGTTGTGATCCTTACTGGGTGAGCACAGCTGGCTTCTTTGGACACTGTAAGACTGCTAGTATACTCTAGTGATCTGAAATTATTTCAGACTTAAAAAATCTGTACCTAAATAACAGCATGAGAACAGGAGAACTGTCTAGTCTCAAATGTTTAGGTACCTTTAAGAGAATGTTACGGAAATTGTTAGGGGCAAGATCAAATGCTGTTGCTCACTGCTCAGGAGTGGGTACTTAAAAATCAGGAATAGTGGATGTTAATTTCCCTTGACATTGCTAAAATTCTTCAGTAACAGTCTGCACTGGTTTGTTGTAATAATGTACTGTAGTATTTTTACAATATTTAATCACTTAGGAAGGATTATATTGGATAGTCTTTCTTGACTGATATCTCAGTGCAAGGTGACTGAGATAGGTGAAGGTCTGGTCTGCCTGCAGCAGGAATGATAGAGTACATGAACTGCTGGAACAGTTCTCCCACTCTGAACCATGAAACCAATCTGTTCCTGGCAGCTACCATTTTATGGAAACTAATTCTTTGTTGATGGAATCAGGTGAAAAATATGTGGTTCTGATTAGCCAACAGTTTCTAGAGTTTCTTGGTCACGGAGAACATTCCTCTGGCTGTGTGCATGTGTTCAGATGTGTGTGACTACATATTATTTATGTTACTTGTTTATCTTTCTATATTAAAAATGGTGGGCAGTTTAATTTTTTTTAATATACTGGTTTTTAAATATATGTCCTATAATTGATAAAATGATAATTATTAAATATATGTTTATTATGGTAGAATGAATATTCAGTTTTATTGTTTCTAAGTTTCAGAAACTCAAGTTTTTAAACCCAGCAACCCTCAAAATAATATTTAGTAGAACTATGTAGCAAAAACTCAAATAGGAGCCTTTTTTGATGTACTGCTGTTTTCTGTAGAAAATATGTATTATACAAGTGACTGCTTGGATAAAATAATGACCTTTCATTTGTAAGTATCCTGCAGAGCTGCAAAAGTAAACTGGTATCTGCAGTCTGCCTAATGGACTGCTCACCACATCACTGCATGCAATTAAGCATAAGTGATTTTTCTGCTCAAGACAGCCTCAAGACCGATTTAGCAATGAAACTTAATTACTTCTAGCCCTTAGAGAAAATGGCCCTACAAGGTTGGGGTTGTTGGCAGGGCAGTGTGGGAAAGCTATTGCTGCAACTCCCTTCCCCACTTCTGATTTTCTGTTCGCAGTAGCTAAAGCACTGTTAACCTTCAGTTAAACAAATTTTCCCACAAAAATGGTGCATTTTTATTTCTGTCTTTGTTACAATGCTAAAGAAAAAGATAATGAAACATTGCAGTGTTTTAAAAGCAACCTTTCTGATCAAATCCCACTGCTTCAGACTATGGGTAAAGTTATGCTGTGCTAATGGGAATGAAAATTTAAACATTAGTTCTCAAATGCCTAAGTGTTAGTTAGCCGTTCTGGCCAGAGAAATCTCAAGCTAAAAGCTAAAGCTAAGTGCATTTGTGCTTCTTGACAATTCAATATGTTGTAGGTAAATTGTTCCTTTGTTTTGTACTTAGGTTACAGGAAAAAATGTTGAAGGAAATTAACATTACCAGAAAAAATGAATCATGTTAATAAACTACTTTATTCTCAAAATTGCTGCATTTGAGTTTTTAGGAATGTGTTATTTTTCAAGGAAACAGGAACTTTAATTCTGTGACTCCAAGGAATACAAGGAATACATCTGGAATAACAATTCAGAGGGACATATGGCATCAATTGACTTATATTTTCCTATATGGGGGTTCTGATTGAAATAAGAGGGAAAAGCACTCATTAATTATGTGGGATTAAAAATACAAATACTATGCTGTTTTGGATTTATGTGCCCTATTCAAGAACTGTGAGTATGGAAAAGATGTGGAAGCTGAGCAAAGAAAATTTGCTTTTCTGTTAGTCAGCTGTGGCAGTAACTTGCTTTACTTCTGTAGTATATTTTTCACCTTAACAGTTATGACTCCCTAACTCTTATCTCTTCATATAGAGAAATTTCTCCTTCACCTCTGGGATTGTAATTTACAAAAAGACACAATATTGCAGTTGTAATTTGTTTGATAAATTTCCTCCTTAGTAAAGGTCCAGGTCTTTTTCCTGTTAACAGCTATGGACATGTTTATCAATGGAAATACTCATGGTCACAAACCTAAATATGTGCCTAAATATTTGCCAGAGTGTGGAGCATGAGACACTAATTCCCAAGGGCATGTTTAGCACTTGCTCTAGTGCTCAGTAGGGAGTGAATTTAAGAGTGTGTATAGGTCCCCTTGATTTCAACAGTATTTAACCAAACAAATGACCTAAGCTTTTTGCTAGACAAGAAATAATAATTTAAGCATGTACTTGAAGTTTTTTGTTTTTTTTTTTTTTTTTTTTTTTTTTTTTTTTAATTTTATTTTCTATCTTGGGTCAGAGCACTGAAAGACTCATTGGAATCAGCACTATTTTAGCCTTGTATTTTGAATCCCTGGCATAGTTACCAACCTTGGCTTATAATTATTATATTGTATTATATATATCCTATATATTTTTTTCAATTTGAGCTACTCAGGCTGACATTTTCTCAGGTAATGAGGATGGGGCTCCCTATCCGCTTTATGCAATGTCAGTTTACCTCCTTTCATGAAGGAAGTTTTTCACAAAATCCATCATGTGACAAAGTAATGAGAGATGGACCAGAGACCTGAATTACAGTTGCACCAGCAATATGTATCAGGAAATGCATGAACTTAGTAAGGGATACTTGCCTTAAACAGTTGACTACCTGAATAAACCTGGGAAAAGGCTGGGAGAAAGTTTAGTATTAACATCTCCTTGAGAGGCTTGGGATAGGTTAGTGACTGACTGGGAGTCGTACAAGTACATGTGAAAAGTAAGCTTTTGTTCTCTTCATTATATGGACAAAATGCTTATATACTCCTTATTTTGCAATAGATCATGCAGCAGATGTGCTTAATTCCTCTCATAAACTAATTAGTGGTGTTACCTGCAGTGAAAGATGGCTCTTGATAACTCACATGGTCTCCTGCAGTTTTAGGTTCTGGGAGCTGGGTCCCAGTGGCTTGGCAACCTCTGTTCTTTTCAACCATCCAGTGCTATAAGGCTGCCCTGGAAACTTCATGCTAAAAATTTAGGCCTAATAATATTGTTGTGATATAGGATAAATCATATTTTTTGTCTACCTTGTGGATTTTACTAAAGTTTGGAAGCTAAGCTTTACTTCTAATTAGAAGAAAATCTTTTATTGGATTAACAGTAACAGCCTTGCTGCCTCCTTTTGTTCATTGCTGAAATATTTATAGCAAAGGGAGAGATGCACTGTGTTCTTTACAAAGCTCCTTCCTGGCAGGTGCTTTGACTCCCTTGTATGTTGGATTTTAAATCTCTGATAAGTTTTTTGTAAGAAGACTTCAACACTTACTTACAACTTATTTCTCTCATTTTGCTCTGAGCTGTGTCATTTTGCGGTCTGTGCAGGATGGAACTGAACAGAGCCAGATGAAGAAATATTTCAGTAAGATTATTTTGTACACAATGTACTCCTCTCTGTGGCATTCAGTACCGCTCATCGGACTTCATGTAAATTCAGGACAAAAATGTAGACAAATAAATTTCCCTGTGTCATCTACATGTCCTTGAACTCAGTTTCACTTTGAAATGACTGTGTGAAGAGACCGTGAGTGGGTACGATTTTCCAGTCATGAGGAAAGTGCTTGGAATTTCTGACATTTGGAAGTGTTCACATATGTTTCATAAACTGTGGGTTTTGTTTTGTTTTTAAAGCTTTTTTAAGTTGCTGAAACTCAGAAGTTTTCTGTAATCAGATTTGATCCTGGAGCTGTTTATCAGACTTAAAGTGCCTTTCACTTCATTTGAATGGTAGTGATGATGTTTAAAGGAAAGATTAATTAATATCTCTTTCTATGTTCTTGGTAGCCACCAAAGATCTGTAAGTTCCTTACCTTGTTTCATCTTGAATACCAGAGAGCCATTTAAAAGTAACAGCTGGTGACCAGTGTGGTCTGGTAGAGGTTGTGGATATCAAGAAATAATTTCTGTGTGAGATGTCTTATTTTCCAAAGCATGTTCTTCCAGCAGTGAACTGTACTTGTGAAACTGGCTTGAATGAGTATTTTTTCATACTCCCAATATAAATTATTTCAGTTGCAATGTATGCAGTTTCTACAAGCAACTATTGGCATCGAGATGCACAAAATATTTTGATTATTTTAATGGGTCAATAATATGGGAAATACTGTTCTAGGAAATGGAACTTTGTGTACAAAAGACAGAAATAAAGATACTTGATTGTATTGACTAATAAATATTTTGGTGTATATTAAAATATCAATGCATGATTTTAAAGCTATTAAAGTGGACATGGTGACAAATAACTGGCTAAGAAAAGCTTCCTCTCTTGGTCACTTACCTCAAGGCATTTTTATGCCAAAAAATATTACAATTTGAGGTTGCTAATTACTAATTCTGGAGTGAAAAGTGACACCAGTTTACCGTTTCAAATGCTGTATTTATGTCTGAAGCAGATTGTGCATTTGGAAGTTATCTTTTTTACATCTTCACCCTTCTCTATTTTTTTCTCTGGTATTTAACAGTTGTTTTTTCTTAAGGTGCTATCAAAACAAAGTCCTTTCTTGTAGTAAGTAGAGCCTTCCTAGAGCAGATTTCTGCTTCTACAGCTTCATCCCTAAAGTGAGAGCTATGGCAGAGAAATGTGTTTAGAGAGTACCAGCATTGCTGGAGGGGTACTGGGAGAACTGGGCCAGCCTGTTGAAGGGGACTCTTTGGACTGGTCTCACCATCTAATCAGAAGACTGTGGGAAAGGTTGTCTGTAAGTTACAACATAATTTTTGTGCTGCCTGCTATTAAGATGTCTTCAGTCCCACAGTGCTGAATGTGAAAGGTTCCCTAAGAAGGGATTTTAGGAGCGCTAAACTTAGACAAAGCTGCTTTTATTTCTGAAATACCTCATTCAGTCATTTTCCCAGTATAGATGAGAGTTTAGATTTGTCTCCATTAATTCCCTCAGGGTATCTTAAAGAATTTTATGCAAGATCTTTAAAAAAGAAAGAATTGTGTTTCCGTTTCTGATGTTCTTCTCTGGCATTATGTTAAACATTTGAAAATATACACATTAAACATTTGAAGATATAGTAATGAACCAGGGTTGCTTCAATTTTTCTTTGACCCATTCCTGTATTGTAGGCAGATTATAGTATCAAAATACTGTAGTAAATCACTTAATAATTAAATTCTTTGTTGGTATCTCAGGAGTTTGAAATTCCTTTGGGTTTTCCCACCACCACCTTTGAAGATAAGGCCTGATTTGTCATGTGTTACATGATTCTAAAGTAGTTTTTACTCAGGTGACATAACAAGCAGATAAAAATGGTGCTGCACTTGGGGGAGAGAAAATACTTTAAAAGTTTTTTTTTTTAAATTTAACTTTTTTTTTCTTTAATGTCTATAGATTTAGCAAAGTTATACCATTTCAGAATATACAGGAATGTTTATCCAGTTGTGTAAGGCTGTCTTATTATTAATCAAAACCTTTCAGGTGTGAACATTTGTTTTTTTAATTGGAAGTAAAAGCTCTTTGCTAGAGATTCAGTACTTATTATAGGTAAGACCTGAGAAAGCTGCTTATTTTTATATCAAAGCTTTCCAATAGAAGCTTTCCAAGAGCAACCAGAAAATAACAGAATTTAATTTTCAAATTTTTTTTTAAATTATTTTTGAGTTGTTTAATTTTTTCCGTTGTTTAATTTTCTGTCTTGGATTTGTTTCTGCTCAAAAGCATAGGGACCTCAGGTCAGATTCATAAAGGCTTCTTACGTTAAATCTGCTAGCATTAAGCCCTCATTAAGTTTTGATGTGATGTGTATGTTTCATGAATTTAATTTTTGTTTTAAGAAGCTAAATGGTAATAAGGGTCTGTGATTTTTCCCCCAAACAATATTTTTATGTGTGCTTCTCCCTTGGTAATAAGTACAATATTGGTCAGTGTTTAAAGAAGCATTTCATTGCCGCAGTAGTGAAGTAGGTGTTCTAGGAGCAGTATGAAACACTGCCAGAAGTTCTGGAAGCAATCTGAGAATTGCTTTGATGTTGCGATACTTGTACAGGGGTACCAATCTTAGGACCCTGTACAAGACTCAGTTTAGTTTCTTAATTTTGCATTTTAAAGTAAAGCTTTTGAACACAAAGGCATCAACAGAATCCCCCTAATATGTTTTTTGTTGTTGGTATTTTGTTTTGGGGTCTGTGTTTATTTATTTATTTATTTATTTAATTTTTTAAACAAAAGGCAGCTTGTAATTAGGGTTGAAAAGGACTCTTAATGGTGTACTAATTTATTCCTCTTCCTTGTCCTGACAGGTTTAATTATTCCTAAGTATCAGTGAATAGACTGATGACTAGCCCAAAATTGACCAGTTCCATTGATTGACTGAGCAGTGGTAAAACTGTTCCTTCCATTTTGTTTCTTTCTTTCTTTTTTTTTTTTTTTTTTTTTTTTTTTTTTTTTTTTTTTTGAGAGTTGTACTAGTGAATTATTCTTCCTCAGGTGACCTGTGTTTTACTTAATTGTAGATATGTCAATAAGACATTTCCTTTAATTCTCATGGGTATTTTTTTAATTCCTTGGTCATCATCCTGGCTTCAATTTAGAGGGTTTAAATCAGCTTTATTGGCTTCAATATTTCCTCATAAAGTTAGATTATAACTTTCTTTCCAATGCATTTTAAAAAAATTAAAGTGAAATTCCCTCCCTCGTGTAATATTTTTTCTTTCCTGGGTTCCTGGCATTTTTTCTAAACTTAAAATAACATGCTGAACTTTTCCATATTGTGTCCATCAATGTCTTGACTGTTATTTCCTTTTTCCCCTTTGCTTCAGGAAACACATCTTTCATGTCACTTGCGGGCAAGGGAGTAGCCGATTTGTACAAAGACCAAACCACCTACCAAAATGATCCTCTTTTATAATTTCCACAAAAATTGAACTCCTTTTCTGCCTACCTGTCGACCTTTTGCTGTTGCCTCCTTCAGCGTTTTCTATATTATAAGATAAACTGTTGTTATCCCACTACTGAGTAATTAATCTCATCTGAAAAAGAACTTCTGGTTGTGTACTGCTCAGCTTGGTTATTTCTCAAGGAGTGAGGAAAGATGCAGATTATCAGTTTCACTTTTTCCAGGGGCTGAATAGCATAATTCTGCAACAAAATAATTCTGCAACAGCATTTAATTTATGGCAAGTCATAAGGAGGTAGGGCACAGAAAAGTGAGCAGAGGGTATTCCTAGCTAACAAAACCCCAGCAGACCTACTCCTGTGTGAGTAGGTGGAGGAAGAAAACCTATATAATGGGAGAACAAAACAGATTACTCTGTGAGCCAGAATAGTTGATGTATTTTACTGAGTCTTCATGAACTGGTCTTATGAGGAACAGACTTTTGCCCAAGCTCTGTTATCCTTGTAACAGAAGCAACCAAATTACACAAGACCAAAACAGCATCAGTGAGCGCCACAAATGCAGTAAGTTGTGCAAGGGGACAGCCTTGGGCATGTTCTGAACTCACTTGGTGCTCCAGACTCCCACCTGAAACAGTCTCTCACTTGGAAGCTTTGCTATTACTATAGCTGAAATGGAAAATAACAGTATTTGGTCTGAAAATATTACTTTGCTCACAGAAGTGGTGTTCTGATAGTCAGAAAAAAATTCAGAAACCTGATAGAGCATATGGGTGCATGTCAAGAACGACGGAGAAAATACCTTGAAGACGCAGACTCATGACCTGAAATAATAGCATGTTATATTCCCCTTGGTTGACATCTCAAGTATCTTAGTAATAGCAAAGACTAGATGTTATTCAGGCCCTGGTCACTGCAGAAATTGGATGCAGAGTCATCAGAAAAGTGGAGTAGAATCACAGAATAATTAAAGTTGGAAAAAACCTCTAAGATTAATTCTAACCTGGCACTGCCAAGTCCACCACTAAACGTATGTTCCCAAGTGCCACTTCCACTCATCTTTTAAATCCTTCCAGGGGTGATGACTCTACCACTTCTCTGGGCAACCTCTTCCAATGCTTGGCAACCCCTTAGGTGAATTTCTTTTTCGTAGTATCTAAAACAAACCTCCCTTGGCTACAGCTTAAGGCTGTCTCCTTTTGTTCTATTGCTTGTTCTGTGGGAGAAGAGTCCAACCCTGCTGGGAGAGAAGTTGTTTTTTAATCCTCCCTCTTAAACCTGGAAAAGCTGGTGCTTTTACTTTACTTAATGCCTGTTCTCTTTGTGAATCCCTTTGAGTATCTATGGACAGTATTGTTTCAACAAAAGAATATACCCAGGTCTTACCTGCTTTTCTTTTAAATATGTTGAGGGGGCTTTTTTCAGAATTTCTTTTGTTCTCAGTGAGGGGTGAAATTGAGACTAAGTAGGTAATCTACAGTCAAATACATTATTATGTTACCAGTGTTATTACATGATAGCATTATTTTGATTGCATGAATAAAGTATATTAAAATTATTATTTGCAAGACATTTCTTTAAAAATACCAATGTGAGCACAAGTTCATAGTTCATTTTTGATTACCAGACATATTATATTTATTTTCAAACTTTCAACCAAATATCTATAACATAAGTATTCTCTTAAGTATTAATCTATTAAATATTGTCCAGGTTAGCATTTTGTCTATATTGGTATTGCATTTCTACAAGGGGTTTTTTTTTTTTTTTTGTCTGTAATTTGATAGCTGAAACTACCAGTTCCTGTTTTACACTGGTGTGTACTTGTTTGAGTTTGTGTAACCTGATCTATTTGTCTGAATTTTAGCTGTTCTGGGGCAGCTGTGCTGCCTGCTTGACTCCACTCTGCTTTTGTCTCTCTAGTTTTCACTCTTGTAATGATTCCCTGCAGTCCATGAACATTAAGGTTGATGTGAGGTCAACCATACCTTGCAGATAGTGACAGTAGTGCAAATAATGACAAATTTGGGGGGGTGGTGGTTGGGGGTTTACATGGTGTTTCCTGTGTTTAATTTAGAGGCTGGTGATTTGTGAGCAGCCTGCAAGGATGTTGCACAAAGTTTGGTTTATCTTTAGGTTCAGATTTGAATCTCTGAGTGTGCTCCTGTTCCCAACCCTCTTTTGTTTTTGGCTTTTTGAAAAAGGCCTTTAAATTGAGCATGTTTGGGGATCCTCTGTCTCTGGGTTTATATTTTTTCATGTTTTGTATGTATTTTATTTCTTTACTTTTAGGGGTTATGTGTTGACAAAGCTGTTTCTATTTAACCCCCACCTGAACCTGGATAGCATGAAAAGGAAACTGGTCCAGCTGAGGAATAATTTTAGTCCCTAATGACAGTGAGAACACATGGAGGAAACACAAAATATTTTCTTAGGGATTCTTCAAAAAGAAGAGATGGCTCTAGGCTAGAAATACCTTTTGCAAAGTAGGAAGTGATGTGTACACGTGAGGGATTTGAAAGCTCAAAGAATTTCTCACTAGCAGCTGATGCTAAAAAGTAGTTTAATATTACTAGTAACAGTGCCAGAAGGTAGCAAGGCAGGCAAGTTATTAAAAAAAGAAACATCAACAGCAAAAACAAAACTCCTTTTTTTTTCAGCTTTTTAATAAGCCTATTCTAAATTGTAAGATTATAGGCTTCTGCTTATACTCTGAATGAACAGCTGTTGTTGGCTGGTGGAATATAAGGAGCTCTTGGCCTTCCCCAGAGAGCCCTTTGTCCATGCAAAGGTGAGTGCAGGGGGTTGTGGTGCTGGATACTGCTGGGCTGTTGTGGTTGCTATTAAGGGAACAAAAATTAAACTCTTCTGTTTCTGCCTTGGATTCAGAGAAATTACTAAAATCTCTGAAATCCCTGGAAATTGTGGTATAACAGTTTTATTCAAAGATTGCAGAAGTATTTGTGAAAGCATTCCCTTAAATATGGAATAATGAAATTTGATGAGATAACCTTATATGTCTCCTTTTACCTCAGCTGTCTTTGTTATTAAGTTAGCAGAAAGAAGTCTTTGTTTTGGGATACTTTCACTAAGATATGCTGAAATCTTCTTTTAGTTGATTGATTTGTTCTTACGTGCTCTGTTGGGAAAAAAAGAGCACATCTATCTGTGATGGATACCCTGATATTATGCACTCTGTCATTTTAGAGTGTAGGATGTGCACTTAAGCTGTTTTACAGGAAAGTCTTTTGAGACTCTTGAGGAAACAGGCCAGAAACATAATTATGCCAAAACTGCTGACTTTTCAAAAAGTTTCCAGTGATAATAGGATTTCAACTAAATGCAGTTTAATTTCAATTCCATTGCTGCAACTTGCAGAAAGAAATTTTACCTTGAATTTACATTTCTCTGGGTTTGAATTTGTTAACCCCTTGTGTTAAACATAGTTGTGGCACTTTGTTTAGCTGTTATTTTCAGCATTAAAGCTATAAAAATTGTGGTTGGAAAGAGAAGATTGTAGTGATGTTGCATTGCATTTAGATGTTCTCATAGCTCGGTAATGCTTTTGAGTACAACTAAGAGAGCATATTTTGGTGCAGTGGGGAACTGGCCATACAATTTGTTCCTAGCCCTGTTTTTACAGAGCTTGTCTGGGAGTAGCTGAGAAATGAAAACATGTTTTCAACCAGTCATCCCTGAACCCAAGGATGTTTGGGTTGTTTGATTTGTGTTATAATCATCCATTGTCTTCTAAGTTTAAATAGTTTTAGGGTTTTTTTTTGTATAATATTGTTTTCAGTGCCATTTTATTTCATTAGCTGGAATTTCATCTACTCACACTTTGGCTTGGGAAATACAGTTTCTCAGTGGTGATTTGGAAAACTTGAATCAATTTAATGGAGCAAATATTTCATGACCACCTATGGCTACATTTTACCTTTTGCTGTACTGCTTTCAGAGTGCCTGTTCTGTAATCAAAAGGCCTTTAATTGTGGGATCTTAGCCAAATCATCTGGTCTTCTGCACCATTTGTGGTGCATCTACAGGTGCAGAAGACAGAGAATTAAATTGTTTCCTGAAAGAGTGATGTGTGGAGCCCTGTAATCTTCACTAGCTAAAGCTCTCCCGTGTGCTTCAGAGTGATACTTAATGAGACAGTTCAAAAGGGCAGCAGGTGTGTTCTGGAGAGAAAGCAGGAGGGAATCAGTTGAGCCCTTTGCTCTTGTATTTGAAGATGTTCATGTTGAGTCATTTTACACAGTTCAGTGAACTGAGTGAACTCATGATGTGCTTTCCTTCACTTTTATCACAAGAAATGTTTTTAGAGTTCTTGCGCTTGTTCTTCATCCTTTGCTGTCAGCCAAACCAGACAGGTCTTTCACAGAATCACAGGTTGGAAGAGACCCTCAAGATCATTGAGTCCAACCCATGCCATGACACTTCAACTAGACTATGGCACTGAGTGCCACATCCAGTCTTTTTTTAAACACACCCAGGGATGGTGAGTTCAAGTGTACTTGTGTTGTGGCTCCCCAGGCAAGCCAAGGTGAGGTAGACTCTGGTGGCATTTAGGACTAATTTGGGGCTGAGAATTATTTGAATGCTGTATTTGTGGGGGGGGAGGGGGGGGGGAATCTCGTAACACTTTGAATATGTGATATTTTTGAAGATTCAAATCTATAGCAGTAATTTTATGGGAAAAATATAATTTTTGGTATCTTTTAGAGAAGTAATCAACTGTATTAAATGCAGATGTTTTATTAATGAAAACATTTAAATAATTGTCTTTTTTCTCCTGTAAATAAAAATCATACATATGATAAGCCTTTACATTTTTAAAAATAATTTAAATGTTACCTTATTTTTCCATAAACAAAACTTCATTTAATTTTTTTTTAAGTTATTAGAATAAGACATTTTTCAGTTGTAAGAAATTTGGAACATTTGAAGAGTTGAACTCACATATGCCATGTTGTCCTATGTCCTCTGCATAGACTTGGTACTTTTACTCAGTGTTAGCTGTGTAACAAATTCCACAATTAGCAGCAGTTCAAAATTTTGTTTAAATGTTTTGTTCGTGGTGTTGTCTCTTTAACACTATATTTAGCCATTAGTTAATGTATTTTGTATTTGAAAAAGCAATGTTACTGTGCTTGATGGCTCTGAGGTAAAGACTGGGAAAGATATGCGGGAGAGAAAGTGTTGCAAGAAGGATCAGACTTCTCTCTCAGCTTTAGCTACTGAAAGGTTTTCTCATTTGAACTTGTTACTTTATCTCTCAGGAGTGCTTGCTGAATCTCCCCTTACTGAGTAGAGAGAGTCTAGATGAATCAGAGCTTAAAGTAAATCCGTAGCTCCTTGACTAACAGGAGATAACGTGCATTCCTGGCCATGTAGTATTTTACATTATTTGCATAAAATTGAAATTTTTTGAGTAGCTTCCTAAAATGTGTCTAGAAATTGTAAACAACTGGGCGTGGAGGCACTGCAGCAGTGTCAAGAGCTCATTAAATTTAGCTGTGTGATCGCTTACAAATGCAACTAATCTCGCTATTATGACCTTTACAGGTTCCCAGTAATTTTCAGGGTACAACACCATAGTCCTAGGCGTGGGTGTTGTCTGCAGTTACCTCAATGGATTGCACAGCTGTTCTCTAGAATCAGATTTTCATTAATTTTCACAGTAATGATTAATACTGCTAAATGAAAATAATCTTTGCAGATGAATTGGTTTAGATCTTAATAACCAGCTCTTAGTTAATTACATGCTTTTCAAGGGTTTTTTTACTCTCTTTATCAAGATAACTTCTTTCTTTGAGGTGTTTTGTGCACAGTTGTGACACTATTTGAATGTGTTCTCATTTATGTTTTAAAAAAGTTACAAAAAGTAAAAATCATGTTATTACCAAGTACCACAGAACTTTTGAAGTTCTCCAGGAGCCGACTGGAGACTTGGTAAACCAGGTAACCCAAATTATCTGTCCCTTTTGCTTTTCTTTCCTCTCCCCTTTTCCTACTGGTCTGATACCATTGTATGGATGCAGTTTGCCACTGGGGATTTTATCCACCATGATGGATGCTGTGAAAGATGTAATTTGATGGTGTGGGACAGCCTTTGTGGCAGCCCTCCTTCCCCAACTCCCAGCAGGAGAAGCTGCGTGCAGACAGCCATCTACTCTTCCCAGAGGACAGAAAAGGGTGAGAGAGGTGGGGGTTCAGAGCAGATGGCAGGGGTACAATATAAATGAAATTGTGACCATTTTAGTTGTTTTGTTATGTACGAGTTTTGAAATATTGTATTCTAGTTTTGGATCAGCAACAGAGTAATACCTCTAGGCATGAATAAACATCCACACCAACTTTTAAATATCTAAGAGAATATTTAAAAAAAGACCAAAGGGCATAATCTTATGTTAACCTTGTTTCAATTTGCTTATGTGGTTTTAATCTTTTTTCTGTGTTGTGGCGATAGTAACTATAGCAGAAGGAATAAAAATTAATCTGCCTTCTCAGTAGCATTCTCTCTCTGCTGGTGCCAAGATTTTTTCCTGAACCTGTAGGTGTTTTGTGGGGAAGTGGGTGACAGATCTTCTAACACTACAGTGCTGATTGATAAAACAAACAAGGCAAAATTAAAACTGCCGGGAGAAAGAGGAGTATAATATAATATACTGTTTATCTTAATCAAGGTGTAATAAAGTTCTGTAATGGAGGAAGAATGGGTTTTTGCTGGGGTGTGGGCCTTTGCTGTGTAATCTTTTAAAATTAAGTACTTCAGTGAAACAACATTATTTTTCTGTATCACTTTTCAGCTTCTATATCTTATGGCTAAGAATATTACAACTTAATAAAAAGATTGGGAAAGGCACTGTGAGTCAAGCTAGAACAGTTTATATTAGTGCTGCATGAACTTCTGCTTAGCATCTCCTCTTGCCACTCAGTCTCCTTGTAGGAGGTGGTTAAAAGGACCACCAGAGGGGCTCTTCAAAGCAAAACAAGTTGCCCTCTGAAGCACAGCCATCACCAGCAGCCTGAGCCCCTTCCCTGGCTTACTGCAGTGATGGGAATGCTGAGGGAGAAGGAACCTCCAGCAGGGGAACAGAGTAGACATCTGTGGCGAGGACTCAAGTTCTTACTTTCGCATGCCACAAGAATATCCGTACTTTCTCAGGAAAATTCAATGGAAAATAATTCCATCACAGCATGAACTCCTCTGTTCAACAGATAACACAAATCAGTGCTTTCACTCCCTTCCACTCAGGTCTCATTCTCTTTCCTAACATGCTCACATAAACGTTACTTTTCAAGAGCCCTCATTGCCCTGAGGAGCTGACTGTGTCAGGATGACAGCCAGTGTCAGCTGTGAATTGTGGAGGCTCCTATCTTGGGAAATGTGAGAGGTATTTTAGCTTATCTGTTTAGCTATTCCCCACCCTCACATTCTCAAGGGGGCTCTTACTTGCAAAGCAATGCATGTAATTCAAAATGTTAATGAGGACTCTGCCAAAATTGTGGAGAGATAAAGGAATATTAAATGACATCATATACAAAGTGCCAGGATTTATGCACAGACATAATTATCATCAATTTTAAATATTTTTCCTCTATTAGTAAACATCAAAATGCTGCTGTGTGTGTATATATATATATATAGGTGTAGGTGTCTGCTAGTTGTACAACATTTTTAAGAAAAGAAATGCACAGTTCCTGAGCACATTCTTTAATGTGTATTTCTCCTGTCTCCCCCACTGGTTTCCTCAGCTCTTCTCTGCCTGCCCACAGTCTCAACCAGCAGAAGAAAGGGGGCATCTGTGGGTGTTGGCATGTGGGGCAGGAAGCTCTTGAGCCCAAAAGGTAACTATTCATCTGTTGTAGTCAAAGTAAATCTGAACATACCAGAATTTTTAGTAGTTTTAGAATTTGTCCACCTAACTGACTTTAATTATCAAATACACACTTAAATAATAGTTAAATGGTTGTGGTAATGGGAAAACTCTGCTTTTTATGTCCAAATTACCAAAATAGATAATTTATTTCTGCCTCTTTACCCTGTCCCTTTACTAGCTTTTAATACTTATCAGAAATTCATCACGTTCTACTATGTTTCAGAAATTTCACTGGTATGAGTCATTACAGTGTCTTTCATGATGCTGCCTTGCAAAGTGTTATGCTTATAGTATTATTTTAATACCTGTGCTTCGCAGCAACAAAATTATTTCAATACCTGTAAGCTTTTAAAGACAAATAACTTGCAGTTCCTTTTTGGATACTAAGGTAACATCAAATTTTGTAGTTCTTCAGTGATGGTGAGCTCTGGAAGAAGAAGATACAGATAAGCAGAAATTCTGATGGTGGAGATGAAATCTTGGATGATATTTGTAACATGAGCTAAGCAGTTATGTTCAGAAGCCTAATATAAGACATCTGCACAGACTACTTTAAGAAAATTTATTGAGTTTTAAGTATTTACTACATTTGTAAAGCTCCTGTAGGATAAGTAAACAGATTTAAATTTTGGCTTACATATGGATTTAATACTTAGAGATGTTAGTGTTTTCATAGTTTTCATTTGTGGTGTTGTATTTCCAGTATATCACTAATTTTGCCTTTTCAATATAATTTGAACAATTCACAACTAATTCATATTTATTTGTCAAAATGATAATGGAGGAGGTTCAAATTGTGCTGGTTTAATTGACTCTGTTGTTAGTATCAGGCTATGGTTTGATCTGGATGTGGCTTAAGTTGTCTGGCCCTGCCCCTGTTCAGTCCTTGAGAGCAGAAAATGGTTGCTTTCAGGTGGGTCAAGTCTAAGATTTGTTTTTCTGTGCATCTCTGTGCTAGCAGAAGACGCATGGAATAATCATTAAAAAAAAAAAAAAAGAAAAAAAAAAGGAAAAAAAAAAGGTGCTGGAGGAGGAGTGATGACTACATACGCTCATGCTGCCTGAAAATACTTTGTAGTTTTAACTCCAGCTGTGTGCATGGCCCCGCAATGGACAAACCTGCACAGCAAGATGTGTAGCCATCATGAGGAACATGTCAGGTTGTAGGAGAATCATGGTGACCCAATCTCAGATTTTTAAATATGAATTTGAAGTGTAGATTTTTAAATTGAACTCAGTACGCTCCAATGGTATAATGCAAAACTTTTGTTTGTGTTGGTGGTGAAGCTACAGTTTCATTTGGCAACTAGTTTTTTGTGCTTCAGTCTCTCAAGCCTTGTGCATTCTTGAAAGCAGTGGACTCTCCGGAGAAGCTTGCAGAAAGGATGTTCAGTGGCCCTGTCACTGTATGTTGTAACTCTGTTTGCTGTGGCTTGTAGAATATGAAAAATGGGTAAAGAAATTTGACAAGTGTTTTTTTTTTGAGAAAACAAATGAAGAATGCTGAAATGCTTAGTTATGGATATGTATGTGTATGTATATATAATACATATATTTTATATATGTACATACAGAATTTGCGAATTAGCAAATCAAGGGTTTAATTTTTATTTTTTTTTTTAATTCATTGCTGTTCTTCTGGGACTGGCAGGTGCTCCCAGTCTTGGCTGAGTTACTGTCTGCATTTGCCAATTGTAATCTTTTAATCGTGATCCAACAACAGTGCTTTAACAAGAATCTATATAATCTCTTGTTTAATAACACATACTAGTGTTTCTTTTGATCTTATCAGCCCAGGAATTGCTTCAGACTTGCTGTCAGAAAACAAATCAGGAGCCTCTCACAGCTGAGTGTTGTAGGTGTAGTTAAACTGGCCCTGTGCCCAATAAGTGCCTGACAAATTGTTTTCTGTATTTTCATAAAGCCTATCAATTTTAAAGCAGTAGCAATGTTGCTTCAAAAGTTGATTCAAAAGTTATTTTATTTCAGCGAGGAAAATAATCATTATGTGGATACCAAGGGTATGACAAGAGTTTTGGCTCTTACTTTTGATGGCTCGTGAAGTTCTCCCCAGATATGCGGCATGTCAATTAGAGAAGGAGATAAGGTGTTACAAAGGTTTTCACTTGACAGGATCAACTATAGAAAAAAGGTAAAACATTGCATCACTTGAAATTACTGGAGGCATTTCAAGATTTCCAATTGGCATATGTCTTTTGGGATTACTAGAAGTTTGAGCTTGGTGAAGGACAACCAACATTTTCTCTTAAGTCCTTATGCTTTCATACAAAACCAAATAACCTGTTTTCAATGTAAAATATCTTTGTTTTAAAAACTTCATTAATGACATTTCTGTACAGGAACTGTGTGACTTCTTTAATAAGCAGTCACAACATTGAGAATGAAATACTTTATTTTTGCTGCTTGCTGGAATTCTTAGGAATTGAGGAGTGTTCCTAATAGAACAATAAGGGATATTATAAAGAAATTTAAATGGAAATTAAAAAATAAAAAGTAAATGACAATTTCTGATTAATGTGTAAAAGAGAAGAGATATTATATGACTTCACAGTAACTAGACAGTGCCAACCCAGCAGGTATAGACAGTAATGTGTGATGGTGGTGGTGTCATGTGTTCTGTTACAGCTGTTGGATCTTGGACTCGGAGTCTCGGTTGTTCCAGATCTGTATGTGCTTGAAGAAAATCAGAGCTCTTTGCATTCCCCCTTGGCTCCTTCTCTCTCCCTGAGGGACTGAGAAATAAGGGTCTTGTGGTTAAATGTAGAAATGGTCATTGAAAACACCCTGGCCTTATCTGAGGCACTGTTTGGTGCTCAAAGGTGCCATCTGTAACACAGCACTGGCCTTGGAGAAAGGAGCAAGGGACTTGGATACAAAAAGCAGGAGGGTTGCAGTAGGGCTGGACCTGCTGCAGGATTTGGGAGTATGTTTTCCCTTCAGTCTTCATTATATTTTCACTACAGCTTTAATAAGTCATTTAACAGACCTGAAGTGTGTATTTTATTCAATATTGAAATTTAAATAAAAAAACAGATTCAGAAGCTTTTGCGAAAGTGTGTAGAAATCCATGTTTTAGTATTTGTAATGCATTTGTTTTAGAGACATGCATCAGTAATACTATTTTTATGAATGCTGATGCTGCAGGAGACCATAAAATTATCCAGTTGGGCACTGATCAATAGTGGCCAGTGAATCTCACCACAAACTGCATCAAGTGCACACAAACCAGTTTGATCACATTTCATTAATTAATCTTGGTAACCATAGAAGAACTTGCCATTTTACTAGTCTGAGTTTGATAAGACTTCAGGTTCTAGCTGTCATTTGAGTTTTTTCTACCAAATTATGGAACCATTTTTATTCCTGCAGGCTGGTACTCCAGCCACCTCCCTGTTTTCTCTTGAATAAGCTGAAAGCATTAAGATACTGGCAGCTTTAGTTTTATAGCAAATAGTGTAGCCAGGGCATTGAATTCCTTTTTGCATCTGCCTCTCCTGGTGTTGTTTAGCTCACTAACTGGTGGAAGTAGAGTTGTGCTCTGGAGAATCTGCTGTACATGCCCAGAAAGGCCATCAGCTTTTTAAACTAGCTATTTTGTTATTGGAAAAGATGAACCACTGTCTTTCATAAAGACAGTTTATTGATTAGGATGTTATATAATGTGCAGCTGGAAAAGAGGTATTCCATACATATATATTTCCTGGGTCATGGAGTACAAGACCATTACATTAATGTGCATAGCTAGTTCCATTATTTTAATTTGTTTTGTTTTGGTTTTGTTAGAAGGGAGTTTGCTTAAGAGATAAGCTTATTGATAAGAACTGTGGAAAACATTTTAATAAGGGCAATAACACATCTTGAAATAAAATTTAGGAACCACAAGCAAGTGTAGCTTTGGGGGCTTACTGTTAGCGATGCGTTGGTTGTTATTAGACTAATAAATATGTATGGAAAAAAAACCCAGAATGGTTTTGGGTACAACAAGTCATTCTTTATGTCTGTAGTAGGGGTAAATTAGAAAAATAGATTGTGTACTCAAAAGTCCCATGGAACATCTTCCGTGATCCCTGGTATAATAAAATATAGTACGGCTACCGTGCTGCTATTCAACTGTGTGTGTAAAGGTGAGAGGGAGTTTTAACCTCTATCAGCAGAGACAGCAGTAAACTCTTCTGTGGATGAATGCCTTTATTTTAAGGGATAAAAATATATGCAAAATAGTTGTGGTTTTCTGTATCATATATTTTAAGAGTAAAAATTTGTAACCAACTGTACAAAGCTCCTAGTTACATGTAGCCCAGTTATATCTCTTGTAACTTTAGAAGAAATTGGCTTAAGTACTGATTACTGAAGGGGCTTATTTAAACTAGGTTTTTAATTTTCCATGGTTTTTACCACTAAACCTTCCCTCAGACAGACTTTAGCTGCCAGTTCAGTTTTCTGTAGCACAGAGCCTCCGGGATTTAGGAGTACTAGTAGTAACTTTGTTTTTATCAAGTGTAGCTGTAGGTCTTGCATACAATGCAAAGTGGTTGATCAGGAAGGTGATGGTGTTCAGGCTTTATGAATACACTGGAAGTCAAGTGTTATGTGCCAGTGGTTGGAGCTGCCTTAGGTCTTCTCTGAGCTGGTAGTGATGCTATGCAGTGTTGAACTGTAGTTCCAACACTCTGGGTGCTTCTACCAGCTAATATTACTGATTTACCTTCTCCTGTCTTCATTAAATAGATTGTGAGTACCTTCAGTGTTTTTACTTTTAATTACAAGGTCTGTGTTCCTTTATCACAGGCTTCAGTCCTACTCTTTTTTCTGGCTGTAGGGAAGAACCAGCAGCCTCCAGTCAGAGACCTTTTGTACCCCAGGAAATCTGACTATAATGGAAATGCTTAAAGAAAATGCACATAACCTCAGGACTGAGTAATGTGCGGGAAAAGCCTGAATACACAAGACTCAAGTAGTTTTGATAGTTCTAGCAATGTTATTTTTCCTTTCTTTGGGCCAAGATTTTTGTCTGGTCATGAGGGCAGGTCATTTGTGAGCTGCTTCTACTGGTGTTACTGGGTCTATTGCTCTCACCAGGGCAAGTGGTAACCACTTTCACCTAGAGCTTTTTGTTTTGTGCTCAGTGCTGAGTGCTGCCAGATGTCACTTCCTGTTGCTGATTATATGAGGGCTAAACTTTCTTGAAAAAAAGAATACTAGCTTTGTCAGCCAACAGAGATCTGGAAAAAAGTACCTCTTCAGTTTTGTCAGCAAATTTCCTTTTTATTTATTTAATTTTTTTTTTAAAATTAAGGTTTAGCATAGTACAGTCAAGTATAATGTAATCAATTAAATTAAAGTACTCACATATCAAATATGCTAACCTGTCCTGGAGCATATGGATTTTTCCTTGTAACCTACAGGCATCTCTTCATAGATATTAAAATATTTAGGGCATATAATTCTCATTAGCAACATGCAGGTTTTCTGCTTTTATCTGTTTCTTCAGCTGGAAAGTTTCATGGTCTGTATGTTGCCAAGTACATTATGTTGGTCTTCCATTGTAAATCAAAAAGTAATGGACTCTGCAAGAAAAATCCCAAGTGAGACTTCCTGCTTGCTGGAATAGAAGTTTTAAATTCACTTAAGATTAAGAATTATATTTCTGTAGGCCTTAGTATTTTCCCTCTTTTTAAAAATATAGTTGTTTTAAAAACTAAAATAGGTATTCCATATTGTACTGAGGGTATTACAAAAAAAATCTAGAATGGGGAAAATTTTTAAAAAAGGGCTTATTTTGAAAGTAGCTTAGATTTGGAGCACAGTGATAATTTTTCTTCTGTTTCTGCCTTATTTGTGCTATGATAAGGCAGTCTCTGGACTTTCCATGTGACACTGTGAATTTTGTGTAGAAGAGTCTGGGTCTGGTTCAGCCAGACTTCTTGCTGTGCTTCAGTTGCATAAATATTGTGGTCTAATATGCCCATGGCATTTCTTGGATATGTTTGCCTCTACTGATCTTAGGCATCTCTGATAAAGGAGATTCCACAATCTCACAGACAACTAGTTCTGGTGTATCACTGCCATGGAGAGAGCTCTTTCTATTATCCAACCAATGCTTTATTTGCTCTGCCTTCCTCCTGTACTTGAGACAGATTTATCGGTATATGATAATTATATGAAAATAGTTGTCATATTCATCACTAACTACTTCTTTTATGGTTTCAGCAGTTTTCCAACAGTTATACCCTACAGGCCTTTCATTTCCATCATGATCTTCTGGACTGCCTTGTTTTGTCTATGCTTTTCTTTAATATGGTGCTCCCAACACTGATTTTGCTAGCATGAGGTTATTAGTGTAACATCTTACCTTTGGTTCTGAAAGAGTCTGTAATATTTTACAATGCTTTCTACAGCATTGCATTGTATGTGCCCTGTGTGTCCAGAATAACCTCCAGACAACTGATAGTTGTTTGACTGGTCAAATACATTTTGAACTTTAGAGGAATAGGGCAGCTCTTTTTGGGTAGAATTTGTGTTTAAAAATTGTCTGCTTTTGCTGTTACTTTGAAATGAAATAGTACATTACCCTCATGAAATATACTGTTTCCTTAATGATTTTGTATAAAATTATTTGATGTTCACATTTTTGATGCAGATTAACAAGGTATGATAGTACTGATGATGGAAAAGGAAAAAATGGGTAGTTTACACAGCAGATGTTATAATGTCTCATGTGAATTTAAGTCATGTGGCCAAAGGAATTAGAAAAAAGAAATGGTGTAATTTTAAAGATTTTTTTTCTCTGAAAGTCATTGTAAAAATTTCCTATGCAAATTTTTGTCACACTTTCTGATCTGTTTTAAACTCAGCAGCCTCCTGTTCTACATGTTTATAACCTTCTAATTTACACCTCTGCTAGCTCTTCCATTTCTTCTCACATAAGATGTCTGTATCCGCTCATGATCAAAACTTCTTCAACCCTCGAAAATAGGTGCAAATATTTTCTGACAGACTTGCAGTATTTCTGGATTTTGCTTCCTAAATGATGGTATGAATATGGGCCGGTATATCTAGAGCAAAACAATATTTTCTCACTTGTGAGCAGTACCTGGCAAAGATGGGGTGGATTAAGGCATGTTTTCTTCAGCATTTGTGAGTCCTTGTGCAAGTGATAAGGAAGAGGTAACAGCTCTAAGCCCCAGCAGAGGGGATGGCAGGACCAGGTAGGACGTTCCCCTCTCAGTGCTGGAGAGCTGCTAAGTTTGCTTAATGACTCTTGTATGAGCACAGTGATGATACGAAACAAGATAGGACTTCTCCAAGTGGGTTTAGCACTAAGGTAAACTACTAGAAAGGGTACTGTTAATTTGGAATAGAATTATCTACCCTCAAACTTGCTAGAAAGCAGTTCAGCACAAGCAACTGTCTATACAGATGTTTTAAACACCGTGCCTTTTAAACTGCAGCTAGCAATATGATATTTGAAAAAATCACAAAAGCAAAGACTAGTAAAATATGATGTTTAAATTTCAGTTTTAATATTTTGTTGTTTAAATTCTGTTGTTATATAATTATTTTATTACTTGGTCTTTTATTACAGATGATTTTAAGTGGTGCCATTTGCTGTATCTGTTGTCCCACTACCCCGGTTTGGGTTTCAGTTTTTTAAGCTTCCATAGGAATCATTCAAAGTCCACTAGAAACTAGGCAGTCCTTTTTGGTGGAGTCAGACAAGCTTTCATTCTGGCCCCTCAAGCATATAAATAAAGCATAGCTTTTATAGTAAAAGTTATAAAATCTTCATGATCCAGAATATGCAGTAGTAGTGTGTTATGTAATAACACTCTTTCTCCTTCTTGTAGGTCCTTTTGTTCTGCATCACAGCTGCTCTGTTTATGTTCTTCTTCAGGTATGTCACTGGTATATCTATTCACGTTGTAAAAATTGTTTTGAACAGTGTTTCTTAGAGTTTACTGTTTTTTGGTATTCCTCTTTATATTCTTCACTCAAGCTGAATTGACTGGAGTGCTTCCATGGCATCACCCAGTGCTGGTAACATAATTGGGCTAAAAAGGGAAATGCTGAGTCTTCTGGAGAATGTACTGATTACTTAAGGAGTTTCATTTCCTAAGTAAGACCCTGGAGATCTAACATAGCGTCAAAACAACTGAAATCTGCTTGTTATGGCTCTTTTTAAGAGCTCATGGCAGGGAGATCACTTTTTCTCTTCTGTAAAAATAGGAGAGAACAGGAAAATAAAATTTTATGGTCTTAAATAATATCAAATATTTGACTTGTGTGCAAGTGTGACTATCTTCTTTCAATTTTAGAATAAACTTGTTTCACGTGTTTTCACAAGTGATGAATTGTATTTGTGTTTTAAAACTTACAGTAGTGGGAGGTGGCTGGGACACTCATTTTAATGACTTGTTTGTCTCTCAGTTTGTAATATATATGTATGTCTTATTTCCATTTAAATATCAGACCTCTCAAATTTTCTTCTCAAATTCTATCTCAAATTGGAAAGTTGCTTTTTAAAGTAACCTTTGACTACAACCCTTTGACTTAGAATTTTCTGCGGCATGCAGCCATCTATGGTTCTTCAAGCTGTATGATCCCCTGGTAATTGCAAAACTCTGGAAAGCTGTAGCTTGTTTTTCATAATTCCATTACTTACGGATATTGGCCAAGAACAGTCTGTGGATAGAAGAGGGCTGTTAATTTAGGGGATTCGAAGAAGCATTTCTCCTTTAATCTATAACCTATTAAGAACCTTGCATTGGCAGTCTTCTTGCTTTATTTTCTTCTACGTCCCTGAGTTAAGCCGTAAGAGCCTCAGAGAATTTGACTTGTAAGGTTGAGGTTAGACACCTGTCTGCATAAATGCTGGTCAGATGAACTCAGAGCACTAAAATTCTGGTCAAAACCATAAGTGTTTATGATCTTGGAGGAAGCTAATTATCTCCTATCTATGTCTTTGGTAATGAAGTGGTGTTTCAGAGAACCTGCAAGTTAAATTCCAGACTCCTAGAATAGTTTGGTCTGAAAGGGAGCTTCAAGGTCATCTAGTTCCAGCCCTCCTGCCATGAGCAGGGACATGTTCCACTGGACCAGTGCTCAAAGACCCATCAAGCCTGGCCTTGAACACTTCCAGAGATGAGACATCCACAGCTTGTCAGGGAAACAGTTCCAGTGACTCACCACCACCACTGTGACTGGTATGTCACAGTAAAGGATTTCTTCTTAATATCAAATCTAAGCCAACCTTCTTTCAGTTTGAGGCCAATACTTCATCCTATCACTACATGCCCTTGTAAAAAAGTTCCTGCCCAGCTTTCCTGTAGCTTCTTTAGAGGTGAGAACTGACACAAAAGAGTCCAGATGTATTTGGTGAATTTTTCCCTGACCTGACAGTTGAATGGGCTCCAAACCACTTTCTGTTCTAAAATAGTGACTCCATGCCAAGGCTGATGGAATATCCTGTTGAGCAATCATCAACAACATTTAATTCCTTTTGTCTTTGTGTTTTAATAGTGGAATTAAAATAAAAGCTCAAGTTTAGTTTAATTATTGGGAAAAAAAATCTATTTCTAAACACCAATGGATGTGCTAAGACAAATTTGTCAAAAATAATTAGCACAGACTAGTTTTTGATTTTTTTTTATTTTTCCTTTCTCGGTGTAATGAGTACTTTGAACAGGACTTCTTCACAGTGGGCTACTTTCCTAAAAAAAAACCAGGTACAGAGGGGTCTGAATGAAAATACCTCTGGGTATGCACAGAGTCTGGTCAACTGCTCAGGGAGAAGAGACAGCAGAGAGGTCACTTAATAAGGCTGCAGAGTTGTCCATTTGTCTGGACTGGCTGTGACTGGGAGCTGCTTGCTGTCTGAATTGATATGTGAATTAACCATTCATATCTTCAGTAAGATTTTGGATAGCCCTTGGAAAAATCCTGTGTGGAGTCCCAGGAAAGGCAATCTTCCTGTCTCTGTTGTCATGCAAAGCAGAAAGTAATTGGGAGAGTCATTAAATTACATTTCCTATTTAATGGCTCAAAATCACTTCAGCCTTTTTCTTAATCATAAGTGGATCAAACTGACAAAATCACATTCATACTGTTGGAATAAACACCTTATTTGAAGTCAGATCTGTTTGGCTTGTAGAATATATTCTTGTTGACTATAAAACACTGTTTACTCTTAACAAGCATTCACTGACCTGAAAACCAGAAAATTCTGTTTTGCATTGTACTTAGCTTGTTCCCAGACCTGCTTTTTGTCCTCTCCACCCAACTAAAATGGCAACAATGGTACGGAGAGCAGTAGCAGTCATGGTCACCAAGATCATATAAAATGTCTTTCATTATTAAAGATAAAATCCTAATATCTATGTGGTGTAATTTGAAGCTTAAAATGTTTCTAAAAAGGGACTTATATTAAGTCTGCCTCTATGCCATGGAAGTCTGACTGATGCTTGGGAGTCAAATGTTGCACAGAATAAAAGCAAAATAGTCTTTTCTTTTCTGAGTTCATATTAACTGCCTTACCTGGTGTTATTGGGTCCTCTGATCTTAAAAATTATTACTGTCCCTAATAGGTAGTCCTGGTTGGCACTGCATTCCTAACAGCTCCAAGTTTAACTAAATTTGGCTGCTCTTTCTGCTCCAGGTAGTTTTGAGCTGAATAATTTTCCTTGCACAGCTTGTACTGTGATGCATGGTAGCTGCATTGGACTGAGCCAGTGGTGCTGATTGGGAAAACATGGACAGCAGAGATGCTCCACAGCATTCACATGGACTTTGGTCATTTTTAAGTAACTGCATACCAGCATAACTTTAGGTGATCTTAGCTGAGTCTGGGAGATTAAAAGTTATTTGCGCTGGAAAGTTTGAAACTATTTTCTTCATGGAGGAATTGAGGTATGTTCTCTACATCGCATAGCTTCCAGGATAGCTTTAAGTTTGCTAGGTTAATAGCAGCCTGTAAAGTTGAGTTTGCTTAGTGTTGCTTCTGGAAGGCCAGTGCTCTGGTTGATAGTTACCCATTAAAAGGGAAAAATACCAGTATGGCATTTAATTTCAACATGATCATACCTTTCCCTTGAGATGGGTGTCTTCCTACTCACTCCTACTGTTGCAGAAAATACTGCTGTTACAGATATATGAATCTTGATCTACGGAAGTATAGGCATTGTTCTTCTTGATTTATTTGAATATTTACTTTTCCAGTATATTGATTGTCTTCAGTATCTCACTATAATCTCTATCTTATATTGTTTTCTAAACAAATTCTGTAATAATGGTCCGTTGATGAAGCAGATGTTTCATACTAGTTGAATACTTCACCAAGCAGCATTGATATTTATCATTGGAGTTTTCCCCAAATTCTGTTGGACTGCTGAAATGTTATTTTATCTGCTACAGGACAAGAAAAAATAGGTGCTAAATCTCAGAAGTAAAGAAGTGAGGTTACAGAACTGAAATGGTAGAGAGAAAAACCAGGAATAATTAATTACTCCAGAACAGATAAAGTGAGAGGAGCGTCAGAGTTAAAGGTAAATTCAGAAGAGCAACATACAAAGGAAGACAGTAAGAAGAAGGAAGGAGTTGATGGAAGAGGGAAGAAAAAAGGTCATCTCAGGAGACAGGAAAAAATAGAAGAACATACTAGGAAAAAAAGCAGCTGAAGTGCAGATGATAGGTTTACAAGCAACAGAGTTATATTTACAGACAGAGGAAGCATATTTTAGTGCAGTATTTTTTATTTCATCTCTTCCATCCTCGTCTTGTGGTACTTTTCTTCTAACTTGGACCTCTGTGTTTTCTCAAAATGCTTCTGCTCCACTCCACTGGAAGTGATGAAATTAAGATGCATTACTCATTTGTGGATAGCTGTAGTATACACAGTATAGCAGAATCTGACATGTATATTTAATTCACACATATAGGCAACCACAGTTGAAACAGGATTGTTCCCCTTCCACACATATTTGCCTAAGAATCTTAGATACAGAAGTGTGTCTGGGGAGAGGAGTCTTCTCATATCTGTAGGATATTACCTGTAGAAATTAACTTTTAGGTGATATTGAACTCCACTGGGTGTGAGTATTCATCACTTACTCAAAAAGCCCAGTGCTTAGTGGTGTCATCGGATGTGTTGTGAGTAGGACTTACTCACAGTGTGCTACTTTCCCAAAGAAACCAGGTATAGAGGGGTCTGGGTGAAAATACCTCTGGATGTGCAGTCTGGCCAACTCTAGTTCCCTTCAAGGAGAAGAGACACCAGAGAGGTCACTTGATCAGTCCTCAAAGACCATTCTTAAAGTGTCTTGTAATAGAAGTACAGTTTTCTAAAATGCTTCTAATTGTTTTTTAAATTGTGGTTTGCATGGAATTAAGTTTGTGGGTAGAAAGGTTTTGATTATACTATGGTTTCATGCCATCTTATTTCAGTTTGAATAATTTGTGGTACTGTCCAGAGTCTGTGTTCTAGAGTAATTGGATTGAATGAAATAAAGAAGCAGGAGGGATCCCACAATGTGTAAAATAAATATTTGTAAAACACAGTGAAATTGGTTTTTTTTACTAGCAGTTTCATTTTGAATAATACACAAGGGATTTTTTGGAAGGGTGATGGAATGACTGTGCATTTTTGTGCTGGAAGAAATCCACGTAATATAAAACTTGCAATCTCTGTATGATAAATGAACACCTACATAGAAATCCTATCCATATAAACTTAGAAAATCCGGCAATTTGGGTGAGTACATGTTGGCAGACTACGGTGCTGGTTGCTGTAGCAGTTCATCCTTGGACCATATACTACCAGTTTATATAATATGCACATGTTAATTCATCTGCTCTGAACCTTAGAAAGCAAAGCTCCACCTACAAGCTGAAACCAGTTATTAAGAGAAGCTGAATGTTTCTGATGATTGATTGATTGTGAGTTGAGGGTGAAGGCTGCCTTCTCTAGAGAGAAATGCTAAAGTGTTATTTTCTGAGATGGTAATTTCAGACAATCTGAAGTTACTGCTGTGATTTCACAAAGCAGGACATCATGGTTTTCATAACTCAGGGTTTGCATAGCTCACAACAAAAAGCTCTTGATCTCTTACTGCCATTTATATATTATGTGCTGATTAAAAATGGTTAGTGAAAAAAAACCACCTAAGAAATGCAGATGCAGTATCATATACTGCTACTGAAGTAGAGTACTGAAACTTGTGTAAAGACACTGAAAACCTTTGAGAAAGGTCCTTTTGTTCACAGAGCCCTTTATGCTATCTCATTAAGGAAATTCTAGCCTCCCAAATTACAGCTATTTGCTCTTCTTTCTCTGTGAAACACATATCCTGTAATTTATTCAGTATTTTTGACATGATATTTCAAAGTGCCTTTATTTTCTTTTAAAAATGTGTGGTACCAGTGCCATGTTAATCTCTTGTTGAATCAGCTAAACTGCCTTCTGTGCTGAAGCAACTGCTTGAAAGATATTTTTGCCTTCTAATTCTACTTTCCTTCTACAGTAGAATCAGCAGGCTTAACAGTTGAAGTTGCTGTTATTTGGATTTAATATGAAACAATCTTCCCCTTTTTTAAAAAGATTATTTTGGAGCCATTTCCATTTGCTGTAGAATTACAGGAGTGCATTAAAAGTCCTCTACTGTTGAATTATTATGTAATAAATCAGAAGAAAAAAACAGATGAGGATTTTTTCCATGTTTATATGTTTTTTACTATCCTTATATAAACATTTCAAAGTTAGTGATTCAAAGCGTTGTTTTGGTAAATGTCATGAGACTTGATTTCTGAGGTATTTTGGATGACCTGGTGAGTAGCTGAAAACATTCAGCCTCCTAAGAAATGCTATAAATAACAGTTTGCTTTATTTAGTGTGAGCAAAAGTAGAACATGAATTGCAGGAGGGGGTTGGGGATGAGGAGATAACCTTCTGGGTTAACTCAGGCACTTCTGGCAGAGACCTGTGCTGGACTTGCACAGACTGGGTTCAAATATAAATATGGGTAGAAGGTGAGATAATCCATGTTCTATTTCTCTTCCAATAGAATAAAAAGTGAAAAAGAATCTTTTTTTTTTTTCATGAAACACCTTTTTAGTTCTGTCATAGTCTTTTAGCAGACTTCCACTGCATTTTAGTGTGGCTTTTTGTGGGTTGTGATAGTACTTTTGGGTTTGGTTTGCAGGGAAGTTTTGTGGATTGCTGAGTTTTGTGGAACTCTGGTCCAAACTCCGCTGTATTCACAGGAGAGGAAGACTGGTTCTCCTCAGACTAATGCTGGATAAACACATGTAGTTCAGAAATGATAAAGAATGAGGATGCATCTTAAGCAATTTTTTATTACTAGTAGAACTTGAGAATTTTAGGTTTTCGTACAGGTAAGAAGAATTATCTGGATCTAGAGATTTTACCAAAAAATTGTATTTAGAGTGGAAAATTGCAGTGTCCAGCAGGATTGAAGAGGGCATCTTTAATTGATTTGTGAGCCTTTCCTGACACTTTTGCCACCATCATTGTTTGCAGTGGCTGCTATACAATATCCATGAGCAACTTCCACTTTTGTGGTTTCTGTGTTCTTATATTTTCAACTGCAAATCATTTTTTTTCACCTATTCATTTGGGTGGTACTGGAGGAAGAAGACAACAGTGGCATTCATAAAATAAGAAGAAATCCATTTTGATTCCCAGCATAGCATTAAAGAGAACAACAATTAGGTCTTTAACATGTCTCTAGGGCCTCTTTCCAAGACTCATCTTCAGCTTTAGGGCACCATTCTGATTTAAATTAGGAAACAGGAGGGGAAAATGGGCAGATCAACGGCAGTTCTCATCTTGTGTAGGTTTAACTCATGTTGTGGAGCTTCCTCTCTCTTACTGATTTTATAGAGGATTGTGCACCAAACTTACTTGCATAGTTCTAGGTGGAGCACATCTGGGCTAGCATTTTTCTTTAAAGTTACCTGGAGATCCTGTTAAAATTACTCTGAGGGATGATAAGTGTTTGGAATTAATGAAATGCTGAGATACTATGATTTGAAGTTATTTTCTAACTTATTCTGCATACACGGCCCATATTATCTTTCCATTTCTTGGCTTTGATATGAAAATAATTTACATTGTGTTCTGCTAATGAAAGCAAAAAACCTGAAAGGGACACATAAACTGAAGTATTTATTTAAGTGTTGATTTTTATGGGTTATTGCCAAAGATTTTGGATAGAAATTACAGGAAAAGGACATCATAGAACAAACTGCTTTCCTGCTTAGAAAAAATATGTGAAACATTTCAAAATATTCTTTTAAATTTTAAACAGAATTATTGTGGTTTTTACAGTAATATAAAGTTCAAAATTTCAGTAAACTCTGATCTCTTTAGATCCTTGTGAAGAGGAAAAAGGGAAAGTATTTATACCTTTTTTGTTTCCTAGAGATGCATTTTTGGAACTGGAAAGGTTTAAATTTGCTATTATTCCTGTCTTTCAAAATGTACATGCCAATTTTGGTAACAGTATTTATTGCTTTAAATTAGAGATTTGTTATGTAGTGTTGATTTTATTAAGTTTTTTTCTAGTACCTTTTCTTTAGAAAGAATGTATTAACAATATTTTTAGTTTAGTGATTAGAATGTAGCATTTAATATTCATGTTTGCCTTCTGAATGTGTTTGTGCTACTGAAATGTTACTAGAACAGACTTAGTCTTAAGATACCAGGAGTTATTGGACTAATTTCCTGAAAATACCCTGAGAGAAAACTTCTGACGTTTTGATAATGATCTTTGAATGCATGCTGCCTGTTGCATTTACAGTTTCTCCCAAGGAAATGCATGCCACATCAGCCTTCAATTCTTGTACTTGTTATTTTATGGTCTGCCATGATGTGGCTGTCCTGCCAAGCCAGGCAATGTCACCATTCCATGCCTACCCCCAGAAGAGGTGCAGAGTGCATGTCCATATACACCACAGGAAACTAAACCAAATCTGAGAGTAGATACTGCAAGATTAGGTGTTCAAAGGGATAAGCATAAACATATTTAGAGTATTTTAAACCCTCCTTCTGCTACTAAGATGAAAGCAGCTGTTACCTGGTGCCGAGCTGTGCGGCTGTCATCTCTGCCTCCCCCCGTCCCAGCTGGCAGCTCCGCAGTCTCCTGAAAAGTGTGTGAGAGCGTAGGAGAGGTGAGCTAGAGTCATACTGACAGTGCCACTATCAGCAGAGACAGATGATTAGCATCGCTTTCCCAGAGCTGTGATGGATTGGAAGCAGTGGTGGTGGGAGCCAAGGGGAGGAGGCTCCGTGTGGGGCTATGTGCAGTGGGAAAACAAGTGCTCCTCTTGAATGCCTTTCCAAATATTTTTTCTTTGGATCCTCTTGAGGATAACTGATGGATTATACTGAGTTTCAAAACTGGCTGTTTCCCCTTGACCTACTCCTCTTATGAGATGCACTGCTTGACCAGAGAAGAAAAGAGAAACGTGAGGAGGAGAGGTGGAACAGTATCTGCAGTGAAGGAGTAAGAGGCCAAGCAGGACAGGGTTTTGACCAGCTATGAACCAGCTGTAATTAAAGGAGTAAGAGAACATGGGTGGTTGCATTATTAGGGCTGTAATGCGGCTTTTTGTCTTCAGATTTACCAAAACACTTCAGATAAAACACTTATTTAAAAGCATAGTGGATCATCAAAGTAACTAATTTGCAAGTCATCAGGTCAGTTTTTTCCTTTGTTGTTTCTGCTTCTGGATCTAAGAGAGAAACCATACGTGCTTTTGCAGCATGCTGTCTACAATTCTATTTTTATATGCCTAAGCAGGACCTAAATGTGATCTGTATCAAATGGTAGGCCAGAATAAAGGTGGTCATTGTCCTATTGGCTTTTAAAAAAAGGCAGATACTGCCTCCAATCCCTTGAACCACCTTTCTTGTTACAGGAACTTTGCCAGTCCCAGTACATACTATTTTTCACTTTGTATTTCAAGCTAATAGTGGATTGAAATGAGTAGGCAAGTATTTTTTTGTTGGATTATGCCCTTGTCTTCAAACTAGCTCTGCTCTTGAAGGCATGAGCTGTGGTTAGGTCAGGTCCAAATGAGGAGTGTTAAATGTGTGGGCTGAACTTGGGTTAGTTTTCATTTTCCCTATGTTAAATCATGCTGCTCCTGATTCCTGCAGTCTGCAAAAAGGCTGCAGAGTAGGCTTTTTCAGCTGCCAGTGAGGGAAGAAAATTATGTTCTGTTTAGTTCCTGTCTTTCCTATCTCTTTTTCATGGTTGTAGTTTTTTCATATTGAGATATGCTGGTAAATCTGTTCAATAGTAATGCACGTGTCAAAAGTCAGGAAGATTCTTTAAAGCATCTTTAAAGCATGTGACTTCTCTTTTGTTGAGCTTCACTGCTTTTAGAAAGAAACAAAACTCCTTTTACACTAAATTCAGAAGTCTTGTTTAATTGCTTCCTGTGGATTAAGTAGCACCAATGATTTTACAGCTATAGGCAAAGAAAGGAAAAAAAATTGATAAAAGCATTATGGTACACATGCCAATTTGCATGCTAGAAAATAAGTGAAATAGGGATTTTTAGTACTGTGCATATATTATTAAAAATGTAATTTATTTCTTTAGGAGTTAAAATGGAATACAAGTTATTACAAATAGTTCATTGCATTTACTAGATCAGTAAGTTTACTCTTATATAGAAAGATACAAACTTTTGAATGTAATGTGAAGAGATTAAATTTAATTTACCATGTTTAGTCGCTTTTAGCCATATGGTACCTAGGTTCCTGGAATGTATTTTAAGTTTTTCTTTCCAACAGTAAATCTTGTCCTTGTTTTAACAGATTGCTTTACGTGTAGCTGGATCCAGTTGCACAGCCTCCTCAAGAGAGGAAATGCATTGCCTGCCGACAAGCAGTACAAGAATTATGGCTGTACAATAGGGAGTATTTTTCCACCATTATCACTTTTCAGTGGAGATTCTTTTTCAGATACATAACACTGACTCAATGAACCAGGAAAGTGTTTACCTGCAAGGTGATCTTCTGGTAACAGGAGAAGCTTTTGAGGGCTAAAATTTCAGGCGTCTCTGTCCAGAGCCATCCCCAATGGAAGAAAAAGAGGGTCTCCTCCCCTTCTTTAGGTTTTGTCAGTCAATCACAAAGGGCTTTTGTACTGCTAGCATATTGATGTGTCTGGGCTTTGGCTGTTTATCATCTTCCTGTCATCCTTAAATGCAAAATTAAAGAAAGGAAATAGCTTCTGGTTCTCAGGCTTTGAGAATAAACTGCTTGTGGCTGCTGGGGACCTTGGCGTCCCAGCTGCCCTGGAATGCCTTCTGTGGGGATGGGATTGCTGGCACTCTCTCACATCACCCGTGTAGCTCCCAGGCACTGGCCAGAACAAGGCTGATATTACAAGTCAGATGATGAAAAAGCAATTGAGGTTCACAGATTCGATTTCTGTCTTTGATCCTGGCATTAAAGTACCAAGCTCTGTGAGTGGAAGTATAGTGCAGACAAGATTTCTGGTTGCTTTAATCCCACTGCTAAAAAGATCCATTCACAGGGTGTAGGAATTGGCTTGTATTTTTGCAGGATTTCAAAGCTGTTAGATGCATTTTATCTGTGTATTTTGCCAACACTACAAGCAACTAGGCTTTTTTCTTCCTTATTTAAAATTATTTTTCTGTATGATTTTTCTTATGTGTGTACTGTATAGTAAAGATTTGGCAGCTAATTGACTTACCCTTTCACATACATTTGAGGCACTTTACATTTTACATACAGAGTACTAAAGGAGAAGATTTAAGTACCCTGCTGAAGGTCAGAGACAAAATTTGTGTGCCTTCGAGCAACAGAGTTCCAGTCCAGTTCTTAAATCACAAGGCTATCTCCTGCATTTCTGTTACAGGACATAATTTAACTTTAAAAAGTGGGGCATGGTACAGAGTTACTGCCAGAGAATTAGGTAGGAAGTAGTATATAAACATCTATACAGAACCATGGAAAGAGGCAAGAGAAAAGAATATTATGTAGGATAGTGTTGAATGCTTTGCACCAGTCCAGGCAGGTGACATCACTTGCTCTTGCTTTATCCAGCACTGTAACCCCATTTTAGAAGGCCACCAAATTTACCAGGCACAATTTACCCTTAGTGAAGCCATGTTGACTGTCAGCAATCACCACCTTTTTTTTCATGTACCTTAGCATAGTGTCCTGCAGGATCTCCTCCATGATCTTGCCAAGCACAAAGGCAAAATGAGGCTGGCCTGTGTTCCCTGGGTCTTCCTTTTTTTCTTTTTTAAAAGTGGGAATTTTGTTTCCCCTTTTCCAAGAACTGGGAACTTCACTGGCCTGCCACAATTGCTCAGATAGAATGGAAAGTGGCTTAGCCACTTCATCCGTCATTTTCCTCAGGATCTGTGGATGCATCTCCTCAGGTTCTATGGATTTGTGCACCTTCAGGTTCTAAAGATCTTTTCCTTTATCAGATGGCTTTTTCATTTCCCAGTCTCTGACTTTTCCTTGTGCAACTCAGTTGTTGTTGCTGGAGCACTTGATGGTGAAGTCTAGGGCAAAAAGATCACTTAGTACCTCATTTTTTCCAAATCTCATGTAACAATGTCTCTCATTTCCTTCTAGAGAGGGCCCACGTTTTCCCTTGTTTTTGTTTTATCACCAGTGTACCTACAGAACCTTTTCTTGTTGCCCTTGGTGTCCCTGGCCAGATTTAAATCTCTCAGAGTTTTATTTTTCCTAACCTCATCCCTGGCTGCTCAGGCAATCTCTCTGCATTTCTTCCAGACTACCTGTCCTTCCTGCCATCCTCTGTAGGCTTTTGTTTGTTTGTTTGAGTTTGCCTAGGAGCACCTTGTTCATCCATGCAGACTTCCAGGCATTTTTGCTGAACTTCCTCTTTGGGATGCATCGCTCCTGAACTTGAAGGACATGATCCTTGAGTATCAACCAGGTTTCTTGAGCCTTTCTTCTTTCCAGGGCTTTATCCCATGATATTATAACAAACAGATCTCTGAAGAGGCCAAAGTCTGCTCTCCTGAAGGGTACTGAGCTTGCTGTATGTCCTCTTTGCTGCCTTAAGGATCTTGAACCCCACTACTTCATGGTCAAAGCAGCCCAGGCTGCCCTTGAGCTTCACATTGCCCATCCTGGTGAGACCAGTGCAGCATAGCTTCTGTCCTCATTGGCTCCTCTGTCACTTGGAGAAGGAAGATAGCATCAACACATTTTATACTCTCTATTCCTCTTGTTTTCTTTGCTGTCTCAGCTCCTTGGCTCAATTTCTTTTGCCTGTTCTTTGCCTGTCAGTTCTTCCTGGTTTTGCTGCTGCTGCTCTCTTAAAAATAGTTACCTAGTTTTGCTGAGAGGAGGGTCTGTGTAGTTGCTTGTTTAAATTAGAAAAGAAAAATATTCTCCTGATATTAAAGAAAGAGAGATCCCTTTGCAGAGCAGTTAAGAAAAAATTAAGAACAATCTATGTATTAACAAAATCCACCTATGAAAGCAGAGTCACACCAAGAAATTAACTATAATTTTTAGAAGATAGATTTAGAGTTCAGAAATTCCTGCTTGTCATTTGAATGTTACCTGTGCCTGTTTGATTGCTACAATCCTTTGTGGCGAGACTGAGCGGTTGCAGACACCAGCGTGGTCGTGAAATACAAGTCCTGAACTGGTAACTCACACTCATCACATGTTTCTGATTTGATAGCAGACAGGGCAGAAAATCTCCATTTCATGAAAAGCAGAAGGCAATTACATTACATTAAAGTCTACATGTTTTGGTATGTATTTTTAAAATAAATAGTCTTTCTGTGTATGTAAGAGTTGCACATGATTGAAGATTTTATGTGTAACTACTGTGCAAATTGAATATATATTTGTAGTCCAAAACTGCAGTCCCAAAAATGGCTTTTAGCATGACATTTGTGCTTCATTTTAGAAAAAGACATATTTTTAACTACAGGCATTGGAAATACTTGAAATTCTGTTCCTGTGAGCTAATTGCTGACTAGAATAGGAAAATAAGAGCTACTTTGTGGTTAGATGCTTGTGGTCTTTCTTTTGGCTTTTGGCCCTTAGATAAAATGTCAGAGAAAGCACAGTAATGGATAATGGCATCTATCAGTGTACCCTAGACATAATTTGAAGCCTGTCAAATGTCTGCTACTTTATAAACATTGATTTACAGAGCTCTTCTTCATTCTACCATCTGCTTATTTGGTTGGAAGAATATAAATTATGTCATAGATGATTTTCACAGACATGCTTCAGTTCATAAAGTCTCAATTTCACAGAAAAAGAAACTGCTGTGAAAAAAACCAGTTTCTACTGTGAAACTGAGACTTTATGGGCCATTTCAAATACTCTAAAGAATGAGACATTCTTTATTCTCTTTCATATGTTTGATACATTGACTAGAAACCACAGTGCGGAAAGGTTTCTAGTCTTATATTTTTTGCCTGAATAAACCTTACCATGAACTAACCAGATCTAATTAATATAATAACAAACGGTAATTCGGATTCTGACTCTACTCTTACATTAATACCAGACCATGGTTCTCATCATCAGGTGAAACTGTGGTTGATTTTAATTGACTTGTAAAAAAACTTGGATTTCATTTATGGTGCAAATAAGATAATTGTATAAGTAGATAGTAAGTGAGGAAAACCCTAAAAAAAAAAAAAGCTAGAACAGTCACATCTGAGTATTTGCTCAGAGGAGTAAGTTTAGTGCATTTTAGATTTAAGTCTTTTTTGTAAAGTAGGAGACCTTAAGTGTTTTAAATATTAATTATCTGATATGCCAGAGGTTTTTATCTCTATAAATTTGAATGAAAGCATATTTAATTTTTTCAATGAGACATTGAAGTAGTGTTTAGCCCAGGATCATGCAAATGTCAAAATTTTTTGGCATGATTCCTCACATACACTCTTAGAAAACACTTAGAAGAAACAAGGAGGTGAATAACAGTGTGCACAATTATTGATGAAGAATGAATTGTGTCAAGTCAAACTGGCTTCCCTCTGTGAAGATTAGAGGCTTCGTTGATTCAGAAGTAATAGAGGATATCATATATCTTCAGTAAATCTTTAGACAGACTCTCATGTGACATTCTCATAGGAAAGACCAGAAAGTACACTGTAGAAAAAAACCCCTTCTACTTAAAACTGGCTGAAAAACCTGAGTACTGAATTTACCATCAGAGTGGAAGGGATCATTTGTTCCATGCACAGATTTAATATCAAGCTCTAAGTAATCATCCTGATCATTATTGAAATTGTTGAACAATGAAACCAAACCTGCCTTCCAAGGTGTCTGGCTTTTTCCACAGATTTAATGAATATGTCATTCAGAGCAATTTGGCAAATTGGAAAATACCCCCAAAATATAGAATGCAAATTGATGGAAGGTTCTGCACTTTAGAAGAAGGAATCAAGTGTAGAGATGGAGAATTTAGAACCTCTTAGTGGCTCATAGGTCTTCATAGCAGTGCATAGGAATTAGATGGCAACCTAAACAAGAGTCAAAGTACTGGGATATGGAAAACAGCAGTTGTGATTGGCTGTATGTGTCTGGTGGCTGGATGGACACAGCCAGAGCTGTCTGTGATCAATGGCTCTGTGTCCAGGTGGAGGCCAGTGATGGGTGGTGTCCCTCATGGCTCTCTCTTGGAACACAGCTCCTTTAATGGTCTTCATCAGTGACAGAGACCGTGAGACTGAGTGCACTTCCATCCCTGGAAGTGTTCCAGGCCAGGCTGGATGGGACTTTGAGCAACCTGGTCTAATTGAAGATGTCCCTTCCCATGGCAGTGAGGTTGGAACTAGACAATCATTAAAGTCCCTTGCAGCCCAAACCGTTCTCTGATTCTTTGATGATATAAATAAGAGTACAGCATACAAAGCAAGTGAAGTTACCACTGATCTCTTGTTATTGTCAGTAATGTCAGCTGAGTAATAAAATTCATCTATACATGGACACATTGTGCAGAGCCAGAGCAGAATGGGAGTTACTAGACATTTACAGACCATGTTGTTTGAGGAACTTGAAATTACTTGAAATATTTTGTTTACTCTATAGCAAGAGACTAAGCTGATAATAGTATCTCATGTGTGCAGTACTTCTGTAATGAGGGCAAGAATAAAGAGCTCTCTTTTGGGTCAAAAGCAAAAGAAATAATAGTCTAAAATTGCAGGGTCTAGACATGGATTAGAAATAACTATATTTGAGATACTTTCTAACATTAATACTCGCCAAATAGTGAAGGATGGTTTGATGACTAGGGTTGACATGAAGAGTAGAGCTGCAGTCCTTGTTTTTGATGGAGAAGCAACTATTTGAAATTTCTTCTGTAATTTTATGTGATTATTTTATATAACTTGTGGTCTAAGCTCAAGTGTGATTATGACTGTCTCTGAGAGTGCATGTTGATTCTAAGTGCAGGAGAACTCAAGTGGGCTGGCATTCATACATGGAGGCTAAATGGCTGGTGTCAAACTAACACGGAAATTTTGATGTTTATGTTGGATTTTTTAAAAAATAATGATTTCTGTTCCCTGCAGGAACTATTCCTTCATAAGGCATGAACCATCACTCCTAAAAGAGAATATATTTGAAATACTATGTTTCGTATCACCTGGGTGCCAAAAAACAGTAGATTGTATTTAGTGGTAGAATTTCTGAGGGAGGACCACTGGCAAAATAAATATTTCACCGAAGCAACAAAGATCAGCTGTAGAGAGGAAGATGATGTGTTGAGGAGTAGCTGGAACACCTTTGTGGCTTCATGCAATATAAAGATGTGTGGTAGCTGTCATAGGCTGGGTCTCTATACATGCTTGTATGCATTTCTTCCAGGAGTGCAAGGTCCTCTGAAAAAAAAACAACAAAAGGTATGTGGTTGTAGCACAGATTTTTATTTAGCAGCTGCTGTAGAAGGCTTTTGAAATCTTGAAATCTCATCAGTTGTACAATGGAAATACGAAGGAGCTTAAGATTTTTCCAATTGCTCATTTCCTGGTTTAGAATATTCTTTTCTCTCTCTATTGCTGCATGAAGAATTAACTAAAGACATAACTGCATATAGCCCTTGAGGAAAAACCAAAGTCATAAAATGCTGGAAACCAGAATGTATAAATAAATGGAAAAGGTTTTTTCTGGAATTCTGCTTTGGATTCATTCTTCTAATTTGGAAAGATCAATTGATAAGAAAAGAAAGTGATTTGATTTGTCCCTGTCCTTTTGAAAAGTTAAATGTTAGACCCAGCTAAAAGGTAGCACTGTTAGGTTTTCAGCATGTGTCACCTTCGAAAGCTGACTTAATGAAATTGGAATTTAACTTATCCTCTGTTCTCACTCTGTAATAAAGACTGGCAGGTTACTGATAATTTCTTGCTGATACACCTCCTCTCACAGGGACAAACAAAGGGTAAGCCTTATGCTGAAAACAAAGCTTTCAAATAGTTTAAGAGATTTGGAGCTTTATTTGTGGCTTCTGATAAGAGTGTGAATGTTTTCACTGTACTGAGTGTGCTATGAGTAGGTGACAGGGCAGTGTCAGTTTGAATTATATCAGCACAACCCACCCAAGCAGTTCTAGTCTCAAGAGTCATATTAGAAATACAATGTAAATCATACTGATTAGAATGTAAAACCATTGACTGCTCTAGACCACTATCAAAATGCTTTATCGTGTGTTATAAGGTGCTTGAGTGGGTTTTAAGAAGTGATGGATATAAAGGGAAAGTGCAGGAATAAATTATTTGGGTTTCTTAACCAACATCCATACTTTTCTCTTTGGCAATATAAGAAACATTTACTTGCATTATATGTTTGATAAGCTGAAGATGTGATCATTTACAGTCGGTTCACTGTTAATCTGCTGTCAGTTGTCTTTGGGGAGCATAGAGTGACTTACCCAGGGGTTACTCTTGTAACTTACCAAGGCAGTCTGGTGGTTCTTTGTTGCACTCTCAGCCTTTCAGCACATCCTTACTTCAGACACATTTGATTAACAGACAGCAACTATTAATTTTAAGAATATAAAAGACTGATTTTATCCATAATTCCGTTCATATCCCTTTTGAAAGTGCTCTTGCAATCAGGTAGCACAGCAGCAATTAATAGAATGTTGAGCATGCCACCTGGTACTCAGAATTGTAGATAACACTGTGACTGATATGCACATTTGTGCTCACATGTATCCGTTGACAAGCAGTTATCTAGGTTTAAATGAGAGGCATTAAAGAAAAATGCAGCACTTGTCAGGAAAGAGAAAATGAATATAAAATCAATTTTCTTTTGAGTATTCTTAGTCTCATTAAATAATGTACTCAAAGGTGGAAATGCCTGCATTTTCAGTTCTATTTCAATTCTAATTTTAAATAAGTCCTCTGGCATTGAATCTGCAAATGCATTTTAAGGCTTTAAGTTATACTACTATATTAATTTAATATGAAGTAAACACGACTTTGGAAAACAACCAAAGCTATGATGGTATGTTTTAGGATCTAGGAACTATTTGGTTGACTGCCTTCCGCTTAATTGAATTTAAAATGTGCATTTCTGTTATTTGCCCTGTAATTGGACGTCTCTTCCCCTTGTAAAGTACAACTTCAGCTGAAACTACTCTTTGACTTTGAGCAAACAGTATATATACTATATTATATTTTTTCTATATACTATACTATATGTATGTATATATATTCAGAAACCATCTATTACTTGAAATAACTTAGGATTCCAGGTTAGGGAAGATCTGGTACTTTAAATTGTCAGATGAGATTTACAAATACTTAAGTTCAAGGTCTTGTTTTTTTCCAGTCTTTTCTTCTCTGTTCTATAGATTACACATGAAGAAGTCATCTATTTAGAGGGGGTTTTCTTTTCAGGAAACTGGAAATGTTTAACCCTTAATTGTGTCCAGGATATCCTCACCTATGCCCATTAGACCAGTCCTGGAGGTTTCCTTTCCCCAAATCAGATGGTCTGCTAGACTTGTGATTTTTCTGTCATTTTGTTTTACTTGCAAAAGCAGGGAATGAAGGAAAAACCCAAACACCCTTCAGCATTTCAGAAGGTGTCTGATAATGTAGAGATAAAATCAAGTCAGGACTGAAGGGCTTTAAGGTGTGTGCAATATAGGATAATTTCTCACTTCCACAAGTGCTCCTTGGCGTACTGTGTGCCATCGGACTACTGGTGAACTTCAGGGTGCTGTTTAGACATAGCTCTTACTCTGCCACTGTGTAGTGAGCTTTTGGAGAACTCCTCTTTCGGTAGCCATCTGCTCAGTAGTAGCCTTTTTCTTTCTTTCTTTTTTTTTTTTTTTTTTTTTTTTTTTTTACTTAGCCGGAAATGATTACCTGGCATACTTGACATTTGTCTCAAGAACCCAACACCTTTCCTGTTCTGCTTAGCATCCCTTCTCCTGTGCTTTACTCTTTTCATCTTATGTCAGATCTAATTTGGTGCAGATATCTTGTTTCAGATATCTTGGTAGGAAGGAGGTAGATAACCTCATCTGCATTTTTATATTGACAAGGATTTTCCAGAAATCTCCTCTTTACCTAAGAGTTGTCAAGTATCACTATTTTAAAATGTCCTTTTTAAGTTGCAATTTTCATGTGACTTATTTCATACTGTGTGAGAATTGCAGCTTAAAAGATAAAGACAGGTGAAAGAAAAAGAAATTTTAATAAACTACATCTGAAGTCCCATTGTATTGGTGCTTCAGAAGGCATTGCCACTTAGGGTTATTTAGGGATTTTTAAGAATTAATAGTAGATTCCTTTTTTTTTTTTTTTTTTTAAACACCAGATCCTATAGTTCTACAATGACATTTCCTGATTTTGAAGAACTATTTTGATATTGAGTATGCTAGCAACTGAAAAAAAAATGCATGGGAAGAGAAATAATTATTTTGAATTTCTTTTTAGTTAAAGTATTCTTTGCTGTTATTTGTTAGAATAATAGATAAGCATTTTTTTAGAGTTATTGATTAAAGATATATTGAAGTGGAATATTGCCTGAATTATTTTGCCTGGTGTTTTAGAAGTAACACTTGGGAATTGGATACTTGTCTAATATAATCTCAGATGGTTTCTGATGTAGATATTTAACAAACAGGAAGAAGTTGCTTTGTTTTCACAATCAAGTAAGTTGGTAGTTGATGGTGAATACGTTGGTGCCCCCCAGCTTGAGCAAGAGTTAGTAAAACAAAATATTCATTGTTTTCTTTGCATAATTGTGTAATGAATATTTCCTAAGTAACACCCCATAAAACCTCAGGCACTCTTGGATATATAGAGGAAAGAATTGTTGCATTGTGTATAGTATTTCTGTAACCAGGTAATTGTCTCTCTTCTATACTAACTGCCAGAGTTGCTCAGGGTGGTACATTAGACATGAAATGGAGCTGTAAGGATCAAATTGAGCCTAATTTGAGGGAAACCAAAGGGGAGGTAAGGCTCCGTCTTTCCAGAGCCAGTGCCGTGGCAGGTGGGAAGCAGAGCTGCTCAGCCTTGTGGCACTCACCTGTGAAGAGGAGGTCAGGGACCCCCAAGGGGCCTGGAGCTCCTGGTGCTCCAAAGGCCTCACAAGTTACAGCTTTGGAAATCTGTCTGTAATGCTCATTAAGCAAATATGCCCCGAGTCCTGAGCCTGGAAAATGCTGATGGTCTCCACCATATGTGAAGGACATGGGATGGGGGTTTTCTCTTGAGCAGAATAACAGGAAATTTCTTTAGATCATTGTAATTTATTTATTTTTTTGCATTTGTTTTAAAAAGTGATGTCAGTGGACTCCTGGCTGTGCAAGGGTAGAGAGTTATTCGAGCTCTCTGAGCATTGGGAGTTGTAGTTTCATTTGTGTACTTTCATTTGTGAATGAGTTTCTTTCAGTGTCTGACCTGCATGAGCGTGGTTGAGACAGAATTCAGGAAGAATGCTCAAGGAATAGCTGTCTCTCTTTATTTTATATAAATTTAAATAATTTTATTTAGTAATTAAATCAAGCTTTTCTGTGGTCAAGGATTTTATAAGAGTAACATTGTCCGATAGAGTTAATTTATGAACTATTTATCTCACAAAATGTTTAAATTCAGGCCTAAATTAAGATCTAAGAGATGATTGTATTTTTTTTTTCTAAAAGACTTGTATTTTCTAAAGTACTTGTATTTTTTCTAAAATCTATTTTTTAAAACATACAGACATAGGCAGCAGCAATATAAGCGCACAATTTAAATACAATTCAGCATTTAAAGCTGAGCACTGAGCAAGCTAAATGCATGTTCAAATGTTACACAGATATTTCCAAGGTTGTGAGCATACATAGAAATTATTGTACTGGAACAGATCAATGATTCACCTAGTCCTGTTGAGAAGAAGCACTGATGAAGCATGCCAAAACATAAATCAAGGACTTGATCAGGATTTCAGGACTGTCACACAATGCTTAACCCAGCTGGAGGCCTGGCAGCAGAGTGCAAATTATGGGTGACGGATCTCCCCTCACCTCCATCTTCCTGCCCCACAGGAGGTCTCATCCCTTCATTGAGTTAAAGTCTCAGTGCTAGAAGATACTTGCAGAAAAATCCCTTGTGGACCTATGGTCTTCTGGGAGGCCATTGCTTGTGAGCCCTTGCTCTGTACTTGCAAGGTGGGACTGTGTGGCTGGGGTGCCTCTTAGAGCTACATCTGTGCCACAGGCCTTCTGTACTGACCTGCCTTCCTTCCTCAGGAGCCAAGGACATAGCTCCATAGTTCTCCTATCTCTGCAAAGTCTTGTAAGATGGAAAAATGATAGCTTGTGTAGTCACGGGCAGGGGGACAACATACAACAGAACTACTATTCTGTTAAGGTCACTATGTGTTTCAGTTCTGCTAGTAAACAAGCATTTGCCCCGTTCCGTGGAGGAAGATGCTCAAGTCATGACTTCTGAATGGCAGAGTATGGCACTTAGAGTGTGAAGCATGTCTTGTGAAGGTGCAAATCAACCCCCAGGGATCTGCTCTAGCCACAAGAAACAGGGGCAGTCTTCGTATGAGGCCCTGTCATGTGTCAATCAGTCTGATAATGGTTGGGTGTGTGGTTGGTCATGAGCTTAGGATGTATGTGAAGCATCTACAGTTTGATGTAGCATATATTCAGATGTAATAGAGCTGATTCCAGAGTACCATGGTGTGAGGGCTCTGAATCCTTCTTTGGGGAATGGAAGAGAAGGAATTTCCCTTTCAGTCTTTAAGGCAATTAGGAGAAAACATGATCAACTTATTTAAAGCCTGACTGTTGTAGGTTGAGGAAATACAGAGGAAGCCATGTAGAAGCCTTCCTGCAGGGCTACCCTATCCCTTTCAGGGGTGGGAAATTGCTCAGTATTGAAGAAGTGAGTGTTGTCAGTGGTGATGATCTGAGTGGAGGTCATGGCATCCAGAGAGTCCTCTATTAGCCTCAACTGGAGTCCCTCATGAGCAGCACATGTCCTGCTGTGGTTCTCTGGCAATGGCATTTGGTGAATACCCAGCAGGACTATTGCTGGATGTATGTGGTTAGAGATCTCAAAGCAGACACTGTTCTGGTTCATTTAAATTTGTTTGGGTTTCAAAGCTGCTTGGAAAGCACAGGGTGAAATTAACCTGTTAATGAATGCCAGTGGAAAGATACAGTGCAAGTAAATTTAAGTGTTGTTGGCATACTTGTAGAAAATACTGGATTTTAGGTAAATTCCCCCTTCCTCCACCAAATAGTGTTTTTTAAAACTATATGTCTATGATAGTGTTTCTTTAAATGCAATGTTTGACTGGTGGTGGTCAGGCAGCATGGGATTTTAATGGTTTAATATGGATACTTACCACATAGTTAAAGGTGACATCATGTGGGTTTTGATCTCAGAAAATGAAATATTTTATTTAGCAGATTTACTTTTGAAATACCAGTAATATAGAAGGATAAAATATTCTCTTAATGCCTACTAGGACTTCAAAATTGTTTCCTGTGTAAAAATCAGTTATAATTGGGAACTATGAAATATAAAATAAGAATTCAAACCAGTGTATTTATAAGACACATAATCAGAGGCGTGGTATGGCTTTGCAAGACTGGATTGGATGGAATGTTAATTTTGGATTACACTTAGGAACTCACGTAGTGTTAAATAAGCCTGAGGTGCTGTGAAGATGATTGAAGCACTATACAGATGTTTGTATTATTGAAAATATGATTTTATGACAGAAAATGTCTTACAGAAGGTAGTAGCTTGATACATTGATTTCTTTAGCAATTTATGGCCTGACTCAGTTTCACAGCTCTTTTCTTCCTTGTCAGATTTTTCCTGGCTTCAGCAGAGTCCTGGCTACACCTTGCACATAGCTAATTTCACAGAGGGAGAGCTGGCGCTTTTTTTTTCCCTTCGGGTATGATGAGTAAAAGACTTTTGATCTATTTATGTAACTGTATAAAAACAGCGCCTTCTGACTTTATATCTGCTCATCCAGTTGTAATAATAATTTTACTGAAGTGATCCTGCTATTTTAAATTGAAGAGGCAGGTGGATGCCAGTGATACACACCCAGCAGTTGATGTGGAGGAACAGTATTGTCAGACACTACCCCGTGATTTTATTGGAAAAGTGGATATGATTTATTGTTTGAGGAAAAGAAAGAAGGAAAATATTATTTTGAAGGTGAGCCAATTCATATATTCTTGGACATTACACAGACCACCCAGATCTGAGGCCATGTTTTATGTCTCTTAAATCTAAATAGATTCAACTGAGCATTGAGCTGCCTGCCCGAGGCCAGCGGAACACTTAGAAAAGGCAAACCCACCTTTTAATTTCCCTTTCTTTTCAGATCTTCCTTAGTGAAAGACTTTACAGCAAATAAGTCTGATGAGTCTCTGGAATAATGAATAAGAAGATTTGCTTATCAAATGTGGTGTTCCTTGCTGAGAATTAGGTTTGCTCTTACTCTAGGTAATGGAGTGATCCTGCAGTACAGCCTTCTTCCAGCCATATCTCTGTGTTACCACAGTATGGGCGCAGCATTTAACAAATTGTATCCCTGAGGATAGGTACCTCTACTAGAGGACAAGCCAAAAAAAAAAAAAAAAAAAAGTGTGTGTGTATATTATATATGTATATCACTGGTGACTTTGTTTCATAAAGGAATTTGACAAAATTAAATTAAATTCCATGCCTTTTCTGGCATGCCCTGTCAAATGGTAGGGTGGACCACCAGATGTTCTCCAGTTAAAAAAGCTCCAGTTAAAGAAATATCAACAGGGAAAAAAAAGTAGGTTGCTCTGATATTGGGAACTTCATTTAAGAATGACAAAAATGTGAATGTCCCAAATTGTAATGCTTTACTGTTTCATTCTGCTCTTATCTGCGAATTAAATATGATCTTCATAATGTTTGCTTTTATGTTGTGATGGCTGCAGTCACTGACAGGCTCTTTCTCAGCTGACCTTGAGAAAAATCAAAGAACCAGCATCCTACAGCAAATTCTCCATTGTCATATTTTCTGAAATTTTATTGAGACCCATCTTGGAGAAATAAGTTGATTTTTGCCAGTAAAGTGAATTGTTCTTTTGACATGCATATGTGAATTTATTCTTACAAAGATTGATGTAAAAGCTGGTGCAATATTTCAGTTTTAGAACAAACACTGGGATGTAAGTAGTAATATATAATGTACATTATATTCAGTTTATATAAACATCCACAGTTACATTTTTGCAGTAATGTATTATGGAGTGTGGGTTTTCTTTGTAAAGCACGTGCAGCTCAAATAATCACAATTCATTAAAATATTCATTAAGGAATCTGTGGCAAACAAACTATGGCAGTTTCTTCTGGCTTCATATAATTTTGTGGTGTTTCCTTGGATATTTTGCAGAAGAGGAGACACTGAATCTGTAGTGTATCTTTTTAGAAAAATACTCGTAAATTTTAGAACAGCTTGTTTAATGAGATTTTTAAGCAAAAAATGGTGTGATTTTCAAATTCATTATGGATTTAAATTCGAGCTGTTTTATGCTGGCAGAATGAGGCAATCTGAGGGCAAAAAAAGGATAAAAAAGTGATATATGAGAATCTCCATTTCAAAATATAATGGATTGAATTTAATATGCAACTTTTGAAATTCATATTGTGAACATATGTTAATCGAAACTTCCCACAAAAACAGATGATGAGATGTGAAAAAGATAGGAGTCAGGGAAAGTTTGTTTTTCTTAAGTGTATCTTTTTCAGGTTAGCCTTTTACCAGAATAATTTCTGTCAGGGGAGATAACTGTAAAACCTTGTGGATTAGTCAAGTGAAATCTTGACTGTGTTTTTAAAGGAGGAAGGATGTTATCCACAGCACTCCCTTGTATTTCTGCTGTTCTGTTTCCTAAGGAAGCTTTGAATGCTAGAGCCAGTTTTGGTCATATTTGTAAAAGCATAAAGGTGCCAAAGATACAGAAAATTCTGCTTTTTTCATAACAGCAAGCAGTTGTGCAGACAAGACAGCTGTGCTGGTGATCACAGGATGAACCCGGTCCTTTGTATATCTCAGAGAAGTGGGTGAGGGTGTTCCACTCATGGAATATGCTTGCTGTGCTCATGTCCTGAAAATCAGGCTCCATGGATTTGTTTGCTCCTGGAAGAAATTGTTGGCTTAACTGTTCAAAAAACCAAAATTTATTTAACCTAACAGGTTTTAAACAACTTTGCCACTCTTCTGTTGAAGTTGAATGGGCATGATCAAATTAATAACAAAGTACATTTAAAAGTCTTGGTATTTTTCTTGTCTCTAAAAGGATAACTGTTTATGTACACTCTTTTCGGTATAGATTTTTTTTTAAAACTATTAATAGTAAAAAAAGGAAAACTACATTTTTGAAAAAACAAAAACAAACTCTACCCTGGAAGGGAGATAAGGTCAACAAGTTATGGTTTAATGTGCTGGCAAGTTAGATAAAGTAGCAATAAAAAATGCTCACTGTGTGCAGATACTCAAAATCCGAGTTGTGTAAGACATGCTTTTGATGTATCAGAACAAAAAGTTGATGAATATTGTTTGACAAGAAGCTCAACATGTCCTGGCAATATGCCCTTATGTCCCAGAAAGCCAACCATCCAAAGCAGCGTGGGCAGCAGGGCGAGGCAGGGGATTCTGCCCCTCAGCTCTGCTCTGGTGAGACCTCACCCGGAGTGCTGTGTCCAGTTCTGGGGTCCCAGCACAGGAAGGATGTGGACCTGTTGGAGTGAATCCAGAGAAAAGTCATGAAGATGATCAGAGAGCTGGAGCACCTCTGCTGTGAAGACAGGCTGAGAGATGTGGTTGTTCAGCTTGGAGAAGAGAAGACTCCTGGGAGACCTTAGAGCACCTTCCAGGGACTTTTTACAAGGGCGTGTAATAGGACAAGAGTGAATGGCCTTACACTGAAAGAGAATGGACTTGGTTAGATATGGGGAAGAAATTCTTTATTTATGAGAGTGGTGAAGCACTGGCACAAGTTTCCCAGAGAAGCTGTGGGTGCCCCATCCCTGGAAGTGTAGAAGGCCAAGTTAAATGGGGTGCTGAGCAATCTGTTTTAGTGGAAGGTGTCCCTGCCTATAATAGAAGAGTATGACCTAGATAAGCTTTAAGATGCAAGCCATTCTTTAATTCTATGATTGTTAATTTTTAGTTTAAATTAATTTGGGATACAATTTCAATATAACTTTTAACCATGTTTGTAACCATTCAAATTCTGTGTTGATGGAACAGCAGGAAAAAACATGTACAAACCTCAAAAAACAAACTGGGTAATATTAATGTCTGGTAAGAGAGTCTGAATCCTCCATGAGGGCAAGGTAAATCTGAGAAGATAAAAGATGTGTTTTCTTCATGGTCTCTCTCTCCAGCTTCAGTATACAAAACACCAGCAGATTTGTACTCATTCTTCTCCTCTGTGAAAAACTCTCTTGGCAAACCAATAGGTTTAATGAAGAAGTGCATTTTATTTGCCATCACCACTAAAGTGGTGTCCTTTTATTTGCCATCACCACTAGAAAACCTCTTGCATGAACTTTCCATGAGCCTCACATGGAAGGGAGGAAATGTGTTCTGCAGCCCCTGTTACAAGGCATAAGAAGGTCTGGAACAGGGTCTAGATGATACATTTTATTTTATCAAGAGAGATCTAAAATGTGTGTGACCAAGTGCTCTGTGGAGCCTCTGTGTCTTGACCACATAAATAGTCTGAAGCTTCAAGGCACATGCTGCTTTATCAAGTTTGTAGCTACAGGGTTTATTAGTTGTCTGGACATCAGTGTGGCTTGCCTCTGTCAGGAAGTTTTAATTCTGGAATATTTGCTGTGATAATAGGAATATACAACATTTTGGAGGATAACCTTCCAGAGAAGATCCTTTAAATAATGTAATTCTGTGGACATTATAAACACAAAAAAAACCTCTATGGAAACTTCTTCCGAAACACCATTGAAAACGCTTTTGCTATTCCTGGTGCAGATTGCTTGTAATCAACTTTTCTTTGCTCCTTACATGCTAAACTTCTTGCACATGTTTTCTTCTGGCCCATAGGGATGGATCATGAATCCAAAAATGAGAAAAGAATTAATAATGAAGTACTCTTACTAGGATTTGATGTGGGTAAGACAGGCATTGGTTACTTTGTCCTTTCAAACTGCCAGTTTTAGATATATCTGCATGTTCTGCAAGATGTGGCCATTAAAGAGGACGTGGCTCTAGGGCACATAGACCTTGCCATTACTAGTAGGATTAGGAATATAGCTAAAATGTTCTTCCTAATGGAGTCCAAAGTGATATTCCAGACTGCAATGTGACCCCCAAAACTCACTTGGCTGCATTCCCCAGGTCAATTTTTCGCAAGCACATTATGAAATGCATTCATCTCTGAGTGCCATATAGTGTTGTTTTGCAAGCTAACAATGCACATAGTTTTATGTATTTTGAAATGCATTTTTTAAAAGAAGTAGTTATACTTAAAATACAGAACAAATAAGTGAATACAAAAAACCTCAAAACAACCTAAATCCCCAGCCTCCACCCTTTGCTCCATCATAGACAAATCAACAATGTAAAATTGTTTTTCTCTAGAACAAAAGTTTCACAGCTGTATTTAAAAGTATGCTGATGAAAAGTGATTCATAAGGTGAAGTAATCATTTTTATACAGTGCATTTGGCAGACTCCAGCCAAATTACACCATAAAAGAAATATTGTATTTGACAGCAAACTGTTAGCGATGTGAAATTTGAGAATGAAAACTATTGAAGACTTACTTATGACTGTGCTTGCTGCTCTCTGATGGCACTCTGTTTTTCTTACCCAATTGTGGTCGGTATGTGTTTTTCCCATCTTTGTGAATTTAAGCTTTAGATAAATTTCTAACCTCCTTCTGTTGTGAATTAATTCAAGTTTGTTTGCTTTAGACATAATTGGATCACATCTAATTGCTCCAAATTGTTTGCTACATATAATTCTTACAGTTTAAATATAAAAGTAATTAAACTTATAAAGTTTTGGGCCACCTTACAGGTTTTTAAATTACATCCATTTTGTCTATTGGATTTTCGTTTGAAAAGTGCATGTGTGATTCACCAAACTGCTATGTACATCAGACTAGATAACTTAAAACTGTAACAAATAATTACAAGGACTTAACAGAATGGGATAAACCCCTCTATTCCCTTTGGCATGAGTGACTTGGGAGCAAAAGGTTGCGACCTACAGGGTCAAGAATACTGTGTGGAGTGTTTGAGGGTAGTAGATTTATCAGACAATCCTGTTCAGGCACTGCTTTTCCACTGAAGCTGTCCTGGTGCTCTGCAATTAGTAGACACCAGTTACCAGGGATGTTAATGCTCCTTCTGGGCTTTGTTTGTTTTGTTGTTTGTATTGAGTACTGATTAGGGCTTCTGAGTGTAGAATTCACTTGCAAGTGATTTATTTTGTATCTCTAGGATGCGTTCCAGCTGTTTTGGTTTGCCTTGGGGTTTTGTATCCTGGGAAATCATGGTTTAGATAGCAGCCAAAGTAGCAAACTTTGAGAAGTTACAAGCAGTTCTTCTTAATAAATATTTCTTCTTAGGTTGAGAGAATTTAGTTTTCTATTTGTCATGAACTTTATTTCTTTTTTTATTATCCTTCTCAAAAAAAATTTCCAATATGTTACTTTTTTAGGAATTAAATGAAACATTCATCAAGGATTTATAAGAACCTATTGAATAAAGTCAGAAGTGAGGATGTCGCTACATCTGTGTATTCTAGGAAACCCGTGGGATATTTTACAAAAGAATGTGCCCTTGCTTAAGCTTCTCATTGAGAAATTAAACCCCTATTGATACGTGGAAACAGACTCCTATTCATATGTTCCATATAATTTGTAGCATCCTAATCCTTGCCATGAATCCTTTCCTTATTCTAAGCATCGTAGACTGAAACACATCAATTCAAAACATGGCTTCTTCACATTTTTTTTTAAAACGTCAGCTCTTGGTTGAATACTGTTCTAATCATCTCTTTTCACAAGTGCTGGGGGTTTCCAATACACTGTTGAAGAGTAGTTTATTTTCAGTTATTTAAAAACTTGTCTTCTGTGCATACAGTAAAATTTACCATGACTCTGCACATTCGTGCAACTACCTAATTTCCTAAACTCTCAATTTCTTCCACTTCTGCTAGTGCTTATACTTTTCATCTTCAGCTGTCAGTGTATTTTGGGTGAAACATGTAAAATAATACTGTTTTTTAAAAAATGTTGTATTTCTAGTAGCCAGTAGAAAAACTGAATTTATTTAAACTTTAGTGAGTATTAGGCAGATTAAAAGACCATGCAGCTGTTTACGTACTTGTTAATAATTTACTTGACTTCAACATAGTTTTGTTGAACTGTGGTTGCCATACTAAAGTAAAACTTTTGCTGTAGTTTCTTGCTGGATTACAAGTAAAATTCTGATAATAATAATAATAACAATCTTTACCGCACCTGGTTAGTATTTATAACTTTATTATAAACAATTAAATGATATAGATCCAAGAATTACCATCTGCCATATGAAGTTAGGAACATTGTTCACATAACATTGATATATTTAATGAGTAAAAAAACACCATGCCACTAGAACTTGGATACCTCTCTACCTAATGACTGCAAATTAAAAATTAAGCAGCCTTGTCTAATCTGCTTTCATGGCTTTGCAATGTCCAGAGCAGTCCATGAGTCAGCATCAGGTGCAGTTAGAAAAAAGACATGTTCTGGCTTAGGAAGATAGAGATGGAGGAATGTAATCCCCTGAAGAAAACACTCCAAATGTCCTGGCTCTTGTTCTGAACTTTTTCACTGGAAAGCTGTCAGAGCTGAAGGAACAGTTCATGGTGCAAATCTTTTTGTCTGATTTTTTTCCTTTCTTGTTAAAATGTGTAGTATTAGTAGGTCAAGTAGGCCAAAAATTTCCTTTGCTTATTACACTTTTTCTTTATTTCGCCATATTTAGTCTGGTGCTGGAATTAAGGATACATGTCATCAGCAATCCCTGTTTATTTATTCTTACTAGAGCCTCATAAAGGCTACACATCTCAGGAGCAAGTCAGAGACATAAGATCTCTCCTGAAGCACTCTGTACAGGAAAACTCGGAGGTAAAGGAGAGAGGGGTGGCCAGCTTAACTGGACGGATACATATTGAGTCCTTGGTCTACCAGTCACACTTGACATTGTTTCTTAAAAAATACTGACTTTGAAAAAAGTGTCTGGCACAGACCAGTAGAACAGTTAATTCCAGTTGGCTGCACATTTGTATCAAACACAGAAGTAGTGGCAGATGTGCTTTCCTTTCTGGCCCTCCTGCAGCTGTCTCACAGTTGTGTTCCACAGCCAAGCACGATGTGTCACTTCTCCAGTTGTGGATTTTGTCCATGTGGATTTTATTTACCTGGTGATGCCTCTTCCTTGGCCTGATAACTGACAAGTACTGGATAACACCTTCACTTTTTTTTCATGAAGTTAAGCTCCAAAACTGACCTTTGCTTTTGGTAACAAACACAATGTAACACCTTCCATTCCCAGGCCTGCTGGGATTGCAGCCACGTGAAGGTTTGTTTGCAAAACCAGTCTTACATGGCTTTATATTTTCATCAACAAAGTGCATTGAGCTTGCTGGCTAAATATAAAATGAGGGCAAGATAAATTTTATTCTAGGAGAACAAATGGTTACATTTGTGACTCGAGCATTAAAAGTGAATGAAAATTCCAATATGAAACAGAATTCAAAGTTAAAATCTGATTTTCTTGCTCTTGTTTACTATTTTTGGAGGATTTTTCAGCTGAAGGAGCTAAGGGTTGACCATGGGCTGATCTCATCTGGTTTTTCATTCACTGCAGTGTTATTTTGTTATCAAGGACGAAGAAACTTTGAGAACAGCTTTAAAGAATCTCCACTTTCCATTCCCCCCTTAATAAGGTTATGCAGTTGGTTTAAATTTTGGATGTGTGGGAACATATATGTTAAGTGTTGACTCTATTTTTCAGTCTTTAAATGTAGAATAAAAAGACTTGAAGTCATGAGAAATTGTCTTATTTTCTTCTCATTCATGTCAAAAATCTGGCTTTTTTTTTTTTTTTTCTTCAAAGTTTTCAGTAGTGGAGGGTCCATGACATCCTTAAGCAATCTATTCTTAGCCTTTTTTTGGATTAGCATTTTACAGAGTCTAACTGAAAGTATCTTGATACAAATTTGGTCTATTCCTTCTTCTCTTATCCGCAAACATGAGGGAAACAGATTATTTGCTTTAATTTGTAGCCAACTTCAATAGCAAAGGCTTATCACATACTGCTATATTTTTCTCCCCCTTGGCTCCCTCTACCCCATTCCCCTTCGTGATGCACAAGACAATTTATTTCAGCTGATAAAGCTTGATAAATACAAAAGAGCAAGACAACTCAGTTTTGCAAGTTGTAGCCTTTCTTTTGCACCCCAAATCAGATTTTGCTTTTTAATGCTTCACAGTTCTTATCCTGTATTTGTGTAGTTGATTGTTTCTACGTACATATAATGCACATACAGTTGATGAATAGCATTCTGGGTTTTTTTTTTCTGAGCCAGTCTCCTCCACTTCATAAAATCATAGAATCACAGAATGGTTTGGGTTGAAAAGAGCCTTAAGGACCATCTAGTTCCTGTTTCCCTGTCATGGACAGGGACACTTTCCACTAAACCAGATTGCTCAGAGCCCCATCTAACTTGATCTTGAGCACTTTCAGGGATGAGGCATCCACAGTTTCTCTGGGCAACCTGTAACAGTGTCTCATTGCTCTAACAGGAATTTTTTTTTCCTAAATTCTAATCTAACTGTGCTCTCAGTTTAAATTTACTACCTCTTGTCCTAAGACTAAATGTCTTTCTAAAAAGTCCCACTCTGGTTCTCTTGTAACCCCTTTAGGTATTAGAAGGTGATATAAGGTCTCCCTGAAGTCTTCTCCAGGCTGAACAATGCCAACTCTCTGTCTGTTTTAGCAGCCCTAGTAGCCCTTTTCTTCTCAGTATTATCTGCAGATGTAATAGGCATGCATTTTTTTCTCTGTCACCACTCTCACTGCTGAAATTACTGAGTAGCAGATACCCAGAATTGATCCTTGTGGAGTACCACTTAGTACGTCCTTCCAGTTTTTCAGGAGGCTGTTGACAACTGCTCTTGTCTAACCAGTTTTGTGTTCATTCTAGATATCTTCCATTGGATATGTTTCTGTGGTTGTTTTTATAAGAAAATGTCACATGCTCTAGGTCCAAGGCCTGAATTAAGTCAATAGCATATGACACATATCGCTTTGCATTGCTAGTCACAAAATGAGACCCAGTGTTACAAGGATTTTTTTTTTCTTTTTTTGATAAACACGTGTTCGTTGTTAGTCATGTCCTCGTGATTGTCTCCCAGGTGCTTACAGGGTCTGTTTATGTATGACCTTCCTCCTTAGGAAGCCAGTTGAATTGCAGTTTTGTCTAATTCCTCCTTTCCCAGACAGTGCCATAGTTAGTGTTTAGCACTGTCTTTTCTAAAAATAACTAAACATCCCACAGTTATGTAGCTTCTCACTATTGAGGTCACTTTGGTGGCTCACAATCAGTCTGTACCTACCTTCTCTAGCAATGCCAGGAAAATTCTGATTATGGTAGATACTTTGTAGCCAACAAAAGCAGATGTAGTATATTTACGAAGTGAAATAATTGTGGGGGTTTGTAATGATCTCCTAAAGGATTCTAACAGCATTTAACTTCCCAGCAATAATTTTTGGAAGATTATTTTCATTAATACCATTTCTTACTTACATTAGTTAACCACAGTATAACATAATTAATTTTATTTTTCTTCATATTTTTGAGGAAATCTTGTGTTTTATCTGGATGATTATATACATTCTTGATATGGAGTTCATTTTTTCTTAAAATTTATTTTTTCAAAAAATCAGAATTGGAAATGTTACAGATGTTCAGAAGCCACATTTATGTGATTATAAGAAGAAAGGACAAGAATTGTCCATCACAGAAGTGAAACATCCTCCCTCTGACTGTAACCTGTGGACTTGGGCTTTGTGTCAGGTTACTCCAGGTCTCATGACCAGTCTCTCAAGTTGGTCTTTTTGAATTTTTTTGGGTTTTTTTTGGTGATGCAACTTTCTATTCCAAATACTGCACCTGGATGTGCAGCACTAAAAATATGATCTAATTGACCAGCACTGTAGTAATTTAAAATAAAACTGTTATGTTAGAGTAAAATGTGGTCTCTTGTAAAGTATAAGCCAGCAAGGGAGTTACTCAGGAGTGAATTTCTGTGGTTGCACTGAAATTTGGTTTTCAAAATAGTGTTTTCTTGAGGCTGTGCACAAACACTTCATTCACTCTGTGGTTCTTCCAGAACAGATTTTACATTTTAATGTCATTTTAAGACTTCCCATGGTACTTACAACCATCAGAGGCAAACACAGCATTCATCTTGGAGATGTGGGTGTGAACTCTAGGTCAGCAGGTAAATCTGCAAGGGACAGTCATCATCGCAAAAAAGCCAGAAGTTGAATTTCAACAAACTTTGCAACACGGTCATTTAGTTTGTGTGTAACAACCAGCTGATGTTGTCCTAATTCTTATGGCTAAATACTTGTAACAGTCTTGATGATTTTGGCAACATTCTGCATTATAGGAATTAAGAATATTTCTGAATAATAGAGTCAAGATCTCAATTCAGGTCAATGTACTAAAACAAACTCACTGATCTTTGCTCTCTATGCTAGCTCAGCAATGTCCTGGGCACATTTAGAATGATTGCTAATTTCTTTAAAATATTTTTATAGCTTTTCATTTCATTATATATTTATTCCGATCTTATATTTTATTAAATGTCAGAGATAGAGTTAATAAACATAAAAATATAAATAGATTTTCTCCTTTTAATCATATTTTCCCCAAATTGAAACAAAGCAAACAGCCAAACCTTTCCCTCAAATCCAATTATGGGATCATTTGGGAAAATCAAATATTGTATCTGTTTCTCTTGAATGCTTAAATTAATTGTTCAGTGAGAGATGTTTAGCTCACTGAAATTTTGAATAATCTGCAAATAGCATTAAGTATGTTTACAGAAAACAGTTTCAACAAATTTAGCCTCTTATTTTTTCTTTCCTCTTTTTTTCTTTTTTTTTTTTTTTTCCGATTGCAGTGAGCCAGTAGAAAAAGCCAGAGGAAAATTTGTCAGTAGATAAACTTAGCACAGGTCCCCTTGTAAGATAGAATCACTGCAGGTGCCACCATTATTTAATAATGAGCAAAACCTGTTGTGGTTCTGGGATTATTTGTTTTTTAATCTTGTAACAGCATGTCCCTTTAGTGACTGACTCATTGTTCCGACAACAATGAGGCGGCATCAGTGCGGCCCTGGCTCCAGAGGTGGACGTGGGTTTGTACACGTGTCAAGGTACATTTCTCTGTGTCCTCAAGCCTCTAGAGACGGTTTGACTTCCCATCTTCATGTCTCCAGGGGCTTTTTCCATTTCCTATTTTTGTTCTGTGCCTGATTTGGAGAGAGTGTTTGGATTCTGTTTTAACAGAAGGTTGCTGTATTTTGTTAAAATGCTTGTAAGGAAAAGGTCAAAATTGGATAGTGGAAAAATTACAGCACTTTGCAAAATTCAACAAATCTTTTGAGCTAAGCAGATAAATCCTTAACTTTATTGTTTAGTCAGCTTTTTAAATTGCTTGTAGAACTGTATTCAGCTCTGAAGTCCTCAGCACAGGAAGGACATGGGCTTGTTGGAGCAGGTTCAGAGGAGGCCATGAAGATGATCAGAGGGCTGGAGCACCTTTCCTGTGACAGGCTGAATTGGGGTTGTTCAGCCTGGAGAAGAGAGGGCTTCTGGGAGACCTTAGAGCACCTTCCAGTACCTAAAGGGGATTTATAAGACAAATGGAGACAGACTTTTTAATAGAACATGTAGTGACAGAGCAAGGGTTAATGTTTTTAAGCTAAAAGGCTAGATTTAGACTGGATACGAGAAAGAAATTTATTATTATGAGGGTGGTGAGACACTGGCAGAAGGTGCTAGATATCCCATTGCTGAAAACATTCAAAGCCAGGATGGATGGGGCTCTGGGCAACCTGATCCAGTGGAGGGTGTCCCTGCCCTGAGCTAGGGTATTGGACTAGAGGATCTTTAAAAGGTTCTATGTTGGCTTCTTCTTTTAGCTGTGTGAAGCAGGGGCTTTGATGAAGGATTTTGAGATGGTAACATGTTTATGCATCTGGATGATGGAATGATTCAGTTGTTGCTCCTGGGCCCACAGCACAGCATTTTTGGTATGAAATGCTATGGAACATCTTCATCCAGCTAAAATAACAAAACAGTTTTTGGTTGTTTTCAAGATCTTGTAAGAGAATTCCACTTACTGAAATTGCAGTTACTTGCACATTTCAGAAAGTGCTAATCTCTGAAGAAATGAGAGTGTTGTAAGTAGTAGGATAATTAACATCACTAAAAATCTGATTTCAATTTGACAGTAATGCAGAAAACCTGATTAACAATCAGATTTGAAATGTTGATTGATAGCAGCTTTGGTTAACAACTCTGAATCCAGTACTGTAATTTAACTTCAATAGAAACAGCTTTCCTTTCAATTGCAGTGTCACATTCTTCACAGAATTGTAGAATTTTCGTTCTAAAATGTAATTCCTTGGATTTATGTGAGAGTTTAATGGGACTGTAGGTCACTGTTGACTATGTGATTTGTCATTTACACGCAGCTTTTCTTTTCCAAATTTTGAAAATTATGCATTGAACTTAGGTTAAGGAAAAAATAATGCATGTCCTGCATGGTGCTAATCTCACCCTTCTCCTTGAATGTTGTCTCTACTTACTCTTTCTTTGTTAATTTATTTTCTTTACAAAATACAGTTTTATATTCACTGCACGCAATGGTTGCAAAACCATGGCCTTTTCAAAAGATCATTTTATACTTCAGGCACAACTAAAAGAAATGCCAGGGATACATTCTTTAAAGTTTTAGTTAAACACACAAAAGTTAACTATCTGATTTGGAAACACAAGTTATGAGACTTTTGACTGAATTTTGATCCTGGCTACATTTGCACATTTAAAAATGTACATTTTAAAATTCACATTTAAAAGTTAACTATCTGATTTGGAAACACTAGTTATGAGACTTTGACTGAATTTTGGTCCTGGCTACATATGCACATTTAAAAGTTTGAAGTTTATGTTTTATAAACTACAACTCCTCTGATTTCAATTATTTTTAATATGATTTCTGAATATGTTTTCCCAAAGTTGCATGTCCATGGGGTACAAGATTAGATTTTTTGCTTATAATTGCACCTTATAATTTTTTCATACTTCTGGCTTGAATAGGTAAGACCTGTGTCTTAGATAGAAGGAAAATACATGTTTAATCTAAAAAAGGGGAAATTCAGAGAAGAAAGAATCTGAGTATGAATAATTTTTTCCCATAAATTTACCCCTGGATTTTCTCTGTGCAATTATTTTATAAGAAAAAGGAATGAACTTTGAGAATAAGATTAGAAGGGTGATTGGGGGGAAATGTGAGAGAGCAGCTCAACTTGTAGGAGGAAAGGGCAAAAGAGAAGATAGAAAAGGAAGAAGAGAAGTGGATACAGAAGATATCTCAGAAAAATGGCAGCTGTTGCTGTTGACTTTTAACACTGGGGAGAGGATGAGGAATGAATCATTTAAAATCATCAACTCTAGCTGAAAAACAGAAGGAGGGAGATACAGTAACCTCTCTAAGCAACTTAAAACAGAAAACAGATTGTCCTCTAGAGATCAGCATAGGTCACAAAATACTGTAGATAGCCTTTAATTCCCAAAAGCAAGGGATTTAATACCAAGAGGTATAGCTGGCATGTTCAGACATAGCCACATTTCGTCACTGTGATCCTCCCTTCGCCATAAAAGAAGACACCTTAACTTGGAAATGTGGTCCCCCTGACCAGTCTTCACAGCCAAAGGTGCTGCAGTAAAATGCTAACACATGTCCTGTGCTTGAAGTGCTTCCTTCCCACGTGGCCATAATGAGAGCTCTGCATATAGGAGTTTCTAATTTACTCTTACCCTGAAGGATAACATAAACACTGTGGGGATATTGTTAAACATGGCATGTTGTTACTACTTGAGGTGCTTTCTGCTTACCAGTTCCATGGGTGAAAAGTGGCGTTCCCTCAGAAGGTTCCTTGTTCAGGGTATATCAGTTGGTCACAGGGAAATATTGAGAAGAGCCTATGACAAGGCATACTAATTAAAACCCCCCGAACAGACATACTAATAAAAAGCCCTAAAATATAATTGCTGGCATCCAGCCTTACAGTTCAGTGTGGGAAATTCTTCCTGCAGAATGGAGGGAGAGTACAGTTGACTCATATATAGCACCTCTTCACATATACAAACGTAATTACAGTCAGTTTGTATCTTATTGGAAGTATAGTTTGTATCAAGCCTTGGCTCTGTTCCACTTTTGCTGTTTTCTTTTTGAAAAAATAAATGTGTGTGGCCGTAAGTTAAATTTATCTTAAAAATACGCACTATTAAAATTGACTCTATGTGCTCACATGCCAGAATAGTCCCAGCAGGGGAACTTTGAGAACCCAAATTTATTGCTTTGGCTCCTTGATTCTTCTGCTCCTTCAGCTCCAATCAGGTCTCTGGCCAAACACAAGCTGGAACAGAGTAGAGCATTTCTGCTGTGTGATCAGGTACATGGTGCCAGCAGGGACAGCTGGCAAAGTCACTGCTGCTCTCGGCTTTGTATCAGGGACAGTCCCCATCTGAGAGAAAAATGTAGCCAAATTACACCCCATTTAAATTACTGCTTGTTGGGCAAAAAGCAATGTTGCCCTCCTGCAGCATGGGATTTGGTCCCTGGGATATTCAGGGTGGTGGAAAACATAGAGTAGTGGAATGGTTTGGTTTGGAAGGAGCCTAAATGATCATCATGGGCTGGGACACCTTCCACTAGACAGGGTTGTTCGAAGACCTGTCCAGCACTGCCAGGCATCCACAGCTTCTCCGGGCAACCTGTGCCTCACAGAGAAGAGTTTCTCCCTACTATCTAATCTAAACCTGCCCCCTCAGTTTAAAGCCTTTCCCCACTGTCCTATCACTACATGCCTGTGCAGAAAGACAGATGAGCTACAACCAGTTCCTCTGATGCCATACAATTCTGTTATCCCAGGCTTTGCAGATTGAATAGTACCCTAAATTTACTCCCTTAAAATTCACTATTTAGATTTTTCCTGTCCTGGGGTGTCTGCATTGCTGGGCTCATGTAATGCATTGTGCTGGGCTCATTTGCAGCTTGAGTGACTCAGGGGGTCAGCAGCAGAGTGCAGGCTTTTTCAGCCCTTGAGCAATGAAGCATTAAGTAAAAGTTATTATAACCAATTAGTGGTGGCATTATTATTACCAATTAGTGGCTGTATGAAGCAAATCATTACTCTTAGTTCAGTTATTAGCAGCCAGGTGTTCATGAAACGTGCCATGTGCAGCCAGTGTTGTACCTCAGCAGTCACTATCGAGGCCAGTCACTGCATTTGTGATGTTTCTCTGCAAGGGGGTTGTGACAACCTCCCCCTCCCACCCCCTGAAAAGAAAGAAAAGAAAAAAAAAAAAAAAGTGTTTGAAGTCAGTGTGTAGGGCTTTTTCGGTTGCTGCCAATGTTGTGTACCTAGTGAGGGAATAAAAAAAGGTCATTTCTATCTCTAGACCAGCATTCTGAAACCTTAAATATAGTAAATTCATGATCCATGATGTAAAGCAAAAAATTAGAATTCCACTTTTGTTGTTGATTGCCTCTTCATTCGTAAGAGCAAAATGGCCATGCCAGAGAAGGGGAGTTACAATACAAATTACTCTTCACTGCAACTTTTTAAAAATTAAATAGGAAGTTAAGGGGAAAAAGATTATAATTGTGTCTTTAGCATCACTTCCTTACTGAACTATGTGTTAATTTTGATGCATTTTTCAGGGAGACTCATAGCTGTAGCTCCAAATACACAGAACAGCTAAAAAAATTAGAAAAGTAAGCATAGCTAATAAAATTCCAGTACACTAAATACTTTCTGCATAGAATTGACCTTTTTTTTGTATAATTAGAATAGGCATTAGAAATATTTTTTGTTTCTTGGAGAACAAAAGTAGGGGGTTGGGGTGCTGTTTTCTCTTTTGACGATTCAGATGTCTTCTGATTTTCAATATTAGTGAAGAAAAGATTTTTGACATTTTCTTTGAGGTCTGTTTAAAGGAAGTGAATTGTAGGATAGCATCCATTAGGGTGCTTTGAGCAAAGCTGGGCAGGGACATCTGGTGGTGCAGTAAAGGAATCATTGAACACTTGCGACGGGAAGTGCAGTCGCATTGGAATGATTAAAGAGAAAATGTAATTATGGTCATACTGTGATTACTTTTCTGTTTTGATATTATTCTAGAAACACTTACATGCCTGTTTAGATTGCAGTTTGTGTATAGTTTTAATTTACTGGAGAAGTAGAAACTAAAGCCCTATTCATGAGCTGGCAGCTTGCAGGCGTAATGTGTTGGGCACCCTTCACTCAAAGGGCCTTTAACCTACAGTCGTCTGCAGGTTTAAAATCAAACTTATGAAACTGGACCGTGGTTCTGTGGGTGGAGTGGGGCATATGTTAAACCTGTGCATTTGGACTCCGGACTTCTGCCACTGATTTACTGTGACCTCTGGGCTAAGCTGATTTGTTTCAGTCCATCATTTAGTTTTCAACCCATCTTTGAGTCCATAATTCTGTAATAGTGTTTTAGCTTCTAAATTGTATGTTTGGATGAAGAATCACAAATAAAATTATTACATATCTTTGTTTTCAAAGTTCTATATTAATTAAAGATAAAATGAGCAATATTTTTTATATGTATTTAACTTGAACCCCTATAGATCATAAATATGTGTTCAATATTTTAACTGCAGTGATTTTAAAAGAAAAAATTCTTTTTTGTGGTGCTGTGTTTAGCTGCACATGCTGACAAAACCTTGGAAACATACGTGTTGAAGGTCATAACCTTGGGAAGAATTTCCCAGGAGTGTTTAGTGCTGTGATGCCTTACCACCAGCTCTGCACCAGGCACTCCCCTGCCAGAAAAAGCAAGAGTTTCTTCATTTGTGAACATCTTTGATCTTGATATGTTTTTCCTGCTGTTCATGTATATCCAGCCTTTGCTAGTACATGTCGACCATGCATAGAGCCTTCTGGGAGATGGTGTCACCTGCTCATGAAGGGTGTGGGCATAGCACTTCCAGGGACAATGTGGTCTCTGCTGGTGGAAGGCGAAGGGTTTTCGTCATCTGCATCCATTTACAAAGCTTTGGTGACTGCTGTCCTGTCTTCCCTTAGAGTAGGTATGCTCTTAAAATGGTGGTGTTGATAAGTTACTGGTTTGGGCTTTGTGTATTGTGTCAGGAATGCATTTTTACCATCATGTATTCTCCATACAATTCTGTAAAAAGAAAAGGGGAGAAGACACAAGTATGTCCTCTCTCCTATGCTACTAACATGGTTTTTCAGGAGGAATCAGTAGCAGCTGCAAGCTTTAGCTCCTTTAGCTCCTGTATCCTGGACAGAAAAAAAGTCAATAACCTAAATGTTTCCTAGCCAAATATGGGCTCCTTGCTGTGGTCATTCTTCACACAAGGAACTCTATAGCTGGTGATAACAGATAGATAGATAGATAGATAGACAGACAGACAGACAGACAGACTGACCAGCAAGCTCAGAATTAGAGCAACCACTGACTATATAATTAAAAATCTGTGACTTTCAGATTAAGAGTCTTCTTAAAGTAAGAAGCTGCAGAAAACAGCACTTTGCAAAGTACAAAAATTTATCTCAAAGTCAGAGAAAACTATTCCCTGCAACTTTTCACAAGAAGGTTGAATGTTTCATTGAGATCCAACCCTTCTTTCTCTCCTTGCAGTAAAACTTCTATTTTGTTAAACTCATCATGACTACTTTTCCATAAAGCAACAGTTCTTTGTCATCTTGTATTGTTACCCTAGTGGTTCTGTTACCATCCTTTAAAAATGTCTCTACTCTTGGTTTGGATAAAAAAGAGAAGTGCTGGCATTTGTTGATGTGTCCTTTGTTTCAGAAATGTCCCAAGGCTGTGGTGACAACTGGGAATCAAGGATAGCCACAGAGTTGTTGCAGACATGCTGGTTTTTGTTAATGAAAAGCTGGTGTTCCTCCTCAGCCCTTCTATGCTGTAGTTAATCTGTAACACTTTATATTGCCAGCAGCCCATTATAGAGGAATCTGTTTTTGTCTTTCAGGTGCAAAGATGGCTTGAAAGGATTTACATACTCTGCGCTAAAGTAAGTAAAGTTTCTGTGACTGTATAAGACAAGATTTTGAGGAATCATGCACAGTGGCAGCTGCATTGTAAGGAAAGAATATTCCTAAATAAAATCATGCTGCTCTAAAATTTTTCCAGCTTTTGAGTATACAACATATTGTGAAAAAGGCATAATCATAAAATCATTGGTTGGAAAAGACTTCTAAGATCATCCAATCCAACCTTTAACTCTACACTGCCAGGCCCACCACTAAACCATGTCCCCAGGTACCACATCTACGTGCCTTTTATATACTTCCAGGGACAGGAGAGAAATCCCTTTATATTTGGGAGTGTTATTAAAGGAAACTCAGACACGTGATTGCATGTTTTTGAAGGAGCGCTAATCTTCTGTCTTTCTAAAACTGGGATTCATGATAACCCATGTTTTCCTGGAAGCAAATGGCTGCTGCTGTGTTTTTACCTGGAGCTTATTTGCTGCATTACAGAATGACAAAGCTTTTGTATCTTCATTGCCCTCAGCAAGAGTGCCAAGGTTCAGTGTAACTTGCATTATAGTGTTAGGAAACATCTTGCCATTGTGTCCTCCCTTGCCTTTGATACACATTAATTCCACACCTAAGATGAGCCAATATATTGACAATATCAACTTCTGGGTGAAGAAAGAAGGCTGAAGATGAGGCCAAGCAAAACAAAGTTGATGGTTTCAGTGGGAGCAAAAACATTTTAAAGATTCTGCAAAATAGATATTTTATAAAAAATATATTTATTATCAACCTTTATGTAGCCCCATTTTGCTGGAGATAATTGAGATATTTCAAGTGCCTTTTTTTATTCTTACTTAGTGTTCTTTCTTTGTCTGAGAGGTAGACTTCCCTATTAATGTTTTTGGTTTTAGTTTTAAAAAATTCCCAGCATCAACTGTATCCTCTAGCTGAAATATCTATTTAAATATATGTCAATGGGGTGATGTGCTCTGAAGAAGTACGAGGTTTGGCAACTGTATAAGATGGGTTTTTCAGACCTGGGAGTAACTGCAATCTAGTCTAAAACTTGCACAGGACTTCATCTATTTCTTTGAGTTATTTATGTAATTGCCTTGTTCTGTTTTGCTTTTTTATTTCAGGTTCATTGTAGGGAAAGAAGAAATCCCCACCCATTCTTTTTCACCTGAAACAGCCTTTTCAAGAACAGATAGAAAAATCAAGCATAGTGAAAAAGTATCACAGCCAATGAACATACTGGCACTAACAAAAAAGCTCATGGACAAAGTGTGAGTAAAAAAAAAAAAACCAAACGAAAAACAAATGAATCATTGTTATATAGAGCACTTCAGTGTCTGTTATGTTGTATTTGACAATGTTTTATACTACTTCTGCTTTGCATTTTAGTGTTTTTCTATTATATTTTTATTAGGTAGTAGTGACAAATGATGAACTCTAGAGAAAGCAAAACCTGAAGACCTATATGTCATAGCTATGACTTACAACATGCAATTGTCTAACAAGGGAGAGCAAATTCAGTCCATGATGAGTGCAGGATGGTGATTGTTTTTTCTGCAGTTTTCGGCAAAACCAGTTCATGGCATAGTTCTGCTGGAACTAGTGGTACTATTAAGGAGAAGAATTGCACAGCAGCAGACCGTACTTATGTCACCATAAGTGACCATAACATAGTCTTTTGGGGGACCTACTTCCCTGTATTACATAAAGGAGAACTACCTAAAAATAGGGTTGATGGCGTGTGGGCTGCCTCTGCTGTCGGGAGATAAGAAGATAGAAAAGAGCGAGGCTAAAACTGTTTTGCACAAGGTTAGATCTAGACATCTGAAGTTAGGCAGGGTAGGTGCCCCCCTGTCTACAGGATCCAATTCACTGTCTTTTAGTATGAGCTTAAAGAAGTGAATGCAGTGAGCTCTTCAGTCTGATTTCTTCAGAGGATTTACTTCTATGACTGATAGACTGATTCCTCTGCTTCAGGCATGTTGGACATCACAAGGAGTCATTGATTTACAGGGAAGATGGAGTAAAAAATGGGTAGGGGGTATGTTCACATGGCACCTATGAATCTTCACTTCTGCTGACCTCTTCAAGAGCAGTTTTATGACCAAACCTGCTGTCATGCAGGAGTCTTCCAAGTGCATTGTGTACTCAAAGTAGTGGCTTGTTTTTGCTTGCTCAGATGATGAACAAACATGAAGTGATCCCCATCACATTGTGACTTCCTATGATTTGCTGTGGGTTTTAGTTGAAAAATATGAGGGAAGTCTTCAGTGATTTTTTAGGCATGACTGTATTAGGCAGTGCAAGACTTACAAGGAAAAGACACCTCCACCCATAATCAAATTCTTTTACCTGAATTGCTTATGCCTGTTTTGTCTTAAATACCTGTTACTCACTTTGCTAGGGATAGTTCATAGCTCTTCTGTTGTTGGTTAAATACAAGGATAGAAAATAGACAAGAACGTTTTTTCTTTAAGGTTTTGAAACTCCCAGCTCAGACATTCAGCAAACTTTCAATATGGAGTTTTTATGCTCTCACTGGTTTCTCTTCCATATGGTTCTTTTCAGTATAATTGAGTCTAAATGCCTGTAACCTGAGCACATTCTCATTACAATTTTTGCTACATAAACTGACCTCACAGATGATTTATGGCCATTAGACTTTATAGTACACGATTCAAAACTTCCAAGATATTTGACATAGTATATAAATTGTGTAATTTATTTTATATTAAATCTTAAATACTTGGATGTAGCAAAATATACTGTTCAGACCTGGTATGAAATTACTTATTTTAATTCTACATAATACAGGGCTAGAAACTGTACAATCCACATATCACACCAGCCCAAGCCAGTCTGTTTTAAATGCTCAAAGTCAAATTCTCAGTCTAAAGGAAAAGCTACATAAAAATCTACACTGCAGAAGAAATAGCCCAGAAGTGAGAGGCTTGTAATTGAGAGAAGTCTCACAGGGTGTTTCTGTGCATTTGTATGATCTGCAGTGCACTTCAGTGACCCTTACACTGGTGTGAAAGGACACAGGTAACAGATGCTTGTTCAAATACCCTTCCAGAACCATAGAGCAGAGACAAAACAGGAAAGGTCACATCACTTTTTGTTGACCACAGCAGAAAATTTGTTCTTTAATTTAGCATTTTATGGCAAGACGTTGGATCCAAATAAGTGTGCAGACACTTTTTTCTTGGTGTACAACTAAAGTATTGTTAGTTTTTATTGTCCTTTTATGGCATCATAAAAGTTCACAGTGCCCTTCAGTGGGTAATGGGGAGAATGAGTGCTGGGCAAATAGCACTTTATGTATTCTTAGGCAAGAAAAATTTATGAAGTCTCCTGTTGCTGACGCTGAAAACAGCTACAAGTTAATACGTGTTTCATTATGCTTTTTGCAGGTGCAAACATGGCCCAAGGCATAGATGCTGTAAACACTATGGAGATAATTGCATCTCATACTGCATTAAAGTAAGTGCAGAAAAAGTTCGATTGACAAACTCTGGCAAAGAAGGGGTGAAAGTCTGTAATCAGGAAAAGCATATGCTTAGGAAGTGAGAAATGAGCCTGTTACTCATTCTTCTTCTATTGAAAATGTGACAAACCAGAAAACAGATTTTCTCAATTTAGGACAGGGTGGTGGTGGGGTTAAAGTTCTCTGGTCTTTCAGATTAGCTGTAGTGAATGAGTAACATAAAATGTGTGGGAAAAAATGGACTAGCAAGCAAGGAACTTGTTTAACTATGTGATGCACTTCACGGCTGAGCCCACTTGTGGCTCCCCCCTAAATAAAGCACCTGGAATGTGCTGCTGTGGCAGGCAGCCATGGCTCCGTGCAGCTGCACAGCTCTGGAACGTCGCTGCTGGGCACTGAGTGCACTCCTCCAGTCGTTTATTTTAAGGGCTTGGGGTAATGGGAGATTGGTCACAGTTGCTACACTCAGGAAGAGCTGTTTATCTCCAGTGGTATAATTCATTCTCCAATATTAATGTGAGCAGCGCATTTTTTTTAAAGAGAATTAGTGTGCAGAAATTTGTGTTGGCTGGCATTGGGTTGGCACAGGTGCTGCCACCTGCTATGCCTGTTTTGGGAGCTGGTAAGACTCCAGAAGATCCCAATCCCTTAACAGTTGACCTGTTCTTATATATGGAGCAGCAAAAATGTATTTGAGTGTGTTCAGATGCTTTTACTGTATATTACTTTCAAAAATAACTTTTTAAAATGTTAAAGGAACCTGAGGATGAGGAGGAAGATGGATATTCAGGAGTACGCATCCTTTTCACTTATTGATTCACCATCGTTTTGTTTTGTTTTATATATCCTTAAATGGAATGAGGGGAGGAAAAAACCTAAATGATAATAAAACTGAATAAAGACTTGACCTTGACAAAAAGTAAATTTTAAAAATAATTTTTTATAATGCTGTTCTCTCTTTAGAGAAGGCAGTTGTGCATTTGAAATTTATTTCATTCTTGGACCCATCCTCTGTAGTATTTTGGTATAAATTATTCTTGACTACAGTAATCTAATGAGGAAGATATTGCTGTAGTGGCAGTCAGATCCTCTAATTTCCTGACTGTTCTTTTTATTTAAATTAAAAAATGAGTAAAAAAAAAATTATGTATTTATATTTTTAAAGATCCAAAATTCTTAAAGTTCTGTGACTGTCTCTGGAGTTGATCAGTAATGACTGTCAGCTGACATGATTTGAGCATGTCTTTACAATTCCTTTTCTGTAATGGAGCTTTCAGATCTGATAATGATGTGATGAGCTGCTTATTGCCAAAATTTCCCCTCAGTGCTATTTTCCCTTACCCTTGAACAACTTCTCATTAATATATTCATGCTTTAATAGTCGTTTGTGTGCTCTTTTTCTCCTGCTTCACATTTAAATGCACATTAGCTCATTGACATCATCATGGCTTTTTCGTAACATTCAGTACTATCACACCACCTGAGTTTGCTGACTTCCATTCAAACTTTTAATACTTGAAATGTTTTGTCCTTGTAAATATCTGACAGAAGCAGTAGAACAATATTTTTCCTCTTTTGGAATCTGCTTGTTGACAGTGAGGAGCCATTAGCCAACAGCAGAAGTCCAGATGTCTGTTTCTTCTGCTGGTGCCGTGGACAGGGCCAGATAACTCTCCAAATTTACTGGACTAGGGTGACCTCAAAGAAGGTCATAGGATCATATAGTGGTTTGGGTTGGAAGAGACCTTAAAGACCATCTCATTCCAGTCCCCATGCCATGGGCAGGGACACATTCTACTAGAGCAGGTTGTTACTCAGAGCCCCATCCAACCTGACCTTGAGCAGTTCCAGGAATGGGGTATCCACAACTTCTCTGAGATTATTTTCTTATGATTGTAGTCTCAGAGTTCCTTCAAGATGTCTCTTGAAGGAACATGAGCTACTATATAACCAGAAAAAATATCTTAATTAATTTATTTTAACTATCTTAACTAATTCCTAATATATTACAACAGGCTGACTGAGTTTCTGCTATGTTTCTGAGCTCTGTTTATATGCACATGTGCTTTTCTGAATCTAAGTTATAGCAAGTATCTTGAATATATTATTAAGAAATTGGTTTCTCAAAAGAAAGGTTTATTTGACAAATTCTGGAGATCTGTCATCTGTGCAAATGTGTAGTAGCTACACTGTGCTACTACTTCTGGCTGATCTGAGCTCCAACTCAAAACCTCTATGGAGAAATGGCCGAGTTTTCTTTGCTCAGTTGTGTTTATTATAGTGTCCTGCATATGCTCTGCTGTGTACTACATCCATCCTTACTGGAAGTCTTTTTATGGAAGATAAAAGTTACAATACTGTACATGGATTATAAGATATAATACTTCCTGTGGCTGTAAAAAAACACCTGTATGTGTGATATGATTTCACCTGGTTGAAGTAATGAGCTAAATAGAAAGATTTTGCTAAATACTTGATATTTCCTGCACATCAACACTAAAACTAAGTCCTGTGTTTCAGCACTTCTAATTTGGCTACTAATAGGAATAAAATCAGGAATATGTTTGAGTGTTTCCAGTTGTAATTTAGATGTTTCCTCACCCCACTGTAGTCACTTTTCCTTGGTAAAAAACATCTAACGCACCATTCTATTGTTTCTTGTTTTGGGCTTTTTTCTTAACTGCTGGGTTTAGGACTTCTTTTTATATATATATTTTTAATGGCATGAAGGAATGGAATATTTTTCAATCAAAAAAAAAAAAAAAGGCTTTTGATGGCTTGATAACTCTGATTGGATGACTTATTTTCTTCCACTTGATTGTCATAAACCACATCTTGAGTAGCAGGAAGAGTAATTGTTCAGGAAGAGTCAATTACTGGATGTTTAACCACAATAAAATTTTATGAGCTTTATGATGCATTATAAAGTTCTTTAGGAGGCAAAAATTATTTGAGTTTTTGACTCTGAAAGGTTGCTCAGTTAAACCCTCTGCCAGATTTCCTGGAATTGTGTCCCTGTCACTGTAATTGAATAAGGTGCCTGCCTTATTTGCAGGTAAGTGCAGTAATAGTATTCACATAAAGCATCTGCCAAACAAAAACTGGGTAAAATTTATTCAGAATTATTAAAAAAGGTCCACCTTAGGGTAAGAATAATGGTAGGAAACATTGGAGGAAGTTAGAAGAAAGTGGGGAGGATAATTTGGAAAAAAAAGTGACTGTGTTTTTGTGTCATGTTAAAAAAAAAACCCAAACAGATCTTTATCCAAGGTGGAATAGTAAATAAATTCTTTGGAACTCATTTTATCTTTTCTCAGTAGCTCTGCATAGGAAGTCCCTTCCAGTTTCTCCCTTTCCCTTGCTGCAGGCATCCCACAACCTTGTGTTTGGCTGAGGCAAAGTCTGTGAGCATGTGCCAAGCCACCAGGGTTAACTTCTAAGTCTTACACTTTCTGAAATTTATTTTTCGTGGACTTTTTCCACCTTACTGTTTTCTCCAGACATTTGAGTATAGAAGTGCTCTTTATTTTCCCACTGTATTGCTTTTCTCTATAAACTCATTTGTGGTTAAAAGCTGGTCAGTAACCTGGAAATGAAGTCATCAGGACTATTTCAAAGGACAGAATTTTGGCATAGAAGAGAAGGCTCTCTCTTGAGACCTTTCAGAAATTCATAGAAATTAAAGAAGAGTCAATTGTCTGTGATTTTACTACTTTTGTTATTGTACAGGGTAACTGGGAAAAAGAAAAGTCTTGAGTTTGGAGATGGGGATAGGATACATTTATGCATTTTACATATTGCCTTCAAAGCGGGTTTTAAATTATTCAATGTCAAAAAGAAAACCTTCTCTAGAAGCCTTTGGTTTTTTCTTTTTCAGAATTTGTGGTTTCTTACCACAAAATCTCTTTCTTTTCTCTAGGGCTTCATTAGGATGTTTAGCATCGGTTACCTGATCCAGTGTTGCCTTCGGATTCCTTCCACCTTCCGGCATCTGCTTACACAACCATCACGGCTATTTTCCCTCTTCTACAACAAGGAAAATTTTCAGCTTGGAGCTTTTCTGGGATCTTTTGTCAGTATATACAAAGTAAGTTTAGCATGCAGAAATGACAAATGCTGTGTTTTTTATTTCACTTTTCAGAATACCACAAAGAGCTAAAAAGTCAAGCAGCTTAGTAGTACTGGTACTGTTTTCTACAGCATGTCACTGACAAATTCTATACTATTTCATCAAATTGTAAACAGAAGGCTATTCTTCTGTTCTGTGTGTTTTTTCTGTAACTTCTAAATAAACCACAGATGAATTTTGCAGCTTGTTTTCAAGATCAGGAGATAGAGAGTACTTCAGAGAGAATGAATTCAGATTTCAGAGGTATTTGCTGCTACACAAACCCATTTTAGTGCAGGCAGAAGTAGTGACTGCAGTGGCATCTGTGTTACCAGAGAGAAGCCATGTGCACATTTTGTTGGCTCACATATCTGGAATTCTTATTTGACACTAAATATCAGGAGACTGCAGAACATACAGTGTGTGGCTGAGGAGACATTGCACATACTGCTTGGAAGTCTATCCTTTCTACCCCATTATAAGATGACAGATTGTGAACTGATATGCATTCATACAGCATTGTTGGAAGTAATCAAATTATGTTTATTTATGCCAAAAAAGAAAGTTGCAAAGCACACACTGTAATGCAGAATATATTGCACAGTGCAGTACTGAAGTGTCTTTTGCACTTCTGTGTTCTTAATCACAGGGCATTTTTCAAGTGCCACTTCACTTGCTCTGCAAATTCAAGATCATGCTGTACTATTCAGAGAAATATTGTCTACTGAAAAATAAAAAAGGAGTTCTTACACATAAGCAAAACAACATTTCACTTGATTAATAATTAAATTGAGAGACAGGAATTTGTAGGTTACAGTGTCTAAAATTTTTAATGGCAAAGTGCAAATGAGTTCAGAGTTTGCTTGAAAATTAAATTTTTGCTTAAACTTTAAGAAAAAGCCTTTAGAGAAGAAACGCATTTAAATTGCAAAAGCTAAAAAGATTTTGATGTGTTTAAAAGCTCCAACTGAGAGGTGCAATTCAGCCCAGTGGATACTTATTTTATGAGGGTGACATACTCTGACCTTTATTTACTATTTTTTAAGTATGTGTTCAATACTGGTGAGGCCACACCTTGAGTCCTGTGTTCAGTTCTGGGCCCCTCACTACAAGAAAGACACTGAGAGGCTGGAGCGTGTCCAGAGAAGGGCAATGGAGCTGGGGAAGGTCTGGAGCACAGGTCTGATGAGAAGTGGCTGAGGGAGTTGGAGGAGTTCAGCCTGAAGGAAAAGAGGCTCAGGGGGGTCCTTATCTACAACTACCTGAAAGGAGGGTGCAGCCAGGTGTGGGTCAGTCCCTTCTCCCAAGTAGCAAGGGACAGGACAAGAGGAATTGGCCTCAGGTTGCCCAGGGGAGGTTTAGATTTGATAGTAGGAAATCTTCCTTCACTTAAAGGCTTGTCAAGCACTGGAACAGGCTGCCTAGGGAAGTGGTGGAATTACCATCTCTGGAAGTGTTCAAAAGGTGTGTGGATGTGGCACTTGGGGGTATGGTTTAGTGGATGCTAGGTTAACAGTTGGACTTGATCTTAAATGTCCTTTCCAGGCTAAATGATCCTCCAATTCTATGATGTACTGTATGTTATTGTTTGCATTACTAACTTACACAAATATGGGTTGCATTAATGTTTTTTCTTCCTCTAAATAGTCTAAATAGGCATGTAGGACAGTAAAGGGTCTAGTCACTCAATAAAATTGGACCATGGCAAAAAAAAAAAAATAAAAATACTTGGTGCATTTTGCATCCAAGGGAATATGCGGTTCTACTTTTTTAGATTAATATGTTTTTCTAGTCCAGGATTTATTAGATGCATGAAAAAATCTCTGGAGGTTTGGTATGTAGTTGAAAAAACCCTTTATCTTGGGAAAGAATCTAGACAGGTCCAGCAAATGAGGATGACATGAACTCAAGATTAGCTTTGGTATTAGATTGGAATTCAAATTAGATTAATCTGCTCTCCAATTTTGAAAGAAATTACATCAGTAAATTGTAAATTTAAGACACTAAAATGTTTTGGGTACTATGTCCAACTCTCTGGACTTTAGTATCACTAGTGCTTTTAAAAAGCTTGTTCTTTAGTTGTGTTGATTTCTTGTGTTTTTGTTGATGTAATTTAGTTTTTCTTGATGTGGTAAAAATTACCTAATCAGACATAATGTGTCTCAATAATGAAAGTCTCTACAGCTCTTAAGAAATTACACTGTAATTTTACATTTCCCTTACAAGACTCTTACTATGGGAAAGTTTGCCTCCTCACTTATCAATGAAATTTCCTTGTATTGTAACAACTTAACCAAGTAGAAGAATGCATTATCCCTGGAAGTGTTCAAGGGCAGGCTGGATGGGGCTCTGAGCAACTTGGTGTAGTGGAAGGTGTTCCTGCCCATGGCAGGGCAGATGGAACTAGACCATCTTTAAGATCCCTTCCAGCCCAAACCATTTTATGATTCTGTGATCATGGGTATTTTCACAGTCCACTCTTAATTCATTCTGTGTGCTGTATTACTAGCTTATAAGGAATACCTCTAGTCTGTGTGTTATAAGAAATAAGTAGGGCTAAGCCTGCATCCTGTTCACCTGCAGGGTACAAGTTGCTTCCTGCGCTGGGTCCGAAACCTAGATGATGAGCTTCATGCACTTGTAGCTGGTGAGTCCAAGGAAAGTTTGTGTTGTGTGTGTTGGGACTCTGTGAGTATTCCTCTTGTCTGTCCTCCCATTCCCTTTTCAGACTTCCGTGGTGAAAATAGGACTTTGTTCCTATTCTTGTGTACATCAAGATTGTGTCAAAGTGACAGTGATGTTTCAAATAGTGTCAAAGAAAGAGTTGCAATTAAAATTGTAATTTTAAGTGTGGCCTTTATGGTTAGCTCCAAAGATTGTGTATTACTGTGTGCACAAGTATAAACTTGTCCTTTAATTTGCAGCTGTAGAGATGTGAGATGAAAATACTGACTCTTCCATACGTGACAGAATACACATTTGGCTCCAGTGGGTCCAAAGAAAGACCCTTTTGCCATGAAATTCATGTGGTGGTGAGGCCCTTCTCTGTCACAAGTTGGAACCACAGAGGTCTCTCATCCCACAGAGACCAGAGAAATTTGATACTGTGGTCCTGAGCACTGAAGTACAGATTTGTTTCAGCATTTTGAAACTTTCTCTTTTTAGTGATACAAACCATATTTGGATGGGCAGCAAAAGAACATCACTGAACTGTGCTCTCTGTACCAACAGAAATAAATAGTCCTGTGCAGTGTTTGTTGGGCTGACACAGAACAGTGACCTTAACAATGCAAATCACAACCTAAGAATGCTTTTCTTATTATTACAGGGTGTCTAGCAGGAATTTCTATGATGTTTTACAAAAGTACAACTATCTCTATGTATCTGGTGTCTAAATTAGTAGAGGTAAGTTATATACCCTCCTAAAAGAGGTCTTCATTTCATCTATTTTTTTCAAGGCAGAAGAAAAGAAAGTGAACTTCAGGGGTTTTGTCTGGCAATTCCAGTAAAATACAAAAATGTATGGAGATGGTGTTTCAGTAGATGTGTGCCAAGAGGCAATACTTCCATGTGGTCTCATTTCTTTCTTGCTTTCTCTTCTTTGACTCATTTTAAATGTCCTTTATTGACTGGTCTTCATGTATATTCTCCATTAGTTTTTTAATCTCCTGACAACCCTTTACTTTGTAGTTCTTGCAGATTTTTTAAAATCAGAAAGTTCCAAGAATATTTGTCCTGCCAGAAACATAAATCAGACCTAGTCCTTAATTGCAAATTTATTGCCAAAAGCTACAGCTTAACTTCCTGCCTTTGTTCCCTAATTTTGGCATTCAACAGTTTAAGATAACTCAGAATAGCTTAGGTTTTAGTCTATAGCTGAAGTTGTTTGTTAGTGTACTACAACTGATTGAATTTCCAGCTTTGGAATGAACTTTGTTCTAATTACTAGTCTTCAGGCTTGAATTCTTTCTCTGAACTTGTTAAAATTAGGAGCCCAGGAAAAAAAAAAATAGTTTCAGAGTTTGGGTTATGTTGATTATACTTTTCTAACCAGTATTTGATTTCTTACTGTGATTTTTCCATAAAATTGAGACTTAGTCATGGTTAATTCCCTGACACCATCAGTGGAATGAGTTGATAATGTTCTCCCACTATGCATCATACCTGCAACACATATTTCTCCTGCAGACCTTGAAGGCCTTGTTCTCTAGTGATATTTATCCACCTCCATTACCAGAGCAGAATTCATTTTAAAGAACATAAAAAGATGGAAATTTTTCTTGTTAGACATAAAATTAAACATAAAAAGGGAAGATACTCTCTGTTCCTCCTCCTGGTTATCCCAGACCAAGCTCTGAAGGCAGTTCATGTATTGGTCATATAACACCAAATCTGAGTTATCATATTGACTTTTAGAACACCAGTTGTAAAAAACTGTATTATCTTGTATTGCTGGTGGTTTTCTCTGGACTTTGAGACATCATGGCTACAGTGAAATAAGAAAAGTGCTGTGTGTTCTTTCTTTCTTTCTTTTTTTTTTTTACTACTTTTATCATCTTACGCAAGCCAAGGGTAACTGACCAAAGAGGCGTGTGCTGCTTTGCAAGGTCAGGCTGTGCTCAGGAAAATAAACTGTACATGTTTTCTCAGAAAGTAAAGTATGTGATTTCAAGCTGTTTAAGAACAGCGAATATTCACTTTGGCAGAATAGTTATTGCATTATTCTTTTGCTTTTTTAAAAAGAAGAATTTAGCAGAGCAAACTTTTCCCTTTTTATCTTTAGGTTCTGTAACACCCAAGCTGTTGCTAGTCCTCTTCTGTGCATTAATAGTCTCTTATTAGATTGATCTTGTTAAACTTTTATAATCTATATTAATGAATGTCATATTTGTGGGCATATACAAAAATATAAAGTCGACATGTTTTTTTAAAGATAAAATAAAAAGATTCTTTAGTTTTGTTGCATTCAACATTTTTTGTTTATTTTTATAGACTATGTACTTCAAAGGCATTGAAGCAGGGAAGGTTCCCTATTTTCCTCATGCAGACAGCATCATCTATGCCATTTCTACATCAATATGCTTTCAGGCAGTAAGTATGTTCTCTAACAGAACATGAAGTTCTTTAAATCAAATATTGAATGAAAAGTGGGGCACAAGGAGATAGTTCTATAGAAAAGGTAGTGAGATGTAGTGATTCACAGCATCTTGCTTCTGCATCCTGATTTGGAGTGTCACTGTGGGAAGGTCATTTCTAGGAGTCAATTTCTCCTGTGCTTATAGCTGAATACATTATACATTGAATTCTTTGGAAAGGATCTTAAAATGCACTCACCCAGAAGATGAACATTAATATATAAACTTCTATATGCATGTGAAAGGACAGTTTCTCAAGAAGGCAAACAGTGTAATACAATATTCTATGTTTTTTTTTAAATCAACTGAAAGTTTCCACTGTTAGCTGACTTGAATTAATATTGCCTAGTTGAAAAATATCTGCAAAAAATAATAAAAACCCTGAAGTGTTACATTTGAAATAAGATGTAGCTACCATCTTTTGCACTTCTGAAGTTAGTTGCATGCCTTTACCCTCAGTCCTTTTATTGTCTGCATCAGCTAAGAAAATCAACTTTTCAGTGCTACCCAAATAGCTCTACTATTCTACTACATCTCACCATATCTAGACCTTCTGCTGAAACATCCCAGCATGAACTGCATATCCTCTGGACCTCCATAATGGTGCATGTTTTTCTGCCTCCCAATAAAGAGAATATAAAGTGGCCCTAAAGCAATCTTCTGCTTAACAGGACATTTAAGAGAGACTCCTCCTCCTCCTCATTGTTCCCATGTACTTGGGAATATCTCTAAGGCTAATATCAAAGTGAATTGATATTTTAGTGCTTGGGATGTGCCTGAAGGTCTTCAAAATGCTGCTGTCAGGGACAATCATGTGAGACTAACAGACAAAAAGTTCATATGAGAAAAGAAGGGCTTTTTGGTTACTTAATAACTAATTGGAAAACCAGTCTAAGACCAGGAACAAATTGCTAGATTTATCAGGAAGAAGGAAGGAGAAATAAGAAAATTTATCTATGCTGACATGTTTGTTTTTCACTATATTATGTTTCTAAGGGACCCAGAAAAGTAATGGAATAGAGAGAAGACATAGATTTTGGTTGCGTGACATTATTTAAGATAATGTAACATGGAATATAAATATGACAAGAAGAAATGGTGGATCACAAAAATACAGAATGGATAGGGAATTAAGTAGGAGGTAAATTCAGCATCCACCAATGCAAAGTCATGTACATGCAAATAATGATTGTTGTTGCTTTCTCTGCAATGAGGTGTAAGCTAATTGTCACCACTGGTAAAATGTTGTATTATGGGAATATCAGTCTGTGCTAGTGATGGTCATACAGAACACTGAATTCAGCAGAGAGCGGTAAAAATGAGTTCCATAACAATCCTTTTGCTAGTTTTGGCGACCTAATGTAGCAGATGAAGCTTTTGCCTGAAACTGTCAGCTGGCTCTGACAGAATCCTCTCCTTGCAGGCTGTCATGGAAGTTCAGAACCTGAGACCTTCATACTGGAAATTTCTTTTACGACTAACAAAGGGCAGGTATGTACTCAGGGGTGCGTTACGGCTTGTCTAAACCTGTCATTGATCACACTCAGCTTTCTGTGTCATTCACTGCCAACAGCAGAGCCCTAGAAGTACATGAGGGCTAATTTCCTGTGGATTTACTTTGCTTTTCAGACGGTTTCCAGTGCTCTTGAAGTTCTTTGCTGCTGAAGTGACATTGCTGGGTTTAGTGTAATGACAGGAGCAGACTTAACTCTAGTGAAGACTATTTAGCAGATGAGTGTTTTAGTTGAAGCCTTTTTAGTTCACTTGGAAGGGAGGGGATGCTTTCAGATTCCCTTGGAACATGAAGAATCCAGTGAACAACTATGCATGTTGAAGAAATCACTTAGTTTGTACAGTGATTGACAACATGGTATTACTGTGGGTTTAAAAGCATTAGGAGAAATGTCAGAATATCTCCTAAGAATACTTGAAAGCTTCAGTATTTTTTAATAAGTATTTCAGTTGGGAAAGGAATTTTTTTTTTCTTGGAAAGCTAATGAAAAATTTTCACTGATCATAGTCATAAATATGCACTGTAATATCATACTGGATGTTTTTTCTATTTTCTGCAAGAGTCTAAAAAACTTTCTTTTGAAAACAGATCTTGCTGTAACTGACTTACAAAAATACAATTTAGTGAAGTGTACACTGTTACACTGGTGCAGTGTGTGGCAGGAACAAGGCATCCAAACCTTGATTAGTTTATGAATGGGGTTATAAAAGGTAATGTTTCTCATGACAACGAGCTCTCCGGGCTGTAAAAATAGAAGTGAAATCAGAGGCCAGTCCCTGGAGCATGGTGAACCTACACTCCCCCCGTGGCATAGTACACACATGAGGTGATTGAATGCATTGCAAAATTTAGTGGGAAGCTTTCCTTGGGATGCCTGGAGGCAGTCCTCAGGCAACCTCTGGGGCCATACAAACATGATGCAGGGAATGATGTCAGTGCAGATGTCCAATTTTGGCTGCATTTTTTCATTTTGTGCTAATCCTAAGCTTGCTTAGCTAAAAGAGAGGAAGGAATAGAAATTCTGTTCTGTTCATTTATTTTATCTGAAGCAAATCTCTGTAATAGTAATTTTGCCACTCTCTCCATAAAGGTGATTTCTTTTGACATTTCATACACTTTTCACTCTGTAGTTGTGAAGAACAACAAAATAGAAATAGTTTGTAACATCCATAAAATTGACTTGATCCAGACTTGGGCAGGCAGGGCCACAGTTTGCTCTGGTGGAGTGAGACAGAACATTAGTATATTTTGGTTTGACCTTTTTTTTTGTGGAATTAAAAGTAGAAGGGGACTCTTCCCATTTTTCAAAATTTGCATTATTTGAAGTACATTTACACAAACACTATTAGCCACATTTTCCAAATGCATTTTTTAAAAAATCTTTATTGCCTGAGGTGAAAAACTTTCAATCTCTGAACAGTGCAGGTTGAGGCCTATATGTCAGAGATTTTAGTAAACTTTCATCACATTAAATAATTCTATTTTTTGTAAGTAAGTGAGTCATGCATTCATGCTTTCTTGTCTTTTCTTTTTCAGGTTTGCTCTCATGAACAGGAAAGTTTTAGATGTGTTTGGTACTGAAGCATCTAAGAACTTCAAGGATTTCACGCCTAAGCTTGACCCAAGATACACAGTTGTGCCACCAGAGCTACCACTGGAGCTGTCTTGAACACGACAGTGTGGCTCGTCATTGAATGTGATCAGCATTTTGTCCTGAAAAGTTAATTAACTTGACAGTCGTATATATGGAGGAGGGCTAGGGCTCCACTTCAGTATTACTTCAATGAGAAATGCTTTTTACCAATCAGAAATACTGAAGCTTTGCAGGGAGGTGTGGCTTAGTGATTAAGCCCCTTCTATAAGCAGAAAACATTTCTGGATTACTGTAGTTGGTTGACAGTATGTTAGAATTTTGAATGAATTAAACAAATGAGTAATATATTTAGAGATGAGAAGTAAAACATAAATGTGCTTCATAATTCAAAAATTCCATAGTTCATACCAGTAAAGTATTTCTTGGACAAACTAAAAGTAATTCTTAATTTAGAAAGGAAGACAATTGGCATAGTTTATGTCCAAAATTTTGCCTGATCCTTAAAATATTGCAGTCTGGTGAAAATGCCTCCCTGGTTTTCTACATTGCATCACTGATTTGTCTCAAGGGCCACCACCCCCCCATTAGTTATAAATTAGGGTATTTTTACACAGCTGTGGTTGCAAAATAAGGCATTCCTTAGGAAAAGAAAATGCATATTGATTCAGAAATCACATTCCAGGGCTGTAAATTCCGTTGATGACACAGATAACAGACAAGGAGAACAGGAAGGCGGTCCCGGTGGCTGCTGCGCGCCGAGGAGCGGTGGGTGTGGTGGTCAGCATCTGCCAAGTGGAAAAGGACACAACTGGCAGAGGAAGGAATGAAACGTTCCAGCCTCTGAGATGGTGCTGTAAACAGCAGACAGTTACAAAAATAAAAAAGCCAAGAACAAAACAAAACAAAACAAAACACATACACACCTCCCCCCTCCCCAGCTAAAATACACTGAAGCAAAATGTTTATTTTTTAAAGGGTTTGACATTGCTGCCTGAGATGGCATCGTGTTGTTTGTTGAGCTGCAGCACCAGGCAGCGTTTCAAGCATTTCTTTGGAAGAGAAGTGACCCCTGAGGTTAGGCTGTTAAAGAGAACAGTTTTGACAATTGTATTAATAGTCTTTTTTCCTTGTAGTTGGTGAAGAGTGGTTTTGCATCAGGCTGTCAGACCCACGACTGACACAGTTACATTAAATTTGATATGGTACTCAATGCAAATAACTACCTACACACAAAGTCCATCTCATTTTTCCTGTACATATTTCTGCAGATTTGTGTTCTAAAGCGAGACCTTGACATGTTAATTGCTTTTTTTTTCTTTGGTTTTTTGGGCTTTTTTAAATTATAACCCATTCGGGGGATGCTGAATGGTGTTTATTACCCTAGAAGCTAATGAAAAGCTGAACTATATTCACATTCAACTGAAAAAACTGAAAAGAGGCAAGATAAGCCAGGGAAATTGCAGTAGGTTGCACGTATTTTAAAAACAAAAAAAAAGAGAAGAAATCAGTGTTTTATTGGAAGTCTTTATCAGATAATATGAACTGGACTAATTAGTAGACTCTTTGTCTGGTAACACTGTAATCCTATCCCAACCATAAGCATATTTTAATTCTAAACAGCTGAATTTATTAATCTGAATATACAGTCATTTTTATCAGATTTATAGTCATGAAAATTTTACCAATTTGGGCACAAAATCTGCTTATTCATCAGCTACACTAACAGTGATGTTTTGTCACTGTTACTAAAGGTGCTTTATCCTTTTAAACAGTGGTTGTCCATTTTAGTGTGAATAAAGTTCTGCAAGCTAGTTTGTATCCAATATTTTGTTGCTTGGAATTATATTAGACTTCCTCAAAAGGAAATAAAAGTTAAGTGAACAGGAACTCTAAAAGGATTGTAAGAGATTTGTAGTGTTTTTCCACTGGAATATGGTCTAAAGTGTTTGACCTTGTAAAGTCTGAGAAGTTATATATTTTAGGTGGTATATTACAACTCACACACTATATTATGAATACTTTCTAGTGTAATTATATACCATTCTCAAACTTAAAGATATTTTATAAATGGATTAAGTTTCTCCACTGGAATGACAATTGTGATTGTTTCTCTATTTGAGGGGGGGGGTTTGGGAAAAAAAAATACAAGAACTACATCTCAGCAGCTAAATAACAGTTTTGTCTATGTTTCTTGCTTCCAAAATTCACAGTTCTTGTTTCAAGTTATTTTCATGTAATATAAAGAGAAATTAAATTTTTTTAAATTATTTTTATTCAAATTGAATATATGTAAGAGAAAAAAAAATAAAGTCCTGATGTTCTTCCCAATAATAAACAGTTGCTGCTTAAAAAAGGGATTTTTTGGGCCATGCTGTTAATAAGCTCTCTGGACTCATAAGTGAAATGAAGTTACAGGATCATACAATGGTTTGGGTTGGAAGGCACCTTTTATAGGCCATCTAGTTCCAAAACTCCCTGCCATAGGCAGGGACACCTTCCACTGCACCAGGTTGCTCAGGGACACATGCAGCCTGGCCTTGAATGTTTCCAAATACGGGGCAACGACCATCTCTCTGGGCAACCTGTGCCAGTGTCTCACCACCCTCCTTGTAAAGAGCTTCTTTCTTATATCTAATCCAAGTGGACTCTACTTCAGTTTGCAGGCATTAGCCCTGGAAGTGATTCTTGGTGGTGACGGAATGCTGGGAATGTGACTGAGCATTTAAATTTGTTGCAAAATAAGATCTTAATGTGATGTCAGTGAAGAGGTAATGCCAGAGCAGGTCAGCTGGCAACTTCAGCTCTGCCTTTCCTTGGGTGGTGAGGTAATGTGAGTTGATGTTACTGTTTTCTTTTTTAAATAGAACAAACCATGTCTCCCGATCTGCCAGCAGGGAAGAGCTGTGCACCCTGAGCTCTGCCTGCCACGTGGCTGGATGGTTGGGCCCCATGTGACTAAAAGGCCAACACTTTCTGCCTCCAGATGTTTGTGATCATAGGATGGGGGTCTCTTGGACTATGCCAAACTTCTTGCAAAGGTTCATTTTGCAAAGAGGAACGCAGGGACAGGCTTGCACAGGAGTTGGTGGGAAGTGATGAGTTAACCTGAAGTATCTGCAGTAGAGGTTTGGGTGTCCCTAGAGAGTCTGCTCAGAGTAGCACTGCTTGACTCCCTGCAGGCGACTCAGGAGGCTGCTGCTTCATCCATGTCTCCCAGAAACATGGGAGAAACATGGCCTATGGCTTAGTTCTTCATCCCTCCCTCACCTCTGCTTATCCCAGTGTTGGGTCATTTCCCTTTGCACGTTTCCCTTCCTTTTTTTCCAAGCCTCTGTGTTTTGCCTATGTTTGAGGACATGGGAAAGGGTTTTTTCCAGATTCCTGGTGACATCCCAGGTAGAAGAGCCTGCTGTGGTCTGAGCCCAGCCTTATGCTCAAATTCAGAACAGCTTGTGTGCAGCTTCAATTTCCAACACTGTCAGAGGAAAATATTTCTGGACAAGTGGTCCTTGAGTGTACGTGCACTGACAAGGCACAAAAGGTAGCAAGAAAATCACTGAGCATTATACTGAGGTTTTACTATTTTGAGGATTTTTTTTTACACAACTACATTTAACATGGCGGGGAAGGCAAGGCCCAAGGTCCCTATGGCTGAATTCAGTGGGTTTAGAGGTCTTTATCAGCTTGTGTGATTCTACATTAGGGTTATGAGTCCTTGCTGCGGTGCAAAGGCACAGGACTGGGGAGATGTAGCAAAATGCAATTCAGGTCAGAGAAATCATTCTGGTGGCTGTAGCTTTCTGCCTAAATATTGGTCTGGAGGTTTCCATTTCCAGATTTGTTTTTCTCTAAATTTGCAGGGGAAGTGTGCCTCAAAAGTCGCCGCCTTTCACAAAACCAATACATTTTCTCTCACACCTTTGAGAATGCAAAAAAACAATATTACACTTTTCCTTGAGCTACACAGTTTCCTATTTTCTTATTTATTTAGTAGCAGATACTGTTTTAATTATCCTGTAGATATATTAACAGTAAGATTTAAGGCAATAATTTTTCCCCCATAAGAAGCCTAAAATTGCCATTGTGGATACACTGGCAAAATAACCCAGTACTTGCATTTAGCCACACTGAAATGGGTTCACTCAGGACACAGCACTCACCTTTTGCAGCTGATGGATTATGTTTTTCCATCTCCATCAAACAGGACACTTACTTTACCAACATGCTACTTTGAATGTAGCAAGCAAAAATGTGAATTAGAGTCCACTTTAATCTCAAGGACTTTCCACCCCCCCCCCGCCCTGGCACAGTCCAGGGAGATTTCTACTCGCTAATTAAAATGGAGAACAGTCAGAAGAATTTTTAACATTAACACCAAAGTTTTACCCAGGGTAGAGGAGTCTGGTTGGAAACCCAGGCAAATGATTAATCTTCTTATGTTGGTGGAATCCAACTGATGTTTTTCCCCCTCAGCTGCCACAACAGACATAAAAAATGCTGCTGTGGCTGTTGGAGCAGGACCTGATGAAACTATTCCCAGGTCTGTTTAAAAAGTTTACAGAAGACCTGATCACAAAGGGTCAAGAAGAAAGGCAAGCCTTTTTTTTTTCTATATTTTCCTAGCATTTTAGAGTGAAAGCTTGCTTTCCCATTACAGACAGTAAGAACTTGCAATAAGGGGCAGATTGGGCTGGGATGAACAGATCTGGTGTAAGAGTGGTGCTGAGTGCACTGCATTGATACAAACATAAAAAAACTAGTTCTAAAGAATCCAGAAATGTTGGTTTGCTCTTTGTCTATTGGGTGTAAAACAACTGAAAAATAAAAGAAACTTTCCCCCTCACCATGACATGTAACTCAACTGGATAACTCCTTTCCTGTGGCCATTTACACAAAATGAAAAGGTGATCAAAATACCAGTTCTAACTATATCCAAAGGCTTAAAGAAGACATTGGCTCACGTGGTGCAGTCCTTAACTCATTGCCATCACCACCATGTGGGTTTGAGACAATATTATCTGCATTATGTTCACCTAGAGGAGCTGTGGGTAGTGTGCAACGAGGAACAGCCACTTGGACAAAAGTCATCTTTGAAGGCACATGGCCCTGATTTCCCAGCTCATCTACCAGGGGTGATGAAGAAATCCAGTTGGTTTCTATAACAGCACAGCTTAGTCCTCTGCAAGGTCACAGGGGCAGCAAGGACGTGTCCTGGAAATTAAGAGGTGCCCTGTTCAGTCGGTGCTCTGCTCCTCAACTGTCAGTGAAATGCAAACTTCTGTGGATCCCAAAAGCAAAGCAGTGTTGTTCATGCAGGGGATGTCAGGAAGTGAAAAAGCTGGTATGTCCCCTGATAACTCTACTTCATGCCTGCAGGCTTACAAGGATCAAAAGACATCACCTGTCATATGGGGTTTTGTGTATGGGACCAGCTTCATCCGCTCAGGCGCAGCCCGCTGGAACCCAGGCAGGAAACCAGTGGCCACAAGACAAACTTGGGATTGTTAAGCCCAAGGCCACTCACCACCACAGGCTTCCTCTGATGGCTTGGAGCATGTTTCTCAAGTCACTACTGGAGTCAGCCAAGGACTGGGCTGATTAGAGCAGTCCCAGCAAAGGGTCTGGCCGCTGCCATCAGAGCTGTGCCCAGCGGCTCCCCAGGATGTGCAACACACAGAACAAAGCTGCTCTGATGGAAACCTCCCCTTTGATAGTGCCCTTCACAGGCTGGCCTGCCTGGGAACTCAGCTCCGTGCAGTCTACGATGGTCAGCTGTTTCTGAGCATGACTGCAGGCTTCATGTGTCTCTGGGAAACAGAGGGAGCCTGGAAAACAGCCTTCACAGTGCTCCTGTGGGAAGCTGAATGCTGAAGTTTTGCTCACTTCGCCTGGAGTTTCTGCTCACCTGTCTGTTCCCCTTCAGCCTCATGGTCCTCATTCAACCCCATGGTAACCTACAGCTGTTGGAGTTTATCTGCATCCCTGTTCCAGGGGATGTAAACTCCAAAGATAATCCAGTGTGGTGAGGGAAGCTCAGCCTTTTTGCTCAGCTGGGAAGAGCAGTAGTGGGGCTGCCTTTCTTAGCTGAGGATATGTTTGGCTTTAATGCTGGCTTTGATCTGTACACGGACAAGGATGCTGAGCAGGAATTACTGCTTGCTCCAGCAATCATAATACCACTCAGCATGGGATTAATTTTTGATTCTGTGAGTTAGTTTTAAATTATTTTGCTGTAATAAGTTTGAGTGGGAGGGGAATATTCTCACAGAGATGAGTGAGTCCAAATAAAACAGTGCATGTAGCAATGCAAAGTGATTTCCCTGAGAACCTGGGGGGGCTGAGGCCATGTTTTCAGACATTAGCTCAGATCCTTGGAACAAATCTTTATTTGAGCTCTTCATTCTAAAGAGTTTTCTGTTTGATAAGGAAAGAATGACCTTTTGCTTGCTGCATTGGGCAATGTTGCTTAAGTCTTGACAACAAAAGCAGTTTATACTGTCATGGATAAGCAAGATCTCCCCTCCTGTGCGCTCTCTCCTGCAGTGGTTGAGAACACAGACTAGATTCCTCAGTGACTTAGGAGTATCAGTCTCCATTTTTGGAGGTTCAGCCCCACATCATAATTCTCGAAATCCACCCCAGGTTCAGTTTAACTTGACAGTAGTGTGCTCCTTTCAGATGTGAAAACCTCCAAAGACCTTCTGTGCTGCCACTTCTGCATGGATTTCATGAGCTGTGATAATGCTGGGAAGCCTTCTGTCTCTCAAATAACAACAGGGATGCAAGGGTCCCTTTGTCAAGGCCAGTCCCCTGGGCCAACCACTGACCAAAGAGAATCAGGTCTTGGCCCATGTAACTCCTGGACATGTCCCAAGACCTGCTGGCTGTGTACTGGTTGGTCCCAAATCTCAATGATCTTACAAACAAATTAGCCCTGAGAGCTCACCTTGTCTGTCCCAGCAACATCCCCTGACATCCTTCAGTTTAGAGGTATGGATGCAGCATTGATGCATGGCTGGAAAGCTGCTCATTGGAAAAGGCCCTGGGAGTGCTGGTCAACAGCAGCTGAACATGATCCAGGGTGTGCCCAGGTGACCAAGAAGGCCGATGGCATCCTGGCCTGGATCAGCAATGGCCAGCAGCAGCAGGGCAGGGATTGTCCTCTTGTACTGGGCACTGCTGAGGCCACACCTCAAACCCTGTGTTCAGTTTTGGGTTCCTCACTGCAAGAAAGACATTGAGGGGCTGGAGTGTGTCCAGAGAGGGGCAATGGAGCTGGGGAAGTGTCTGGAGCACAAGTCTGATGAAAAGTGGCTGAGAAAGGTGGGAGTGTTTATCCTGGAGGAAAGGAGGGTCAGGGGGACCTTCTCACTTTCCACCACTGCCTGAAAGGAGGGTGCAGCCAGGTAGGAGTCAGCCTCTTCTCACAGATAAAAAGTAATAACAAGAAGAAAAGGCCTCAAGCTGTATAAGGGGAGGTTTAGATTTGGATATTAGTAAAAATTTCTTCACAAAATGGGTGGTCAAGCTGTTGGCACAGTCTGTTGAATAAAGTGTTGGAATGAATCACTGTCCCTGGAAGTGTTCAAAAAGCATGTTGTTGTGCTGCTTAGGGACATGGCTAAGTGGTGGACCTGACAGTGCTGGGTTAACTGTTGGACTCGATGATCCTGGTGGTCTTTTCCAACCTTAATGATGCCATGATTCTGTGGGGAGGGACAGAGCTTTCCACACCTCCAGCACTCCTGGGGGGCTGCTGCAGCACAGAGCAGAGCAGTGGGAGGAGAGACAGGGCAACCTTTGCTGGAGGACTGGCAAAGATTTCCTTGTGATTTAGACTTGTCAAGGCAAGGCTTTGTGCCTTTGTTTTCACAGGAAGTTTCTGATTCCCAGTTGTCGCTTACTGCTGTTAAAAGGGAGGAAAGTGACTCATGGAGTTTCCTATTGGCCTGAGGAGATATGCAGGGAAATTACTTACCAGGGACTCTGCCCAGACAGCCCAGCGCCTGGCAGCGAGGGAGAAATCAGGCAAAGAGGTCTCAGATTCATTATCGTGGCTGTAAATTAATTGCATGAGCCAGTAATGCACATAAACACCTTTCTCCTGAGGGCAATCATTGTGGGAGGGAGCGGTGCTGCCCTGCCAAGGCTGGGGTCAGACAGAGTGATGCACATTTTATAGCTTTAACCTCCGAAATTTACTGTACGGTCAAAGCAGGAGAGGAAACCAGAGATGGATGTGCCTGTTTCCTCTCATTCCCCTCTTTGTCCATTCCCTGGAAATCACTGTGAATTCACTGGAAGTGCACAGTTACATGTGTTTTGCCAACAGGCCCACGCTCTCTGTTGGTCCCCCAGGGCAGAGCCGCCAGCTCTGTGTCCCAGGCAGGGCATCCCCAGGGCTGATATGGCTGTCTGGGAGCAGGACGGGCATCTCTGTCCTCCCTCCTTGGCCAGAGAAGACCTTCCTAGGGTACAGGTGCATCCTACAGCACAGAAGGAGCATTTTCATGTTCCAAGGGGAAAACCTACTGAGAGGATGCACTCTGCTCTCATCAACATCCTTTTACTGCTTCTTTAAACAAAATACCTTCTTTTGCCTTTGAAGTCAAGAAATGAAGGGGGAAAACAAGTAACTACCATGTGAGGAAAAGCAGCCCCTCATGAGATACACGAATTTTCTGAAAAGCTATGTGTATCTGGACCAAACTCCACAGGGAAGACAATACATTTTGTGCCAACAAAACCATGAGGCCATAAAAATTGTGGGAGAGGAGAGGAGAGGAGAGGAGAGGAGAGGAGAGGAGAGGAGAGGAGAGGAGAGGAGAGGAGAGGAGAGGAGAGGAGAGGAGAGGAGAGGAGAGGAGAGGAGAGGAGAGGAGAGGAGTCCAACTGTGTGTTGTTTTTAGGCATTTGACATTTCTAATGTCCCTTTTGAACTAGCTGAAGTTTCTCCCTGTGCAGGGGCACATGAAGCAGATGAAATGGTGCTCCTGAGGTTTAATTTTAGTTTTTCTAATAAGCTCTGACACTGAGAATGAAAAAGTGGGTCGGTTTTAAGGGGTAGGCAGTGAGTGTGGAACCAAGCAGCCCTGCTCCTGTAGGAGAAATGGGGACATCAGCACATGAATATGACACCTTTTGAGCCGATCAGGGGACCTCAGCAGAGCAGTAGGCAGTTTCCTACTCTCCTGCTATTCCTGTGGCTGAGAAATTGCCCCTTTTTTGGAGGAAATTACTTGTCTCTTATCCAGAGCCTTTGGGAGAAGTTCACCAGTCAAACCTGCAACATGCCTGCACCATGCCATGGGGTTTGTCTACTGCTTTCATCTCCTTTTAGAGAAGGCTCTCATCTCCATTTAAAGAACTGAAGAAAATACTGTTTCATCTTACAGACACAGTTGCTTGTACTCTCCTGCCACACAGCCCTTGCCTACGTGACTGTCATGAGCACTCAGATCCAGCCCTGGTTCCTGCTTGGGCTTCCCCCATGGAAGATGAGGAGTTCTCACTGTGCTCAGATGCCAAGGCGAGAAATACCTCCCTATCAATAAACATGTTTCCAGAACTCAGCACCCAGGAATCCCTCACAATCCCAAACTGCCCTGATGGCATGAGATGACTTAGGCAGATCTAAAAATACACCCACAGGAGCACACACACACACATGTGCAGATGAACACAGCACAGGGTACAAAAGGTTTGGGACTTTTTGGGTCCTGGACTCCAACAGGGACTTTGCTTAGTTTTGTTTCATATGGCTTAATTTGATGGTACAGTGAGAATAAATATTTGATTTTCTTTTTTAATCAAAGGAGAATCCAAAGGAAACATTTTAATAGAGAAGTGTGTTTGCATTGTTCTCCTGTAAACATTTTATAAAATCTCTGTTGCTGAGGGTTGATATCAATCTTTTTCAGGTAATTGTACTTTTGGTACAAATGAACCAAAGAAAATAAAAGTATTGAGCTAAATTACATCTAACAGATATATGGCGGTCAAACTAATTTCTTCCATCAATACATGGTTCCTTGTCCCTCCTCTGCAAATAGATTTTTTCCATGAAGTCCTGTCCTATTGAAGTATTTGAATTCCCTAGGGTCAAAATTTTGCCATCTGATTTTTGAGTTGTGTCTATATGAGCAAAGAAGTCTGAAAAAGGGTTTGTTCTGTTGTTCTGGATACAGCTTTGCCTGATGCAGCTGCAAAAGACTCGCTCCAGCAGGAGCTGGATTCCATCAAGTGCATGAGCTGCACCTGGAGCCCACAAGTCACTTCAGAAATCCTCACTCTCTGTGATGACCATAAAAACCTCATGATTTGCAGCTGTTGATAACAGACCAGAAAACAGAGATCTCATTTGATGCCTATGCTCATTTTCAGGTAACTTGCTTGGCTGCAGCTTGTCAGTGAGTGGTGCTGGGAGCAGACAGAGGCTCTCACCTGATGGTTTCCCACCAGAAGTTACTGGGGTGCAGGTGAGTGCTGGTGGATTTGATCTTGGGGCACTTTTCAGTGCACTGAGTGCCATATTTTGTCTCCCTGAGGCCCCAGATGGAAGTGAGCCACCATGACCTGGGTCAATAAGCCCTGGGTTGCCCATGGCAGGGAGGGACTGATCCAAAAGTATAGTGTCATCCCTGGAGGAGGGAGAGGAGTTTCTTGTTTTTGCAGGATGCACCCCCTGAGCTGGAGTTCATATGAGAAAAAAGTACCCAAGAAATATTTCTGAGGCCTGTGTCTGCTATGCTGTATGTCATTTGTGAGGTTTTGGTACAGGATTTGGTACAGGTACAGGTACTTCTCTTGCTCCATCATAACAGGATGCTAAGGCAGACCCAAGCCCTGAGTGGGGACTGCTCCACAAAGGGTGTAGCCATGGGCTCAGGCCCACATGTCAAGCCTGAGCTTCCCAGTGCTGCCTCTCCTGCATTCTGAATAAGCTGGGTCCTCTGCAGGACACAGCTGGGGTCTGGGCCATCCCTGCAGGATGCAGCTGGCCCAAAGTGCCCCAGCTTGCTGAGCAGTGCACAGAACCTAATGGGGACTCAGAGGGCAGAGCACCTTTTGCAACTTTTTCCAGGAGCATCAATAGTTACACCCATCCTGAAGAACTGTCTGCATCCTCCAAGAACATACCTGGGAGCTGAGGTGGGAGAAGTCAATGGAAAGAGCCCTTTACAATTTGTGCTGCCTATGGCTCCTCCAAAATTAGGCAGCTGATGAGCAAAAGTTATTCATAGAGCTGAACTTATGTTAAGGAAAAAAAACCCCAACAAATAAGATACAAGAATTCCCACCCCAAATCTTTAGAAGCTTTCTTTTATGGGTTCTTACAAATCCAGTGACAGTTTTATCACACTGATGAAGTTCCAGGCACCCTTGCTCTCCCCCTTAGGATACAGATGAACCAGGAGAACCCAAGTTACACCCTGCAGCACCTGAGAAATGCTGTGTTCTGTCACAGAACACCTTCCTCTTGCAGAACTGGTGTAGCTGTGTTTTCCTGTGTGGGCATTGCTGTTTGATGCATTGGTTTTGTTTTGATGTGTTTGACACATTTCTCTTCATAAAGGTTTATGTTCTTGCACTGTAAATAAATGTTCTTGCACTGTAGCAGGTGAGAGGGTCATGGAGGACAGTTGAGAAGAACATCCTCAGATCGTGGGGATAGCAGTCCTCTGAGTCACAGGACCATGGGAAACTGCACAAGTCTTCCTGACAGTTCCTGTCTACTCTCCTTCTTTGGAAGGGCTCCAGCTCTCCTACTATTGTGGCTGAAAACATTTTTTTTTTTTTAATACATAAATTTAGCATTTTTTTTCATTTTTTGTCACAGAAGTGGCTAAGTTTGGAAATGGAAAACTTCTGGATAGTTACCTTTCTTAAAAAACCCCAAACAATCAGATTAAATGAAATATTTATTACAGGTACCTGGGCAAGCAGCAACACCAAATATCTTCACATAGGAACATCTTCACATCTGTCCATGGAGACATGGGAAGCCATTGCCGCAATAGATTTGAAGCACTCATAGCGCATATTGTCTTAAAATCCAGGTGCCCTGTGGTGCAGGGAGGCACTGGGCTCTCTCAGGGCTGTGATGGGCATGAGTATCTTTGAGCAGGCTGCTGGGGCTCTTGGATGTTATGGAAATGCAGCTGCTGGAAGAGGAATTGCAGGGAGAAGGCACAGCTCCTCCTCTGTTTATTGAGGTGAACATAGTCCCCAAATCAGCTCTCTGGAGTATCCTGGCTTAAGCAGACAGCAGACAAATTCATTCAAATTAGCAACACGTGGGCCTCTCTCTCCCCCTTCAGCTTGTTGAGCAGTCAGGTGGGTTTTCCACTCAGCCAGGGCTGTCTGTGAGTTCTGCAATATGTGTTGAGGTCTTAAGCCACCATTAGTCATGAAGGCACAGCCTTTGTCTCAGGGGAGATGGGGATTTTGAGGGGATTTTGTACACATGTCTGGAAGGCAGCATTAGGGAATAATTGTTGCGTGCAGCATGCTATTTCTGGAAACCTTCCCTCCTCAGCAGTCATGTTCCTCAATCTTCCTTGATTTAGTGATTCAAAACTCCCATTTCCTTCTTTACTCGGACTTGTACATGGTGTTTTATTTCCATTTCTGCTTTCAATCTGTTCTATGACATTGGACAAAGCTGTTCAATGTCTTTCTGTTGTTTTCTCTTTCACTCAGCGTCCATTACGTCCTGTCTGGGACTGTTTTGCATGGAAAAAAAGAACACTTCATTTTAACTGTAAACATGTGGGTTTTGGATGAAGATGATCTTTCAATCTGCAGTTGTACAACAGAAGAAGGTTCTGCTGTCAGGGCAGAGCGATGTACTTCTGATGGGACTGTGGGAGGTTGTCTGGCCCCTCTTCCTGCCCAGATCCGGTCATTAGATGACCATGGGATTTTGCCAGTGACAATAAAAGTTCTGCCCTGTTTCTGGTTAGACTTTCCTATGCTCTAGTCTCCTTTCCTTTATATAGGTTGAAACAGATATTTTTGAGATTGGAAGAAGAGTGGTAATGCAAATGACAGCGTGATCAAAGCCAAACACAGTTAATGAGGGTTGACCTGTTTTTGATATGGCCTAGACAAAATTCAACTACTTTTCTCTGCTTGGTTGGCTATACAGAATTATTCCTTGGCCTGTGAGATGTGAATTCTCCAGTTCTCTAATCATTGCCAGCCCACTGCTGATTGGTGCACTGAAATTGCATCATCCAGAATGGCGTAAGTGCAAGATGTCTTCTCCTGTTGGTAGAGGACTACCAGAAAGTGCTCAAAGGTAAATACTGCAAAATTGACACCCACATGGGGAAAAGCCCCAAAGGCTGTCATACTGCCCAGTTCCCTCCCAACCCACCACAATTCCAATCCTATAAGAGCTGAATTTGTGAGCTTTCAGTACTTGAAAGGAACTTATAAGAAAGATGGGAAGTAACTTTTTTGCAGGGCCTGTTGTAGTGGGAGAAATGGTAATGGCTTTAAACTGAAGGTGAGATGATTTAGAATACTTATAAGAATTATTTTTTTTACAATGAGAGTGATGAAACACTGGAACATGTCGACCAGAGAAGTTGTGTACATCCCACCTCTGCAGGGGTTCAAGGTCAGGTTGGATAGAGTTTTGAGCTGGTTTTTTTTGAAGATGTGCCTGCTCAAAGCAGAGAGAACTGGAGTAGATGACCTTTAAAAAGTCCCTTCTCATCCAAACTATTCTATGATTATATGAATTTACAGCTAAGACAACCAACAACAAATGAGTTTCATGGATCTATGGTCTCTATTGTCATCACAAGACATAAGTGCTTCTGAACCCAACTCTCAACAGCTAAAAAAGGGAGTTTTTGAATTGAATACTCTCTGTCTGAGCACAGGACACAACTTGATGCTGGTTATCTTGACATGAAAGCTTAGAAAACTGCAGCCCTGGATTTCCCTCCAGTTTTCAGTAGATCAGAGCTGAAAAGCTACTGAAATCAGTCAGATTTTCACCTCACTTCTATGCAATTCACACTCATAAATACTGACTTTAGCACTATTTCAGTAGGGCCGTGCCTGGTGCAAGAGTGTGATTCAGATTAGTGAAGTTACATAGCTGTACTGATAAGAGTGGGGGAGAGAACAGCCCATTTTCCAAAGAAGAAAACCCCAAAGTATGAAAGTCAATAAATCCTCAGGGAAGAAATAAAGCTGGTTTGAGACCAAGTTTCTCTAAGATACTATCTTGCCCTTGTCACTAATATTTTAAGCATGTGATTTTTAAATCGTAAACATTTAGACTAAGACCATAAAATTTGGAGTAGGTATATAGCAAACAGTGTAACATTGAAGACAGCTCATTCTCTGAGTATATAAGAAAGTATTTATAAGTTTGTCCTCACAAATATACATACATTTTGAGAATGTAATTTTTCATCCTCACAAATATACATACATTTTGAGAATGTAATTTTTCTTGTATTTGTAATATTACTTCATCATGAGGAAACTGGAAAGCTTTGCTCAGCTTCACAAAGCAGTAATACTTTTATATAAACAACCCATTCAGTTCAGACAGCTACTTTATACTTCAGCCTAAGTCCTGTTTGCTTCAAGCTCTGAGTTCCATTAGTGCTCTTTCAAGTTAAGCATAGGCTTAACAGCTTTACTAGATCAATGCCCAGGACAGCTGGTGAGAATTCCTGCTATCAATGAGACTCCAGTGCAAAGACAACTTTGGTCTTCTTGTTGCCCCTGAAGCTGTTTTGCTCAGCTACAGGTGTGCACTTCTTTAACAGCCCATTTTCTGGGTTGTTGATAGGCTTGGGGGAGCCTCCAGCGCAAATGAATGTCTCTGTCACCCCCTGCCTGCTTGCACTGCATCCCATCTCCCCATTCTCAAGGCCTCTGCTATCATATCAGCCTTGCTTTCCCCATACAATGTATCATTATCCCGGGGTCATAAATGTTTCATTTAGTGCAGAATAAGTATTGTCTATATTAAAAAAAAATACAGTTTTACCACATTATTTAAACAAAGAAAAAAAAATGAAGCAATAATGGCCATGGTCTCTAGAAAAGCTGCTGTTAGAGCTTAGCAAGCTAAAGCAAAACTTTAGGCAAGCCAAGACACGTTTGAACAAAGCCTGGCAAGTCCTGAGGCCTTGCAGAGAAAGAATGAAGCCTGTGGTCTTCTATAGTAATGGCAATCCTGAATTTAACAGGATACAGGGCAACAGTGAAATAAAGGCATTAAACTGGCTTGGTGCCCCAATTGAATTTTGAGAAACAGCACTAACAACCTTTTGTTAGCCTGATGATTCCTCTTTCAGGGGACCCTATTTTAGGACATGATGCACTATATCCAATATTTGTTTAAAAAGAGACAATGTAGTTGCTCTGCACTATACTTACATAAGAAGTCCATTATCTCCTGAATGCTATGTACCTTAGTTAAGAGACAGGTTTAGCTCTTGACTTTAATTATTATTTCCTTCCAAGTCTGTTCCAAAATATGAAGTACATAGGCCTAAACAGTGAGCTGGGTGGCAGCAAGATCCTTTATCCCCTCTTTCAAAATATAATGGTTTTGGGGTCAATATTCTTCTTCCCTATACAGAACCTTGGAATTGAGCAGTGTGGAAGTCTGATCAAGGGACTCTGGCTCTCTTTAGAGAATCACAGAATGGTTAGGGTTGGAAGGGACATCTGGATGTTCTCTCATCCTGCCCCCCTGCTCACACAGGGCTGCCTTGAGCCAGTTGTCCAGGTCCATGTCTAGATGGCTTGGGAATATCTCAGAGGACTGAGGCCACAAGCACTCTAGGCAGCCTGTGGCAGTGCTCCCTCACACAAAAAAAAGTGTCTCCTGATGTTCAGGCAGTACTTCTTGTGTTTCTGTGTGTGCCCCATACAACAGCAGGACTGTACAGACACTTCAGAGAGGTTCCCCAGAACTTAGAGTTTCTGGAGGTGGTTTGAGAGGTTTCTCCATAATGGTGCCTTGCAGACACTTCCATGCTCATGCACTGGAGATCCTGTTTAACTCTTATTTTGCTGACTTTGTGGTCCCTTATATGACATCACTCCACATGCCTTTTGCTCAGTGATTCTGTTCCTCTCTTCTTCACAAGACTGCTAATTATTCTTCTCTTCATTTTCCTGAATTTAAAGCCCATCTTATGAGGTGAACTCTCATAATGAAAATGACTTCTCTCAGCTTAGCAAGCATCTTCCAAGCAGATGCTACTCTGCAGACAGTGTCCCATGGCCATAGAACCCAAACCCCTGTCACTCACAACAGAACACAGGGAAAGAGCCAGATTCTACTTGAGATGGGGCAACCCTTGGTGTGTGTACAGGGAAATGAGAAGTTGGACAGCAGTGCCAAAAAAGAGACCTGGGGATCCTGGTCTATGGCAAGGTGAACAAGAGTCAGCAGTGCCCTGGCAGCCAGGAGAGCCAAGTGTGTCCTGGGGGGCATCAGGCACAGCATGGCCAGCCAGGCAAGGGAGGGGATTATATCACCTGGAATATTGAGTGCAGGACCAGGCCTTTTACTTCTAGTCACATCTGTTTCCCCTTCATCTTTGATGGTGGTGAATCCATTTTGCAACTCTAAGCCCTTAGGTGAGGCAGAAGCCTTCACCCTGATGCCAGAATTCACTGGCTTCCACTTTTCCCCTTCTCCAGAAATTTTGCTTACGTCATTAGTGGGAGGTAGACACTGCCTGCTTCTCTGCTGCAGAATAGTGGAGACAGTCAGCAGAGAGAAAGACAAACTTTGGGGCTGTGATTCATCTGCCCTATCTTATATATTGGTTTTAGGGTAAAATTATATAGTCCCTCAAAGTGCCTGGTTTTCTTCAGTGGCTACAAATCTGGTCTAGGTACAGGAATGTTATGGAAATAATTTTTTTTTCCTGTGGTGTCTGGCATCAGGGCTTATAAAGTAGTTGCAAATTAGGAATAGTAAGAATTAAGTCACATTCCTGCATGCACTATAAAGAACAACACAGGAAAAAAATGAGAGAAAGAATGAACTCTGGCCATGTAATCTGACTGTTGTTTTTCAGTATTTGAAAAGCATTTTGGTGACAATGTACCAGCAAACACTGAGTTTTAAAAAATACTGGGTGATCTCTGGATTAAAAAGTGTTGATGAATACAACACTAGGTGGCATTGTATAAATACATATAAACTCTTGCACTTTTTCTGTTTCAAAGGAGTTATAAGGTATGAAAATCTCTTTTAAATATGTGGGATTGGTTCACTAATTTTTGTTCTCTGGTCATTGTAGTCTGATATTTAGCATTACTGGAATGCTTGGAGTCTAGTGATAAGCTAAGTTTTATGGTTTTATCTGCTACTGAAAATCTACATCTCACAATCTGTCTTTTATTTACATACGGTAATTATTCCTGAACAACATTGTCTTCTAGAATATAAACAAGAATAGATTGAAGCCTCATGGCTACTTATCTTTTGTGAGCAGATTAGAGTATGACTGGTTTAGTCCCAAGGTGGCCAATGGGTTTCTGTGGATCTCTACTCAGCATTCCTCTTCTGAAATAAATTTTGACTCCTTGTTTATATGAACACCTGTGAAGTAGGTTGTCCCTCTGAAGGATCACATTAGGACTGTGTGGACACCCCCTTTGTATAAATGGGATTGAAATACTGATCATACCAAACAAGAGGATGTTGATAGGTCACACAAGTAACAGGGGGAAACGAACCTGCTTTGTAAATAGTGGGAGATTTTAGGGTGTCTGAAGTGTGAAGTTACTGTGTAGGATCGTGTCCACCTTGGTAAAACTGGAGTGTTTTAAGTGTAGAAAGATGCAGTTCTTTAAAGGCATCAGGTGAAACTTTTTCTTGGAAGTGGCAAAATTTCACATCTGTTTTGAACTTGGACTAGTGCTTAATAGAGGGAACAGGGCAGGAAAACAAATCCTCTTCATTTCTCAGACCTTCTGGGCAGATTCAGGTCTTGAGGAACTTCATCAACCTGACTGCTACAGGGGAAATGGTCTCAGATGAGCCATGCAAAACTGACTGGAGTTAATACATTGGAGTCTTCAAAAATCTGGTCAAAAACTAGGAAAGTTCTCATGCCTTTTCTGGGAAATAATTATGACTGGACACCTCTCCAAAGTGCTGGCTCTCCAACAGTGCAGCACAGCAAACAGAAGGAATTAGAGGTCTTTGTGCAATAGAAGGGTCTCAATCTCTTTAGGATCATGGCAAGGTATTTCACACAACTGGAGTGCTCTAAAGGTTGGCTACAGGCTCCACAGGAAGAACGTAAGGAGAGGGAACTGCCCTATATGAGTGAGAGCATTGGGAATATGTCAAGCCCTGCCTTGGTGTGATAAGTCATAATCTGAGACCTTGTGGGTCAGGACTAGATGGTGGTGGTATTGTTGTTGTGGCAGATTTCTGCTACAGACCACCTGATGAGGTAAAACTAGTTGAGATCTTCCTCAGACAGCTGGAAGAAGACATTCACAGGTCCTGATTGTCATCAGGAATTTTAAGTACCTTGATGCTTCCTAGAGGGATAATCAGCAGACAAATGGGTTGTAGGTGTCCTAAGCAGACATCAGTGCGCAACTGTGTCTGGGGCAGGGGAAAAAAAAAAAAAAGGAAAAGCAGAAATATACTTTACTTTGCTTATCCTGGGACAGCTCTTATTTTCACAGTAATGAGAAAGGTCAGCAGCAAATCTTGGTGATGAGCAAAACTGGATGGCTGCCTTGGGTGATCATGCTCTCTCAGTTAAGTTTCTGTATTTCTTTCAAGTGTTGCTCCTGTCACCCAATGTCACTTCAGATGAGGAAGAAGTTGGATATGAGAACTGCAGGCTGCTCAGCCTTACCTTGGGAAGGCAATACACCTGAAAACACAAACATTTCCAAACATATTAAGTTCAAGAAGGTGACTGGGAGCAGTCAGCATAGGTTAAAGAAAGAGGAGTCTTGCCAGACCAAACCAAGAGCCTTCAAGAAAGGAATGATGAGTTCAGTGGATGAAGAGAGACCATATGGCTTTTGACACTGTATTATCCTCATAGGGAACACTGATGAAATATAGGGCAGATAAATAGACAGGGAGGTGGACTGAAAACTGACTGAACTGTGAGGGTAAAATTATTGTGAGCAGCAGCATAAAATCCATGGAGATATTAAAAGAAAATAAAAATCCAGCTGTACTTGGCCCCTAGCAACTTGCTCCTGTTGACCCTTGCTTTGTGTGGGGGCTTGGACTGAAGAATCTCCAAGACATCCCTTCCTATCTCAAATATTCTGTGATTTTGTGAACAGCACCTTCTCTGCTGGCCTCACTTAGGGTTGAGCCTGTAGCTCAAGCCTCCAATTTCATAAGTATCTGAAAAGGTTTTGGACAGGATAGAGTGATCTGTGCCCTGCAGCGCTGCCTCCAAAGTGTTGTCCCATTACTCAGAGGGATGAGTGGCAGATGTGTGCAGTTTCATTCTGGGGAAAAGGAGAAGTGTCATTTTGGGTATGGTCAGAGCTGTGTTTGTAGCTGGCATATAAACACTTGGTTATGCTGGAGTGTGTAAGAGTCAAAAAAAATGGCTTTTGGCACTTCATACACTTCTGATACTTAGACTGAAGTTTCCTTTACTAGAGTGATTTCACGCAAGAAATATTTTAAGGTTTCGTGGCTAACACAATGATATGACTGATAACTGAACTGCCATGCCATGTTAGTAGTACTGCTGCTAAGCATGAGAAATTTATTTGTCTTCATGCACTTAAAGCAGCAGGCTTCCTGGGACTCACCCCACTGAAGATCCACACAACCTAAACAAACAAGCATGGGGATTGCAGCAAGAAATTTGCAGTGTGTTAGGAGAAAACCATCCTTGCTTACTCTGAGGGACCGACAGAAGCAGACCAAGCTATCTTGATGGTCCTGCTCGTATGGGAGGAAGTTTACATGGGCAATGCAAAACCAAAGTGATATTTGAGAAATATTTAGGGAATAGAATTGGTTGAAGTTATTTGTTTTGAAATCAGAGTTATTTTTCTCATGGTCATTTTTGTTATCTTTCAAATACATGTTCCAAAATTAAAAAAAAAAAATTAAGAAATGGTGATCTGTATCAGTCTTGTAACTCACAGTAGTGTGAGATTGTTTGTTTTAGTTAAGTTTTAAACAAAGCAAACTCTTTAAAGCAATTCAATGGTTTTAGAAAAGTGGCTCTGATAGGTGGTGATTTACAGTATGTTTTTCACAAGATGAAAATAAAGAAACCAAAATATTAAAAAAAAATCTAGTTAAGCTGAACCCTGTAGAATAGTCTAATTACTTTTTATTGTTTTACTTTAAAAGCCTAATTCAGTCATGCTCTCTGGAGGAAAATTGAATGCTCCAAGGGCTAACAGAGATTTGCAATTGAACTGCCCAAGAAAAGGTTTCCTGTGTTTGCCTGTCCTCTCCTAATGCATTTTTGGCCAATACAGACTGTTTTGTTGTGTTAATGGGTGATTGTTCCTGTTGCATAGGAGACAGTAGGCATATGAAAGAGTGTTGAGATCATGGGGCAATGGAAGTCATAGAAGTATATTAGCACAAAAACCAATTATTTCTATTTTTCATAGCCAGAGTGAATGGTGCAACATCTGTTCTTTGCAACTGTGGAAAGTTTTTGGTCAACCTGCAAGTCAGTGATTATTGCATTGTACTGACAAGACCAATGTCACATGATTTCAGACATATGGAAAATGACTGCTTGGTTGAATGCTAATCTGTGTTGCAGAGCTGAGCCAAAAATTCACAGTAAATCATTTACATGGGAAATCTGGATTCCTTTCTGCCTGTGGGAGACACTTTCTACACTTTCTATCTTTTTTGAGGGTCTTAAGCTGTTGTCTTTAACTGCAATAACTGATTCCTTTCTTAGAAGAGAATACAGAACTTGCTGGGGTTGTTTTGAGCAAACATCTACATATTACCTGTTCATCAAGTGAAATAATAATTCGTGGATGTTCATGGATTTATTTTCCTTTTCCTCGGTTTACCTTGAGATAGGGATGTTACACGGTAAGCAGCTTACTACTTTTAAAAAAAGAAATTAATTCAGAATTAATAGCTGAAATAGCTTGTCAGTAATGTTTTAAGAAGTTGTTTTTTCTCTTGCAATTGTCACATTGCTGCAAGGAAACAGAAACAGCTTTTCTGGTCCTTGGTATGATTAAAGAGCAGAGAAGGAAAGGTGCAGGGCAAAACCCTCCCAAATCACAGTTGCTACTTGAGGAACAGGGCCCTTGCATGAATCTACAGACCTACCAATCCTTTCTTCCCCCTTCTTCACACCATTAGTCATTTATTCTGTCTTTACTCCCCAGGAAATATTTTACCTCCTGAGCTGGATTTCTGTGCAAGTTTTTCCAAGATTCAGGCTGCCAAAATGTCCTCTTGAAAGATCTGAACAAACAGAATGCACTAAAAAGTCTTAGATACAAACCTGGATATGAGCACAGTTTTTGCTAGGGGTTGTAGAAGGATGGTAACTGGCATCAAATGTAGTGGGAGGGAAAGATGGGGGCAAGTGGCCAGGGATATGCTGGGACTATAATCTCTTAAGCCATGGCAGCACAGCATGTCTGGCCATGACATTGCATCGTGTGAGTGGGAGGACTCAGACAGAGTGGATCCTAGGGAGCAAGAGTTTAATTCTGATCCCTAGATCCAGACACTGTTTGAAGGCTGGATGCCTACTGCAGCTGACCTGCCTATCTTGTCTCCATTAGTGTGCTGGTGTTTGGTTGATTCATCACTGTTTTGTGCTTTTATATAATTAATTTTTCTTGGCATTTGAATGCCCTTTTATTCCAGCCCCTCAGCTAATATCCAGCTTCCCACAGACACATTAGTAGTGTGCTCTAATAACAGATAAGTGGTGTGGTAAATACCCTGGGGTCTCGTTACCATTCATGAGGTTACTGTTTGAGAAATATGGTTCCAAGTGTGCTGATGAATGAAAATAATTAGTCATAGCCCATTATGAACAGCTGCTCTGCTGTGCCCTCTGTGTGCACTCCACAACATGTGTGTGAGTACTACCCACTGGTGGGTGTCCTTTTACACCCACCTCTGGCTTGAGCCGGTGGTCTCTCACCAAGCCCTTTTCTCTGCCTTGGTTCTTGCCTCATTTATGGCCATTGCTGCTCTGCTGGCTTGGTGATCCTTCATTTTCCTATGGGGGCGTTCACAATGCTTTACTGATTCTGATGGGAGCTGGTCCTGCCAGGGGCCACCTTTCCTTGGTGTTCTTGAGCACTGAGCTCTCCCTGGTGGAGTTTTTCTCTTGTAGCAGACTCCACGGACAACACAATGGATAGAATATGACCCAAAGAGTTCCTCTCTCTACTTATTTCACAGACCTGTTGTGCTGACCTTTGAGGTTATCACACTAAGGTAGGACCTTAGACTTTGGAGAAGCTTTTTTGGGGAAAAAATACATAAGAGATTGTTTCAACTTTTCCATCAAATAGTTGTGTGGGGAGCATGTCACATAAATGTCGTTCCCACAGCTGTTACTGCCCTGGAAGATTATGGTAGTTTTCTCCATCATTATTAATTTCTTGAGCATTTAATCAACCCTGTGCATAGAGCTGTGTACACTCCACTACTCTGCATCTGTTGAATTTGCAGTGTGGCAATCTGAGTTGTTAAATAGCTGTGGCTATATGGAGAGGAAATCAAATAATAGCTCAGCAAGCATTGTTACATTGTTATTACAGTAAACAGCAAGGACCTATTAAAGTACCTATTTCTTCTGCCTTTTTTTTTTTTTTTTTTTTTAAGGTTTAATCCCTTCCCTGACTCATTGCTTGTGACTGAGCAAGGCATTTTGGAATGTCTGTCCTCTGTTGCTTCATTTGGTCAGCTCCTTTGATTCTTTCACCTGGAGACTAACTTACACCTATTCCTTGTAAAGAAAGAAAAATGCTGGCTGTAGGGCTGGGTTATGCTGGCTCCAAGAAGGTGCCCTCTCATTTGGATCTCTACATGTTCCCAGTAAGTGCTGATTTCTCCCCTTGACACTGACAGATTTCTCAGAAGGCCTGCAATCAAGGGATCTCAAGGTCTGGGGTCTCATTTGAACTGAGCAGGAAGATCCTTGCTCTGGATCTCAGTCGTTGTGAGATCTGTGCATCCTTGTGGCCTTTTGACTGGTCCCCTTGGAGTAGGAGCTGTTTTCTCCACCTTGCTTGTCACTCAGAGGGAGAAATGGGTGAGCTCAAGGCTAATGCAGGGCTGAGGTCCTCACCTCAAACCTCAGCCCTGCATAGCTGATGGTTACATTATTCAACTTGCATGCAGTGTAGTTTCTTGATTTCTAGGTCAACTTGCTGAATCTCTGACTGTTCCCCTATTCCTACTATTTTTGGCTAAAAAGCACTATCCCCCTGTTCCCTCATTTTCTCTACCTACAATTACGGTTTGAAGGAATATAAGGAAAACTTTAAAATAATATTTTTAAGGCTTAAGGAATAAACAATTATGTGTGAGATTAATTTGAATAGCTTAGTATCTTCCAAATAATAATACCAAGATTGGCTTTAAAAATTATTTGTATTTGTGAATACCAGAAAAAATGCTTGGTATAGTTGAAAAGATTTAAAAGTCCTGAAATTTTGTGGATTTTTGCATGAATAATTAAGCCAGAAAGTAACCCCAGAAAAGTATTCATAGTGTTCTTTAGCTTCTGGTGCTTCCATTGCCACTCACAGAGTGGAGACAATATTCTATGATTTTGTAGTTACTGACATGCAAAAAATGATGAATTATCACATTGGCTCTTTGGAAAGAGTCCAGGATTTTACTGTACAAGTACTCAAACAAGATATTGACAAAAACCTTCCAAACAAAGAGTCAATTTTTATGAAAGAAAAAAAAATAAAGATGAATTGGTTGAAAAATACAGAAGAACTGCTTTTGTAATGGATATTACTGTATGACTAATTTGACTGGTTCTATTTCTAAAACAGATACAGCTGTGGAAAAGCTTTATGAAGAAGCCCATAAACATGCAGCTTTCATTCACTTTTAACCCCAAATGAGGAATCTGGTCTTCCTATTGCCAAACCTGTGCATAATTTATATTTTTGTGTGGAAACCACATAAAGCTGAGTAGAGGCTTCATCCAGTTGTAACACAAAACCAGGAGAGTTTTGTGGTTTTGGATGGGGGTTTATTTTATAATTTGATTTTAATACAAGTGAAAACAACTTTCTTGGCTGGGAGATGGGATCTCAAATGCCTTCTTCCCAAATAAAAAATACATGTTCTGGGAAGCTGGTGTAGGTTGGCTCTCTGTTGGTGAGCCTTAGCCTCGCCTGCAGATCTGTGAGCAACCTGCCCTTGCCTTCATCAGATAGAAACCTCTCCCTGCCTTCAGTGTATCATCACTGAGTAAGCATTTAAGTTTTTTTCTTTTTCCATTCTCTTGGGCTGGACTGATTTCATAATTATTTAATGCTGTTTCCTCTCTTCAGAGAATGGAAGAATTTGTCACCTTTCTTTGCAGTCAGATTTGCTCTCAGATGTCTGTGTTTTGGATTTAAACCACTGAATAAAACTCTGTTTCTCAGGGAGATTTAATTGCAGGAATTCATGTTAACTTATGTTAATATTACATTTGGCAGAAACACTGTTCCCTTTTGATAAATACAGTCTAAAATGACAGAAGGAGTTGGAAGAACCAACAAAATTATTCTGTTTCTGTCAGGCTGCTGTGTGTAAAGGGAGATTTCACAGGTAAGAAATCCCCTAATGATCTGCCGTGGTGTCTGGTAAGATGCAGTTTAAGAGGAGTTTTAATGTAATGGAGAACAATCTATTATTGCTGTAACTCACTCTTCCATGGCTCCAAGCAGTTGATGGTTGCTTAACAGTTTTTCCTCAAAAATTCAAAATCCAAATGACATTCTGATTTCTTTAGATATATATATATACATATATATATACACATATATACATACACACACATATATACATATATATACACACTTTATATATATACATATACATTTACATATATCTATATATGTGTATATATATGTGTGTGTGTGTATGAGATATACATCCCAAAGTATTTTTAGCATCCCTTCTAGTTACTTAGATTCATTGAATTCACTCACCAAAGAAATTTATTCCAGTGTCACACTAGTGGAAGCAAGTTAGTAGAGATGGTCACTGCTAAAAAATTCTCCTTCTCTGCCCTTGCAGCATGGACAGTTCATCTTTCAGATCCAAGTGATTGGATGGATGAGTGAAGAGGCCTCTTGATATTCTGTGCCCACACAAAAACTTTTGATGCAAACAGATATGGACTCCTTGCTGCCTGTGTTCCTCCCTATCTGTTTACAATCAGGGCAAAGCTGAGTGAGACCTTAATTCTTCAGGAACTTGGCAGGCTTTATAAACAGATGAAAAATGATATTTGAAGGGAGCTGGGATTTCACTGCTGCTGGCCTGAGCAGAATGGATGGCTGCTGAGTGCTTTTTGGTATTCTGAGGACGACTAGAATAAACCAGCTGGATTTTAAGAGCAGCAGGCAGAGTATCAGTTAAGTAGATCATTTAGGAGTGCTTATTTCTTGTTATGCCCTTTGTGAAAAGTTTAGGCATTTAAACTTCTTGTGCAAAACTGGCCTTGTCCTATAAAATTTGGCATCCAATCCACTATGATTGACAAGACACATGTATGTGTTAGAAGATGGGAGCCCAGAGGCATAAACCCCAGAGTTTTCCAAGATTCTGTAGATGTTTTCTTTTGTTTCAGTCCAACTGTTTTCACTTACCTTCCTAGAGCTGAGCAAAAAAGATCACTAACCTTACAAAAATAATGTATATAGGTTTTCTCAGGAGAAAATAGTAGCTGTTCTGATAAAGTAAGGTCTATGCACTCTTAATTCAATTTAAAAGGAAAATATTAAGACCATTTCTAGGCTGGCTGCCCTTCAGCATGCACTTAGCTTGAATTCTGATTACAGACAGGGCTGAAATCTGACTTGTGACCTGCGCTAAGCAAGTTTCATTAGAAGGGATTTGGACATCACTCAGACAAAACTAGATGCACATTTAGCTAAAAATAAGATAGAAATGAAAAGTAAGAAACCTCTCTCAAACAAATGTAATTCCTGTGTTTTAAAATTATATCCTTTTTTTAGCTCACAAAATTATTTCAGGCAGAGCAATGAATGATGAATAAATTCTTAAATTAGCTGGGTCTGGGCTGGGTTGCATTGTCTGGGAAGTCTTGCAGTGTCCACACGTGGCACAGGGTATTTATCCTCACAGTCATCAACATTTGTCTCCGTTGCTCTGTCAGATTTGCTGTGCGTCATGCTGGGGGCAGCCAGCGGACATGCGGAGACCAGAGCAATAATTCCTTGAGGGCTCAGTTTATGCCAAATGTTGAGCACGCTTTTCCCTTGTAAATTGCAAAAGACAGTTCCTGTATTGGACTCTAGGAATATTGGTGTTATCAACAGTGCATTATTCCCCAGGCATCTATGTCTCATCTCAATGAGGGCTTGGCTGCCTCTCAACATCATTGCAGACCCTGATGGTGTCCTTAAGGACATTCTTAATTCTGTCCTCTTTTCCAGCTTGCCAAAAACTGTCATCTTCTGTCAAAGCCCTGTTCTTCACCCCGTGTGTCTTAGAACCCAAGATACAGAATCATAGAAGGGGTTGTTTTGGAAGGGACTTTATAGATTGTTTAGTTCCAACCCCCTCCCATGGGCAGGGACACCTTCCACTAGACCATGTTGCTCCAAGCCCTATCCAGACTGGCCTTGAGCACTTCTAGAGATGGGGCATCCACAACTTCTCTAGGCAACCTATTCCAGTGCCTTGGCATTTAAAAGGTCAAAAATTTATTCCTAATCTAATATAAAACTACTCTCTTTCTGTGTGAAACTATTATCCCTTGTCCTGTCACTTGATGTCCTTGCAAAAAATGCATCTCTAATTTATTTGTAGACCTCTTTAGGTCCTGGAAGGCTGCTAGAAGTTCTTCCTGGAACCTCCTCCTGGCTGATATCTGACATCTTGACATGATGCATAGGCTTGCCACAGAGGGGAATCTGTCTCTTCCTCCAGCCTAGTCTGCCACACCATGGTGGTCTGCCTCAGGATCTCCTACAAACCTCGCCCTAGGTCACAAACTTTCCAGACAGAGCAACATCTGAAATATGATGTTGCAACTGCTTGTCACTGCCATCATCACGGATGTGTTGCTTCTGTGCCCCTGCCTGCTTAGTGCCCATCTGTGTGTTGCTTACCAGAGAACTGGAATGCACAACTTCAGCAGGGACAGTCATTTGGGTAATGGCAGCTTTTTGTTTATAACTATGCAGTCTCTACTTCAGGCCATTGTTACTCAAGAAACTCAAGGCATGAATGCCTCACTCAGCTTAAGGGCTAAGAAATACAAGTAAGTTTGAGGTAACCTCTTTACCGTGTTCCTCCCTCTCCATGTGTAGCTGCTTTTTCAACCTTCTACTAGAACTTTTGCCATAATCCCAGTTAATTATGCTTGGCTCCACTACTTAATTCTTCCTCCTCCGTGCAAAACATTATGTAAAAAAGACTCCTAAGGCTTTCTGTTGTCCCTCCTGGCTTCCTGCAGATCTCTGGGATATAATTTATATGATCCAATGCTTGTCAGCTTTCCTTTGCTCGCAGTGTCCAGCTGTGTGCTGTGGGATAACACTTCATCCTTTGATTGTTTACCTTACTCCCTCTCCACCCACCTCCACAGGAAATCTCATCAGAGTGTTTGCCACGGGAGTGTCAGTCTTGGAATGAGAAAAGCCAGACAACACTTTTTTCTTATAAAGCCAGGTCTTCAGTAATATGAAGCTTTTCCATCTACAGCAATAATTTCTATAGAAATGCAATAATTTCCTTCTTACCTGGTGATTATTTTCTTGGTCAAAATTCTGCCTTTATTTTTAGTGTTGTTTTTTCAAGTTATTATTATTATTAATAACAATAATATTTCATGTTAATTCCAAAATGCTGTTTTATTTAGTATCTATTACTGATGGCACACCTTGGAGATTTCTTTTTCAACATATATTTTATTGCTTTTATTTTGTGGAGATAGCTTTATATTCTTCTAACTCTCAAATATTTGCAGTTTAATAGCATGTACATATGTCTGCAAGAAAATGACTTAGTGTGGCCCTGTGGCTTACTGCTGAGAAACAGAGTTACTTTACTTCCCTGAAATAAATTAGTTCATTTTGTTTTATATTTCCAACATGCTCGGGAGATATAAGTCACTGCCTAACAGAGATCGCCTGCAAATTGTTCCACAGTAAAGTTGCAGCAGTTCAGGCTCTGGCAGTTGTTTATCCATACAAGATTTCTCAATCTACTTTCTTGATTTGTTTAATAGAATATGGATGTGTCTTACATAGTTAAAATACCCAGAGAGAAATACATTGGTGGCTTGCTGGTAGCTCTGCAGAGGTATAGTTAATAAGTAGCTGTACTGCAGTGTGCAATTTTGAAGCTGAGTATGCATATAACAGTGCTGCTGGATCCAAGTTGGTTCTGGGGAACATTTTGCCCTAATTTTATAACCTATTCCTTTTAACAGGGGTACACACAATCTGTAAGGACTGAATAATTGCTTTTCCAGGGCATATTGCTCAGCTTGGAACTGGAGTGGCTAATGGTTAAGTACAGCAATTCAGATGAATGGGATTGCTTCCAAAGCAGCACTATTTACATATGGTGTGTATATATATATACACATGTGCACACACACATACAAACTGAAAGAGAATAGGTTTAGATTGGATAGTAGAAAGAAATTATTTACTGTGAGAGGGATGAGGCACTGGAACAAGTTGCCCAGAGAAGCTGTGGATGCCCCATCCCTGGAAATATTCAAGGCCAGGCTGGACGTGGCTTTGAGCACCCTGTTCCAGTTGAAGGTGTCCCTGCCCATGACAGGGGTGTTGGAATTGGATGATTTTTAAGATCTCTTCCAAGCCAACCATTCTATGATTCTGTTTTCTTCAATTCCTTACTTTTCTGTTTAAATAATCAAGCTTCAGTGGTTACTTCTGCATGTCTGGAATGAGGTGTGCTAGAATTATACATTCTTCTCCATCTCAAGAATGAATGCGTCTTCAGACAGGCAATTTTTCCATTGCCAAAACACATGGTGAACGACATGATGCACAAGGGTGACTTCTGAATAATGTGACATTATTAATGAGGTTGTTCTCTGAACATAAGCACGGTGCTCAGAGATAACCTGGCACAACACAGGCACAGAATTCTCCACAACAAGGCTGAACTATTACAGAGCCAGCTGAGCAGCAAATTCAATGCCTGTGTGCTGGCCTCAGGGCTAAGGGTTAAAAGCTTTGTTTGGGTAGCTAAGTAGTGAGGCTGCCATCTCAGTGCCCTAGCAGGAGGAAATGAGTAAAGCCTTTGCCTGTGCTCACTAAGTAAATGAGCTATCCAGGGATCAGGTTCCTTACTCAATATATGTTACATGCTCCTAACAGATGCCAGATACTGAAATTCCCCATGCACAGTGATTTGTATGCTGTAGAAAAGTGTTTTAATACTTTGCTCCCTAAATGAGGATGGTAGGGAAAATACTTTTGTAAATATCCCTCCCAAATCCATTATAGGGACCTTAAATATAACAGGTTATATGAAGATACACCTATAAATCTTATGGACATCTTATACATCCTCAAATCTTCTTTTGTCTCATGGCCATACATGGAAATTTTGAGGACCTGTCAGCTGCCTGCCTCTGGGTGTGCACTGGCCCAGCTGCTGCACCTGAATTGCTTTTGTGAAGGACATTCTGTGGGACAGTAGCCACTGACCATTACCTGAGGAGATGGATGGGACCTGGGTAGAGATATTCAGGTGAATGGGAGAAGCTAAAAGAAGAAAAGATGTAGCACGGACATACAAGTTCTTCAACCCCACTCCACAGCTGTATGTAACAGCCCTGTCAGGAGAGGCTCTTACTGCAATGGCCAAGACAATACTGGAGTCAAGAGCAGCAAAATAGGGTCAAACCACAGCACTTAATCAATTTTGTTCTCAAAATCCATATTCTAGTTGTTCTTAGACTATTCCTCCTGAGTTCTAGTTCTGTATCAAAGTGAATTGTTGATCTGAAGTTTTATTCCACATGGCCTGCATATTGTGTTGGGAAGATTCAGCCTTGGTTAAAAACTTATTAGAACACAATTTAAAAAAAGGTCACATTTTAATGTTATTTTTTAAGCTCTTGTCTAACACTTTGGTGTAAGTTCTGTGGTTTTTAGTCTAGAGCATCCAAGTGTGGAAATGATTTATTTGTCTCCTAGGAGATGATGGCTAGCTTGGATGAACACATAAATCAAACCACTTTTTAAATATTTTTATTTTCTTTAAAATAAAAAGCAAGAATGCATATGACTATAGTGGACTTAAAAATTCCAGGGGTGATGGAGTATTTGAACACAGCAGTGCCCAATGCATAGAGCAGGGAGCACCAGGGAGACATGAGGCCAGGTAAACTACACCTGGACACAAGAAGTAAAGTCTTCACCACAAGGGTGCTGAAGCTTTGCCACAGCACCCCAGCGAACTTATGGGGATGGTTTTAGAAATTTTGCACTGAGTGTGGGGGAACAGAGCAGATCACTGCAGATCCCATTTGACCAACTCTGTTTTACCATTCCACCCTCTGACAGGAATCCTAAATGTAGATCCATGAAACTTGAATAATTATTTATTTATATAATCATTTGATATTTATTCCAAACCTGGTTAGACACAGTCCTGAGCAACCTTCTCTGGGTGACCCTGTTTTGAGCAAACGGTCTCCAGAGATGCCTTCCCACCTCAGCAAGCCTGTGAACCAGTGAAATTATATAAAAACTGAGGAAAATACTCCAGGGTGAGTGGATTGCACAGTTCAATCTGTTTGAAAAGAAAGGCCGAAGGGTGGCTTTGTTACAGTGGGCAAATGCCTCCATGGGAAGGAGACAATAGGCACTAAAAGAGCTCTTCAGGAGGAAAAGAAGAATGCAAACATCAGAAAAGGAAGCAAGATAATTCAAGTGACAAAACAAAAAATCAGTCTTTCAGTGATGGCAGATGAACCAGCACTGGATATATCTTTCACTGTCCTCCCAGGAAGCCTGGCTTAGCCACACACAAACAAATGTTTTGTTAAATTCAAGGTATTCATTCCGAGACCAGATACAACCAGGTAAACAATAGAAGCAGGATTTACAAGAGGCTTGCATGGATGATCTGACAGTAATTATTGAAAGATCTATATTTGGTAGCTGAAGAGAATAAAATGAAATACAGGAAAAAGGTTTAGTTCAGGCTGTTCAGATTTGTGGGGTCTATTAAAGCTTCAACAACAAATTTTGTTCCTCCTGGGTGTTCTTAATGGTTGCCAAACTGCCTGTTGACATTATATCTCTTATCATTGAGGTCTGATTTACAAGCAAACTGAGGTATATTTGAAGGAATTAAAATAAGAGCATCTGCTTATGGGTGGGTACTGGAGCATACCCCTGTGATTCAAAGGACCTTATTCCCAGTGCTGGGAGTGGTGCCAGTGTTTTGCAATTGATGGGGTCTTTCCTTGTAAAATCAAAGATCTGTCCCATACCCAGAAAAAAATCCTATGAGACTTTACACCATTTCCAAGCGGGTATAATACATTTTATCAAGAGAAAAAAAAATATAAAAAAAGCTTTATGGATTGAATCTATCTCTCCACATAAATATTAACATGGTATTGCTTGGCTTCACATGAGCGCTTCCTATTGGTGAGACTGAAGCTGTTATCTGAAATCTTGAGATCTATTGACACCACAGTGGAACCAGTGAATGCCAATGGGACTGAACAACACTGATTCTTTATATAAACAGAGGTTTGGGGACCCAATAAATCAGACTCCCTTAGAGACAGACTGTGTGCCCTTTCCTGGCACGAGAATTCAAGATAAGCATGATTTGTTTTTTGTGAAGTGCTCCTTGACCTTTTGTTTGAACACTGACACAGGAAATGGAAATAGGAAGATTCCTACCACACTGTTTTCTCTCAGAGGTAGGAGGATGTTCATGATAAAAGAAATGTTGAATCCATCTTCCTTGTACCCTGTAGAACAGAGTGAAGCCATCATCACCACTCCAGAAGTTCTGGTTGTTTCCCAAACCCAGGGGTGGTGGTGACACTTCCCCTCCCATACACAAATGAGCCAGTTCCTGAATTCCTTCCAGTCATCCTGCTGCATTCAGCACTGCACCCCAGGGGTGGAGCCTTGCTCCAGAGCATGCTTCAGCCAACCCTGACTGACTTTTCTGTGAGAGCAATGAAAGGAGGGAGGGAAGCCCCCCTGCTGTTAGGATGCAAGTGTCTGCCAGATGTGAGCTGTTTCAGAGGGTGACTGAATGAAGCCAGTGCTCTTCCCTAGAAATAATCACCTGGCTCAGTAATGGCTCCTCGTAGCCAGCTGTAGTAGCCAAGAGTCTCTGTTTGCTCAAATAGTCCTAAAGCAGCAGGAACCATTCCCTTTCTCTTCATACTTTCCTCATCTCTACCAATTTAGCCTTTTGGAAGGTTTGTATGGAGAAACTGCCTCTCTTTGTATCTCTTTAAGGCCATTTCAGGGCTGGGGAAGTGACAATCTAGAAAATGAAAACTGGGCTAAACACAAAAATACCTTGATTGCTTCATTTCATTAAATTCAGGCATCTTATTAGAGAAGGCAATTAATTCTGTACTTTTTCAGTATAACTAAAGTTTTTAGAGTGAAATTTTATAGCCTGAAAAATAATGGCACTTACCTTATCCAGCTCTACTACAAGAAACTTTAGTTGAAATTTTCTCTGAGGCTAAACCATCTAACAGACATGCTTTTGGTGAAATAATATATTTGAATCCTTAGGGCTTTCCTTTCTGCAGAATTTTTATGTATCTTCATGGGAGTAAGTTGAGATGGCTTGAACTAAGGCTCAGGACCTCTACAAGCTCAGAGTGCAAGTTCAAGACACCAAGCAGAGGGTCTGACTGCTGTTACAAAGGGTGGAGCAACATGCTCCTGCCACTCCCATGAAGTTCAGTGATGTGCCCTGCCCAGCCATGCTTCAAAGAGATGCTTAGTAAACTTTTATTCTAGCTCAGATGAATATTATCAAGTTATGAACACTGGGAAGAATAGTAAAGATCTTTTAAAACAGAAAACAAACAAACAAACAAAAAGCCTCAAGATCCTGGAAAACTCTAGAAATGTATAATTAAAGGGAAACTGAGCCTGGTGAATGGCTGTTTCTGCAGAGAAAAAAAACCCCAACTTTTCCATTGTAGAATAAACATACAGTTCAGGGAACAAGTGCAATTTTTATTTGGCTAGTATAATCTTACAATCATTCAATATCCAAATCAGTTGATCAGAAGAGTCCTGCTTGCAGAAAGGCTGCAGGATTGACAGCAGTGCATGTTTCATTAAATTAAATAGAGGAAAATGATCCTGTACTGATGGATTACTTTTCCTGTCAGTGTGTTGGTAGAGTGCATTCAATTCTTTGCCCTCAATGTTTCTCTGATAACGCTCAACTCTGTGAAGCAAAAATGGAAGAAAGCTCAATGGTTAAATGTGTCACTATGGAGCTTCATAACTCTAATATATCAGTGAAAAACAAAAAAAGCCAATTGTCATTGCAAGATGTTTCAAAGAGGCATGGATTCACACAGGGCCTCACAACACAGTATAATAACATTTAACTATCAGTCTTCCAGGGTACTGCAAGATCAAGTAGATCAAGCCCATAAACCAAGGATGCCCAATATAAAACAGAGAATTAATATAAATTTTAGAATGCCATTAGTATTTAGGTTGAACATTAACTAGCAGAATATGGCTCACTTACAAATCTACTATTGTTTAATGTCCCTGAAAGCAAGTTATGATTCTAATATTATCACAGATGAAATTCAGTTTAGTATCAAATTTTGTTCCAACGTGGGAAGGCAAGAAATGTAGTTAAAATTGTATCTAATCCTGCGACTTTTTAATGGCAGCTGCAACAGAAATTTGAACAGAATTAGATCGTTAGTTCTCAAAGACTAAATATTAAGAATAATTTTATATATTCTGTTAAAGATTGTTACTGAGATTAACTTTGAAAAACCCCTACAAGTGACCCCAGAGGAACCTCACTTCTCCCCAGAAAACCCTTAAACCTAAAAATCCAGTGTTCTTTATCTTCTGATATTCCTTGGAATATATTTGTGGAGCCTGGGTTCTCATTTGAATAGATACAAGAGAAGGACAAAGGCTATTGCTAAACATTTATTAAAATGCTCTTCATGTTTCAGATGAGAACTGACCAAGTGTTTTGCATTAAACATCTTCTTCCTTCACATATATCTTGTGAAAATCCCGTTCTTTCACTGTGCCAACAAGGGTCTCTTACATTTGCTGAATAAAGTCTGACTCTCCCTCACAGCACCTTAAAATCAGTGAGGCTGCTTGAAGAGAAAGGTACTACTCTGTGTGAATAAGAAAACAAAGATCATTAGTGGATATTAAAGTGGAGGACAGTAAAAAAATGGTGTTTTATATATATATATATATATTTATATTTGTATATTTCTTTTGCTGGTCCATTCACAGATTGCATTCATTCTGCTGCTTAGCTACAGAATTGAAAGCTGAATATGACATGCATATTCTCCATTATTCTAAACACAACTAAAGGTAATTGTTGGAAACTATAAATTGTTATGATGCTTTACAGAGTCTGAGCAAATAAATATAGAAAAAACAGGAAGCTCAATTCACATTCAAGTCCATAGCACATAGCTCACCCACCTGGTTACTTGTGGTTTTGGATGTTTTCAGCTGCCCCAGAACGCACACTGCTAAATAGTCTTTGAACCTCTTCTGCACTGATTTTCCATTCAGTGTTTATTGTGTGAGCGTTTTCTGGCATTATGAAAGCCCTGGTTCCTTTGAAGGCTAAACTTTCTGTTTGATTCCTTTAATTTCTTTGCAGTCATGTTCATTTTGAATTTTTCAAGCTTACATGGGAAAATTTCTCTTCAGTCTGTGATGATTTGCTCTTGCTCTCTACAACTACTTGAAAGGAAGTGGTATCAAGATGAGAGGGAGGTCTCTTATCCCAAGTAACAAAAAGTAGACAAGAGAAAATGGTTTCAGATTGTGCCAGAGGAGGTTTCGATTGGACATTCAGAAAAATTTCTTTCCTGCAAGGACTGTCAATCACTGGAATAGGCTGTCCAAGGAAAGTAGTGGAATTACCATCCCTGAAGGTGTTTAAAGGACATGCAGGTAAGTGCTTATAGACATGGTTTAGCAGTGGACCCGACAGTGCTGGATTAATGGTTGGACTCGATGATCTTAGAGATCTTTTCCAAACTAAACCTTTTTATGACACTGTATTTCTATTTGATGAACTCATTTAATCAGCCTTGCATGGTATTGAAAAGCCATACAAGCATATCACTTCTAGATATTTCAGATTATTCCAAAGCCAGCAGGAAGAATTGATTTTATAAAGTTTTTGCCTCTTTTCATGACTTCATTGTTCCTTCAATAATGAGAATGCAATGTTTCATTTTTGTATTTCCATGCAAAAATCTAAGCAACCTTAGTGGGTGAGCATTACCATGCTTAGAAAATTAAAGGGAATTGGTCTCTTCTGCTTCAGCTCCATTATTCAGGAGCTGACTAAAATGTCCTCTTTTTTAGAAGTGCTGAGCTCTTTCAGAGTCCAGTGTGCAAGGGCTACAGGTGGTTAACAACAATGAGGGCTTGAACCACATCTGCTAAAGAGACTAAATATTGATTTTGAAACTGTAAACAGGAAAGCTTTGACATTTCAAGGTAGTAATACTGGGCAGTTTTTTTCATGCGTTAATGATCTTTCTGAAAGTGGTTTTACCCCTTGGAATGGGGAATGGTATCTTTGAGGATTAAAAGTGTTGCATAAACACGATTAATTGGACTACATACTGTCATTTAGTTCTCCAGAGTTGTTTTCACTCAGTAGCAGTGGGACTGGCTATTACAGAACTGTCCCAAAATGAGTTATTATACTCTCTGACCCAAAATAGAGGTTGCACATGAACTGCCTGTTGTGACTGCCACTGGCCCATTCTAGCTCTCAAGCTCTTCCAGAGAGTCTTTGGAGATGGCTAAAGCCATCTGACATGGCCCAAACTGCACTGGAATAATTTAGTAGTGCAAATTTACAGTGCAGATGGTTAATTTCCACTACTGAGACCTCCTTGCAACTCTTTAACTTACAAATATAGACATTGTTGTAGCGTCCAGACATGCCATCACTGACTTCATTGATGCAATTTGTGCCATAATTGCATGTAAGCCTCTGAAAAAGGCTTTTGTGCTGTGGGATATGGAGTCCACAGCACAGAGTGTTTTACAGCTGAGGAACTGAGAAATGGGAGAAATAAAGCATGAGCTCCTACACAGCTACTTTAAGCTTTAACTGAGAAATCAATTTTCAGATTGCCTCTGTATTAGATAAAGCTACAGAAGGATCCAGAGGACAGTTTATACATACCAAGATAGAGATGTTTATAGAGGGAGACTGAAGTGCACTCAGGCTGTGGCTGGGTTGCACTGTGGGTTTTTCCATTGATGAGATGGAACAGACCTCCTGGCTTAGTTGCTACAGTCACATCACTGCTGTGGGAGACAGCACCTAGGCAGGAATAACTTGCAAAAAGTTACATGTTGTCAGTGTCAAGCCTGGCACAAAAGGAAGTTTTTCCAGCCCTAGGCAAGAGCTAAGGTTGGTCATATGATGTTGAGATACAAAGGATCACACAAAGGATGCTGAGACAGACTTAAATGTTTAAAGTTTTATTCATAGAGTCTGTAGCTGATGGCACACACCCACTCTAAAATTACTGTTGGGAAAAATACAAAGGACAGAAAGAAAAAGAACAGGGAAAGCAAAAGCTTTCACCTGTGGAAGGCCAAAAAGAGGAAAAGCAGAATCTCCAAGAAGGTATCTTCTGGTGATCCTCTCTAGATGCTGCTAATGATGATAATTTTCCACCATGTTTTTCCATGGTGACCAAAGGCCTTTCATTGTGACCTGCTCATTGTATCCCTTCTAGATACTCATGCTTAAAAATGTTTGCTCTGAATGAGCCCAAGTGTTTGTATATACCCAGTGAGCTTGGGTATATATTGTAAGTCCAACTGGAGGTTCAAGTCTCTGTTAGCCACTATGTTGTTGAATAATTTATGCTTTTCCTTTAGTGTAAACTTCAGGCTATAAGAGAAAGAGTAGGGAAGAGCAAGGAGAAGGAAGGAGTCATCCTTACTCTGGTGGCCATTTCTTCCCATGAGAAATCAGAGATAAGAATAATGTCAGGGTTTGCAGGTGCAACACCATGTGAATAACAGCATGAAAAAACAGCAGGAGAAAGGTTAAAATAATGGAGCAGCTTTGGTGGAAGGTAACAGACCTGCAAGTGGAAGACAGGCTAGAGAACAGCAAAGAAAAGGACCTGAGCAATACAAGGTGAAACCATTCTGCAACAGCTTGGTGTCTGCTCTTCTCTCTCCACTTCAGCTGTGTTCTCACCTCCTCCAACAACACCTCCTCTGCAGGTAGGAGCAAAAGAAGTAGGTAGGAGCAAAAAAAATTTTTCTGTGGGTTCAGGTGATCATAACCATAGGCACAATAGTCCCATGTGCATCAGCAAGGAATAATTGTCCTCTATTGTTAGAAAAAAAATCTTAGACTGCTTTATTAGATTTAATACATCTGTCTTCAAGACTTTACACATCTAAATATATTGGAAGTTATACATGTCTTATGTTCACAATCACACAAAATCACAGACTCAATTTTTGTAAGAGAAGGTTTGCAACCACAGGTTTATTCTCAGGCCAGCTGTACCACATTTAAAAGTCTGTTCCTGATCAATCTGTGATTTCCTCCACATTCACTTATTTTACACCATCTGAGGATATAGCCCTCTGGCTATAAGCACTAGTTAACTGCAGTTCCAAGCCATAAAATCCATTACAATATTAACTTGGCATGTGTTCCATACAATAACAATTTTCCAGGACAGCAAACTTTTTTCAGGATAGTAAACTCACAATATTTCCCTAGTTGCAGTTATATGTTTCAGTTATTTTGCAGTTATATATTTCTGCTGCCAAGTGCTGCAGATCTTCCTGAATCTGGCCAAGTTCTACATGTTTTAAGAAAATTGCTGTTGGTGTGTATCATTTTTTTACTTAAAATCCACTTGGAGATATTTATTATTATTGGTCAAAGATGTCAAATTCAATAGAAAGAAAATCCCAAATAGACCTTGAGAGTGCCCCTTCTTGCATTTTCAAATGTGAGACTGCAGCTGGAACTGTGACCTCTACAGAAAGCTCAGTATAAGCCTAGGGGCAGGAAGCTTGGAGGAGAGCAAAGCAGCAGTGGAATGATAGCACTTGTCACTCACATGACAGAGTCCCAGAATGTCTAACCACAGTGGATTTTGGAGGAATTCAGCCTGAGAAGGTTTGGGGGGCTATGAGAAGCTTCTGTCAGTGAAAGGTGATGTGGGAAACCATGGAAGGGCATTTGCCTCTGTACATAACAAATGGCTGCTGAAAGCTGATACCTTCTGCAGAGTGAGATGGCTTTGCTTACATTTTGTATCAGATGTTATTCTTTGAAAATACAGCTAAGGAGGTGGGTCTGAGGAGGTTCAGCAAATCTGTGAGTGACAACTAGTGAAAGAAGCTGTCAGCTATTATGGGAAACCTGTGCTGTGGTGGGGACTGACAAATACTGCTGGCCACACCAAATACTGAAGGCCGGTAGCAGTTGACAAAAGCCTCTAATTCCTCCAAACTGAGCTGGACTTGGTCATAATGACAAATACACTAATTAGTCCCCAACACCAATAATGTACTTGTCAGGCCCCTGGTCTGGAATGGCAATTGCTGTACAGGCTGAAAACGGACAGGTGGGGAAAAGTGTGTGTGTATATCCACACATGTCGATCCACCCATCCATGCAGAAAATATTTGTGACATTTGACAAATATATCTAACAGGATGTATTAAAACATGAAGCATGCAAAAAGAAAGGAAAGTTGGTAAATTTGGCTGAGTGCCCCATTGGCTGTTGTTGGACAGGGCTGTGCTGCTTTGCCTGTGGCCAGTCTGCCTGAACCAAGGAAATGTGAGTGATTGCTTGGGTGCCAAACTGAGTTCATAGCAAAACAGCAATGATCATTTCTGGAGAAGGAAAATCTGAAGAAAAGTCATTAAATCACTATGGGTTACAAAATCTCCTCTTATATTCAGTTGTTATTCTCTGGTGAGGATCAAAGTGGGGAAGTATAATCAGAGGTGTATAGAGTAAAACTTACTGTTCTAACTTCTGGAAATCTTCAGTACTGTAAAAAGATCATCTCTCTCTCTCTCTCTCTCTTTATTTCGCTTTCCTTAAAACTTCAGTGAACTTCCAGAAAACCCACGTAGGGATTCTCATGGTGCTCTATATCCTGTGATGTAAAGTCAGGGAGGCACAGACATGTCTCCTATTTCATGGCTGTATAAATGATGGATTGAAAGAGACTATGTCTACAGCAAGTGCTGTCCTGGTTGTAGGCAGGTACTTGGGGAACACACGAGGATGATATGCCCCTCCTTAGGGCAAGTGAGTCAACAATAAACTCCATCAGCATTCAGTTTTCAGTTCTTCAGCATCTAAATATTTCATGCTGTGCAAGAAAGAATGGTGACTTCAGGGACAGTTAGAATTTGTTCTCTTTTCAAAGAGGTCTTCTGGACTGCTTTTTTGACATTTTCTTTGGTTCCTTGTTGAGCAAGGGGACTTTAATCATTCATTCTCTTATCCTTGCCCAGGATTACAAGAAATGACAGCTTGTTGCTATTTTCCTGCCTCCAGTCCACCTGAGACACTCAGGCTCTGAATATAAGATCAGTCTTGATTAGATTTCTACAGATTTGTGTATTGAGGCAAGCTGTATCTCGTTCTGCACTCAGGTTCTACATCTCAATTTGGAGAATATTTATTATTAATATCATTGCTGCTTATCATCTCTTCTGATATTAAGACTGTAAAGCCAGGTAGTATTTGACTTTGAAAAGTCTATTTCAAGTTGCATCACCAATTCAAAAGTTCTGTTTCTCATAAAAATTAAACTTAATATGCAGCAGAATAGATCAACTGGACTCACCTGTTGGTAGATTCTTTTGTAATCTGACACCCAGAGTATTGTAGACTCTTTCAGAATGAATTTGTTCACAAAATTAATTTGTGAACACTTGAAAAACACAGTTTGTCCTTACACTTTTATATTATATCCCTTTGCAAGTCACATTAAGAACAAAATATGAACAAATCGTGAATACAATACTGTGAAAAGTAGTTACTCAGGGAAAAAAATTGGTAACAGATGACTACCAGATTAGCAGAATACGCTACTTTGAGATCCAGAACCTGAATTTCAATTTTTTTTTTTTTAATTCTTGAGAAATTACATTAAAAATCAATAATGGGACTAATAAGAACAGTTAGGCATGTATGAGTTTCATTTCACTGCTGTTTTCTTTTTTTTGGAGAGGGTGAAGGTGGTTGGGATTGGAAGGATTTTTCCAAAATGCAATAATTTTCTACTTAAACCTGGAATTGCCTCTAGGAAGTCTTAGAAGAGTCTTCATAGAAAGAAAAGGGTACGCCCAGGATGTGTCTAAGCTCAAGCGAAGCCAGTCTACACGTGCTGATTTAAACCACTGAGGGATCTGATTTGCTACTCTTCAGATTTGGAAATAATAGGTTCAGCCCCCTTTTAGATAAGTGATTACTATATCTCACCTTCCATGTCAATGCTTTCCATGGGAAAATGCCAGGTCCCTGCAGTCTAGTTTTTGGCAGAGCAGAATACATTACAATAGCCAGGATACAGGAAGTGTTGAGCCATTGTGGGTCAGCTCGTTGCACTAGTCTAACTTCTTAACTGTGATAGCAATAATCAGTCATCAGTCAGGGACTTCACTTTCTGGCCATGCGATAAGTCAGGGTCAGATTTCTCACTTTGGAAAAGCTGTAGTTAGTAGATGGTCAGAAAAAAAAATGAACAAAGACAACTTCCTACACATGAAATTGGTTTTGTTCCCCCAGTGCATCTTAGGGAATTCTACTGGATCCTCACTCTGCTCAGTTCTAAGACACTATTTTGTAGCTAGACATCCAGTTGTGATTCAAGTATGTCTCTGTTTGCTCCTGATGTACTGGGCCCCTGAGCTTAGAAAGGAGGGTGTTTCCTACTGTGCTGACATTTTCAATTCTGTCTTAAGACACAGTCTGAGCTCTGACTGCTGCATATCAAGTAACATCTATATTTACTATGCAGGAAATATCTTCATAAGCAGTGAAAATCCACTCTCATTACAATGTTTTAATTCTTGACTTGTTCTGGCTCCTATACCCTGAGGCTGAGGAAAGGTACTTTTTTGATGCCTGTCAGAAGTAGCTGTCTCATGAGAAAGGTGGATTGCTTTCTGCTCAGGATTTTAATTGGGAGGCTAAGCATGTCTTTACAAGGACAAGTTACTCGCCCTTGGGGCAGCCCTGATGAGTATAATACATTTTCTCATAAGTGGAAGCTAAGTATGCATCTTCATATATATTATCTGCCAGTAAAATTAATAGATGCCTATATTTATGTATCAGAGCTGAGTGATGATAAAAAAATGCTTAGTGTTCAATGTGTCAAAATATTAAATAAGACTTGAATACCCTAAGCCCCAAAAGGCTGCAATAAATATTCCCAACTTTCCACTAGCTCCCCTTCTAGCTGTCATACTCTTCTCTGTTGAAATTAATAGAATCAACCTTCTAAAGTTAAAGATAAGAAATACTTTTAAATAGTGAATTAGGACTTCTGTAGTGAATGCATATTCTTTTCAGTCCAGAGGAAGCAAGTGGTGTAAGGGAATTTGGAATGGCTTTCAACAGGAGATTTAGTCATGTAAACAGACTTTGTGAAAGATATTTTCCCCCATCTCATCTTTCTTCCCTCTTTCTGATGGATATGCACTCATACTTTGTTCAAAACCTGCATCTGTTGTCTTTTACACTCATTCTGCACAGATAACAGCTTTCAAAGATATTAGGATGCCAAACCCCATACTTCAGAGGTGTTTTACATTGTTTTGTTTCCTATTGTTTCTCAGTTTCTCCAGTATCTTTGATCAAATCGTGAATATGCTCCAAAAGAAGCGCATTCACTCACTTTAGCACAAGAAGGAGGCAGGTTCCCTGCGGTCATGGAAGAGTTGTTCACGGAAGGCTAAATTCGTCTGGCAAATCTTCAGGTGTCAGGCAGGTCTCTAAAACAAATGACCACAGCTGGCAGTTGCTGCTCTTTCCATCTTGGACAAAAAGTCTTGTTCCATTAGCCAGTCTGCACAGATTAATGGTAGATTCAGTTCAGACCATGTCCTGCTGATGCCCTCTCTACCTTTGACATGGGGTTTATAGGAAAACCTCTTGCACTTGTGGTCTCAATTAGCCATAACATGTACTCCCATTAGTTAAATACACAATTTATGTGAACCATATTATCATCCCCAGAAGCTTCTGGCAACAAGGAGCATGAAGGTCTCTAGGCAGTGACCATTAATGCACAACTCTTATGTTGGTGGAGGTGAGTTTATGTATTTTCAAATGTGAAGTTTACTGCTTGTGAGGAGTCTGCCATTACTTTTTTAATTTTTTTGGACAAGCTTCGGGCAATTCTCATCTCTCATCTGTTAGATGCTATAGAGCAGACATGAGTAGACAGTTTAAATTTCAGAGTTTTAATCCTTAGGTAGATATCCAGGTTTGGAAGAATCTGTTTATCAGAATACAGAGAAAGTATATATGACACTCTCAGGTACACATTTCTACTTTGCAGACACAACCAAGTCAGGAGAGACTCAACTTCTTTGCTTCTAGACATGCCCACAATAACAAAACACCTAAATAATAGAAGAAAGACTAGTTTGAAAGAAAGACTTGCCTGCTAATAAGTAATGGAAAGGAGGAGGACTGAGGGTAACACCACTTTCATGAGTTAGTCAAAGTGTTGATAAAGTTGTCCCACAGGGACACACTAGGGAGCACTCAGGTAGCATCGGCATCTGCTTTTTCTCAGACTGAATGTTCTTTAAATCTAAAAGGAATAGTGGTAGAAAGAGCAGATTCACTGAGCAAAAGAATAGTGCTATCATTAGTCAGAAAAGCTGCCAGAATACTCATGCCTGGGTTCTTCTTCTTAATATTTAAATACCTGAGGGTATGCTTGCACTGTACCTTGTCATGCTTTAAGTAAACAAAATCCTTAACAGTCAGGACAATTTAGGGCATTCTGTAGCTGCAGCCACTAGGGATACACCACAGATATGGGAAATCCCACACAACAGTGACTAGTGCCAGGCTGGACTCCAGGATGAGGATGGCAGTCAGGTATTGTAAGAAATACAAGCCAGGGCTTGATGTCAGAAAAATCAATGCTGTTTTTAAATTGGTGGCTGTGGGAAAGATGAGTGATCAAAGTCTAGGCAGTCAGAACACCATGAAAAACAGGAGGGAACAGTGGGTCCAGACCAAAGCCAGATGTTCGGTCTTAAAGTGTAAACCTTGGATATTGGGTGGTCACTCTGAAATGAGGATTCAAGACCCCAACATCAGTATTCAGAGTAAGCAGTCATGGGTGTGTGGATAGAAGATGGTTACAAAGGGGATACGTGTGCCAAATACCATGTTGAGCAGCAGAAAGCACACAGCCCACATGGCACAGCTCACACAGCTCTCCTGGCTGGCCTAAGAGCTTGTTCCTGTTGCAGAATTCAGTTTCCTGGGGCCTGACAGTGGCACTGCTGAATTGCAACACAAAAACTCTCACCAAATTTGCAAAGATCATTCATAAAAATGTACATGACCACTGAAGCCTGAAAACCAGACCCTTTATATGTGTTTTCAAGTGCTTTGAGAGCAGGGCACTCAGCCATGCCTTAGGAGAGGGGAATCTGTCAGAAGCCTATCAAAATTATATCCCTGTAACAGCATTCGTTATGACTGCATTATTCCATCATCTGAAGTGATCCCTGTGGATCTCAGAACAAAGCCATGTGTGACCTTCATGGTGGAATTAAACCAGCCATAAACACCTTGTAGGTAGGACAAGAGTGGTATGACAGTGCTAAATGGTTTGGTACTTATAAAGAATTTCTTCTAATCCTTGGATAAAACAGAAAGAATGATCTGTTTCAGGCATTTTTTTTTCCTTCGGGAAAAGAAACTAGAGATTATAAAGTCTTGGAATGAATGCGTTCTTAGAGCACATGATCCTTTGAACATTGATCCCAGTGCTCCAAATGAAGATTAATACGTTGTGAAAAAGTTATCAAAAGACAAATATTGTGTAATTTTTCTCTTTTTTTCTTATGTTGTATTCAATTCCAAGCAGCAGAGATGCCACACTTTGTTATTAATGATCCACAAGTGAAATGCAGTAAATGACCGCATGTGAGCCTTGTCCTATCGCAAATCACATCAACAGCCTTTAAAAGGACACAATCATGGGAAGTGATGAATCTGTGGAACAGACACATAATATAGCCTGTGTGTAAAAGGAGTATGTGATGCCACTTGTTCTGGCCTTCATCACATTCATGAATGTGTGCTCTTGTCCTGTTTCTGCAAAGTCTTTCCTTCTTGTGTTCAAGCAATGAGACCTCAGGAATGGGCTGTCCTCAAGAATGGAAAACATGCTCTGAAGCAATGGCATTTCTATAGACTGGGAAAAACTTGGTGGTTAATTAGCCAGAATAATAATTTGTACTATGAGGAGATAGGGAGACTTTTCTTTTTAAGACCTAAGTGACCTAAATTTCCAACTCCTTTCCTTTGTGGTCCCATGATCTGGCAGGGTGGATACAATACTGCTTACAATCACATATACACATTGTTTAATTGGCCTGAACCAATTCACTAATTTTAAGAACGGTTTGAAAAACTAACACTGATATTCATGGAGTCTATCAATTTGTCTCCTGGAAGAAGAATTCCTTAAAATAACCCCATGTACAGCCTACTCCTCTAATACTTGTTCAAACAGCACTTCCACTGATTTTGATATAACCCTACCTGCAAAGTAGTATCTTAGGAGAGACTGACTGGAAATTAAATCTTGGCCATCTAAAAGCAAACTGAGGAAAATCCATTATACTTGTTTTTCTGAAGAAACATGGTAATTTTTTCACAAGATTTGAATAGAAAGATGAAATCCACCTTGAAAGAAATTCACAGGATTTTCCTGGCTAACAGTAAATATTAAATTATGGCTTGATTTTTTCATATGACCTTACAAGTGGCTAGTAATTTACAGGACTTAATTTGAAAATTGATAAATATCCTCAATGCCAGCTGAAGGCCGTGGTATGGATGTGAAAGATGATTAGTACCAAAAGGCACAGAGCTCCTGCTTGTTGACGTTTTAAAGTCACATTGTTTTCAAGCTCATACCATGACCAAGAATTGCTCTTGAAGAGACATGCCTGAATTATCTCCTGTCTTATCTCTTTCTTTTCCACAGCAATCTGATTTAACCATGACTTTCGTTTTGAAGCCATATCCCTCAAGTATAGCTAAAGGACAAACTGTCTGAAGAACCATATAAATAATAAATCCTACTTTTAAATGTCAACTCAAAACAAGCATCTTAAAGACCATTTAGTTTGTTTTTAAATTTATATGGAATAATAGAATTTTGCAGAAAACCAGCCTCTATGACATTTCTTTATATTTCATATTAACATCAAACAAACAGATTTCCAGGAGTGAAGCTGAACTTTTCATTCTCCCACTTGGCTTCTGCTGGGTATTCAAAACAGCTGTCGCTTCTCCTGAGAACCAGTGGCATCTCTGTGTCTTAAAAATTCTCCCCTCACCACACCACCCCCACTTTTTATGCTAAATGAGTTACTGGATTTTAAACTTGATAATCAAAATTACTACTTCTATTACAATATTCTCAAATGATTATCTTAATTTCTCTTTTTTCTTGAGCCTCTTGCTTCATATTGCATCCTGCATTATACTAATCCACTGACTGATTTATGAACATTTCTCTCCAGAGCAAAAAACTCAAATTGCCTTTTTTATGCACAAAATTTTTATACCCTGGTGTTAGATTTGACAATTCTCTCATCCATACTGATCTAATAAGTATTTCTGTCTTGTGGAAGCTAAGGATGCTTGCAGTAAATTCTGTTCCGACAAGGGCATCCCCTAGAGGGTCCATAAATTTTCAATGGTTACATTCCCTTTTTATTTAAAGTAAGGCAAAAAAGTTGGCAATAAAACCAGGAAAGAGGAGCATCTATACCTCATCAGAGGGCTTATCTTGATGAAACCCGAAGTTGGGGAATAAAATTCTGTTTTAAATGGAATAATCCTGTTCTCAAACATTTGGTGTATCACAGTTATTTACTTCTCTGCTGTACAGTCAGCCCACACATTTTCATTTTGATCTTCAAAATGTTGTAGTCTGTGTCCTTTCTCCCCTTACTCCATGGTCACGAGAGACACAGCATTGCTGTTTCTCTCTCAGTCCTAATGTGTATTCCCACCTCTAAGAGTGGCTTGCAGATGTCCTCAGAGGCTCTGATTCCCCACCCTCCCACCCAACCACTTGTGTATTTTTCTCTGGACTCATGACACTCCACCCACAGCCTGAATGTTTGTACAACATTTTTCTCACATTTACCACATTCCTTTCTGTTAGTTTTATTTGTTTATCTTCCTTATCAATATTATTATTTTTCCTTTTCTCACAAGATTTTCTTGGGAAGAACCCATGAGGCCACACCCATGTGTCTTTGTTCCCTGCTTGCCTTCTGCCCATGAGGCCTGTTCCTACCCAGCTAGCATCCCTACTTCTGGCATAGCCTTTTGAGAATTGGATCCCCTCTTGTAGGAGCAGACACACTGCTGGAATCAGGTGCTTGGTAGATTCCTGTTTATTTGTTGTAGAGAATCATGAGCACCACCTCCTGCCAGCTGAATATCCCCCAGGCTGAAGAACTGGTTGGAGAAGAGTGGTAAAACTTGTTTACCTCTGGGACAGGATAAACCTGTGGTTTTAATCTCTCCAGTGGTTCCCTCAGGGATGATGAGAAGGGGAGGGACAGGACCATCCTGTGCACATTCCTGTCCCCTGGGTGGCTGATGAGAATGGATTATTTTCATCTTGAGTAACTTCACTGAATAGAGTAGCAGAGCATCAGAGTTATTCTGCTGGCAGGTTGTGCTTGTTAGTTGAGGCGTCAAAATGCTTCAAGCAAATTTCCAGAACAAGAGAAGCCATGAGCTGGCACAGCGGATGCTCAAGGGAACTACAGAGACTGAAGGGAACCAAAGCCATTTGCTTGGGGCTGAAATACAGGTCTTAGGGAAGTTACCCTTCACTCCTCCACTTATGCAAGGAGAAGAAGCTGGACCTTTTTTTTTTCTGTTTAGTTATTTGGCTTCAATTGTCTAATGAGGCCTTCTCAAGTGTGTGCTTCCTGGTGACTGATACCATCCTTGGAGACAGGTCACTAATGGAAGCAGATCCTTGTGCCATTTAAATCCACATAGATTCCCTGCCTTCACCAGAAGTACAGTGGCCAAGTGCATAAAATCACTGGGAAATGTGAGTCAGTTACCACAAGCTCCCTGCAAATTGCCTTTCCTATCTCAAAATGATTATAAGTTTGAGGGCTGGATTAGAGAGCGTGAGAGTGCTTTTGCTCTATAACTCCCTTAGGGAACAAAAGAATTGAAATGGGTAATGAAGTATTCAGTGAGTTTGCTGTTTGCTCCCTCCTGCCAGTTGTTTATTTCACTGAGAGCCAGCATGTGTACTTAACTTCCCTGATATCTTTATACTTCTTTTTTGTGGGGCTGCATGTCTGGGACAGAGGGTGGCAGGTTCTTTACCTGGTCTGTTGTTGGGGAATTTGTAGCATTTGAGATCTGTACCTGTACCTGGGACACAGGAGGATATAAAGGTCCATGTTATATAACACTTAGAGTCATCCATTTCTTTTTTATCATATCTAAAATTATCTTTTTTTTTTCTCAGATATTAGCATGTATTCTTGTCTCTGTGACTCACTTGGTCTACTCAGATTAAGATAATGAGATAAAAGAAATATGTGTCATTTTGTTCGCAATTATGCAACAACTCTAGTCACTGCAAAACACACCTCGATTGTCATAAGGTCCTTGAGGAATTATAGCACTGAGGTGTGAAAAAAAAAGGCGAAAACAAGCCATCATCGTGTTAAAGACTTGTGTGGCTGAGCAGAAACACGTGTATTTTTTCTGCTTCGGGTAGCTGAAAATCATCACTTTTACTGACAACATAGTGCTCACCATCTTTATTAGCTAACCTATGAAGGACTGAGTATGCAGGGAAATTATTTTATGGTTTGACTGGGAGCTGTCAGAGCCTTTTCTTTCTGCCTTCCACTCCTGTCAAGTGGGAATAAGTTTAAGGAGCTGAACTGGCTCTTTTGCTCCAGAGTGCTACAGGTCTGGGATGTAGAGCTTTGGACACTGCTGCAGTGGGCAGCAAAACAGGATAAAGCAAAGTAGCAGCAGGTTCTCACAGGCAGCTGAAGCCTTTCCAGAGCTGAGAAGGAGAAGGGTGTTGATTCTGACTGATAGGTGAGAATTTTCATTTGGGTATAGGATGACTCCATTTCTGTCTTTTTCTGAGGAGATTTTAATGCTCAACTCTGTTTTCAGTGCTGTATGACTGCACTAATCAAGCACTGGATTGGGAACATTTGGTAGCTGTCTGTCCTTTCAGTCTCTGTAAAGGCGTTCCCTAAGGTCCATGGGACAATCTGGCTTCTTGTACAGACATATGCAAATAATTTGTTGTGATTCTATACACAGCTCCAAATATTGTCCTGCTGGTCTGCAGCAGACACAAAACCACTGTCTTCTCTGGTTCCTTTATCAGTAGAAGGGCTTATATGGGTTGCTAAAACCAAACTGGAAAATGTTATAAACTTTGCCAATTAAATGGAAATCCAGTTTTGGTGATGGATGTACTTGATGACTGATTAGAGACTCCCTCTACCTCCAGCACTTTATCACAGTCATCAAAATGTAGTAATATCTCTTATCTGTTGCAAACCTAGAAGCTTATATGCTTAGCAATCCTGTGAATTATATTACTGAACTTCAAACATGTAAATGCAGTATTTGAGTCAGAAGACTGATCTCCCCAGGTCCCTCACATAGTCAACGGAGAGAGAAAATATCCTCCAAGAGGCAATTTGTCTGTTCAAGACATGTTCCTTCTGCAAATTGTTCTCTGGAGGAATTTCTTCCCTTCTGCTGTTTAGTGGGGTCCTGTGGCTGCCAGTCCCCACAGCAGATAGCTTTGTGGGCAGCTTGGAGGCAAGCTGAAAACAAACCTTTGGCAAGGGCTGGGGCAGTATCAAAGGACAGATTTGAGAATGTGTCAGGGCTGAGGAGCTCTCCTTCTTTTCTCAGGGAATTAGACAGATGAGGATCTCAGAATTCCAGGACACAAAAGAAATGTTCTGGACTTGGAGAAAACATATGCAGAAACTCCAGTGCAGAAACTGCAGAAATTCCTGTGCAAACCATCCCATCAGCCAGTTTCTGGGTTGGTTAGTGAAATTTTTTAGCTCAGTTGGTTAGAGCTTGGTGTAATATCACCAAGGGTTGTGGGTCCAATCCCCATATGGGCCATTCACTTAAGAGTTGGACTTGAAGATCCTTGTGGGTGCCTTCAATATCAGAGTTTTCTGTTACTTTTTGTAATATTTATTTATATAATTATCATCATATATATATATATTATTTATAGCACCAGTGTGGGTGCAGACAAAACAGCACAGGCACAACTGCTCACTGTTATGAGAAGGTAAAACATAGCCATGTGTCCATAACAGATCGATCTTGCTTCTTTCTTCCAACAATGTACATTTCTCCTTAGGTGTCTGGGCCAAGAGGAGAACTTTTGGAGGGGTGATTATATCATGCCTAAGGGAGCTGCTGAGGCTGAACAGGTTTCAGAGGATGGGAAATGAGTGGGGAAGAGGTAACAGGGTGGAGCTGATGTGGCCACAACCAAAACCCAGCCAAAAATGGAGAGTAAGAAACCAGGATACAAATGTGATCGCAGAGAATTTCTTAGTACCAATGGGGACTGATTAGAGTTTGCTGCCAGATACACTTAACTGGCTGCAGCCAAGTGTAGGGGGAGACCACCCACTGGTAAGGATACAAACAGTGGGGGGAAAAGTGGTATAAAATATTTGACTTCTTTTCCTCAGGTACTGTATTATTTATTATTATTATTATTATTATTATTTAAATAGAAAACCTCTGGGCATTCTGGAATTACATACTATGAGAAAAAGCCTTGGTTACTCGAAGTTCCATCTGACATGGCTTATTGCTTGTCAAGTGTGCAAACTGGTTGGGGGAGGCAGTGAATATCAGAGATGTGTTCATCCAGGCACCATACTGCTTTGGAAAAGACTAGTCTGCTGAGTACAATATCTCTAAAAAAATTGTTACTGCTTTACAATATTCCTGGCTCTTCAAAATTTGATTATATTTTGACATTGGGATGACTTTAATTTGCAAGTTTTCATTCTGTATTCTAACTCCAGCCTGTTTGGACAGATGGTCAGTAACTGCAAATGAAAACTAGAGTTAACACAAAGATGAGTGTCACCTCCTATCTGTATTTCCTAGTGGAAATGGCTTTTTCGAGTCTCAGGTGAAAAATAGAATCCTCATAAATAGGAATTGAAAGAAGTACAACAAAAAGTAAAAATAAAAAGATGTGATACAGATTTTCCCCCTCCCTCCATCCCCTAGAAAAAGTGATATCTTATGTTTTAAGGTTTTCTACTATCTTTCTTCATCTCAAACACTAGAGTTATAAGTTGCTGTGTGAGTTGACACAGGCAGACATCTGGGACAGCCACAAACTTGTGTCTAGAACATGGAGTAAATTTATTTCCATTACCTTGCAAAGCAGGGGACCCCAAAGCAACACATGGACAGGGGTACTCAAGTGGAGACACAGGCACCATTAAACCTGGTACCTGACTGGCCTGCTGTTCACAAAGGCTTATCAAGAGTTACTCCCAGTGCCAACATTACTCAAGTGATTCATGCCCCTCCCGGCCAGTCTTCCACTTCTAATCCATTCCTCCCACCTCTTACCATTTGACAGTGGAGAGCTCATCCCCACTAAAATCATAGGCAATTTAATGGAGCAGAGCTGGCTCTGGAGCAATTTGCCTCTGAATTTGCAGGAATATGAAACAGCCAGGAACACAGCTGATTCCTTAGACTGTGTCAGCATAATCTGCAGATAAAAGACTGGCAGGCAGTGGTTTAGTCACTAACATGGTTTTTGGCGTGTGTTCCAACCCATAAGAAAGTGAGGGATAGTCTGGGTCTGTGACTGCCCTCCAGAAAGTAGAGTGGACATAGCCAGCATGTTTTGGAGTATGAGTTTTGCTATGTGCATCAAGGTGAGCCCTTTGCTCTTAGTCCTAAATTATGAAGAAATTGAATGCTAAGCTGTTTTCTTTCCATTCAGCTCAGGTGGTAACAAGCCTTATTTGAAATTCTTGATTGAGACAGCCATGTGCAATGAGAAATTAAGAAAATATGTCATTAATATTTTTCCATTTTCTGTGCCATGATGCACCACTTTCCAAAGTTTTACTCATGTCTTCCTTTTATTGACTTCTCTATTTTTTCTTGAGTGATTTTTCCCCTCTGTGTAGTTGTTGTATGAGTGACCCCAGCTTGCCCCACCACTGTGAGTGGCTGAAGCGGGCTCAATAATCCCACAGATAGGCAGAGAGACAGAAATTGAAATATCATAAAACTAACAAATTCCTATAGGAACTACAGAAAACAAAGAAAGGAAAAAAAGAAGCTTAACACTAGTAATAAGCACTATATACCCCCTTTATCATCATCAAATATATCATGATTTTGCACCCTTCAACACGGGCACAGCTGGAGCATGAAGTCAGTGGAATTCAGTAACAAATCTGTCACAGAGCTGTTGGAAGTACATGGAATCTGGACTGTCACACAAGAAAAGGTATATGGTGAACAGGGTTAAAATAGGAGACCTGGCCTGAGGTAACGAAATCATTACAAACTAAAAATGGGAACTTGGCAGCTGAAAGAAATAGTAGAAAGGAAAAAGAAAAAAAAAAAATCTCCCTGTAACAGAATGACAATGGCATGAGTAAAAATAAATTGTAAAAAAGGCAAATATGAGTTTGGGGTGTGTGAGCAGGGGGACTTCAAGTAGAAAGTGTGTAAGGTCCTGAGCAGCTTGTATGAAAGATACAGTTAAAATAGTTACCATTAAGAAAAAAACCCCACCTTTGAAGTCAAAAGTCTTACAAAGATTGTAACTATAAGTTCCACAGAAAGAAAGGAGGCATTCATGTCTCCTCACTCAACAGATTTTGACTTAATCACTTGAGCATAGCCAGGATTAAGAAAAGATATATTTCTCTCAACAAGTACTGCAGGAGTAAAAGCGTCTCCTAGTGAGTTTAGATGTTTCAGTTAAAGGCCAATCTTGGCACAAGAACAAATGGGTATAACCTAATTTTCCATGGAGTTGGTTTTTGGTTTAGTTAGAACAAGGTTTAAGGTTTTACAACTTTCTGGTAGTAAAGAGAATGAGAACAAGATACTCTGTTAAGGGCAGACTTTGTTTAATTCATGAGTTCTATGAGTATATGTGAAAGATTATATCTTGTGGCTGCCTGATGTACCAGGCATAGATGATCCACAAAAACCACTTTAATATTTCACTGAACATTTATAAAGCTGTATTCTGCACACTATTAAGAGAGACTCCACTCTGCTGCCCTTCTTTGCTGAAGACAGTGAAATATGTTACTGGAGCAATCTGGTACTCTGAATCCTACTTTAAACTCTCTCTTCCTGGCAAAGTATTGCACCACTAAGGTACTGGTAAAATGGTAAACATAATTTGAGGCTCTCAATCCCTATTTTGCAGAGGTGCCTAGGGGCCAGTTTTGAAGATGTGTGTCAAACTGATGGTTTGTACTTCTGTGATGTTTTCTCTAAGGCATGAGGACATCCCAACTCTGGTGGGGGGGATGTCAGAGCCAGAGTCTTTCCAATGAACAGTGTTCAGGGTGCCTAATGTGGCTGTACAACCTCTAAGTCTTAAACTGGACACCTGACCTCTGAATCCAATACTTGACTTCTAAATATGGCATTGTGGAATCTCCCATAACCTGTGGATCCTTATTTCACATCTAAATTCATCTGTTTCTTTCAGCTGCCATTTTTTGGTAGAAGTCTGTTCACCGTGCTTTTCTTGGGATCAAAATGCAGCTGTGTGAGAATAAGAAACCTACCTGGATAGGAAGGTTCATGTTTCAGTAACAAGAAATCTAATTCTGGCCTTTGAAGTACAATTCTCTTTGACAGGAATGCAGATTTATATGTGAGGTAATGTAAAAATGTTAGCAACTTGGTGAATTACTCCATGATATCCACATTTTATGGAGAAGTTATGGGTTGTTAGGTTAAATGCCTTTGATGGACCATTGTCTCTTGTGACAGGGAGAGGTTTTTTCCCCAGTTTCTCAGCCTATGCATCTCAAATCTCAGCTATAAGGTATAAGGTGATTCTGAGTCACAGGCTTCCTAAGTGGATAATACATATCCATTGAGGAGATGGCCCTTGGCAACTCTTTCTCCCAGTTTAGTTTCCAAACCACTTACAGGATTTTTCTTGTAAACACTTCCCCTCCTAAATAATAGATTCTGGGACAGTGATTGATTGTTCTGGCAAAGTTATGTTCATTGATTGCTAGGAAATGACTTTCCCACTCAGTTACTGCTAAAACAACAAAATAATAGCTGTAGTCACGGTATTTTGCAGCACTTTTGTAGATGGTTTACACAAATCTTAATACCTGCCTATCCCTATCTACTTCACCCTCTCTGCTGAATTTGCTGCTGGGTTGGTAAGGCTATGGAAAGGATTCATTAGAAAAGAGAAGATGACAGCCATTTTTTAAAGTATTGCTTGTTGTATCTGTTTTTTCTCTTGTTGCGCTGGTTAATAACATTTTTGTCAGCATATTTAGTGAGTGTGTTCTGGTTTTGGCCAGGACAGGGTTAGATTTTTACAATAAATGGGAAGGGGACATGGCCAGATGCTGATGTTATTTGATACCATCTCATCACTTGCCAGGGTTGTGAATAAAGGTGTCATCTCTGGAGAAATCACAGGAGGCTAGGAGGTGAAGGATATTATTTTATTTCCATGTAAATAGTTTCTTTGTCTTATACCTTTTGTTACTAGTATTGCTGCTGTTACTGTTCCTTTTCTTATCTCATTGCTGTTTCCAGCAAACTGTTTTTATCTCAACCGTAATTTTCACCCTCATGCCTCCAAATCTCAACCCCATCCCTGGAGCAGGAAAGGGGAAGAAAAGGAAGAGGGAGTGAGCGAGTGACAACTGGTTGTTGAGTGTCTTGGCAGGGGCACTGAATTGGGGGGTGCTATTCCTCAACCATGACAGAGTTTTAGAAAAAAGAGAAAACTCTGCATTAGTATTGACAGTAAATTCCACAAAGCTGAAAAGGGCGTAATAAAATGTAATAAGAAATAGGATGCTTTTTAAAAATGTCTCTGTGTTTTAGTATTACTTTCAGTATGCTTCTGCTTTAAGATAACTGCAGTATTAATCTAGCAGAGTTTCTAAATTTTTCATATGACATCTGCGGTACTTAGTGGGTTGAACCAACATCAGAGCGGAATTCGTTGTAACCTTTTTTATGCTGACCTGAACCACTCTGACATTCATATAAGAGCTGTACACTATGTCTGTGGGAAAGGTTGTCTTTTGATTCTCGCAAAAAACAAGCATTTCAAGAACTGCCTTTGAAGAGACTCTCCGGAACAGAGGGCAGGAAAGCCAAGACAGATTTTCATGGACCACCTTACTTCTGATGTCATAAGGACAGTGACCTAGCAATAGGTCTTGTATACTCTACAGGATGATGATGGCTGCTCCCATAAAGCAGTAGTGTAAATGTGATGTGGCTGTCAGGGCATGCATGGCAAACACCCACTACAGGCTTTTCTTGCCAATAACTGTTCATTGAGTGTCATAACAAGAAGGGCATTCCTGGAGAAAAAACCTTATGTGCATAACTATATGTGTCTTGCATGTGCCTAGGGACTTTCTAAGAGAAGGTTATAGTCCCCATGATTAGGGCCAGAAAGTGTGTTTGAACAGCACAGACCCACCTGGCTCTCAGTATGTAATAGTGAGGGTCTGACTTGGGCTGTTAGGTCATCCTTGGCAAAACAAATGAAACAAAAAGATGACCAGAAACAGCATCTCTTTAGCAACTCCAAGTGCCAGACAACTGATCTGGAGTGCAGCAGAAGCTGTGGCAATAAAGGGTTGCCCACACACTATTTGCTTTCCGGTGTTATGAACAAGGTGTGGTGATTGGTCCATGCAAATGAACAAGAATTGTTGAGTATGGCGGGGAGAAGTTTTTTTGGGGTTTACAGCTCTTTTGGCGTGTGCTTTTGTTGTTGCAGTATAGTTTTGAACCCTTTTCTGTTCTCCCTTCAATACTCCGCTCCCCTTCTGTGGTTACTAGCTGGTGGCTCTGGCTGACAGGGCTGTAAAATGTGTTGGGGAGGAAATATATTGGTGAAGTAGCCCTATTCATATAGGGACTACTTATGAATATTAATGAGGCTCATACAATCTTAGGGTATAAAAGCCAGAGACATGCCCCCCCGTTTTGTGACCTGAGCCTTTGGTGGGCAGAAGGAGTCCCATCAAGCTCCAAGTGTTGTTTCCCCCTTTGCTTTGTAATTTTAATGGGTTCAAATTAAATTTAATTTACTCATTCCCACACGGGTTTTGAGTTTATAATACCTGTGTGTTATAAACTCCTGTGTGTTGTGAGACTCATGAACACTAAGCAGTGGGAAAAAGAATGTACCCACAACTTGGACAAGCATGTAGTCACAAGAGCAACGAAGGACAGACTCACAACTCTGGACAGGCACGAGTAGGTTCAGGGTCTGTTCCAGGGCCTACCCAGTGTGGCTCCTGCAGACTGGGAATGGGACATGCCACACTGTCCAGAGTGAGGCTATATTTGATTAACTTCTGCTTTGGGTGTTGAGAGACTAGCAATTATCACCATTCTCTTGAAGTTGAGTATAACCTTGATGCTGGCTTTTTAGCATTCCTCTCAGGTCTCCCTCTGATGTGCATCTTAGGAGTGATTTGCTGCATCTGAGCAGACTCTATACTCCTCTGTATCCCTGGCATCTCTGCACCCTTGAGTGGCAGCTACCCCGTGACTCAAAAGGGTGGCTGAGGAGAGTAGGGAGGAGAAACACCCACTAGGAAAGAGAGCTTAGTTTTTAAAAAGTGTCTAGTATCCCAGTAGTTAAAAATTATTCTTTTGATATTTTCATTGAGATGGGAATGGGAGGGAACCAGAAGAAATGCTTGGAGAAGGTTCAGAGCTTAAATGGAAAATGAAAGGCTCATGTGAGGGACAAAGTTGCCGTTTGCTTATTCTGCCTGGTGGCAGAAAGTTTTGAGGATGCTTTTCTGGATTATGTTAGAAGCTAAAAAATAAACGTTTGGTATTAACTACACAGGTGAGTTAGGTGTCCTGTCAGTAAACAGACTGACTTTAGTAGGCTCACATTTTCTTTATCTGGTCAAGATGTTCTTCACAAGGAGTGTGAAATAATGAGATAGATGAGGAATGACTGTGTTTAATAGCAGCTACCCTTTCAAAGGACAAAAATATTACCTAGTCAGTTTTTCTCCAAAATTAGCAACGTTTCCTTTTAGCTTCTCTTTCACAAACAAAAACTAATCAATTGAAGTAGTAGATAACATTTGTTGCCACTGCTCAGATTAATACCATGTCTGTATACTGGTAGGATAATAAAGGAGGGCTAATTACAGAGTACAGACCTGTTTCCAAGTTCTTAATGATGAAAGAGGAGTCATAGTCTGAGATAATAATAGATGGTGTTTAAGATTTGTCTTGGCCAATACTTAACCATAAAACAATACATCTTCAGAAATTTTGTTATAGAAATAATTGCTAATATTTATCTTGAAAGAAGACAAATTGCATAGGATAACAGAAAAAAAAAATAGCTAGACTTTTATGCAGAAGTACCAAGTGTAAGATATTGGGGTTGTACTGGAGTTGAGAAGTAACTGCTGCTGCTGCTGGAAGATGCTGCTCTGTAGATCAGGTGCCAGACTGCTCTTCTAAGCTTTGGTAATCTCCATATAGGCAGTGAGGATATTTTTCTACCTTTGAAAGTCTGACTACCCCAGAAAAACTATCGTTTACTTATGCCTTGACATTGCCTGGTTTTATAAGAATACATCAAAAGACATAAGAGAATGCAAAAAAAGTGTGGATTTTACACCTTCCCTTAGGCCTGGCCTGCGCTTGATACATCTGTGATTTCACAAGATAAAAATGCAAGATGTAAAAAATGAGATGAAGTGAGAATAGGTGTCAGTTGTCAGTTTGCTTACCATGCACAGCCAGTCCAGCCACCCTAAGTTCATTCCTTTTGAAGTTTTAAAAGATTATATGCAAAAAGATGACTATAAAAGAGTAGCCAGGGACAGCCAAGGGAAAGCTGTTCCAATAATCTAAGTATTCTTATATTAGGAAAAAATTATCTTAATTCTAATCTGAAATAGTTTACTTTCCATTTTACCCTCTGAGGAACTATTATTCTGTTATATTGAAGAGTCAATGTCTTATTCCCACATACTTAAGAAAAAGGAAGTATGAGATGGGAAATTATTCCTGAACTAGCAAATTCACATTTCCACGATCTGTGGGAGCTGTATCATATAGATGGAGATCCCACAGAGCACAGAGGACATCCTGCTTACTGTTAGTCAAAGAGGAAGGCAGAAATCCTTCCTCAACGGCATTTATGTAAAACAAATAAATAGAGTCTTCAAGATGAGCTAGATCCTGTGCTTTAGAAGAAATCCTAGAGAAACAGCCTGCCAGACTTATTCAAGTAAAATTTCAATCTTGACAGGTCTGATAGAGTGTTTAACCTTGGGACAAGACTTTCTGCAGAGACACAATCCCTTGTTCCTAGCTGTTATCCATCTCAGCATAACTAATTATGCTCCTTCTTCTGTTGCCTCTGAGGAAGGCAACACCTCTCTTCCATTCCTGAAAATAATCTGTGCATTGAGACAAAAAATAAATCTGTTATGTAAATATGGCAAACCCAGATGCAATCAGTAGACAATAACAAAACTTTTTCAATCACCTTTAGAAATTCCAGTAATTTAAAAATAGAAACTTTCCCAGCCTCTGATTAAGGAAGTAGTCTCTCTGATATTTTTTTCACTAAGCTAACCAAGGTGAGGTCCTGAATTACTGTCTTTAAGATTGTTCTCAAACTCCTGTGATTCTTGAAGACCAGCTTCCCAAATGATCCAGATACTTCCCTCTTACCACCTTCCTCTGTGATTTATAACTTGCTTATTTTCAATTTAGTTTCAACCTTTGGATTTTTATCTTTTGTTTCAAAAATGATCTGTGCAGGGCCCTGTAAAAATAACTTTCATAAAAACTGAAAGTCATTCTTTACATGCAGACAATGTTTTAAAAGGAATGTTACTATGAACATTGTTTTTGTTTAAAAATCTTGCTCTGTTGTTACTAGTAAGCCTTTCCAAGGAAAATAATAAAAAAATCTCTAAGGTTTTTTGGTTTTATTATTCTTCATGTTTTGGAAGTGCTCTGGATGCTGTTGATTTCCCATATTCCTATGCAGTCCATTAAGTTCTGTAAATGCTTCAGCACGTTCCTAACTTCACCCATGGGAAGTGACCACATGGCAGTAAAGGCAACAATTCACATAAACAAAATGCAGTGTAGGATTTAGTGGGTTGTTTTCCAAGGCATACATTGCCACAGACTAGGGAATATTTTAAATAAAGAAGTGCAATTATGCATCACAAAGCTAATCGTATCTGAGACATCATTTGAAAAAAATTAAGAGTAATTTTTGAGGGAAAATTGCAAAGGTGTTAAATTGTCCCACCTTTTGATAATATTTGGTTTTTGATTACTATCTGTTCTTTGATTTTTTTCAGGTTTCTATGGGTTTCTGTGGCTATCCTGTAGCTGCAGATAAAGCAGGCTGATGACCATTGCTAGCCTGGAAGCCAATCAGCATGACAAAGCTGTCTTGGATGTCCTAAGGGAGGGTGATGGCATCTGAGCTGCATGCTGGAAGAGTTGCCTGGTCATGGTACTCCCATAATCCCATGGTACTCCTATAACCATGCCTGGCTTTTCCCTGTGAGATTGTTAGTTGACCTAGATGAAAACCATGCTATGGACCTGCTAATTCAGCATGCCTAGGCCTTCATGTCATGTCTAGGTCTTTAATATAGATATTACTTGTGATTCTCTACCTTTACTTCAGCAGACATACCTCTTCCTGTCTCATTACAACTAGATTTTAAATTCTTAGCCTGCTAATTGAAAACGACAGGGATTTGTTCTGAGAGAAACATTCTTGATTCTATGACAAGGCATTGCTGCCAAGGGTAAAAAAGTGATTACAAATATATACTTGTTTCTTAGCAACCATTGAGAGCTCCCCTTTCTAATTAATACTGTACCATTCCTTGAAAGCCTTATTAGTTCACAGTACTGAAAGGTCAATTAATCTCAGTTAAAAATTGATGGTATGAATAATTTTTTGTGAAATTCTAACTGTGCCGGTTTTTAATCTTAAGGCAAATAAGCAAGCTGTTTTGTTTTGTTTTATCACTTATTTTTATAAAGATCTTGAAGATACTCAGTCACAGGACGTGCATGTGTTGTTCATCTGTGAACAAGAGAGACAAGATTTCCTTCACTCTGTACCTCAGTTCCTAGTAGCATGAAGGGGAAATAACTTATCCATGAAAGGTGTGATGAAGGAGTTCCTCTCACTTTACCTGCACCAACCAACCACAAAAGCAGAAGTAAGAGAGAACACAGGGTTCTCCAAATCTTCCCAGCTTACTGAAGTGCGAAGACATTTCATTGTCATTACTGAAATTACCTTCTTATTTATAGATAGAGTGCCTGAGACAAAGCCACAGCTATGGAAATTGGGTCAGTGGCTGCTGCATATCTATAAAGATATGACTGAAGGGCAGCAGTCTCATTAGTGTTGTGACATATTTATGTTGCTATCATAATACATCATCTCTAGGGTGACAGCAGTTGTTGTTGGTGGATAGTTTTAAGTGTCCTGCTCCTGTGCTGATATGAAAAAAGTTCAGTTTGGAGGGAAGAGATTGTGAACAGACATTGAGTAAATGATGCTTGTTCAAAAATCAGGGTTATTAACCTGACATAATTTTGGATTGGTATAGCACTGTTTAGACATGAGATGAATATTGCGTGAGGCTGCAGAACAGGACTGCAGCACTTGAGAGCAGAAAAACCCCACTGTTCTGTCATCTGGCAAAGACTACATTATTCAGAGCTCCTTGTGTCTTAGAACTGTTGCATAGATGTAGGGATAAAGACACAGGATAAACACAGAGGTGAGACTAGGACATGTTAGGTGTTTACAACCTGATCTGAAGTGTTTCCACTCACTCTCACTCTCTATGATAAGAATTGATTACTAAAGAGGAGGGGAAAACTTTCTTCCTGTTGCTTTCAATCAGAGTCAGATCCTGGGTTGTTTGAAAAAATCTCATTTCCCTGCAGAAAATTACTGTAGTCTGAGTTATGACAATGAGCAGTATTCAACAACACCTGGTGTAGTTTTGTGGTACTTCTTCCATCCAGCTCCATCAGAAGTTTTCCCACCCTGGGAGTAAGGATATGAATATGAACCTCTACTCCAGGCTGCACTCCACAGTGCTGTAGTTCTTTTGGGGATGGCTGGTGGGGGACATTTAATAGAATTACAGAATTGTTGATGCAGTACTTCTTCAGATTGTCATGTCCAAACCCTCTGTTCAAAGTAGGGTTGTATAGAGTTGTGTCTTGACAGGTTGTGAGTATCTCCAAGGATGGAGACACCACAATCTCTCTGGGCAACTTTCACCAGGGCTTGCCCATTTTGACAGAATAAAAACTGGATCGTGGCCTGTCCCTTGGCAGCAATCCATGCATTCCCCCTGATCTCCCACATCAAAGAGTCTTCTTCTAGGCACCAAAAAAAGTCAAGAAAATAATCAAACTCTGAGATAATGGCTGAAGTTCTTGCTGTGTGCTCAGGGCTACTCAAGGCACAGGACACCCAGCTGGGCTATGCTGACTGTGCTGAACTGAGGTAAATAGGCACATTGCCAACACATCAGTGTACTCAGCAGCACAGAGCTGCTCTGTGCCCCTAAAAACAAATGCTAGAACACAAAGGGAATTGGTCTGTTGTAGCTAGGAGGCTGATTGGTAATGAAATAGATACATAGGAGAAAAATGCCTATTTCCAATAAAATAAGGGGACTTGAATATGTACAAAATATTTATATATATATATATTTATAAATGACTATTTATAGAAGAAAAACCTATTTATACCTGAAGTTATGTAGGACTCTGTTTATCAGCCATTACTTGGGTGACCTGGAGGAGTTCTGTTTGTATCAAGGTGGAAATATTGGATCCACAGCTAGTAAAATCAATGAAGGAAGGTGACAAAGGTGGTAAATTATTGTCAGTGATGGGAAAATGGAAATTAGAATATCAGTGGCTGTCTGGCTCAGGGAGCAAGGTGATAAACTACTCCACTCAAACGTTGCAGATAAACTGATTTTCATGTCTGGTAAAAAGAAGCAAAACAAATACTACAGAAATATTGAAATTTAAGGGAACTTACCGTGTCATATTTTATCTAAATCTTCCTGAAGTGTGATTTAGAATTGAAACCTAAATTGTGCTAATAAGATCCTGAGGAAGTGATGAATTTTTTCATTAGGGGTAGATAACTTCTGTTTTTTACTCAGCTTGAATAGCGGCAATTTATGCTCTAGGAAAACCAGGCTGTTTAAACTCAATTTCCACAGTATCCTCTCATTATATATATTTATATAATATTTATATCAGTTTATCCATACAATCTCTACACTCATGGGTATTCCTAATGTTTGATTACAATCATGATGTATCTATATATACCTTCTTATTACTGTTGCTAAATAAACCTTGAGAATATCTAAAATTAAGTTAAGCATAAGGTACCAATACTTCTTAGTCCTGCAGAAGCATAAGGATAGGAAAAAAACCTAATTCTAGATGTCTGAAAATCTAAATCTGTAATACTTCAAAGACAGAAGCAGAAGGAAACCCAGAGTAACTTGATATCATGGTGGCTATCAAGGGCAAGAATATACTATGATCTCTTGAAGAGTCATGGAATCAATGGTTTGTACATACAGTATTTTACAGATTCTGTTGTGATCCCTTCTCTTTTTTTTTTTTTTTTTTTTTTTTTTTTTTTTTTTTTTTTTTTTTTTTTTCTCTCTTCACACATTTTCCATAATGAACAATAATTTGGAACTTAACAGTATTGAACTCCTACAGTGAGCAGAGCAGAGGGAAGAATAAAATAAGCAATAACAGAGTGCTGAGTCCTGGGAAGTCTGTGGAGGACTGAGACTCAAAGAAACCAAGCAAACCCCAAAAGGAACTCTGTATTAAAAGCAGCAGTGAAAAGGAACATAAATACACCTCTCGGTCTCACTTGTATGAATTACTTTTTCATTGTAAGGGAATATGGTACTGTTTGTATCCCAAAGTACAGCCAGAATGATATTAAAAAAGCCCAACCATTTTTTCTCTGTGGTGTTATAGGAACACTCTAAAAAAGATATGCTCCTTTCTGGATATCTCTTTTCTTTCTCCCTCCATTATAGTCAAGTTCAGGGAAAATAACTGAGCTAGTGAGTTAGTAAGGAATAAATTCTTGTTTTAGGTTACTTGCAACTGAAAGTGTTAATCCCACACTGGGTAAATATGATCTTAACTTCATCTGTAAATTGGAGAAGTCCCTGCAATATGATATACAACCCCTGTGAAAGAGCAGCAATTAACCAACACCTCATGAGGCCACACAGAAAGGCCTGTTCTACCCTACCCAAAGAAAACTGTAAGCAGCTGAAACAGTGAATGAACTCTTAGGAATTAGTAAGGAAAGAACAGAATGGATAGCTATGTATGTTGTTATGTCTCTACTTAGGCCATGGTGAGTTGCAATTTTAGCAATTCTATTTCTTCCATCTTAAAAGGCTGTAGCAGATCTGAGAAATGTTTAGAAAAAGGTTACAGATGTTTAAAGTTAAAAAATTTCTTCCATATTTTGAACAGATAAATAGGCAAGAGCTCTTTAAACACATAGACAAGAGTAGGAATTGATGGAGGTCTGTATAATCATGGATGATATAGAAAATAATTTCATTATCACCACATCTAGAACAAAATTGTCTTTTATGAACTTATCCTGAATTATAGCTGTGAGTATACACGCAGAACTGATGCTGTTTCAGTCCGGATTGATGGCTCTAGTTCCTGGTGGTCCTCAAAGCTCTCTGATGTGGGAAGCCAGAACTGAAATGGGCTGTGTTTCCTGTTTTTTCTCATCCTTACTTGAAGGTTTAGGTTTTTCTGCCCCACATCCAAAACAAAAAGAGTGATATTCTCTTCTTGATATTTTGGCTTTGGGATCAGGTCTTGTAGTGGCTTTGCTTATTGCACAAGAATTCTAGTTTTGTCAGATATCCTTCCTGCCCACTGTACATCCTTAGTTCTCCTCTTGCCAATTTTGGTACTTGCACATGCTTTTTTGTGCATCCCATTGTTGGAGCCATATCTCAAGTTACCATTTGTGTTTGGCAGTTATGGCTATTACTTAAATTTTAACTTGCCTTATAATATACTGCTATGTGACAATATGCTTTGTTGAGGATGGTGACAGTATTTTAATGTGTAAGGTATGGGTTTAAGGCAAGCAAATGTTAACTATACCTGTGTGCATCTGTCCTATGATATAGCAAGAGGCCTCTGCTTCAGCTTTAGGTTAACTGCAATAGCAAATTCATAACCAACAAAAGCATGCAATTTTTCTTATAACTTTGTGAACCTCCTTGTCATTAGAGATTAGAGCTAAAACTGTGTCATTAAAAAGAGTAGACTAATACATAGACCAGAAATTTATCAAAGAGTGTTGAACATGGAGACATAACTTCTGGGATTTATTTCCAGAAATAGATACCTTAAAATACATGACACATCTGCCTGGAGTTGAAAGTTATGCCACAGGATCTGTGGAAGACTGGTGACCTCCTGAAGAAACAGCTGGTGGCCAAGAAAGAAAGATGCACACAGGCATTTGAAATAGCAGCAGGCATTTATGTTTAGGAAACTGAATACAATCCCAGTGTGTCTCAAAAAAATCTGAGAAATTGTTGAAGGCCATTTTCCTGTCAGAGTGTCAGAGAGATGAATCTTCAGTCTAATTCAGGCCTACCATTTTTATGTAATGTCAACCTTGACAGAGAAAGAGCAAGCAAGATCTCTGGGGAATGGGCTGAGGTTAGTCTGAAGTGACATTAGCATTACAGCTATGTGTAGTCTCAGTTCAGGAAAAATCAGTGATAAGGGAAATGTGGGGAGGAAGATGGCTGAGGTAAAGATATATGTGATTAGAAACTGAAATATATATGACTATCAGGTTGCAGATCTAGGGTATGCACTGTAAATCAGAAATGGGAAGGCTGAGACAGTCAGCCACAGCTCACCTATGGTCCTGGGCAGCAGGATGGCTGAGTTCACTTTGCCCAAGGAACACTGTCACAACGTGTCCCTTGCCACTGCATCTCTAGAAAAGGAACTGTGTTGTGTAGATGGTGCTAGGCTTGTGGAGGGGGAACAGTCCAGGTAAAGAAAACTTGGGCCCTGGATGGATCTTACACCAGCTTAAATGCACCTTAAATCACCTTCAAACTATACCAGAAACGGAATCAGGAGCTTTTCCATTTTGCCTTTGTACTTAGTGTTTGGCTGTCTGCAAGAAATGAATTAGGCATGAACATGAAAATCTCTCTTGGTAAAAGTGATGCCCAGGTGGACAACAGCTCTGCCATTCCCTTTGATCTTTGTTTTGTTGATGTCAGTGGTAGTAGCACTGTGACCACTGGAAGGACTAGGATTGTAATTTAATTATTATAATCCAAAATAATATTGAAGTATCATCACATAAATTATATTATAATTGGAACACCTGTTCTTAAAATGAAATTCTTTTCTGTGTGAGAACAAAGCAGCTAAAATAGGATGCTGATAGGATTGCAGGAGGTCTTATGTCCACACAATTAGTAATGATACATATCTAAAGGTCTGTGGCCAAGAGAACTAATGGCATATCCATAGCCCATCTCAAGGAAGGACAGTGTTTTCAGAAAACAGAAGTTGGACTCTATATGATCTTGGAGGTCTTTCCCAAATTTGACAGATCTATGAATCTATGAAATACGTTTCCAAAAAGTCTCTGTTTTCAATCTTACACCACTCTTCAAGACAAATTAGTGCAAACTTCTTTGAGGTGAATTTGCTGGAAAAGGAAACAAGTATTTGTGGAACTGTTCAGAGTGGGAGACTGAGACAGAATGAAACTCACTCTGTGCATGACCTGACTTGTTCACTGATGTATCTTCTGTTAGCAGATTAAACCATCTGTTTGTCTGACCTGGCAGTGATATTCAACATTCACAATATGCCTTGAGGTCCAAACCAACTTTGCCTTGCCACTCCAAATGTTTAATTCTGATTCAAAGTTCTGTTACTCAGTATTTTTAATAGACCCTGATCAGCAAGGCAGCCAAGAGGTTTTATACAATGAGGTGCTGGGATAGCTGGCTAAGTAGCTAAGGAAGATAACACCTTTAGCTGCTACACATGTCTGGTGATGGAGACTATCACACCGAAGACTGTGCGATTCACAAATTAACTTCTCTAATATTTGAGAGCCACTAAAAGAAAGTTGTGTCTTGACCTTTAATGAACCCAGCCAGTAACCTAAACCATGCAATTACTCAGGAGGCACAAAATTGTCTATTCCACTTGATTGGAATATGAAAACGAGTTTTATTTACAGAGCAGTACATCTTGACTCTTTTAGCATTACTTTTTTTTTTTTTTTTTTTTTTTTTTTCCCAGAAGAATTCAGGCAAATTTCAGCTTCCTCTTTGAGATGCATGAAATCATGCAAATCTAATTAGCTATTCATATCCTGAATCAGCTGATATTAGTATGACTGAATATTAGGAGAAAAAATAGACTGAAATTACAGCAATGAAGACACAATATAATGAAGATGAGAATCAGATTCATTGTTCATTGTTGTCATATATGAGTTTCTTACTTTGGAGAAAGAATCATTGCCAGATGCTAAGCATAAAATTATGACATAGTGCAATTACTCATACTTCATCTCTATCTAGTCAATAGCTTTTTCCACAGACTCCCAGGAATTAGAGATGGAAAAGAATATGAATGCCAAACTGTCCACTCAGCAATGTGAGTTTCTCTCTTGTGAACTATTAATAACTGCTTTATCTATTCACTATGTTATTTCTTCTAATTTTGTGAGCCTTGATGGATGAGAAATGAGGAGGTGTGTGTATTCTTCTCTGACCAATTCACATAAGTTCTACTATGGTATGCGATTATCAGGATAAACATGTTTAATAGTCTAATTGGGAAATCTCTACCCAATATGGCCCTACGTATGAATTTTGTAATTTATTACAAACCATGTGAATGTTTTGTGATCCTGCTTCTCTCATTACATAATTTGTTAGTGACTCATTCATATAGACATCTATGTGCAAAATGATGTCATAAAATACATCTCCACATCTCAGTATGGGAGATGGTCTAAGCAGATTGCATCCTGCTACTGCAACTCCTCGTGAACATCTCAAGCAGCTATGCCCATTCCATTTTACAGCCTCAATGAGTTGAGATAGAATAAAAATATGTTTGCAGCTGAAATTTTTTGTGGAATACTTTTCCCAGTGAGTAAAAAAAATGTAGACAGTTTCCATGGCAGCATTTAGATTTTAAGACAGGTCTCTATAATCCCAGTGAAAAGGATATAAACTTGTACTGCAAGCTGAGACTTCATATGATCTTCAACATCGTAAGCACTTCTTTCAAAGAACAGAATTTTCTGCTCTAAAAATAATTTCAAAAGTGTTTTCTGTCTCATGCTATGCTATTTTCCTTAAATGCCAGATGTTGAAAGATTCCTGTACCAGTGGCTAATTTCATTCAAATGACTGGAAATGAGAAAAATCAGGGGAGTTTGGGGAGCCTAGGAATGTGTTTCCAAGGAAAGAAGTCCTTTAAAAAAACGAGTGGTTTTGAGTGTAATAGCAAAAGGGAAGGAAAAACCTTATGACTGAAGAGAAGGATTTTTTTTAATCCTTCCTGAAAATAAGTAGTACAAGCATCATTGATTTAACAGAAATACTTCTCTGACAGCAGCTAAAGGTTTTTTGCTACAAGTTTCACCTTGGATCAAGCCAGTGCTGGTTGAACTCAGACCACAAAGTAAGTGGATGCTGTCACAAGGTCTTGTTCAAGGGAGAATCCAGCTGGTGTTCACCTGGAGAATAAGGAATAGCTCAAAAGCTGCAGTGACCTGAGACTGGAATGAGTGTGAAAGAAAGTTAGTTGAAGAACCAAGAGAAGGGAAAGGAAGAAATCTGGACTTTTCAGGTTATGTGCTCTTGTATGAGTGAAGTGGAGGCCAGGGTGTGCCATCTCCTGGTTGGGGTGAAACTCTGCAAGGTAAGAGGTCCTGGAGTGCAGATCAAGAGAGCAACCTTCCCGAGGAAGAGCTGTGGGCAAGTAACTGCTTCCTCTGCCCTTCTTTGTGCACACAGATCGAGATTTTAGGAGGACTAAAGTTTTTAAATGTTTTTTTACTGGTTCAATAATTTCTACCATTTAAAAAAATATATTTTTAAAAAATCTCATGTTTAGGTCATTCTTACTCTCCCCGGATTTTGAAAATTACTTGCCCAATATAATCTTCATTTATGTAGATCCTGACATACTGCACTGTTTTGAAGGGAACTCAACTCAACTCCCTGACCCGAGTTCTGACTTAATTTACACCGATCAGGTGTACTTGTTACCATTCTAATAATATATTCAGAAAGATGGGGCTAACATTAAAAACTTTGCATACAGAAATTAATGTTTTCCATCCATTTTGGTATCATGATTCATATTCTGTTTCCAAAAGCATTACCTGGTCCAAGGTAAGCTTCAAGAATATTTGATATCCAGTAAAAATATAATATGACTGGACCAAAAAACCAAAATTTTTTTCTATTTTGTATTAAGAGAGGAATATGGTCCTCATGGAAAAATTATGATAGAGACAAACAAATTGTTAGAGAAATTCACATAGGTGACTTTGAATCTTAAATTTTCCTACATTTAAAATTTAGGAATAGGAAGATAAACTCCCTAATTTAGTCTTCTAGAATCTGTTGTTTTACTCTGAATTCTAGGTGTAAATAATGCCTGACAGAAGCGTCAAATTTGCTTCAATATAAAATGCAAAATCTGGGAGGGTTTTTTTTATTTTTGTTTTTTGGTGGTGTTTTTATAAACCAAAAAGGTGCAAACTGGCTTTATTGAAAGGCTAAAGAAAATCAAAGTGAATTTGTGTAAGTATTTTGCTTTAGGACTAAACATGGTGTGATTTTTCTCAGCAGCCTTGTTTAGCACACAAGTGTAACTGAATTAAGCCACAGATTAATTACACTTTATTTCCATAACCTATGAAATGTTTCACTTGCCAAAATGTATCCAGTGTGTTTTCATGCATATTTTAAACAAAAGATGTATCATGACACCCCCAAAGTGAATCTTTTACTATTAAACCATTACTGCACATCATTCAGTTCTCCATGACTTACTTTTTAAATCAGCAGAGCAATAAAAAAGCTTTATGGCAGTTATTTGCCAAACTTATTGATAGTGGTGCCTCAATGGGGATCCTACAGTGTCTTTTAGTTTTCATTATGTGGGTAAGGGAGCAGTAAAATTGCATCTGGAAACTATTTAACTTCATATTTTAACAGAGGGACGTAGGAAATGGAGGAGACATGGCAGTAAAGGAAGAAACCCAGAAGCAATAAAGATGAAAACCAGAAATCACTACAATTATGCATATTTTGCCATTCAAATCAGCTTTTATTTTAAACAGCAAAAATTTTGGAATGCGTGTTAAATTTTGTAAAAATCAGTGGATTGATTCCCTCTGAATTTTATGTCCCCAAAAGTCATTGTGAAAATGCACAGAAAGGGCAAAGGGTGGTTTTCTTCACAGAAGAATGGACTTATCCAGCCAATTCTAAAGCCTACACAGATCCTTATCCATTGTCACAGCTCTCACAAAAATCAGAGCGGAAAGTTAGTAACATGCACAACTTCTCCTTCTATCATGAACTGGGGTGAAAAGCCAGAAGACTGAAAGATATGTCTGAATCAGCCAGATGGGAGAAGCCACCTCGTTACTACTATGCTTCAGTGCAGGAATAATTGAGTACATTGCCTTTGAAAACAGACTGGAGAGAAAGACAACAGACTTCTCTTTGCTTCTGCTTTTTATTTTTCCCCTGAAGAGAATGCTCTTAGGAAATCTCAAGCAGCTTTCAAACTGCATGGCTGTCAGGGGTAACATCTGCTAACACGGATTTGTACTCACACACTTGACCAGTTCATGAGGAAATCTGTACTAAACAGGCATTTTTGCAGGTGTAAGTTTTGTGTGGTTCACCTGTTGTGTGAACATTTTCAGCTGGTTTGTAGCTAAGGATGATTAAAAAGACACACCCAGTATTCTAGCCATGTAGTTGGAATTAGGTCTACCACTAAAAGGATGTCAAATGTCAAATATACAAGGGAAGGTATGAAGTGAGAAGATAACTGAGAAAGTTGTTCAAAGGAATTGAATATTATTTTTTAACTTTGTTAGCAGTAAAAAGCACTCTGTGTTTTGCTGAATGAAGGCTAAAACTGTGTCTTTTCTTCCTTGGTTCATATGGGTCTTTGAGGTTTACTGGAAATACTAGCCAAGAGCTGGAACAAACTACGATGAGGCAATGAGAGGAAAAGCTCCTCTTATTCCAGTGAAATAACTGTGCATCATAGATGACCTGGGAACTCTGTTTCTTATTCACATCTGCTATAGTTATTTCCTGTACTTCACAAACCTTTCAGGGGGAAGAATGACAAAATCAAATGGTGCCCTTTTTTTTTTTTTTTTTTTTTCTTTAGAGGAAGACTGTAACATGAAATTCCAAATGAATGTTTTGGAAACCAGCACAGGCTAGGTGGACTCTCAAAGGAGGGGACACAAAGACTGAAAGCAGATGTAAACACAGAATAAATCAAAATAAATTAAACAATGAAGCAGTCATGGAAACCTGGAAAATGTTTTGTCACTGTATTTTACCAAAAGGAAGTATTTATAAAAAGACTCCTTGGCAACAGCAAGACAACACTGAAAAGTAGGGGTAGCTTTTAGAACCATCAATTACATATATGACATCTAATATATCATGTTAAGGATGCAATCTAGGTATTTATTCGGAGAAGATTCTTCTTTTCCCTTTGCATTTTCCTACAGAACTTTTGTTGCAATGCAAAGAGAAAGCAGATGATGTGTTTCTTCCCAAAAAGGAGAAGTGAATGGAGATGGAGTCTACTTATAGACTGTATATACTTTGCCAATTATTTCAATGGATAAGGGAGACATTTGCTCCACAAAAATAGCCAGCAAAACTAATATAATGACAAGAATGGGAGAAAACTATGGCCTTAGGTCAGAATGAACCGTGACAGAGTAATTCTAGAGAAATCCGCGTGTTTCTTTCTGCCTGATCTCCTCTGTCTTGACTCCTTGTCCTGAATATTCTTTAATTCTGCTGGTGATATGGTTGTGTACTTGTTGAGCTCAAACAGCTTAAAACAGATCTGCAGCAATGTAGAACTATAGAATCATACAATAATTTGGGTTAGAAGGGACCTTTAAAGACCATGTAGCTCAACTCCCCTGCCAGGAGCAGAGACATCTTCATCTAGAACAGCTTGCTCAAGACCCAGTCCAACTTGACCTTGAATGTTTTCAGTGATGGGACATCTGGCATTCTCTGGGCAATGTGTGCTAGCCTCATTATAAAAGTCTCTAAGGGGCAAGAGGAGAAGTCTATTGGGACTTTAAAGAGTCTCTAAAGAAGGGTCTGAGTAACAATCTTTCATCAGTGCTCTTAGAAGAGCTCTGAGTCTGGCTATGCTGAGGCCATGCAGCTGTAACAGCTTCCACCCATGTGCTGCTGGAAGTGTGTTATGCTCACAGGAGAAGTTTTGGACAGATTTGGTTTGTTTTACAGATGTTGCCTGGGCCATGTACAGAGATGTTAGGGTCAGAAAGTCTCTTATAGTTTGTAGAAAGTGAATTGCAGTTCTTACCTGTATCACTGAATCCTAGGTCCGAATTTCCTGTGTTCAGGTCCTTTTAGTGTCATAAGATGTTCTAAATCATGCATGATGGGCCTGGATTTCTGCTCCAGAGCTGAAGAACTCTTCCCCACATTAGCAAAGGTATTTCACTGCCCCCTTTTTTTGTTGGTCCATGCATGTTAACTCTCCCTTGTCAGAACCTTGTGAGCAAGGAAATTCACACCATTATCTTCCTAGTGAATCTACATCTATGTGTTAGCTGAGCGCAGGATTTAGGGCAGATTTTCTATGTTTATGAGTTGTTTATATTTCATAGGGTGTAATTAGTATCACAGTCCAGTGTCTGTAACAACTTGGCTTCGTGAAACTGCATGCTCATTAATGCAATTGCCATACTGGGAGATATTCTACACAGCCCATTTCATACTGATGGGTTTCTCTTGATCTCATTTGGTATTAACCACCATTACTTTCTCTCCACAGCAGCTTTTCTCAGTCTTTAAATTCCCTGATGCCCTAAATGTGTTAGCTATACTCAGCACTTTAGTGCTGATCTGGAGATGCAAACTCCATTGGAAAAATTGGTTTGGGGTGACATGGGTAATTATGTTAGCCAGCTGGAACAATTTTTAAAATAATTGTGCTATTCTGATGTTTAGTTATTCATGTTCCTGATTTTATCTGAGAAGAATTTGCTATCAGTTTTTGTTTCTGTGTGTGCTGTGGGATGAGTTACAGGTAGTTTTTACAAGAATATAGTATCGTCAGGCTATTTAGGATGATGTATGAAATTACCAAACAACGAGTGAGAAATGAATTGAACTTAAAAATATAAAAGCTTTTTGCAGCAAGCATTCAATTTTCAAGCAAATTCTTCTGAGGTCTCCCTCAGACATATCAGGTTTGGGTAGGACATATTCCTGACCCAGTCAGAAGTCTCACTCTTAAAATCTTCTCAATCACTCATGTGCATGCTTGAAAATAGCTTGGCAAAATTTAAACTTCTAGGAAGCTGCAATTTCTGACTACCTATGTCTCTCATCTTTAGCTAGTTGTTATAGCTTGTGTGGTGATCAGATTGTAAGTAGACTAAAAATACGTAACTCTAACAGATTTTCATTTTGATATTCAAGCAATCAAGTTTTCCACTTGGGAATAAAATTACATATAAAAACAAAAATAGAATTTTAAAAATGGGTTTTAAATTGAAAATATCACATTTCTTCATCTGAAAATGAAGAATCAAATAGTTTTCATTTTTTTCAGGTATCTTTTTATAACTGAAATCGCTTATCAAATGTAAACAAAAGTTCATTCTCCTTGGAAAAATTATTCCTAACCAAATAAACTATCCCTCTGTTTTTCTTTCAGTGATCATACACTCAGTTATGAGGATGAGACAGAAAATCTGTCTCTCTTCTTTGCTAATCATTCACACTACCATCCTACACTGTCATTTGGCCTCTGAGACATTACAGTGACACAAGGACTGCTGATAGAACATTTGAATTGTTTTTCTTATTTGACGATGAAGCTGGGCATCAGGATAAAAGAGTCTAAATATAGGAGGGTGCAATGTATACCATGAGGAATCCATCAGAGGGTAGTGAGGCACTGGCACAGGTTGCCCAGAGAAGTTTTGGATGCTCCATCCCTGGCTGGATGGGGCTCTGAGCAACTTGGTCTGGTGAAAGGTCTGTCTTTGGCAGGGGTGTTGGAATGAGATGATCTTTAAGGTCTCTTCCAACCCAAACCATTCCAGGCTTCTATGATCCTACAATTCTGTGATTCTATGATCTTCTGCTGGAAAATAAGGTGACCAATCTGTCATCTGTTTCATTGGCATTAGGGGCTGGCAAACATTGCCATCAGTCCCTGTGCAATCTGCAGAATGACTTTCTTCTATTCGTGATCTTTTGTAAATGCAAATCATGTGCAATTGTTTCTGATTTGGGACTAAATTATTGAAATGTGTTAACGGGGAGAGTGACATTCAGTAAATAATAAGCAGATGATGAGCTTTTGGGTATAAACTTTACAGAATATACATGCTAATGTTTATGAAACATTCAGGAGCTGAGAGCATTTCCTCTACTATCTAGAAGATGTGTAAATGCTTCATACACTTGTGAATGCATTTTCTTATTGTTTGTACTTTTTCCATGAAATCAGTTCTGTGTTCTCTATGCTGAACATAAAACATCAAATACATTTTGAAAGTGAAAATATTCGTTTCAGTTAATGGAAATCATTCACAGAGTGAATATGAAAACATATTTTTTCCTGTTAAAAGTGGGCTGCTATTTCCTGTGAAAAGTGGGATGCCTTTTATAATTTGAAGGTTGTATTAGATTTTTAATTATATGTTGCCGTATAATACTACTTAAATGGAACTTGAAAAATAATTCTTGTGTAAAGAATAAGTGAAGTTTAATGCATGGTTTCCATTTAATTAGACATTTTCTACTTTAATAGTTTAATTCCCTGCCCAAATTTCATTTCCATAATCAAGCCATGCTTAGACTGTTGACATACCATTACTTCATCAAATATTCACTGCAATCTTTGCTTTCCAAAATTCCCATTACTCTAAAATTAATTGAGAATATTTGAATAATGCTGAAAGACAATGGAGTTGACAAAGTCATTGAGTAAAGTTCAACTGTTGAAACAGCCCTGGTACTGTAAGTTTTACAAACAATGAGAGGAAATGTTAAAAATACAGTAAGTACAGTGAAAAATATGTATTATTATTTGCCCTCTAAATGGTTCACTTTTCTCTTTGTTACTCATATACATTTTGTGAAAGGTCCTTCCATTAAAGTTCTTGTCAAATGTATAACATTACTGAAAGTTTTGAATATGCCATCAATGAAGAGAAATGTTTCTAACCATAATGTTTATGAAGTCTTTCCCCAAATTATTTCCCAATTTTATTTAAATTAGTCTTGGACAAAGGAGTAATTTGAGGCAGGAGTAAGGAATTTCACTGGAGTATCTTTCTAGTAGAGCTAGTTCCAGTTTACTGCTGTATGCAGTTTAACTACGCCAACAGTTTTCTCTTTCTGGATAATTGTGTTGTAACTGGAAATGTAGGCAGGGATAAGATATACAGTGTTGCTCACCACCCTTAAATTATCATGAAAGGACATGGAAATACATCTTACTTAGAAACAGGCAGATGGGGCAGATGGCAGTTTCTGCAAAACTGCCCTAAGCTGTAGCCAGATGTATAAAAGGTGGAGTGGGGATGGCACTCTCCCCCTCAAAAATGCTCTAAGATCACCAGAGGAGAAAGGAACATGAAAATTACAGCTTTATCAGAATTAAGAACTGTCTGTACCCTGGATTATGGTCTTAATCTCCTAGTTCCTTGAGCAGGCATTTGGCTGTTTCAGAAATCTCTTTTAATGTTTCCATGTTTGGGTCATGGACTAACAGTGCCCATAGACCCATTTTTTGCTTTAAAAATGACCATGAAGCTCTTTTAACACATGTAACAGCAAAGAGACCAATTCCAATCTGTAAGAAAATGAAAGTGTTGAGTTCACTAATATGTTGAGGCACTTAAAGGTGGCTATCTTACTGTCCCTGGAGTTTTTCCCTCCAGTGATATCCTATTCATGCTGTCAGAATCAATTTTGTTTCATATTAGGATAATAGAGGGAGAAAAGGTACACTTTGGGGTAGAGCTGTGTTTTGGAGAAACTGTACAAAGTATTACTCTTTAAAATATAAACCATCCATCTTATGAATGTCTCTGGTAGCCTTTAAATAAAAGGAGACAGTGTATTTAGCCCAAAAATCTAAATTTCCATCCCTTTCTTTCTATTTTATTTTTAGTTCTGTTTCTAGTCTTCATAGTAATCTACTCCCTCTCCTTTCATTGTACAAAAGAAAATTATTTGACATGAGATTTTGTCACTCCATCTTTTTGTCTTTCTTTAACAGGCTTTGCTAAAATCATAACATGCTGAGGAGGGATTCTCAGCAAGTAAATAGTAGGCACCAACACAAACTATATAAATAGTCATATATATATATCTATATGTGTATACACATATATACTAAGTAGCAGCCATAAAATAAATTAAATACATTCAAAAAGAAATAGAAAAATACACCTTATAGCTCAAGATTTTCTGGAGCTATGAAGCATTAAGTGTTGAACACAAGTTTTATCTCAAAATTCCTTAATGGTTTTAGACAGAGACCACATCTTAGGCCTCAGCTGTACAGCACCAAATATTGTCAGGGCTCTGTGAGACTTATTTCTGGAAAAGTCCTTAGACAACTGATTGCATTGAAAGCTGTCTCTGCTTCTACACAGTGAGTGACCTCCCTAAGGATAGGGTTTGTCAGGTACTTATTTTTCCTGTGATGTAACATTTGCAAAATATTCCTTGGGATAGTGCTGCCTTTGAGTGAGTGACACTGTCACATTCCCACTGACAAATTTATAGAAAGACATGAATGGTAAGGAACAAAAGTATTTCACTTAAGCCTGAAAATAGGTAAAATGAACTGTTATATCTGTGGGAAGGTTATATAACCTTCCTTTACAAATTCTATGTTAAGACATGTTTTTTCCCTCTATACGGAAGTATCTCACAAAAACCAAGTATGTGGTGAAACACCCACGATATTCCTAATTATTTTCTCATCATAACTATCTGACAGAAGTGAAATTATTTCTTTCAGGGGCACAGGAGCACTCTGGGCTCCCAGGGAGGACATGGTGTGCCAGCTCCAAAGAAAGAGACTACAGCTGCTCTCCTGCTAAGACCTACTGACAACCACGTGTCTGGTGGGATGTGAAGCTCCATGCCTTCTACACTAATAACAGGTCAATTATGTGTCTGTAAAATTCCTTTGGATACTGTGAAATTCACTCTTGCTGCTTTCTGAGTGTTTTCAGAAGACAAGACTAATAAGGCAACATAAAATGTAAACCAGTGGGCTGCCAGGAGAGAGCTTAGTGCATTTCTGTGTGATAAAGGACTGCATTTCTCCTTCAGCAGCCGTTCAAAGAGAATCTGATTTCTTTTGCACTGGCAGAAGTCCTAGGAATTGCTGCACAATTGCAGCTTTCTGATGCACTCCAGAATTTGAAAATCTCTGGTTCTTGCAGCTTATAGACAGGGTCAAAGTAGAGGTACTAGGGTGGGGAAATAAGAACAGGAAATAAGTGAATAACAGTAACCTCAGTGAGATGTTTGAGCAGCGATATACAAAGGTAGGAGATTAGCTGATACATATCTTCCAAATTTTGGCATTGTACTCGTCTAGTACTTTCCTCTGCAGAGCTAGTGTAAAAAACAGCTTGCACAGCTGTCATTCAACAAGCTGAATTTTGCCTCACTAGAAAGCCCTTCAGCGTGTTCTTTGGACCTTAAACTTAGCAGTAGTTGGAGGAATATCTGGCTGATTCTCCACTACAAAATTTGTAGGCTAATTGCTGCAATAATGTGCCTTATGAGTTAAGATTTTAAAGCTCTCTCTGCCAATCATTGGCTTATAATTTGTATTAGTTACTGATGACATCTAAACAGTTTTAATATACATTCCAGATTAGGAATCTAGGCAGAATCTGTTTTATGCTTCAACTCACACAGGCATGCTGAGAAGAAATGGATATATTTATTCCAATCCTACTGTTATCTAGTGCAAAATATATTTCACTTTACCGAGTCCCAAAATGTTGGATATCGCTGTTGAGAATATTTCTCTACTCTGAAAGGAAGCATACAACTCTCCTTAGTGCCAGTTTGTAGAAAGGGGTAATTGGACACCATTCCTTCATTTTGCCTTAAAAGTAAAATGAGCTTTGCAGAATGTGCCAGCTCAGGGCTACCTCAGAACCACCTGACTGATCACAGAATACTTGCATGGCTTGGGTTGGAAGGAACCTTTAAAGGTCATCTAGTCCAACCCCTCTTGACTGTCAGTGCCCTTTTTAAATTTTTTCTTCATGTCAGCCCGCCCTACAGAAGCATCTCCCTACAATAAACATTTGCATTTTCAGTTCTGTGCTCTGAGAACTGTCTTCATCTTGCTTCCTTAATTTCCCGCTTGCTTCTAAACCAAATAGCAGACACTATTTAGATAAAAGGAATAACATGTATCTGATAACTTTTTGCTATAACAAAGAAACAGCAATTTCCACAAGGCTGGTGTTAATACCATTTGATACAGAAATGCTGGAACTGAGTCAGAGTTAATAGCAGCATGGTGACAGCCAGAGTGACTTGATAAATGACAGCTTTCTCTGGTTATCTGTTCTCAGAGGAACTCTCTCTGCAACAAGGATGTTCCTTCTAACTTCTTTCCATCACGAGTGTGGAGGAAATAAAAGTCTGTGACTTTATATGTACTGCAGCTTCTCTCTCCATCCCTCCCTCCACCTGCTTTGCTTCATCCTTCCACATAGCTAAATTATTTCAGCCCAAACCTTTCTTTCAGGGTTTCTGCTAAAGGCAACTGCTTGCTAAATTGAAAACCTGAAGGAGAAATTTCGAGATTAAATAATTCCCGTGCTCCTGGGGCAGTGACTTGGAAGTGGTGTGGTGCTGCCTTTTCTGACCTTCCCATGATGGATTCATTAGTCTTTTTGAAGGTTGCCAGAAGATCAGCAAAGTGCTTCTCCTTTTCGGCTGTCCCCAGACAGCGTTTCTGAGCACAGTGTAGTCATATCTTTAATAGAAGATATGACTTGATTTTCAACAGCTTATTGCTGTTTCAGAGTATTTAGTCTAAGAAAAAGACAGAGGTTACCTCAAGCCATATTGAAATTGCATATGAAAAACATCATGAAGAACATACAGTCTGATTGAGATGTGACCTTCAGCCATGGGAGAAGCCACAATTTACTTTGTGTTGTGCAGGGCTCTTCTGGCAGATGTGCAAGGCTGCCAAGGGTTTAATCTAGAACTGAAAGTGTAAGGCTCTGCAAGGAAGGACAAACTCTTCAGAGCTCCTAGAGAAGCATCACTGAATCACTGAATCTGTTCAGGCAGAGCTTGTGAAGCCATCTCTACTGTCATACCAAGGATTTCATGGACACTGTGCTGACATCTACACTGCTACTGAAAGGAAGATAAGAATCAGGAATAAATAGTAATAGATAAGGATGTTTACAGGGTTTGAGCTTTTCCCATTCTACTCATTTGTCTAACAATATGGATATCACTTGTGAGAGCCAGTCCATGCCCAAAGGCCAACAGAGTGAGTAGGGAAGAAACTCATGGTGAGGTCCAGGAAGCAGGAGGAAAAAGCTGAGTGAAGAGGGTGGCTGGAAGTAGCCTCATAATGGCACAGGCTTGATTCACTCTGTACTTCCTCCTGGATGTGTCTAATGAACAGCTCTAAAAAATAGAGAGATAACAGAAGTGGAATATGCCAAAGGTCCAAATGGAGGCTGAAAGGATGCTAGGACAGGGGCAGCAGTGGTGTTTATGTATCAACGATCTCACTGGTCTGATGAAGGGAAGCTTCAGAGGCAAGGCTAGAGGAGCAAATCTGAAGAGTCTGCTCATTACAGAGCTCTCGTCTGTCTGTTTGGGTTTGGATTTTTTAAACTATTTTTTACTTCGACCTTTAGGGGATTTTTTCCCTATTTTCTTCCAAAATGAAAAAAGAGGAGAAGCTGTTCTGTTCTCCTGGATGTGTTCCCTTAGCCAGGGCAGTTTCCCAAGGGTTCTTGGCCTAGGGAAGTGCCAAGTAGCTAAGTGAGGACAGCTGGGAAAGCCAGAGATGGGATGTTAAACTGCAGCTTCTATTTCCTGAATAAATCTGCAGTCGTCAAGGCAGCCTCATGTAGGGATTTAGGGTCTCTGCCTTTCCTCTTCTAAAACTGTTCTTTCTATTAACTGAGGTGGTGAGAGGAAGGCAACACAGAAATGTTTTCTCCTCTAGACACACAATTATGACAATTAATTACTGATCACAATATTGGAGCCAATATGGAATCTATTTGTCTTATAATTTTACTGTTTATTCCAGTCTCTCCACATGGAGGTCTGTCTGTTTTATTTTGCAATCTACATTGGGATAAATTATCTCCAAAAGTGCCCATTTTCCTTTATCATCTGTAACAGAGACTCTAGTGACTGCTTCAGAAGGATGGAAATACAACAAGAGTCTCAGATTAATCCTTTTTTTCTCAAACACTGATTAATTCTCTAAGACTATAGTCCCCGAAAATTGGACTAAATACTAATGAAACCCAACTTTTTTTGTTCGCAACCTCCCGCTTGCCTGACAATCTGTTAGAATACTCAACCCATGGGTACTTCCAGACTTCCTCTGAACCAACAAATGTGAACTGAGATTGTGTGATAAAAAGTAAATGTTTCATTTGATTTCATCTTTAAAGAAATCATACCTTGTCATCAGATGTGACATGTTCTTTGAAGCTATCACTTCAGTAATATTAATCTACCAATCTTTTTAAATGAGGCATGTATTGTAAAGAGAGGGATAACTCATTAAATGAAAAGCTACAGCTGGAAGATATGGACTAGCTTCTAACAAGTAGGTTTGTTCTTTTTATCCATGCATTATAAAAAGCCCTCTGTGAAAACATAGATGCTCCTATATCCACCACAATTATTACCAGTCTTCTTTGGAATGTCTTTTCAATTAATTCCATCCTAATTACTTTTAAGTTAGGAAACTTTATTCTAGCTAGTGTTTTTCTCTGAGAGATAAATCTCTGGGAGGATTGAAATTATCTATACCCATATGGTCAGAAAACAGTTGTTTGTGGTGTTTTGTTTTTCTTTTTTTCAGTTGATTGACTATGCAGCTTTTCAAACCCACAGAATTCTGGATATAGCAAGTCAAGCTGCCATGAAGTTATTAGTCTATACTGTTGTAGTCATACTGATACAATAAACTGAGAGGCATGACTCTTCTTAATAGTTATCCTGAAATTAGAAAAGTAATTTTACTTTGATTCCAGTATACACATTACAATTTGTCTTTAAAACATTAATAGCATAATTACATTTGCACAACCTTTCTGCCTTATTTCCCTGAATCAATAAAACTAGTCTGACCTGTACAAGATACAAAGTTGAGACAGTTAGAGCAACATCAAAGACTGCCATTAATTTTGATTTCCAAGGTTAGTTTTCTTAATACTGTCATTAAGATGTTATTAAATTTTAACTTAACCAAATCTTTATTATATTAATGGTGTAGGGTTTTATCTTTCCACTTCGATAGTAATAAACTGACAGACTAGTTAAACCGGTATACTGATTTTTGAAATAAAATAATATGCATGTATATGTGTGTGTGTGTACTGCAAATGCAGACATAATTTCAAATATTTAGGTAGTGGAACATCTTGACAAGACCTGATGGATTTGATATTCCTTTTTAAAGGAGGTTATTCAACTTAAGCACCGTCTTTTTCAATACGCTTTTATGGTTCATCCTAATGGAAATAATAACACTGAATAGCTGGATAGCAATTCACACATTCAAAGCACTGTGCAAACATTAAGTAATACAGTTACACAACATCTAAATAACTATAATACTGGCTGTCAAGGCAATGAAGAAGCAGACAAATGCAGAAGACTGCAGGCGGTTCTGGAATGGATTCTGCAGCGAGGAGGGAGGGATCTTGCTCCCTTCCAGTGGAGCGGGGTGCGGCGTGCCAGTGCACTCCAGGTTTGCAATGTTTGTTTCAGCCACCTGCAATGCTGTGTTTAAAGTGTTAATTAGCAGGTAGCAGATGCTGGTCCTTTGCCAGTTCTGCCTTGGAAGTGTTTTTCTACTGTGTATCAAAATACAGTGATGCCAATTCCAGGTTTTCAGTGACTGGTTTCCTATTGAACATGTGGGCATAGTTCTGGGTACTGACATTTTGAAAAGATTTTTTCTCTAGTCTTTCTTATTTTCTCCTCCTTTTGTTGGGATTTTTAAAAATGAGCTGCTGACAAGAATGCAGAAAAAACCCTTGTTTTTGTTTCTCAGGTGACAGCACTCTGTCACTGTCAACTTTATGTTTTATCTGGTCTATGTCAAGAATATGCTGATGAATTTATTGGAATGCTTGAAGGATACAGTTGGAGATATTTAATTCTTTGCAGACTTCTGTTAATTTTTTGGTTTAGAAATCAGTGCTGCTGAAGTCTGTTAAACAGTAGCAGATTTTGCAAAAGCCCTCTGTTTCTTAAGGACCCCAGCTCTAGGCACATTGCCGACAGTAACAAACATACATTTTTTGTATATTATACCTGAATGGATGAGAAAATAATCTATTTTCCTGCCATCAAGACTGTACCTGACTCCTCTTTGGCATGTCTGATATATTATACTTCAATAATAAAGCAATCTGGAGGTCATAAAAGCAATGAATGCTATTTCAGTTTAATTCTGAGCTGAGAGGAATGGGTCTAGGCTTTTGGCCTTCAAGGGGAAGGGAGAACTTTTATTTTCAGTGTTAATTTCCATACTTAAAGATACAACTTCCTTTTGTCATTATGAGCTGTCTTTCATTGTAAATGTTCAAAAGTGGTGTATGAATATGATTGTGCCCACAGTTTATGAATAGATCACTTCACACACGTTTGAAATAAAGCAGCAGTTGCTGGGAGATGTGCAAGTGTTTAGCTGTAAATAGAGTTCTGCAGAACAATTCAGAGCATGTCGAACTCATACATTCTTGCTTGTGAAAAGTAACATATCTTTAAAGATAGCATTCATGATTGTTCTGTTTTTATAATTTCTTTAATAACAGGCACATGAGAACGGGCCAGCCTTCCTAATGCACTGTGATATTGTTTTTCTCATTAGTAAATATCTTCTAGCAAAAATTACTAGCAACTGGTAAATTTCTATAACTTCTCTCTGCGAGGTTTTCATTTTGCAGAACAGAAGAGTTTATGTTTTGAATGCAGTGTTAAATTATATTTATGTGTGCAATTGTAGGAGAGCAAGAGGAAACACAGAAAATTGAACTTAAACTTTCTTTCTGAATATTGACTTCCGATGTCTTGAGAGTAATTCTGTCAGTCTCTAATCATCTCTGGTGTTTTGTGAAGCCTTTTTGTGAAGCTGATATTCAAATTTTTTTTAACTTTTGATGACTTTAGTGGGTTTCCAAAAACTCTACTCCTGTCTTGATGCCTTGCAACGCTGTCATCACTATTTGGCTCTCCAAAGTCACATCTGTGCCCTTACACCATGTGCCTCTTCTGAAATCAGTAGTGATGAAGCATTTCCAGGTTCGCCATTAAAAACCAGCAGATGTCGCAGTTTCCCCAAAAAGAGAAGATTTCTCTCCTGTCTTTTGAAACTGCAGCAACTTCTTAGGTATTTTTGTGCAGTATTCCACACAACAATAATTCTGTGTGAGGTGAGTTATTGTTGAGCAACGTGCTCCAACCAGCAGCTCTTTTATGTACTCTCACTTTTCACTTCAATACATTGATATGAAAATATGCCAATTTTACTTGTGGAAACGTAGGGGAGATGTTGCTGTGATGCTGAACACCCTAGGACTGTGTCACTGCCTCAGGTTGGTTATTGTGCAGAGACATTTTCTGGGTTTCATTGCCACAGAATCCATTCATTCACGTTTGATGTCTGAGCCCTCCTTTTGTTGCAGCTCAGATGTATGTCCAATACGGTTAAATGGCTTCCAGTTAATGAGATGCTGCCCCAAGGGAATTAAGTAAATACTTTGTAATGAAAGTATAACTGATGGACTCTGCCTACTAGTTAAACAAACTAAAATTTGTCTTATCTAACTTTAGCTACTTAAAAATTGGGTGGTTTGTCTGTTGTGCCTTCTTCTGCAGTTAAGGGAGAAAAGCAAATGTGTTTGAAGGCCATGTCATTTCTTCCTAAGACTAGTGCTGGAAAAATGTTCTATGGAAATACTTGTATCTCTCTGTTAAGTGTAGAAGGAAGGAACTTAGATTTCTTTTTCAACCTTGGTGATTACTTTGAAGACGGTTAGAATTAGGAGTTGTTAATAGGAACACTGAGTAAACCCTATCCTACTTTACTTTTTTGGTTGCAGCCTGTTTTTAAAAACAATCAATCAGACAGTGGTGTTCTTGATCTCCATCAGCTAAAGAGACAATATTCATCCTATTGCAGCTATTCAAGTACTTGTGGCTTTGTTGGAATAGTACCTAAACTCCTGCTTAAGCAAAGAGCTCATCCAAATTGAATCCTTATCCATATGCATCACTAGACTTGCACTAAAGAAAATAAGAAAACCCAGTGGAGGTAAAATTTAGCTTAAAAATAATAATAAAAAAATAGTAACTGTTGATTTTTCAGTTTTTGAGATGAGTTTTACCAGGAAGAGTATGAGATGCATTTAACATTAGCAGCCTGAGAGTCAGGCATACAGACTAAGCTGGCTGTCTCCCTGTAATCCATACAGAATAAGTGAGGGCTGAACAGGAGTCTGTGCTTGGATTGAAAAAACTGTCATCTCCTTCTCTGACCTGTAAAGACAATTTATAGGTGTATCTTGCCAGCTCATTTTAGGTAGGATGAATCCTATGAATTAAAAAAAGAAAAAAATAGTTAAAGAAATCTATGTGTTAAAATAAGCATATTCATATACCATATTTTTATACTCAGAAAGAACTACAAGTTTGAGCTTGTAGGGGGCTAAAACAAATGAAAAGTCAAAATAATGAAGATGCATCCTCTACAATAGACTGGAATAACAGAAAAGGCTTCTAGCCTGTGGGATGCCTGATAATAAGGAGTCGAGAGCAGAGATAAGCTGGGATGTCTTGTTCTTCAGAGAGCTCCATATGACAGACTGCTGTTTCTTCCCATTTACATTTCAGGCAGCAAGAAAAGGGGGGGAAATGTGTGCCCACTAAGAGAACTCCTGGAATATTTTCCAATTGAATCCCAAAATACAGATGTCTGACTTGGGAAAAAAACCCCAAAACCAAAAACCCCACAAAAACAAAAAATAAAAAAACCCAGACCAAAATAATTTCAGTAATTAGGAGAATTTCTTGTGAAAGTGTAAGGCAATCAGCCTGACTGCAGAAGGGGAGAGGCTCTGTGCACTGCATGGACATATCAAAATGTGCAGTATTCCACAGAGCTCCTTCTGACATTCAAAACTCCCCACGACTGACCCACTGGAGAGGAAAGTGTCACTGTAAGGGAAAAAGGGGTTCAAGTGGACAGAGAAGACATGGAGAAGAGACACTAGCTGACCCACACATTTCTCCACAGCTGCCACCTTGCACTCTACACAGCAACAGCATGGGGTATGGGGAAACAGCCAGTTGCAGCTTCACTTCCTGAAATTGGCCCTGGAATCAAGGCTAAGTGTACTGGGCTCAACATCTGCTAAGGACAAATCCTCTCCTCTCCTCTCCTCTCCTCTCCTCTCCTCTCCTCTCCTCTCCTCTCCTCTCCTCTCCTCTCCTCTCCTCTCCTCTCCTCTCCTCTCCTCTCCTCTCCTCTCCTCTCCTCTCCTCTCCTCTCCTCTCCTCTCCTCTCCTCTCCTCTCCTCTCCTCTCCTCTCCTCTCCTCTCCTCTCCTCTCCTCTCCTCTCCTCTCCTCTCCTCTCCTCTCCTCTCCTCTCCTCTCCTCTCCTCTCCTCTCCTCTCCTTCTGAAATATCATTGCTAAAAATGATATTTGGAGAGTGAGGTCTGTTTTGTTTAGAATTTTATTTAAAATATTGTGGTCTGCAAATAAATAATTTACTCTTAAGCATTTCTATGATGGTTGACCAATATTTATTTTTTCATCCCTTATTCTCATTTTAATGATAGGAATTTCAAAACAAGTTGCCTGGATTTGAAAGCTTAGTCACATCAACTGACCCTGAAAGGACTACCCACCCAGTCAGAAGTAGAGTTGTACCTCTGTGGCACCTGGCAGCAGCTGTAAAAAGAGATGCAGCTTATTGTCACAATCAGACAGGTGAAAAGTTAAATGAAAAATGAGGCTGATTTATAAAGGCGACTCATCAGGGAAAACTTGGCAGCAGATGGAAAGAGTCCTTACAGGTATTTAAACAATGTGTGACAGTGCAGTTTTGATGTTCTTGGTTCTTGAAAAGGAAGTGTAGTTGTACTTCAGAGCCATGGAGAAAAGGAGATTCTAAGAGTTTACTTGGAGTCTCTTTAAGGTGTCTGTTGAAGGGTTAAACCCCGCTTTTTTTTTTGTTTGTTTGTTTGTTCGGTGTTTTTTCCCCTCTATTTTTAAAATAACACCAATATACTCTCACACTTGTCATCACCTTACAACAGCCTTATGCAATTATATCCTTTATGAGACAAATCTGTAGTCACGATCTGATTTAAATCCTCTTTTTCCCCTTTTAATTCAAACCAGGTATTTTATTGGGTTTTGGTAGTGTGGGACTGCAGTAGTATCTTCTGTGAGGAGCTGCTGGAAGCTTCCCTCATGTCTGATGCCAGCCAGATCCGGGACAGGCCAAGGATGAACCCAGCACCCATGGTGGAAGCACCTCTGAGGTAACAGACATCAGAAGGGGGAAAAAACTTCTGGGCAACAGCAGCAAGGGAGAGGAGCAAGTACATGTGGCAGGAACAGACCCCAAGGTCAGTGCAGAAGGAGAGGCAGGAGGTGTTCCAGGTGCCAGAGCTGAGATTCCCCTGCAGCCCGGGGTGCAGACCATGGTGAGGCAGCTGTGCCCCTGCAGCCCATGGAGCACCACAGTGGAGCAGAGATCCACCTGCAGCCCATGGAGGATCCTATGCTGGAGCAAGTGGAAACTTAAAGGAGGCTGCGGCCCCATGAGAAGCTGGTGGGACTCAAATTGGAGCAGTTTGTTGAGGGCTGTCTCCTGTGGGAGGGAGTCGAGGCTGGAGCAGGGAAGAGTGGGAGGAGGGAGGAGCAGCAGAGATAATGTGTGATGAACTGACCACAACCCCCATTCCCTGTGCTCCTGAGCTGCTGGAGGGGAGGAGTTTCTAGGAAAGATGTTCTTAAGATTTAGCTCTTATTTCTCATACCTTATTCTGATTTTATTGGCAATAAATTGAGTTAAAGTTCAATCTGTTTTGCCCATGATGGTAATTGGTGAGTGACCTCTCCCTGTCCTTTTCTCCAACCTCGAGAAGTTATTTATATATTAATTTATATTTTTTTCCCTGCCATGCTGAGGAGGGACAGAGCAATGTTGGTAGGCACATGGTGTCCATGCAGGGTCAAATCTTCACATCTGTTTTCAAGAGCCCTTCATTCTGGAAATTGCCTATTCACTTGTGAGAACTGCTTTTCTGCTTTTTATTAAATCTTTCTTCCCACTCTCGAGTCCTGGCTGACAGAAACTATTATGTACATCATAGTGGTTTTTTTCTAGCATTATTTTTTCTCCAGCTTTCTGTTATTTTTTATACTATGAATTATTTTTGTCTGCCTCCTCAGACAGATGAAGAGTTGGATGAAATTTTTTTTTTAGAGATTCCTTTTGGACAGAAAAATGCTGATTTTATGAAATTGTCTATTTGTGAGAAAGCAACTTTTGTGGCAAGCCTTTTAGTGAGTGATAACTCACACCTTGAGTAGATTTGACTCTCATATCATAGAAAGAGTAAACACTCCACTGCAAAATATTAAACAGTTAAGCAAATAGCTAGAACCTGAGCCCAAATTAGTTCCGTAAATAGTAATAAAAAAATCATTAACTTTTTCTCTATAAATCATGTCAGCTTATTTCCCAGAGGCCTACTGGCTATTCTATTACATAGAGATTTGTCTTATTAAATAAATATGAAGTTTTGCATACTTATGATGCTCCAAGGTTATAAACAAGAGAAAGATTGTAGGGAGATGATATAACTTGCATTAGAGCAGATAGCAAGCTTTAAGGCACATAAACTTTCTTCAGTTCTTTGCACACCTGAAATGTGGGTTTTTTGTTTGTTTGTTTTGTTTTGTTTTTTTCCTAGCTATAGCTTTTAGCTTAATAAAAGATATTGTTTCTGTTGACAAAACTTGCCTTATGGAAAAGTTTGTCTCTTTCTAGTCTGCTGCAGCAAAAAGAAAGCCCAAAAAACTAACAAACTCAAAACAAAACCAGTATCTCAAGCAAATACTGCTTTTCAAGCAGACTGTCTGGCATTTTGGAATTTGTGAAGACCTTCATCAAGTCTTTGCTATTCTCATCAGGAGAGGAATTGAGAAACATTTCAGTTCTTGCTGTGCCTCTGGACCGATGGTGTTTCAGTTAGATGTGAAATTAGATGAAAGGAGTTCAGTCTTCTTCAAGGCTATCAATGCATACAATAAAATCATTGCACACAACAGAGGATAGGTACACGCAACACCCAAAGCAGAAATTTTATTCTCGGTAGCATGTTGCCTCAGAAGCCAATGGGTTCCAATGGCCAAAGTCATCTTAAGTTCTCATTTCTCACATTTCCAGGCTGTTACATACAGCTCAAATTGCCAGAAATTGTAGATTTCTTCAAAGAGAACCAATGATTCTCAAAGGAATCATTCTTCCGTATTCCTTTCTGGGGAAAAACACACTTTCAAGGCAAGGAAACACAGGGAAGTTTCGAAAGGATTTATAAGGGATAGCACATACCTTCAAGAATGATCTTGTGGAGAACAAATTGGGGTCTGGCTACTCAGTGTGCCATACCCTTACTCTAGGTTGCCTCCTGAGGAAACCTGCACACCATTAATTTGTAAGCAGATCCCTGCTGGAGCAAACAGTGCGTGCAGGTTGTCAGTGGTAATTGAAGCCTGTGTGAAGCTGGCCACCAAAGAATATCAGCTTAAATGCTCCCAGCCATACAATCCTGGCATACATAACTTTTTCTGCAGGTTTGTGTGTCTGTTTTTGGTGTATGTACCCCAGAATACTGATAGCAGTGCTTGCAATCCTTGATCAAACTGTACTGGGAGCTGAGGAGGTGGCACCTTGCCTTTTTGGTTCTGAGATTTTACTCTTTTAGAGAGATGGTGGAAAGACATTATGGTCTGCAGGAAAATATCCCCCAATTTAAGAAATTACTGCCTTGCATTAGGTAAGGTATTGTTCATAGTTGGGATATAGCTAGGTAACAGAGTGTTCCTGAACACTGGCGTAAGAAGAGCTCAGATAGTCCTCAGTTTAGCAAAAAAAGTTTGCTGTTTCCTCCCCCCTCTCCCCCAGCTATCTAATCAAGAACAGCAATCAAGAGATCTATCTAATCAAGAGGTTCTACCTTTTTTGCCTGAGTGGTAGCAGGACTCCTGTGTACAAGTATCTTTGTAGCTCCATGATTTCCATAATGAATGTCCTGTTTTGTATCTGCATCATTCCCAGTAGATTTATCTACCAGTAGTGTCCATGCTCTTGACTTTGCTGGTCAAAGCAGTGGCTGAAGCAGAAGTATGAGGGAGGCTGTAGTGGGAACTTACCTCATCTTTCTTTGAGGGCTCGTTTATTGAGATACGATTATCTTGCTCTGTTTTTAATTGACACTGCCCTCCAGGAAAACTGCTGCTGTCTCCATTTCTTCTGTCTGCCAGCTGCTCAAGCTCAGCTCAGAAGTCTAGTTTTCTTTAGTTTAAAATGCTCTGTGATCTGAAAGCAAAGCATTCATGGGCCTGCTTACCTTTCAGGGGGAAGAAAAAACAGACCATTAAATATCTGATCAAGGAGTATTGTACACAGTAGACAGCAAATTAGATGTAAGTAAAAAAAAAAATAGTGCAAAATTTGTGTTAGAGACTAAACAAAGTCATAAGGATATGAATTCCAATTTCACAGTCAATTTTAATCCTGGTGTTTCATGTTATTTTTTGTGAATATGTCTGTAGACCTTTCAGACTAAGCATTAGGATTAAGGAACAGGATTACAGAAATTTTATTTGATAAAATATGATGAATTTAAAGTTTGCTGATAAGTGGCAATGGTAATAAAGAAACGACTCTCTGTAGCTGATTAATGTATATTATACCACCTGGCAAGTCCAGATGGTTTTATGCAATCATCTGTATCCTCCAAAAAACTGATGGACTTGAAAACATTCAGAGCAGCATCCTGATTAGAGGAAAGGGAGCAAACCAGGTACATTAGACACCAGAAACAGACCAATGCTTAGGTCTGGTAAAATCTGGGGTGCTTTTGGAACAGATTGCAGATTTCATTGGTAAGACCAAAATGCAGAAGGGATCCTGACAGAAATTACATCTGCAAGAGGAATTATGCTGCAACTTGGTAAGCACTACTCTGCTGCTTTCAGCCTTTCAGTCTAGTGGAAGCTGCATGAGAGGATATGGTACCTCACCAGAATCAGCCCTGTAAAAAGGAAGATGTCTGAGCCTACCAAATGCTGGGGTAATGTACCTATGAAATCCATTTGTTTCATAGGGATTTGTATAAATTCTGGGAGACTGGTCAGGCTTGCAGCTGCAAGAGGAGCTGGTTGTGGAATTTTCTCCCAGTGCTTAGTAATAAAAATATGTGATTTTGATATTTACCTGCCTCAGAGGATAGGAAGCAGTATCACCAACAACCTGAACCAGAGCCTTGTGCATCAAAAGAGGAATTTTTCTATCCCATCTATAAAAACTGTTTCACTTTGAGTAGTAGTTTGATATTTAATCAGCTAGAGAAGCATGAACAAGGCTATCTCCTTGTGAAGACGTGTCCCCTGGAGTGGGGGGGCAGGCAGGGAGGAAGAAAAAAGAGAAGTTTTATTTACCAATATAGGAAATGTGTATTTTATATCACACGGTTTCTCTCTTTAATGTGCATTTATAATATCATCAAAGTGAAACAATCTGCTAGAGGATTTTGGTAAATTCTGCAGGTAAGGTTTATCCCAGTGATAAGAACAGTTGCTTAGAAGGTGAAAATTTCAATGCCCTGAAGACAGGCTGGATAATAACCACAATCCTTATTTAGGCAAGTTCCCTTACTGCTGAGCTACTAAAGAAAGACAGAGATGACCTCCTCCTTCTGCAGGTTTTTTACCCCCCTTCCCCTCAGGGTTTGACTTCAAAGCAAAAGGATGCTTTGAGATTGCACTGCAGAGGGCTGGACTGGTTTCTGAAGACAGGGTAGGTGTCTGACCAAACTGATGATAAAGAAACAGGAAGACTGCTCGACTCCTACTTGATTTTGTGAGTACTCTAAAATCACTGCACACTTCCCACTCTGATCAGAAAATTTTCTGTGTGCTTGTGTCCTCCCCTAAGCTTAAACAGAGTTTTTTATTCTGGAGTGCTTAGAGATTTACCTAAACACCTTTGAAAAGTGGAGAGGCACATCACTCCCTTGCAGCTGGATCCAGTCATCTTCCTCAGCAAGTGCCAGGCACCTCTCAGCAAAGCACAAGACCTCCAGAACTGAAATTCAGATTAAAAACATACAGCTGTCACAAGAGGTAAGGACAGGCTCTTCCCCCCAAAGATTTCACAGATGGCTTGTTAGCTGAAAAAATTGCCTATGAGGTGGAAGGCTTGGGGATCATATAGCCCATCTCAGCTGCAGTCTCCAAGGGCAGCCTAGTGCATAATTGATATTCAGGGAGATGATGTAGCATTTTCTGCTAGTTTGCATCTGATAGGACAGAACTTCTCATGCTTTCAAGGTATGCTTTTTAAGCTGCATAGCAGCATTTAGTATAATGGCAGCATAAACCTGCACAGCATTTTAAAAAGTGAGTACCAAACCTTGTAATGAATTGCCTAAAGGGAATTTATACAGGAAAAAAATACAAATAATGCCAACACTTTGAAACAGCACACTCCATATTTTAATTAGCATCTAATATGACAAGGGAATTATTTGTTGTGATTTTTTTTCTCCTTTTTTAAAATGCAAATTTGAAAAACTGGGCTTTATTATGACCTCCGCTTCTTTGGATTCTTAGAAATTAAGAAGCAAATTTTTATAGTTTTTCTCAAATTTTGAGAAATCCCTGTCTGAAAGCAGGCTTTCTTCTATTGTGACTCTCTTGAGAAAGAAAATCCAATAGTGTGGTAATGTATGTGTGTCCAAAGACACACAGCTGATGTTAGGACTCTACAGAGCAGAGCCAGAAGGAGGCTGCAGCATGAGATAGAACTAAGTGCAGCTTCTTAGAAAGTGGTTCCTGGATGGACTAATTATTTCTCAGATTGTGGATTAGAGCCCTTACAATAAGAAAAAGGGGTTAAGTAAGATGTTAAGATAGGGGAGTTGAGGTTATGTATCTGTGCTTATAAGGGTAAAAATAAATAGGAAATCTCTGTGCTGTTGTTGAAGCCTCTGAGTACCTGAAAATGCTCTTTGCCTAAGGCAAGTCACAAGAGGAAAGAAACAATCTGAAAATTTACTTATGTGAAAAGACCTTGAGAAGGAAAATCTGCGGAGAGTTTGGGTGTTTGGAGGAAAGGCACACACCAGGAGCTATATACTTGTTCCATTCTTGCTGATGTTAGAGCAAAATACGTAATAACTTCCCTAAATTAAGTCACGCAACATTCCTTTTCTATTTAACTACATACCTATGGAAACAGAATGAAGCTGGAAAGAGATCATAAAATGAAATGAACCGATCTTTTTCTTCAACATGCACCAGGCCTGTACCTAGAGATCCCTTAGGGAACTCTTGCAGGTATCTCACCACTCTTATTGAATCTATTGCTTTAGTTATCCCACAGCCCTAGCAAAGCTACATCTTTCAGAGTCTACTATAGACTGTAATCCTTTGTTTAAAAATAAATAAACAAATTTAGAAATAAATTATTTTGAAAAAAGGGAACAGTTGACTAAGTGTATACAGAACTATTTTGAAAAAGCACATTAAAGAAAGCACATGACTAGAAAAATGTTTCTTATGAATATAACTAATAAGAATGTAATAATAAATAGTAATAAATAATAAAATGTTTTTATTGTATATCTTTACATATGAAAAGCTTTATGCAGATAATTTTTGAGGTTCTTGCATTTTGAAAATCTATAAAAATGATTCATGTTTTTTACTGAGGCACTTAGTTTTATATTCACAAACCTATGCAAAAAGGGCTGTTTTTCAAGCTTTCATGACTGTAGACAATCCTTTCAGAAATTCTAGGTAAGATTTAAAGGATAAGATTTAAAGGATATATATATCAATGTGCATAAATTAAACTATTGTTAACTTGTTTGTGAAGGCTGGAAATAAAAGTAGCAATATCTGATGAAGTTAACTCGACCAGCAGTAAATCCTGTTGACTAATCTCTTGTTTCAAAGATCAAAACAAACAATCTTCTTGAACTATAAAATTATTTCAAGAGGTTCCATTCAAATATGTGGGTTGTTGAAATCAAGGATTTCTGGAGTCTTCTCTCATTCTGTTTCCAGAAGGAGTTGAGGCACCAGAAAATTAAGGAAAGTGGAACCAGTCCTCTCCCCTGGACTTCCTCTGTCCTATTCCTGGAATTTTCCCTTGAGTCCATACTCACAATACAGTCATTTGTGCCTTGTCCCTTGCAGTTTGTTTTATTTTTTTCTTTAGCAATATAAGCTGTTTTATTTCCTCCCAATGGGCCTGGACTGATGGTAAAGTCCTTGTGTCCTTGCCCAAACAACTTTTAATCTAAAGGCAGAGTGAACACAACAACGGCCATCCATATCAAACAAAATGTGTGAGAAAAACAGATAATTCATTGTAGATGGATGTGTGTGACTTTCTAAGGTGCTGAGGTCCAGGTCATCCTCGTATATAAATCCATTTACCATTAACTTCATTCAACTTGAACCAGTTAATGGCAGATTGAGGTCCAAGCCATTTATACCTTTGCAGGAAATCTGTTGTCCCTGAACAAGAGTTATTCCAGCTCTATGCTGGTAGAGGGTCTTTAGGAGTAGGGTCAGGCCACAGCTGAACTTCTTTGTAGTAGATAATATTTTGTTTTAAATGAGTGCTCAGAACCTCAGACCTCAGCAGCAGTCAGATGGTGCAGCTCCTTCTCCACAGAGGTCAGATCCAGATGGATATCACATTGCTGGAGGCAGTCTATCCTGATTTCTGTTTTCCTTTCAGCAGTGCCACTTGGATAGAAATCCAGCCCTTATGGTAATGAATAAAACACTTGTATCACTTCAAATTTCTCTTGTATTTAAAAGTCTGCCCCATTCAGTTATTCATCTGAATAGAAAATCTATTATCAATGGCCGTTTTTTCCACTTCAGATCCTCAGAGAGCAAAGGAATATTTATTATTGCTATTAGGCTGCTGACCAGCACTTTAATAGGCTTTTTGTAGCATTTCAATGAAAATTAATAATCTCCGTGTCATATTAGCTTAATTTTGAAGAATCACATGAAAAGAATATTATCCTGGGTTAGCAAACATACTGTATAAACAGCAATTACTATGGAGACATAACTAAGTTAGAGGTAAAGCATATTAGCTAAGTGCTTGCAGTCCAGATAATTCACAAAAAGCTTATGTGCTCTTCAGCTAATATTGTCCCAAATCATCACCCAAAGAAATTGTGTTAAATTGTGTTAAAACAGGGAGCTACAGAATGGCAGAGAAATGGCCAATTAACTTATAGCAGAGAGTCATAAATATTTTGTTGCTGTTTTTTTCTGGAGGTTTGTGTGTAAGCAGACATTTAGGCAGAATCTATGCTGCTGCTAAAACACAACAAAGGGAAGGTGGTAATTTTGTGCTTCCATGGTTCTGGGCTGCTGTGGTGAAAAAACAGTTCCAGAGACAGGCTACAAGGGCATGGCTTGCTACAGCCTTGAATTGCAGTTCTTTGGGAGTACCTGCAGTGTGATACAACAGATTTCTAGGGCTTTTCTTTAGGAAAACCTCCCCTAGGCTGCTTTATGGGGTTTAGGTTGCTTTTAAAGATGAGGGAAAGATTTTGATCATTTAGTATGGTGTTCTTATCCCATGTATTTCACTGGACGTTTTCAAGACATGACTGGACAAGGCAGGAGACAATCTCAACTAGGCTTCCTTTCCCACAAAAGATTGGATGAAATTATCTTTCAAAGTCTCTTACAGTGTGGTCTGTTCTATGATTCTATGTAGGAACATGAAAGGACACTTTCAAGAAAGCTTTTGTTAATGAAATTTTGGAATAAAAGAGCCTGGACGGTGGCTGATAAAACTTCAGCTTTGGTTCCAAAAGAGACTGTCTGCAAAAAAAGGCCTCTTTGTCAATGTGGATGTCTCAATAACCAGCATAGGTCCAGTCTTGGATAGTTTTTGCATACTGAGAAAGAGAAAGTGGAGCATACCAAATGCTGTGGACAACACTTCTGGAACAAAGAAGGTGAAGCAGCCATGAAACATGGCTGATCACAAGTGACAAAATACTTGAAGTTCTCATTTTTAAAATGCAATTTGTAAAAAAGGGCAGAGCCTTAGCTGATATGAAGAGAGATGTGTGACTGGGCAAAATGGTTGTCAGGTGTGTTTTTCCTGCTGTTCTACTCTTGAGCAAAATAATCTCCCTTTCTAGGTACTTTATGACGTGGCCTTCTTTGGCTACAGGAGAAGTACTGAGGCTGGACTGCGTAGCTGTTTTCTTACTGAGTCAACTTGGAACAATTTGTATCAAGCTTTATTCTTGGTCCATGCACACATGGTCTCGTGCTTAAAATAAAATGGACTGGGATTTTGTCTCAGATCCTGAAAATAGCAGGTGTGGCATGTCTAAGTCCTCTTTACTCTTTTATCCAGAACAGGATAAAAACCCCTCTGCTCTTCACTGGGTACAGTCCCTGTCCCGTGCTATTCCCCAGACTATGTCCTGCATATATGCCTGAAAGAGTGTTGGTTGCCATGGGCCCAAACAACAAATCAAGGCTGACAGCTTGGGGGAGTGGATAGTCACAGCAGAGGCACAGCAGGGGCCTTGCTGGTGCAGTTATGTTGGAAATTGTTGTGTAGCTCAGTGAACGCAGTCTATCAAACGGTGAGTTAGCAACACAATTGCTCCAATGACCCAGAGTTTGTTAGCACCTATGATTTCCCAGATGCCTGGGAATGTGTAGGGAGTCTTGACATGAGCTTTCAATCCTAATTTCACAGGGTGGTTTTAAAGAGAACCAAATGAGTTTTCTCAGCACATGGTTGGAGCTGTGGAAAATTGATCCCATGGATACCACAGTCTTGCTGCAGGGTACCCTATGTTACTGCATGTTAGCATTTCCTTTATAGTACAGAGGTAAAATCTGAATGCTGTTGATCTGGTTGTGGTGAGGTTTTAGGGCAGAAAGATTTGTGTCCCTATCTAAAAGAAAGGTTTCGGGTGCCCTATCTCTCAAAGCATTCAAGACCAGATTGGATGGGCCCTGAGCAGCCTGGTTTGGTGAGTAGCATCCGTGTCCATGGCAGGAGGTTTGCAACTAAATGGCCTTTAAGGTCTCTTCCAACCCCAAACATTCTACGATGGTTTGTTTCAAAAAAGTGACGGATAACAACTCTTGATCAAAGTTTCTAAAAAGATACTTAGTGACAAACTGAAATTCCAATTTTCCAGACCCTCAGTCTAGGAGAGAGTCTTTGTATTTTCTACTTCGGGAAGTGAGTTTTGATTTGAGAGAAAAAATGGTTATATTCGTGCTCTGTGCCTGGAAGAGGCAAGGGTGAGAGCAAGTGGCAGAAGGACCAGCTAAATGGACTGGCAGAAATGTGACTACTCCAATAGCCATGATCAAAGCTATGGCTGTGCCAGTAACGCTGGTGCAATGAACCATGGACCGTGGGACATAGTTGGAATGTTCTAGTGTGAAGTCCAAGGTTCATTCCAGAACCTTTTAGTAATAAAAACAGGCATTTCATGTTTCTGTAAGGAAGAAAAAGAGATGATATTTTATATATGTACATCCAAGACATATAGAAGGTGTCTAGGAATCCTGTTCTGTCTTCAGCCTGAGGCCAAGTTCTGTGATAGGAAAAAGTGATCTATAAGAGACAACCCAAAATCCCAAAGAGCGCAAAGTAACCTTTCTGCTTGCACAACCCCGCAGGTCAGGCTTGATATATACAAAGAAACCCTCACATCCCAAAGTAGTTGTCCAGTGAGTCATAGAAGGATTTTACTTTTGTTTTGAGGGGAGACGTTGAAGAAACTTGAGAGAGTAAACCAATGCCATTTGCTGTTGACTGGTGTAACATCTTCAGTGGATTTGAAGCTGTACCTTTCTGAAACTGCTAATTTCTTTTTACTTGCCTGTCCAGGACCTCTCAGTGGGTATGAGCTGAGGGAAGATCTAATCCTTCATTCCCTACTCCCAGTTTTTAACATGTGCTACTTTGAAACAGCCTGCAGTGACCAGAGGAAAGCTAAAATCCCCACAGAAATTTGATAGCATTTTCTCACAGAATTTTCAAGGCTTAGTCTTGTAAAGAGACTAGAATTCAGACACAACTGTTTTTCTTCTTTTAAGTTGCTGGGCACTGTGTAATTTCAGTATGTCTTGGCATCTTGGCATGAGAAATCTTGTTCTCTTTGCTTTTGTAAGCAGATTTAAAGGATAAGGTTGATTTTAGGAGATGATCTCCGAAACTCTATTTGTCTTAGAGATGTAGAAACATTGTCTGGCTTCTGACTTATGGCTCTTAAGGTCTTATGTTCTTCTGGATTTTCTCTAAGTTTACTTAGCTGTTAGGAAGTATGTGTGCACTTCATCCCATTCCTGTGCCTATCTGAGCACTAGAGAAGATACACATATGGCAAACTAAAGGAAAAAGTGTTATTTAGTGTGCTAGTTTGGATAGCTAGCATACTGCTATTTTAATTTTTTTTCCATAGTAGCTGCAATGCAGCTATGATTTGGATTTTTATTGGAAACAGTGTTTTTAACACAGGGATATTTACATTACTGCTGAGCAGTTCTTACAAGGAGACAAAGCCTTTTCTTGCTCTTCACCCCACCAGTGAGGAGGCTGGGGGTGCACAAAGAGTTGAGAGGGGACACAGCTGGGAATGCTGCCCCACTGACCACAGGGATACTCTATACCATATTGCACCATAGTCAGCATATAGAGCTGGAGAAAGAGTAAAAGAACGGGGAAGACATTCAGAGTTAGGACATTTGTCTTCCCAAGTCATTGTTATTTCAGCTGTTCACTGCAGATAAAGGACTAGATTAGCAGCCTGGATATACCAGAGATGTTTACTACTGGATTTAACTGGGAAGGTAAAGGAAGGCAAGTCTCCATGAAGTTTTATCAATGTACCTGCTATAGCTCCCAATGTCTCAGGGACACAGCTGATTAGAAGAGAGTTGGAACTTAAAAAATACGTACTTATAGGACAGAGAAACGCTCTGTGAATCAGGTGAGTAACCATGTCTGTGGCCACTGACCACCCTCCCCGGCCTCTTCCAGGGAGCTACACGCAGAAGGGTTGTTGGTGAGCAGAACTTTCTTCATTCAGCTGTCTGAAAAACACCTCAACAATGGGAAGTACCTCCAAAGGTTTCCCATTTTGCCTTTGTTTCCTTGTCTGTCTGTATTTTGAAGCTTTGTATTTTCTCCTGTCCTTGCTGGAATAGACTAGCTTTTTCTTTTGTGTATATGAAGCAGTGCCCGTGTTTTCTGTCTCCCAGGAACAGGGAGGAACTGAGAGCCCTCCAAGTCATTTGGAGAGTGCTTCTCACCCACAGCATGGCATTTCAGGGGTTAAGAGCACCCCTTTTACTTTGCTACAAGAATCCTTACAGTCTGAGGCTGACACTGTAATCATGATGAATGATATCCAGGCCTTCTTTTTGTGGCTGTAAGGACACAGCAACATGTTTTGATCTGGAAAAATTTACCCTGACATTATTCTTCTGCAATAGTAATCTAAAAGAAGAGAAAGGCCTTAAGAGAAGTCATTCTGCAATATTGGAGATGTTATACTATGACTGAAGATGAGAAGAAACGTGAATGTGACTCCAGTGTTCTTGGAGCTGCTGAACAAAAATAGGTCCTTTTGAAAATGCTACTGTTAGGAAACAACAGAAGACGTACAATAAGAGTGTCTTCTTTTTTCGGTCTTATTTAAAGGTCTGTTCAGACTATAAAACCATAAGCAATTGCCTTCTGCTCTGGATAAGACTCAAGTTACCTGGGAACTATAAAAATCCACTTTATGTCCAAATACGTAGCACTACTAGTCTTTTTCTTTTTTCTGTCACTTAAGAATGGACTGCAAATAGTTAAAATTATGGCCAAGTGTAAGGACAAACTCTACCCACAAACAGGAATGGAGAATGTTGCGATTCTCATATTGATATGAGGAGGGGAAGAAGGCTTATTTATCCTTCTTTCTAATCAAACCTTGAGATAAATTCTACTAAGTTTAGTGAAATGACCCATTGAATGCTGTTAGCCCAACTGCCTCTTGAAATATTGTCTATCAGCACACCTATTCTACCTCAGGAGTAAAATTCTATAGGGAGTTTCTTTGAGGCCCTCTTCCCCCATTCAAGAATGGAGAGACCTTCTTGGGGAACTTCTTGGGGACTTTCTTTTTGAAATAATATCCTTATGAGGTCTTGCTCCACTGGGCAATTGAAGCTGAGTGTCCTTTTCAATTTAAAGGAATAACAGAAGTGTGGGATGGAGAATAGGGGTTAGTACAGGCACAAGCCATGGCATGAACTAACTCTCACTCAGCAAACTACAGGATGTTTTTCTGTGCAAGGATCCTACCAAAACTACAGCTGTCCAAAATTCTGAGTCAAATTCAAGCATTTTTTTAAAATATGATCCTAAAGATGCCCTATGCTCAGCCTTGCACCTGAATATACTAAGTGGTGGATGCAAACTCTTCTGATCAAATAAATTGACTTCTCCCAGCTGAATTCACATCTCGCCTGAAAAATCTAGCTTCTAATATTGTTTGTAGGCTGTATTTTAAAGTGAAGAGCTTTTCACTGTGAGGAAAGATCATGAGTTCTAGTTAGTTTACCTTTTAAAAAGCTTGTCAAGGGAATCTTGAAGGCTCAGAGATATTTTCCAGTCAACAGTTTAGCCAAAACGATGCACAGAGCCATAAAGCACAAGCCCTGTGGGGGACAGTTCAGCCTCTATTTGTTTTTATGAGTGCCTGTGGTACCAAAGAGCCTGTTTCAGTGCTGTAGCAGTTCAACATATAGGCTGTGCCTTGACAAGGAGCAGCTGAATACAGAGTTCAACCTATTGGCACACTGAGGTGGCTGTTTCACTAACCACTGAACAATAGCGCAGTAGGAGACAACCTTTTCTATAATGGGAGTATAGTTCAAATAACCCAGGCAAGAGAAATGTAGAGAGACTTACAAACATTTTGCTAAAGACACCCAGCTGGTGGCAGGTCATAAAGAGCATTTCTGGTGAGAAAACATTTTTTCACATTTTCAGGTATTCTTCAGTAGACACACCGTGCAAATTGATAATTATGGGATTTTGTCTTGCAATAATTGCATCATTATTATTTACAGCAGCCTTTTAAATGAGACAGAAGTTGCTCCACATTGTCTTAGTGTGAACCTGTGTGGAATGTTGGGAGGCTCTTTGAGGGTCCCAGTGAGCTGCCCAAGGGGCTGCACCTGAGGCATCAGGCCAGGGTCTGCCTGAGAAATGAGAATGAACTGTGTCCAACATAAGCAATGAAGGGGTCATAAGAAGGTGAAGAGGAATTAATAAAAAAAACCCCATCTAATTATCTAGCTGGAAAAAGTAAACAAAAAGCCTGTTTTATTCCTGAAAATGCAGAGAGTTTCCACTTTGTGGTGTAAAATTAATTTAAATCTTAGGTAAGGAAAATGATGCCATGGCAAATTTTTAATGCAGTGAAGGTAAAACTAAAACTAATGTAACAGTTTCTTAAGATTACTTCTCAGCAGCCTTTTGAAATATTTATTTAATACAACATGATTTTGAGTTAAAATTGCCAGCTACTTAAAGAGGAAAAAAACCCTATACACAGAATAAATGGTTCTATTACCCTCTATTCTATGTATAGGAGAATAGAGTACAAAGATAAAGGCAAAAAATTTCACCAGTGACAGTTGTTCTGTGTTGTGTTAATGTCACCCATCTGTTTCAGCAAAACCTTCTCCTACCAGCAATTTAAAGTGCATTTATTGGGAAAATAAACACAAACCCCTTAGCAGGATAATTCATCATCCTGTTGCATTTTTGTCCATGGAAGATAGCCATGCCTTAAAGCTTCCACAGCTTAATGAACATTTGTCTTGTGGGTCTGGTAACAGCTTAAATCTCCTTGTAGTCATATAAATCTTGGTGCATTGAGATGAGGTGGAAAAGATCAAAATAGGCTGCCAGAGAACTGGATAAAACAATCTGAATAACTTTTGTATTATATTTTAAAATTGAGAAATATTTATTGTGAATATTATCTGAGTTCACTGGATTTGGTGGCATTGAGCTGACTCTTGTTGGTATCAGCTCCTTGGTTTAGTAATAGGGAACATCAGACTACTTTCAGGGCTCATATACAGATAACATGTAGGATAGGATCTTACAAGGAAATTAAGGTTTGGTTTACAGAACTGCATTTTGAAGCTTTCTTGGGACTGTGAACTAAATGTTGCTTTTAAATTCTGTAGCATGTGAAAATGCCTGCAAGGGGAGGGGAAAAAAAATTGTTTTATTATCCATAGGGGACATGAAGAAGACTTAGATCATCTAATAAAGACTTAAACTGAAAGAATGCAGATTTAGAATAGATATTAGGAAAATATTCTTTACTGTGAGAATAGTGGCACAGTTTGCTTGGAGAAATTGAGTCTGCTCCATCCCTGGCAGTGTTCAAGGCTGGGTTGGATGGGGTTTTGAGCAACCTTGTCTAAGGGAATGTGCCCCTGCACATACCACAGAGGTATGATCTTTAAGGTCCCTTCTGACTCAAACCATTCTGTGATTCATTCTATAATTCAACAATTCCTCTGATTTGTAGTTCATTCACATATATTTGAGGACAACTGACCAATCCAACTGATCATTCTCACTGAGCTCCTTTAAAATCTCTTCAGCTCATTTAAATTCTTTTGGAAAAGCAATGCTCAAAAATGCACTTGGAGCTTAAGTAAAGTGTTACTAGGTCTGTGGAAAGTGAAGGAATTTCTCATAGGCACTTGTGAAATCCAGCAGAAGCCTCAGGGTAACCTGAATCCATCTGGCCTGCTTATCACCTTTATAACACTGCCAGTGCATGATGAGGTTTCTCAAAGCCATGCATTTAAAAGAATAACAAGAAACAAAGCAATCTTCTAAATTACTTCTTTGTTTTCATTTAGACCTTAATCGTATTTCCAAGTCTTTCTATAATGACCTTGTAATATCATTGACTGTTATTTTCCTTTTTTGGGTACATGCTGCTTTTAAAATCTGAGTCAGGCCTCTATATTAGAACACCCTATTCAGTAAGAGCAGGGTAGATAATTTAATTTTGCATTGGAGTAATGTAATCTTCATGCTACCTTTCTGTTTTTATTTATAACTGAAGAATTCATTTCTTTTTGCCCTTCCTCTACCTTCTATGACCATAAAAGATAAAAAGGTTATAGAAATCTCTACCAACATTTTTTTTGCATAGTCACCAAAATGGTTACAGTCCTGTGCTGCAGACTTTCCTCCCTCTTTTCCTTACTCCACCCTCCTTAGTGCCTCTGTTGTAGAGTCAGTTTGTCATCCATCAGCTCAACAGCACCCAAAAGCCCATCAAGCTGATTCTTCCTTGCAGCCCATCAGATTTGCCTCTTCTCTAAATGATCAGGGTGCTACTTTGGCTATTTTTGTCCATGAAGGTGCTGTGAGCCTGCAGGCTGAAAGCTGTTAGTGTATAGCCAGATTTAAGACTTGCAAAGGGCAGTACTTTTTTATTTCTTAATTTTCAAGGCATTGTAAATGCCAGGATATGCAAATGTAGGACATGAAGCTTGGCAGAAACTATAGCTTCTGGAAAACCTCATTAGAGTACCTTATGTACTGCTGGGGACAGAGCAGAACTATTCTTATAAATACACTTTGTTCAGAGGGCAATGCAGAGCAACAGCTTATTTCCAATTGTTCTCCATCTCCCTCCAGAGTCCAGCTCTTTCCACTTAGAAGGACACAAAGAACTAGGCTTGGGAATAAACTCTGTTATGTTCCATTTCCTTCATTTGCACTAACCTTCTGGTCCATCTGTTAGGAAAACCACATAGGACGTGGAAAAACTGGGTTCCGTTCCCTCCTCTGTCTGGGGAAGTGTGAGACTGATTTTTACAAGGGCACAGTAGGTTTTATATTGTATAGGTACTCGTGAAAACTGCCTGGCCTTGAGTTGTTAAGGACAGCCATGTAATGTCTTGAAAAATTGGTGATGTGAATATGACTTCATATAGAACTGTAGAGTTACAAAATTGTTAATGTAGGAAGGGACATCTGCAGATATTCTAGAGACCCTCTGCTCAAAGTAAAGTCAACCAGAACAGGTTGGACAGAGTCATGTACAGTAAAAATCTTAGTATCTCCAAAGTATTCAAACACAGATTATCTGGGCAATATACACTAGTGTTTTTACTCTCCCCAAAGTAAAAAAAAGGAAAAGGAATTTTCAATGCTTAGATTGAATGTTCTTTATTTTTAATTTGTAACCATTGCCTGTTGTCCTGTAACGGGTCATCACTGGGAAATTTTTGATTGCATCTTTATTACACTTCTCTGTCAGGTACTTATGGACACTGAAAAGATGCCTCAGAGCCCTCTGTTTTACAAGCTGAACAGTCCCAGCTCTCTTGACCTCTCCTTTCATGTCAGGTGCTCCAATTCCTGAAACACTTTTAATAGACTTGATCTGGTAAGTCTTTCTTGTGTTGAAGACCTCAGCACTGGATCCAGCACTCCAGATGTCTCACCAGTGCTGCGCAGCAAGGGAAGACCCCATCCTTTCACCTTCTCTGCCTAAAGCATCACTTTATGCTATTGATCTTCTTTGTCACAACTGCCCAATTCTGGTTCATATTCAAGGTCTTGCCTCTGCAAAGCTGCACTTCAACTTGTTATGTGTTAGCTCATTTTTCCAGCTTGTTGAAGTCTCTCTGTATGAAAGCACAATTTTCCAGTGCATCAAATGCTCCTTCCATTTTTGAATCCCCTAAAACCTGCTGAGGATGCAGTCTGTCCCATCTTATGGGTCATTCATGAATATGGTGAGCAGTTTTGGCTCCATGGTGCACCAATAATGTGTAGCCTCCAGCGGACACTGTCCTGATGACCATAACCTTTCCAGCCTGGCACTTGATAACAGTTTCCTGCCCACCTTGCTGTCCATTTGTCTAGTCTATGCTTCATCTGTTTGTAATTAAATTATGGGAGACTTCATTTTGCTAGAATCAAAATGAAGAATATACACTGCTCTTTCCTTATCCACTAAGATACTCACCTTCTTATGGAAGGCTCTTTTTGGTCAGGTGCAATTTTCCCTTCATCAGTTTGTGCAGACAACTCACAGTCACCTTTTTGTGCTTAACAAATTTGGAAGCGTTCCACTATCTTCCCAAGTTGAGGCTGTCTGTACTTCTCTAGATTCTCCTTCTTACTGTTCTTGAAGATAGGAGTGACATTTGCTTTCTGTCAGCCCTTAGGAAATTCCCCCAGTTGCCCAGAATACCATGGCAATGGTAGTCTCATAATATCATCAAAGAACTTCTCAGCTATCATTAGTTGCCATGGACTTATGTATGTCCAGTTTAAGTATTACCTGACGTCTTTTCCCTCCACTGAGGGGCGTGCCATATGTAGACTTTTTAATCTTTCCCAGGGTCTGAGATTCCCAAAGTCCACTTCTATCAATAAATACTGAAGCACAAATTTTCCATAATCTTTCTTCTGCTGTTGATAGAGCTGCAGAAACTTTTCTTACTATTCTTGTCCCTTGCCAGATTCAACTCCACGTAGGCTTTAGCTTTTCTCGATTCTTACCTGTGGGTTTGGGCAGCATCTGTATATGCCTCCTGGTTGATCTGACGCTGCTTGTATGCTTCCTTTTTATGTTTAAGTTTAGTCAGAAGCTCCTTGTTCATGCATTCAGGCCTCCTATTACATTTTTGATTAGGTTTTTGAATGTTGGGTTGGACCACTCTTGAGCTTGGAGAAGGCTTCAATATGAATCTGCTCTCCACCATTCTTTTCTCCACAATTGTATTGTCTGGGGTTCTCCCAAGCAGATCTGTAGCATGCAAACTGAGATGAGCCACTGGGAAATCCCTGTGTGACTTAGGAATTACCTCAGGCAGCCTCAAAAAAGAAGAAGAAATCCCATTTGATGATAAACCCAAAGGAAAGCACAGGTCAGCCCGTGACTTTCTATAAAATGCCCTAATACTCTGACATACTGGAATGATGAAGAGCAGGGAAACTCCTGGGGTTGCATAAATATGAGAAATATGAGTCTCACTTTATGAGTTTCTGTAAGTAATCTACAATAGGATAGAATGCTCTTTACCCTTCTTTGGGAACTTGTGTCTGGCATTTTGTTTTTAAAAGTTTCCAATTTGGTAAATATTTTTCTTTTTTTTTTTTTTTTTTTTTTTTTTTTTTTTTTTTTCTCCTGCCAGAATGCAAGATATTTGAGGTTGAAGTTTGAAATTATTTGTGTGCATTTCTGCAAACTTCTTTTCGTTACTACATCTCACATTTATTATGGACAAAATGGAAAATGGTTTTCATTTAGAGTTGCATGTCAGATTTTAAACTAATCAAGAATGATAATTATTATTTTAGTACATTCCAGCATGAACAGATATTGTTGACTCATAAATAATTGGAAATAAGAGAACGTGGCTCAACCAATTCCATAACTGAAAGTTGTATGTTAGTGATTTTGGAGGAAATACTAGCAGAAATCAACAGCAGAATTCAACAAAATCTGAGAGACTATAAAGTCCCTGGCATAGACTAATGATGATTAATGAGTGGTCAAACTCCTGTTTAAGACTTCCTCAAGATAACAGGGCTTGTCTATGTGCACCTTGGTCCAGTTGCACCCTTCTCTGTGCTCCTCACTCCAGTACCCTTCTGATCTGGATAAATATTATGCTTAGATATCCATACTGAGATGTAAAAAGCTCTATGGTTTTAGACTAGGCCTGTTGACCCATGAGTGACTTTCTGCCTCCCTATGTTCTCTTTCTCATTTGGATTTTTATTCACTGACAACCCCTGGCTGCAAGACATTATGTAGCTTATATGTAGGTTGAACATACAGTGGGAAAAGAATGTTCTGTTGTGTTTCCCCTTGCTCTGTGGTTGAAAAAGGCTGAGTGATACCTGGCTCTGTATGAACTGGCAGAAGTCTTTCAGAAAGTCTTGATCTTACAAAAGGAGAAGATGCCCAGTGATCTCAGCATGGCACATTTATATCTTAGATGACAGTGTTATTAGAAGGTGACTTTGCTATTCATGCAAAAAAATTACCATGATAAACTGAAGAAGCAAAGGTAGCTGAAGGATTTTCTACTCTGTCCCTTATCTACAGTCCACTGTTTTATAGGATCTTTTCTACAATCTGCTATGTATTGCAGCCCTCTGATTGTGAAAGACAAAATTTTTTGCTGGTTGAGCTTCACTATAACTATCAGTATAACAGCAGACCTACCAGAGCTCTGTCAGGATGTCTGTGTTGTGCCTTTTGGATGGCAAAGATAATTCATATCTACTAGTCGCAGTCTTCTACTTCATGATGTTCACTATATCAAAGCAAGTTACTCTAGAGTTCAGTCTCCTCTTCTGCACTGGGTGCATAGATCAAACTTCAGTGTATTACACAGTGAAATCAATTGGTATTCAGCTGCAGATCCTCTGCACAGTGGCAGAGACTTGTTGGCTGCCTTCCAAGGCAGATTTCAAAAGGACTCTTGAACACATTGAAAATAGAAGAGACACTAAGAAGAATTATTTCTTAGTTAAGGATAAAAGAGACATGACTCTCAAAGTGACTTGAGGGTCTTTTACTGACCAATATTGATACAGTTTGTCTTATAGAATATATATCCCATTTCCATTTGCCACAGGTTTTAATCCCAGAGTTTTATTCCCATTCTTTGCTCTTAATTCTCTCTTACTCATCAGTACACCTCCCTCTGTTTACCTTGTGCTTGTTCAGTCTGTATGGGCTGGCTTATTTGGTGCCTTTTTAAGAGTGCAAATGAATTGATGGTGTGGCACTTGCCTATTATGGTTGGGGATCTGGAAAACTAATTCAAAACAAAATGATGCATTGTGTCAAAGAACCCTTTGCTGAACTGTAACAGCAAAAAACACATTGCTTTCTCTGAGGAGAAATCTCACTCAGGGAGTTGTGTTTAATGTCTTGATGTCCAAGTGGACAGTAGTGACAAGTGGAATTCCTTGGGAATTATTATTGGGACTGATGGTCTTTAATGCCCTCCTCATTGATGTGAACAGCGGATTGAGGGCACCTTCAGCAGCTTTGTCAACAGTACCAAGCTCTTTAGTGCAGTTGGCACACTGTAGGGAAGGGATGCCATCCAGAGGGACCTGGACAGGCTTGAGAGGTGGCCCTGTGTGACCCTCATGAAGTTCAGTGGTTCAACAGAAGGCCAAGTGTGAGGTCCTGCATGTGGGTTGGGACAATCCCAAGCAAACATGCAGGCTGGGTGAAGAAGGTATTGAGAGCCGCCCTGGGGAGAAGGACTTGGGGCTGTTGGCTCAGGAGAAGCTCAGCGTGTCCTGGCAATGTGCAACTGCAGCTCATAAAGCCAACCATACCCTGAGCTGCATCCAAAGCAGTGTGGGCAGGAGGGTTAGGGAAGGGATTCTGCCCCTCTCCTCTGTGCTGATGAGACCCCACCTGGAATGCTGCATCCAGATCTGGGGACCCCAATGTTAAGAAGGGTATGGACCTGTTGCATCAAGTCCAGAGGAGACCAGGAAGATGCTCAGAGGGCTGGAGCACTTCTCCTATTAAGACAGGCTGAGAGAGTTGGGGCTGTTCAGCCTAGAGGAGAGAACTAGCATATTCCAGTACCTAAAGGGAATATGAGAGAGCTGGAGGGACTTTTGACAAGGGCATGTAGTGATAGCATCTGGGGGAATGACCTTTAAACTAAAAGGGTTGTGTTCAGATTAGATCTAAGGAAGAAATTCTTCACCATGAGGGTGGTGAGGCATTGGCGCACATATCCCAGAGACACTGTGGATACCTCATCCCTGGAAGTGCTCAAGACCAGGTTGGATGGGGCTTTGAGAAACCTGCTCTAGTGGAATGTGCCAATGCTCATGTCAGGGGGGCTGGAACTAGATGATTTTAAGGTCCCTTCCAACCCAAACCATTCCATGTTTCTGTGATTCTATGAGTTGAGAGGAAGTACTCTCCTGGTCTCTTGCAAAATAATTGTTAAATAATGGTAAGGTGAACCATGTAAAAAAAAATACTTCTTTTTCTTTTTTTTTTTTTCTTAAAACCAGCACAAACCATGACAAGATGCTTGAAAAAAAAAAAAAAAAAAAAAAAAAAAAAAGGTGGGGCAGTTAAATGAGATCCCACCCTATGAAATTATTGGAATAGTGTTCACCAGAAAATTGGTGAACACTCCTGATCTGTGCAAATGCTCATTTGAAAAAGTCTTTTTGTAACCTGTCTGAAAAACTGCAGAGTGATCTGTCAGAGCCAATTAAGAAAGGCAGTTTTGCCAGATGAAATCTAACTATTTTTTTGTCTTAATTTTCACAGTAAATCCCCTCTTGGAATATCTTTATGTCAACCTGTCTGAATCTTGTGTGCTTTGAGGATCTGAATTTGTGTCATCTAAAATTCAGGGTAATACTGCAGGTTTTGGACAATCTTTCTTCTTCATGGTAATCTCAAAAAAACCTGTTTAGATTTCAGATACCATTTCTGTCAGAAATGGGTGTAATGAGCACCAAGTTTAAAAAACATGACTGAACAAAATGTCTCATTACAGTCATTAACTATGTTTAAGAGATTTATGTACCATTTTAAATTCTAAATATAAATATTTTCTCCTAAAAAACACCCTGAAACAAAAGCTGTAGGAGATAACAAAATTAAAATTCTAGGGAAATCAAGAATTTAGAAAATTTTATAAACCAGATAAATCCCAAGATGTAAAATGAAATTTTGAGAAGCTGGAAACCTTAATTATAATCCCATTTTCCTAGCAGCACATGGTTCCTTCCCTAGATCTATGAAATACACTGGTGTACATTTTATTTCTGTTAGCTTTAATGCCTTGCTCTGACATTGTCTGGCTGGCAGGAGCAGCTAGCAAAGCTGTCCAGCATTTATTCCTCTTGGAAAGGGAGGAAAAGGTTCAAATTTCACTAACTCTAATCTGGATTCTTATGACTGATATTTAGGAAAAGGATTTTGTTTTCTTCTGGCCTTGTTTAGAAAACCCTTTCACATTAATGAACAATATTTTCTGCAAAAATGGAAAGGGTCTTGGGCAAAAAGAAACTCCAAACCTTTTGTGGGAGAAGGTAGGTGAGAACTGAACCACACTGCAGTGAGGAGAAGAGTGGGAAGGGGCGCTGTAAATTTAAATTAGATTGATATATTTTTATATTCTTGTCAAAACCCCTTCTCTCCTAATTCTAACAGTCTGGCTTGCATTTACTTAGGTGTTTAATTCAGCTCTTCTGATTTAACTCGAGTCCTGTTAGGCATGTGCACAAATGGCTGCAGTGAAAGGGTGGAAACATCCAAATTGAAGTATCCAGAGGTCCATATGTTTTGAGCATCTGTATCTTGACTAGAGTGAAATTTGTAGGTGCACCAAAACACTTAAGTAAGTGCCTAAATGTAATTTCCAGAGTCTATAAGGGTGAAAAGCCTTGGTTTAATTTTATTGAGTTATTCCTTGGTGATAAAGAAAAAGAAACTGCAAACACATGTTCCACTAAATTAAACCACTGTTTTTCAGTGTCTGCAACTAGGCCCCAAGAGTCAGGGAAACTCATTGCAACATCAGCAAGCCAGTTTGCCACCTGCCAAATTGTGGTCTATCTGTCTATTTCAGAGACAGAGCAGCCCATGTGTATTATTTAGAAACATTTAGAACAGTTGATGGAGCAGGAGGAAGGGAGGTTCTGGACTAATATATCTTGATGTGTGGTTTAAACTGCACCACAGATGCTGCTCCTCCTTGCAGTTAAAACAATGAAAAAAACTCCATGTCTGAATACTCTGGAACGTAGTCCTGAATGGTGGTCAGAATTTGTCTTCACAAAGTGAATCAGCAGAAGAGAGGATTTTAGTTGGGTGATATTTTTTTTTTTTTTTTTTTTTTTTTTTTTTTTTTTTTTTTGGTGTGTTCATTTTACTGGTAAGGATAGGGGCAGAGAGAACATCAAGGCACTTCTTTGAAATTTCTTCCTGTTTCTTTGTTTCTGTCCTAGTTACTTGGGAATGTAGCATTCATGGTCTTCACGGCATTCCTGTCAAAGGGCTTTAGCTCTTGAAATAGCAACAAGTCAAGGATGGTGACATGCTGGGCTACTCTGCCAGTAGCCAGAGTCTTTTCAGTGGCCCTTAGTGAAGGGAACCTTGGGAATGGATGATGTGGGCATCTCTTGGCTGTAGGATGCAGCACTGCATCAGCATTTTTGGGCAGATCTGCTGATTGCACCCTGAATTGTGTTGCTGTTATTAGGCTGGATAGCTCTGACTTCCCTTGCCTTGTGTGCCGCCTCATGATAGAGAAACAATTCTCAGATGTGCAGTTACTTCCTTATGATATTTATTTTTGAGCTTCGGTTTTAATATCTCCTTCTATTATTAGCAATGGAAATGAGGACACTTACCAGTAGAAGTGGCCTAAGCATTTAACAAAGTGTCTGATGTTTGAGTGAAAGCCACTCTTTTCTGATTACAGTGCCCTGCATTTAAGCACTGTGATTTCATATTGTAGGGGACACCATGTCCTGGGGCAGTGGTTAAAGCAGTCCCCCCGTTCTGTTTGCCCAAAACACACAGGAGGGGGCACTCAGTTGCCCAAGAGCAGGGTCTGTAGCACTCCAGAGTATCTCCTGCATCTTGCAGCAGTGCCCATGCTGGGAACCTCACAGTGGTTTCCCACTGTAAGGAAGCTAGAAGCATTTCTACGAGCTGATAGACTGTAAAGACAGAGAGAGCAAAATATTTGCATACAGGGGCACGGGTAAAATGTAGAGATAAATGGAGATATAATGTTCTTGGGATACTTCTTTCATCTCCTTGGATTTGCTGTCTCTCCAAATCAACCTCAGTTTCTGTGACCAAGAGAATCTGCAGGCAGTGATTAACCACAAAAACTCTTTTAACAGGGAGAGATGGGGACAGCAGGGGATGGTTGCCGCATCTCTGTCTGACCTAAAAATTATATTTAATTAATGCTTAATTTAATTAAATGTTGCTTCGCGTATCTGTCTCTCAGGTCAGCTCAGCGTCGGCTGGGCCACCCTGCTAGCTGTGATACGCCCAACAGTACCTTTGCGTGGGTCTTTGGCTCCGCAGTGCTTTTGCCTTAGCTGTCTCGGCCGTGGTTCGAAAGAGGGGACACTCCAGGCTCAGGGAGAAAGATTTTATTCGGGTAACTCAGGGGCAGCCCCTGGTTCCAGGCCTGTGCCTCTGGGGAGTGACCCCCGGCCTGTCTTGCAGGGGGTTTTTCTTCCCCCAGAATCTTGGGGGTGGACACAAGTTACAAGACCAATCAAACAAGGCCAGGTGGGTAAGGTCAAAATGCAATACACAACATTAACAAATCAGGTGAATTTGGGATGTGGTCCTGTGAGACCCACCAATCACTGTCAGACACCTCTCCTGAAGGTTCTGGAGTCTGGGGGATGATGGACATGTGGGGGAGAAATACAATGGGATGGGGGAAAATACAATAGGATGATCGAAACCCAGGGCAGAGGATTAGAGTTGTCTTGGCAACTCTTATCAACCTCTGATAAGCACAATGCAAGACAGGAACTTTACCCGGCTAGGGTTAAAGTCCAAATCACATCAAACCTACAACTAAGAAACCTATGATACCATTTCAGCACCCCCACAATTAAACATTATGTTTAATATGCTTACATACTACCTAAGCTTTGCTCAGACATGCACGATGGACTCATCTGTGCTTACAAGCCCAGCTAGGAGCCCTGTACATGCTTGCACCATCAGCTTTCATGCTGGTCCTAGCCAGAAGGACTGTTTGACCATCCTTGACCATTTGCAGGTGTTGACTTGGGGTGACAACAGAGAGCTGATGTTGCAATCGGATGGTTTTGAAGCTGCAGCTTTGATTTGCTTTTTCTGTAGGTGGATGAACTTAGTTTAAAGGCTTCAGTTACCTTCCAGATGTCTTTCAGAAATGAAAGAAACAGGGCTTTGAATCTTTGGTGAATCTGGTAGGAAGAACTATCTACAACTGAAGGATAAACTAAGTATGCTTTTCCTGAGTAAAGGTCATTTTTGATAGCCTGTAAAAAATAAAATGGATATCTTTGATATGTTGAGAATATACAGGACAGATAAAGACTGATCCTTTGAAGTCCCAGGCAGTTGCTACTCTACTACATATAAGAACTTTTCTCTGTCAGAGTTGATAAAAGAAAAAAAAGTATTTTGGAGATAATTAAAATATGTCAAATCATAAAAGTACTTCCAGAGAATAGTATCATGAGAAATTAGATTCACTGCTTCTGTAAATAGTAAAGCAGTGACTATTTAATGATTCACAGGTTTAATTACAGAGAGGATGACATCTTTATTATAACAGAATAAAAGTAATTATGCATCACAGGAGCTGGACTGAACTGTGCTCAGTCCTGCATTTTCGGTGTGCAGCTGTGCAGAGCAGGTTGTCAAACACCCACAAGTCTGTGACAGTCTGCTTTTGTTTTGCAGTCAGCTGAGCATCTGTGAGAAATGGTATCCCTCCCATGGCAAAGCAGTGTTTAATTGACCACAGCTAAAAAATTGGCAGGGTGGATTTTAAGCAGGCATGGTCTGAGAGAAGAGATTTTGTATGATTGTATAGACAACAGAAGGTGAGTGCTGATGGACTACATGTATTTTACTTATTGTAAAGAATGCTTGTTTGTCAATACTGAAAAGTTAAAAAAAAGAAAATTAATCCTTCATAATCCCTAGAATTTTTATTTGTGTGAAACATACCCAACACCAAGTGAATGGCTTTGTAATAAGATTATTCAGGCCTCCCGCACAATGCTCTTTCAAGGCAAGGGGAATAAGAGGAGCACTTCAGCAACATACAAAGTAGCTAGGGACAGTTTTTGATGGGAAGTAAAAAAATGACAAATATCTTCTTGCAGCTTTTGTTGATGTTACTTTTAGTTCAATATTTTTATTTATTTATTTATTTATATATTTATTTATTATTATTATTATTATTATTTTGTTCTAGCTCAATTGTCTCTATGACAAGAGAAAATGTGTCACTATGTTCACCTATTTTGTACTTCAATAAGTAATTTTTGTATGTGCATAACCCAGCTGAAATCCAGAAGGAAAAAAAAAAAAAGTATTGAAAGAAGGCAGAGAGAGAAGAAGGGTTCAGAGAAAAAGAATCTTTCTAGGCAACCTTGCCTCAGTGTTACCAATTTGTCACTAAGACTGTAATTCAGGTCCTGGCTCAGCAGGAGTCTTTATGAAATCTTACCTGTCCAGGTCTAGCAAATCTTTCGATCCCAGCCAGAACCTTGTATTTGCTGTGATGGAAAGATATTTAGAGTAGAACCAGAGTACCAAGTGGTGAGAGAAAGTGAGACAGAATGAGAGTTTGATAACTAAGGCTGGTTTATTCTACAAACAATACCTCTGTCTGGTCTGGATGGTTCCTCTTTACAGATAGGCTTGGTGTGGTCTTTCCTCTCTGCAGTCAGGATGATCTACCTAGTTCCAGAAGGAAAGATGAGGATATGTTTGTACTGGAAGTCATTCTTCTTTTTTGGCATATCTTCTCCTCCTCTTCTTGTAGTGATGTGTATGTGACTGCCATCACAGGTCAGAGTACCTCCACTTCACTCTAAACTGACTTCATCTTCATAAGGTACTATTACTCAAGAGTCTGTATGTAGGAGTTTTATTGTCTCATTAGAGAACCATAGATATATTGAATATTTTCAGTTGCCATATGAGAACTCTTCATGCTCTGGTCTGCCTTTCCCCACTAGAAGCAAGGCCAGATTTCACTTAACATGAGTCTTTGTATGCTTATGGGATTGAAGGCCTTCTTTGTTTGCTGGTGATATGGTGTAAAGGCGAGATGATGTATAAAAAAATGTCCAATTATGGAATTCAAAGCTATATGTCATTAATTAAATGGATGAGTCTGTGAATGAACCAGTCAATCTATTACACTACTCAGACAGTAAGAACCTGGGAAATGTAATGTCCCTTCATCTTTCTGTCACTGTCTCTGTGACTGACTTTGGGCAACTTTCATAATTGTTATATCTTTCTTATGCAAACAATGATGTTTCCTTTGTCAAGGCCTCCATGATGTACAAATTAAGGGACCTGTAAAATAACCAACTTTGTTTTGGTTTTCTGAGACAATAGCACAGGTTAGCTCACAACAGAAGTACTGTGGTAGAACTTGCAGTGCACTGACTGTATTCCATGAGTGAAGTGTTTGCCCTTGGAGGCAAATGACAAATAAGAGGAAGAAGTGTTTTGCTTCCTAGAATCATAGAAAATATGGCAGGAAAGCACCATGAGACTTTATTTTATTTACTCATCAGCCCAAAGAATCATTATGTGGACTATTTGACTGAAGTTTGTCTAATATGTTTTTCAGAAGCCCTCAATTTAACAGGTTTCTTAGGTCATTTTTTCCAATGTTTTACCATGTTACCTATTAACAAACTTTTCCTAATGTCAGATTAAAAATTTCCTTTTTGTAGGTTTTGGATCTTGACAATTTTCTAAGTCTCAATGGATATGAAAAATTTGTTTCTTTTTTCTTTGCAAATCCCATTCACATAGTTAAAAACTGCTCCTGTGGGATTCTTTTGCTTTTTCTTCTTTGCATCAAAAATCTCAGTCTCTTCACTTTTTCCTCTTGAGGCACATTCTACTACTGTCTTGCCATTACCTTTGTTGCTTTCTTATGGACTTTGAGTGACTCATTGTGGTGCCTAAAACTGCACACACAACTCCTGCTGAGAGCTTTAATAAGTTACAGAGAGCAGAAAGATTACTTCATGTGCCCTGCAGATTACATTGTTGACTTTTGTGTGACTTGTGGTTCTTTCAGATTTCTGCAGCACTGAAGAATTGTTTCCTAAGCAGTTTTTCCCCATTAAGTACTTGTAAAGTCAATCACTCCTAGAAGAGTGAAATATTTATCTGAATTTTGTTCTATGTTGTTGGGCTACTTTTTCAGTTTATCAGGGTCACTTGAAATTTAAATCCCAGTTCCTTCCTTTTTTATCTGCTGAAATTTCAATTTCTATACATATTAGTGACAAGGATGGTAGGGCAGAAATATGGTTAGTCATGGACAGACTCCTGGAGGAACTGCACTTGATAAATCTGTCAAGTACAGGTACTGGTGTAACTTCCTGGTAATTACACTCTGACTGTGGTTCACAATGAGTTTTCTGTGTGACAGGAATTTCATCTAGGTCATTTTGCCTTAGCTCGCCCTTGAGAATGTTGTAGTAGATAGCATGACAAGCCTTCTTGCTGCTGCTCTGTATACAGGGTACTCTATTCCAGGATAGATTCATCTGATGTACTTTTTCTTTATGAGTCATTTGTATTTTTCACATATTTAAGTCTGTGAACCTGACAAGGGGTGAAATTTTCTCACTCTAGGACAAATAAAGGGTGTTTCTTCTTCCATTATAGGATAATTTAATTGTAAACCCATTTTCATTGTCATTGTAGTATATATAGTTTTCTAGGGTTAAATCTCCTCAGACCACAGTCTGGATCTTCCTTTAATATTCTAAAACATGTGAACACTATGAACTAATTTTCCTTCTACACTACCTTATATAACAGTATTTGTTGTGTTAACCTTTTTTGAACTAAACTCTGATTCATCTTGGTATTGAAGAGATATAGACAAGCAGATATTCAGGTGAAATCCATCTGGCACCTGTTAATTTTCCTTGCAGAGCAAGATAAAACAGTAAGTCAAATCCAACCCTGTTTTAAATTCTGTGGGTTTCAACATATTTAAAAATTCATATTTTTTCCCTAGATTTTCTTTTAGTAAAAACAATAGATCATGTAATTGTAACAAGGAAAAATAAACATTGTAGAAGGTCTATTCCATAAGTGAAATTACTTTGGACCTCCTGCAGCTGGAAATAATGTTGGGCTAAAGTTTCCTGGATGATGGGGTAAGCGTACCTTCAGTCAGTTCACAGACAAGACCAAGTGGGGCTGGAGTGTTGATCTGCTGGAGGACAAGAAGGTTCTGCAGAGGAAGCTGGACAAGCTGGACTGATGATCTGCAGCCAGCTCTATGAGGTTCAGCAAGGTCAGGTGCCAAGTCCTGCACTTGGGTCACAACAACTCCATGCAAAGCTACTGGTCTGGAACAGAGTGGCTGGGAAGCTTCCTGGGGCCACTGGTCGACACCAGCTGAACATGATCCACGGTGTGCCCAGGTGGCCAAGAAGGCCAATGGCATCCTGGCCTGGATCAGCAATGGTGTGACCAGCAGGACCAGGGCAGTGATTGCCCCCCTGTACTGGGCACTGCTGAGGCCACACCTCAAATCCTGTGGTCAGTTCTGGGCCCCTCCCTGCAAGAAAGATGCTGAGGGGCTGGAGCATGTCCAGAGAAGGGCAACAAAGATGGGGAAAGGTCTGAAGCAAAAGTCTGATGAGGAACCCAGGTGCTGGGGTTGTTTACCATGGAGAAAAGGAGGCTCGGAGGGACCTTATTGCTGTCTACAATGAAAGGAAGTTGTAGCCAGCTGGGGGTCAGCCTCTTCTCCCAGGCAACCAGTGACAGAACATGAGGAAATGTCCTTAGGTTGTGTCAGGGGAGGTTCAAGTTGAGTGTTAAAAAAAGATTTCTCAAGCAAAAGGGTGATTGAGTAGAGGAAGGCTGCCAAGAGAAGGATCACTGTCCTTTGAAGTGTTTAAAAAATCATGTAGATATGACATTTAGGGTCATGGTTTGCTAGTGGACACAGAAATGCTTGTTTAGTGGTTGGACTTGATGGTCCTAGGGATCTTCTCCAAACTTAAAGCTTCTATGATTCTATTACTTATTTTAGTCTTTCGTTTGGGGAAATAAATTGATCAAGCCATGTTTTTTTAGCATTTTCCCTAGAAATTTTATGCTCTATTATGTCATCTTGTTCTTTACTTAATGTATGAGATCCCTGTTAGCAACAGAAATACTGATGTCCATATATCTGGAACAAATTAGCATACAGCCTAAGATGGATTTTACTTGCAACATCTTACTGAGACACAGGTAGACTCTGACAAATGACAGAATGGATCAGGCTAGGAGGACCACAGTGGGTCATTCAATCCAATCTGCCTGCTCCAGCAGCATCTTTCTAGAGTGGAGACAGAACTGCATCCAAATGGTTCTCGAATTTTTTCAGTGGGGGAGACTCCACAACCTCTCTGGACAATCTGTTTCAGTATGTGGTCAGCCACACAGTAAATAAGTTCTTCCTCATAACCAGGAAGAACTCTGTCTGCATCAGGTACTGGCCACTCCTGCCAGCTTTATCAGAGAACTTGCTGAGGAGGCATCTACCCCTTCACCCAAGTCATTGATGAGTAATTAAACAGTACTGAACCTTGGGACATACCACTAGTGACAGGCTTCCAACCAGACCTCTCTAGGATCTGCTGTTCATCCAGTTTTCAATCCTCCTCATTGTCTACTCATCCATGGTTCCTCAGTTTGCCTACAAGGATGTTGTGAGAGACAGTGTTGAAAACCTTATTGAGGTAGAGGTAGACAATATCCACCTGTAATCCACATTATACCTCCAATTGTGAATCAATGAATTTGTGCTCCTTGGTTTGTACAAGACTGTCTGTGCCAGTGACTGTATTTCCTTGAAGGAGTGCCATGGAAATCTTCCAGAAGCTCAGTTAATATATTCACAAGAATGTTTGGAGTGAAAGTATCTCCCTAATAATCTTGAAGTTTAATTTCCCATAGTCTGCTCAGATAATTTTCAACTATTGCCTGTAGGAAAGAGAAGCAATATGACACATTTCTTGTTAGACTGCAGGTCATTGTTCCTACAGTTTTTCAACTCTGGTACATTTGTGTGCAATCCACTAACAGTAAACAGGATGTTTGTGGGATCAATAACAGCAGGTTGTCTAACTGTTGGTTATAAAAAGATATCTTAAATAGTAGCAAATCTCAAAAAAACCCTGCACAAACAATTTCTTGTGCTATTGGGTTTTTTTCCTTTATACTTATTAATATCTGTTATGTAAAAAAGGGCATATGAAGATTTCATCCTAAGGCAAATTGGTATCTTTTTGAATTTAATAGCTAAAACCTCACAGTAAACAAATCCTACCAGAGGAAAATCAAGCACAGACATGATTCAGAGGCAAAGAAAAGCATACACATTCACAAGTTTTAGAAACTTAAACAATTGAAGTTTCTCCTCTTGCAATTACAGGGAAAAAAAAAAGAAACACACATGCTTAAAAATCTGCTAGAAAGGTTTAAATGATCTATAGTCTAGATTTTGAAATTCTCTGTAATTGGTATTTCATAATTACTCATAACTGAGATTTTGAGTTTCCTTTAGCTGTGTTTAATTCTGAGTTTAAAGAAACAGTTTCTCATCCGTTTGCTCCATCATTTGGAAAACCAGTTGAGATCAGGATAAAAAAATGGGCTTGAATATGAATATTGTCGTAAAATAGTTGAAGTTGAAAGAGACCTGGAGACTGCTATCATTTAGGGAGGCTCTCCCTAAATAGGTGTCCTCTAGAACCAGCTGCTCATATCTACATAGATTTTGAATAATTCCAAGTATGGAAACTTCACAATCCTTCTGAACAGCTTTTATTGACTCTTACTCAATTGTTTAGGATTTTTTAAAATATTTTCTTTGCCTCTTTCTCCTTTCAGAAGTAGCCAAAATCGTTTGTCCAGCATTATTTCAAAGCCAGAAATTGTATCCCTGTGGCAAAATCTATCATGCTTTCTAAGAAATGGTCCTAGAAACAATAGGTAGGTAATTTCCATGCCAGAAGGTACTAGAGAGTTTGATACATTTAGATTTGAATTTTTGGCCACCCATTTTAGTTCTGTAGTTCAGATTATAAAGATGTCATAATTTAGACAACTGATTTTTTTTTTCTGCTTTGGTTTTAGAGCTGCAGGCTGTTCAGGCTGGTTTTCTCACAGAGTGAGTACTCTTGGTAGCATCTGTGGCTGGCATTCATTTTTACTGGCTATAGCTCCTTTTAAATACTTATATGGAAATATAGGTCCTCAATGATGGAGCAGACAAGCACTCTCTTACATTCCATATCTATTGGTGGAGACACTAAATTCGGTCTATACTGGTGGTTTAACTTAAATATGTGCTCATTTGCCTGAGTAACAGATGTCTTTTTCAATCACAGCCTCTAAAAGATCATTTTACATAAAAAAGAATTTTGTATATGTTTGAGAAGAAAAGTTCTTCTGTCTTTAACTGATAAATTCATTAGCATATGTTTTTCTGAATGACAAATAATAACATAATTTGTTCTAACTTATTTAGTTTGTATCCCACCTAATTTTGAATATCAATTAATAGCACAAAAATGGGGTATATACTCACATAATGTGTTGCTCTTGCATAGAGTATGTAATACTACAGAAGCAGACCACTGATGATTCACGAATGCAAGAAAGAATCTAGTTTTGGAAATATTCTGCAATATGTCTGCAATTCCATAGGTTAAATATTTCTTGAAGCACGCAAGCTGTTTAAGTGGATAAACACATTCTGTGCGCTTGTGTGAGATCATGCTGATTATCTCCTGCATGCTGGTACCAGCATAATCCTGATAGTATTGAGGCTGACAGGGTATCAGGAGTTTCAGACAGAGCAAGCATAAATTTGTCTCCCTACTGTCTCTGTCATTTAGTCACAGTGCTGGGATGCTAGAGACACACATTGTCACCCAGGCTGGTCATATTTCAACCTTTAGCAATTTGAGGACAGTTTGAGGCAAGTCAGGTGGGCAGGAAGTCCAAATACTTCACCTTTGAAACATCAGTGCTTGAGGAAGTTTGATAAGGTAAAAGGCCAGAGTGGGTGGGAAACCATGTACTTAGGAGTTATCTAAGATGGAAGTGAGTTCTCCAGCCAGCTGAGCTGTGAAGTTCTACAAGAGCCTTTCAGTCAGAGGAGAACTGTTTGCACAAGAGTTGCTCAGAACACTATGTGAGATTTTCAGCCAGGATAAACTTGCCAATCTCCCATTCTCTGTGGAGCCAGCAGGAGATACAACTTGTGATAGAGGTCTGGAAACTAGTTTGGAAAATTTGTGTTATCTTTTTCACTAGAGAGATTACTCTTTTCCATAGCCTAAAATAGCCTCTTTTCCAACCTATATTGGCTTAATGTCCTCATTAAAAATAAAAGCTTTAAATTAATTAATTCAGATTTTTTGGTTGTTGTGATCAGGCTTTGCTCTGATGTGAAGCTAGACTCCCAACCACAAGGTATGTCGCAAAATGCTGACCAGGATATTACTGGCCACCTGTGCCAGCTTTAATAGCAGATCTGCTGTGTGTAAAACCACCTCACCCAAAAGTGCTCTGTTCAAGGTCCAGCAGAAGCTGGAATGTGCAAACAAGAATATCTTACAGGTTCAGAAGGTTTTTGGTTGAATGCATTCATGGGTTTTGGCACTGGACGAGGAGGAACAGATTATTGTCCATTAGTTATCAAGAGAGATAACCCTTACTGAGGCACAGTAGTCAACTCTACACCCCTGTTTTTCCAGCACCAAACCTTATGTGGGTAGTCATCCTGCATTTCTGCAAAGGAGATTTGCTATGAGGAGCTCTTCAAATTCCTGAGTTTATATATGAGTACAGCCCAGTTATACATCCCCAAACCTAAGGAATACTTACATGGTGCTTTTTAAAACTATGTCTTAGCAGAAGCGTCAGCAGAGTGAAACACTCTGTGAAACCCAGCCACTATCTCTGCATGATTTTGCAAATCTTCTTCATGCTAGGTTCACGCCCCCATGTTGGTAGAACTTCTCAGAACGTACCCAAAGGATCTCTTGGGTGCTGCTGAAACTTGGGTATGTGTATGAATATTTTCTTGTGTGTTCTGCAGGGAAGTGACACAGATGTCACGGGGGACTTTGTCTTTATCTACACTTTAAAACAGGCATATGCCAGCTGAAATAAACAGTGGGACCTTTATCTTACACTTTTTCTGAGTGTTTTCTGGCATTAAACCTGACTTAAAACTTCAACAGACTCCAGTGAGATGGCTTGGCATATGGACGAAAGTGGAATCAGAAGTTAAATCCAACAGAGCTAACTCTGTAGGGTGGCAATTTGTGTAGCCTCAGATAATTTTCATTGTCATAAAAATTCAGCTATCTAAGCAAGTTTGTACCAGGATTTTTCCTGTTGTGTCTAAGGTACTCAATTCTGACAGGGAGGTTACTTTTTATCCCTGTAAAATTCTACAATGACAGAACTTCCCAGCCTGAAATTGCAAGTCAGCTATTGCCTACTGAAGGAATGAAATAATTCTATGCTAAATCCGCATGTGAGTACCTATTATGAGACAAAAAAATATTTAGCAGTCTGCTGATTACTTTTAATTAAGGAATTGATGAGAAAACTAACCTAGAAATGAAAACTTCACAGTTCGCTGCATTAGAGAAGTTGCAGAACTCTATCCTTTAATGCTATTCAGGCTTGAGCATCACCATTCTCCAGAGACCACACCTTGTACCATTCTTTTTCTCAAAGAGCCCCTAGAAGTTTTCAGTAAATAGATTTTTGTTTGCTGACATATAAGGCTCTACTTCTTTGTATTTCAGTCTTTTTTTACGGGAGTTTAGCTAAAAGAAAGCTTCTATTTGAGTGCCAGAAATTAGTAATTGCTTATTTCTTTGTAAGATCCTTGTGACAGACTGGATTCATCTGTTGAGAAAGAGTGTCAGGTAGAAATTGGAATAACAATTGAGTTAGAATTATCAAAAAGAAGTATTCTTCCTCCTAATCTTTAACAGAAAAGGCTTCTTGGCTTTTAGAAAACAAAAAAAATGTGTGAGAATTACCATAACATATCCAGAAGAAATGAGATTCTTTGCCTTGGATAAACACAGATAATTTTTTCTGGGAAAAATTACAGTGATTTTAAGAGTAATTAAAATCTTGTCTTCAGTATTTGGCAAGTATGAATTAACATTTATTCCACACAGGGAAACTAAGGCATAGAGTGCTAATTATCCACAACAGTGGACACATTATCTGGATCTAACATTGCTGTTAAGTTCATTTGATTTTGAGCAAGTGAACAGTCCTTCTGACTTAAGTAGGTTTGCTACCATGCCTGCAGATGGGTTGTTCATATCATGATTTAACAGGAGCTGATAATAAAGAAGAAGATACTCAGTTCTCAGTCAGGAAGTTGGCATGGATATAGATGGTGGTGTTCACCTTACCTTACTGTGAATGCCCATATCTGAACTACTCATCCTGTGCTCCTCTTCTCCTAGAAGAAATGGGCACTTCCAGGGCACAATTCATCTGAATTTTCATGGTGGGTTGACCTTGGCTGGCCACCAGATGCCCACCAAGCCACTCTCTTACTCTCTCTCTTCAGCAGGATAGAATATGAGGTGAAAAGCTCATGGGTCAAGATAAAGGCCATTTAATTAATAAAAGCAAAGACCAAATGTGGAAGCAGAAAAAAGCTAACTCAATTTCTTCTCTACTTCCCATCAACAACTGATTTCCATCCACCTCCTGGGAAGTATGGTATGTGCAGTGGTTGCTTTGCAAGACAAATGCCTTAATAATTAATGACTCCCCCCACAACCTCCCTCCTTTTTCCTAGCTTATATTGCTGAGCAGAAATATGGCCTGGAATATCCCTTTGGAATATCCAAACTGAATCAGCTGTTCTGATTATGTTGCCTCCCAGCCTCTTGCCTACCTCCAGGTTACTGTGCTTGGGGGTCATTTGTGGTTGTCTTGGTGCTGTGGGATCACTGCTCAGCAGCAGCCAAAGAGTTGGTGCATTATTTTCTTCAGGATGAGATAGACGCTGGTCTGAGAGTGCCTTTCTCATTGTGGACTGCAAAGTAAAAGGTTAGTTGGGATGCAGACAACCTAGAGTTTTCTCCTCTATTACCTTGGATTTAGGAGTATTCTAGCCCACCAGACCTGTGTTGGATGGGATCAATTTCTAAATAATTACTTTTATCAGAAGCAAGAAAAGTTTTATGGTTCTTTGTAATCAGAAACATGTCACAAGTTTTTAACCTGACTGAAAACGCAGAAATAATCTTTGCAGCTGCAAGTACCTAAAACAAGGGTGCAAGAACTTTTCCATCTGCTGGTTTTGATGAAGGTTGATGCAATCACCATGTTCTGCAATTATCACTTGACAATAGCAGATTAATACTTACAGTGGATGCTATAAATGCATGCTTAACAAGATGAATACTCTTGCTAATGAATCCCAGTAGTCTCAGACATCAGAGGAAGTTTTCTGTGTGGGCATGTGCATGTGGAAGCAGAAGCAAAGCACCAGGGGTTATTGGAAAGCTATTATCAACCCTCTGAGAGCTGTAAATCAAAGACAAATAGAAAAGCTTTCAGTTGGTCTTCCAAGTCTGGAAGTTCTACTACTAATAGGTATTTAGTGTTTGGACTGACATATATAAAGTTTAATTTCTGCTCCAACACTGATACTGTAGTAAGACATAGGGCTAAGGACATGTGGGATTGTTATTGCTAGTAAGAGGCCACAGACTGCAAGAATCTGGCATAAACCCATGTCGCATGCAGCTTTGGCAAAGAGTTGGCCATTTAAAGTCCACGATTAGGAAAGTTCAGGTGTCTACAGTTTAACCAGACGCCTTACGCACCACCCTGAACCCTCAGTCTCAGTGGGGAGTTATTTTCATTTAGTTTAACTGAATTGTATGATCAGGGTTTGCCATGGTATATATGGTAAAATTTGGCCTTACCATATACAGAAAACCTTAGTCAACTACCATGAGAAAAAAAAAAAAAATAATAATAAAAGACCTTGAATAAGCATAATATTATATTGTGGAATAACAGCCATGTAAAAACAACCTCAGAACCCCTGAAACAAAGAAGTATTGAAAGAAGAAACCAGCACCCTAAACATCAGACTGCTTATGATTATTCATACCAAGCTAAGAATCGTGTCATAAGGCAGCAAATCTTCAATCTTCAATCATCATAAGGTAGCAAATAAAGAGAAACCAAAGGAATGGGAGCAGATCTTGCTGTGATGAGTTTGATAAGAGCACTGAGTGCTGGACTGTGACTGGCTTGGACACAGGGTAGCTTGCCCTGGGGCAGCTTTATATGGCCACCTCCTGTCCATTGGGAAAGGGTGAAGATTCACGCCAAGTACCCCAAAGTCTCTCTAAGGTGTTACTACAGAAAGCAGCGGACACAGATTGGAGACCCTCTACATCTTTCTTCTTTCCTCTCTGTTACCTTCTTCTTTCCTCTCTCTAGTAGGCTTTGCTTTTGATTCATTAGAGTTGCCCTGTGTGAATGCTTGCACCCATCACATTTTAGTCACACAGTACATACAGGTGCAGAAGTTCTTGGTTCCCACCTACGTACACAAGGTCTTGTCCAGATCTGACCTTGATAGGTGTAGAAGTGATTCTGCCTTCCAACACAGGTAATAAAGGCTCCTTGCTTCCCACCAGTCATCTGCAGTCCTTGGTGTTCCATTGTTTGTCAGTGTCACATTTCTGATGCCCTGAAGGACTTCTTTTTCCATCAACCTGTGCCTCTGTCTCCTCTCTTCAGTAGCTGTTGCATCAAGGTAAAAAAAATATGAAATAGAGCCTCAGCCATTTCCTCTCTCTCTCGGCAATAGAAGGAGATTTTTGCAGGAAAGATAAGCCTTGGCTGCCTTCATCTGGACTTCTCTTTCCCTCTGCCACAGAACCTCCTGCTGCCTCTACAGGAAGACACTAGAAGACATCCATGGGGTTCCTAGGCCAGGCAGAGCTCTCAGTTCCTACAAAACTACAAAAAGACAAATCCAGACCAGACTACAGAAGAAAGAGCTTGCAGCCATCCAGTAGGCTCAGATGCTTCCTTCTTCTGATGATTGTAAAGGGAAAAAAAGAGTAATTGATTAGAAGAAACTTGTACTTATTTAGCTGTACAGTTCGATGCAGATGGTGATCTTTAATGTGCATAACTGCTGAAGCACCCATAGCAGCTTCCCTAAGACACCACATCCAATCATCTTCAGAAGCAGTATTTTTATGTAAATAGATTTCTTTAAAAATATCATTATATCTAAATCTGTCAGGAAAGGCAATATAAAAATACCTACAGCAAGTTTCATTCAAGAATACCATTTCTTTGCTAAAATAGATGTCATTCATCACAACAATGGATGCTAGAAATAGGAGTCACATTGTGGAGCATTAGTACACTAAATTACTGCCTTTTGCATAAAATAATCATTGAGCCAAAGCAGTAAATAGCTGATATTAAAGCACAAAATTTCTTTTTATATTTAATTTACTAAATATTTTTATTCTCTTGCACTTCCCTTGTCGCCTTCTCACAGTACTAAAGAAACCAATTTCTTCCTTTGCACTCTAACTAAAAGGAATTTTTCTTCTGATATTAGTATGGATGCTGGAGGCACTGCCTTCTCTATGGGGCTAAAAACCAGCCTGCAGTTCAATTCTGCTCTCACCAAAAAGGGTGATTCAACTTCCCAGTAACTGCATTAAGATGGATATAAATCCTGTGTCTTTGCTTCAGGCAAATTTGCAGCCTTACACAGACAAGACTGAGTCCTTCTTTCAGCACTTTACACGTTGTAACAAAAATGTTGTTTTTCCTTTTAAATGCTAGAAATTTGAGGGGAAGCACTACACTGGGATCTTACCAGTGGTTCTGAGGAAGGATCATCCTTCAGGTGCAATAGTCATTTACCTCCATTTCAGAGATATCTGTGCCTACCACCTGTGAAACTGAAATCCCAGATTCAGCTATTTTCTCAGCTTTGATATCTATATGTGTATTATTACTGGAGAACACACAACTGACACAAAGTGCCAGACCAATACCCTACCCTACTTTTCCTTAGCCTTTTCCTAATCCATATGGCAGCTGCAGGCACCAGTGTTTCTCACAGGCAGTCCATAGCTGCAGCTACAATGGCTGATTCACTTCAAAAAAAGGTAGAAGTAAAGTTCACAGTTCAGCCCATTGGTGTTGCAGCAGTTACTCTATGGCTGGAGTCCTCTTTAATAATTGCTTTCTTTTGGAGATACATTCCAAACCATCACTGGGATTTCAGAGGTCTTATTTAGAAAAAATATGAAGCATAGAAAAGCCCATTCTCCACAAAGGTCCTCTCATCACCAGGATGACATTTAGCCAAGAGCCTTCTGCCAGAAGACTAAGAAAATTAATCTGCTGAAAGGTTATCAGCCCTTTCTCTGTGTTTTTAGACTACTTTTGAAAACAATTCTCTTGAAAAACAGATTGTTGCCTGATTATTTCTATCTAGAGGAATTCTGAAGAGACCATGGCAATTCTGTGGGTGAGGAGCACTGGGGTTCAGCATCAAAAAGGGTCTCCACCACCTTCTTGTCTCCCAAGAAGCAGCCAGAGAAAAATGAAAGCCCAAAGGTTGATCTTTCTTACTAATCCTCTGGTACAAACCTAGAATTGCCTTTGGTACAGGACAGAGATGCAGAGGGAATTCACTTGTGTCTTCATGTCCAAATCCCTCCTAATTCACAGCCAGAGCTCATGGGTGTAGCAGTAACACTGACACATTTTCTCTCTGCAACTTGAGAAAAGTAATTTGATTTCTGCATTTCATCTCCCCCTCTCTGCACAACAGGGCTAATAATAACCTCCTCCCTGCTGTGCTAGGTTTGCTGCAGTAGTAGCTGTCAAATATCTGTTGAAGGGGAAGGGGTTATTCAAGGGTATGCCTCTCTGGCACAGTACAGCAAAATGTGAAGATGCATATTCAGGAGAGTGTAATTAGGCCTTGCTCTACCCTGGTAACAAGCTCATGGGGAACATGAGGAATGCCAGCCAGACAAAACCTTTGCATTAGCAGCACCCAAAGTTTCCAAAACCCAATTGAGTGAGTGAGTAACCCATATTCAAGTACCTGCTCTGGAGCTCACACACCAACTCCTTCCCTCTCCAACAGTTCTCTCTAACACCACTTATGCTTTTAGCCTATTTTTAACCCTTTTCCCATGCATCCATCTGATCCTGAACCTACTCTGGACCCGCTGCACCTTGCAGTTGCCCCCATATTTTCTCAGATGGCTTCTCTCACAGACATCCTCAGTCTGTGACCTCAGGAGTGCAGCAAAGGAAAGCCAGAGGTTTAGAAATGGTTTAGCCATGGTTAGAAATCTGGGTAAAAACTTGACAGAAGAAGTTAAAATTTACATGTAGAACTAACTCTTTTCCAGACCTGTAACTGTGGAACAAAAATTCTATTTTGGACTCAGCAGTGCCCCATCTCCCCATGCTGTGCACACATTCCTCGTGCCCAGGCAACTCACTGCAATCCCTGCTGCAGCCATAACCCCCTCATTTCCAGCTGTTGGCTCTGTGTCTTCCCTTTAATTAAGGGAACTAGCCAAAGGAAATTCATTACCATTTGAGAGCATAAAAATGTCATTTTCAAAGCCTTCAAAATCTGTTCAGGGTGCTGTAGAAGTTGGAGTTATTCTCTGAACTGAAGTGAACAGGCTGCAGCATAGAAAATAATTCAGAGCAGAAATTTCAGTAGCAGGACAAATTGCCAGAAGATTCACTTTCCTGATATGAACTTTGTGTGCATTATGATTTAGATCTGTACTGCTTGGGTGTTTCTCTGTGTATTACTGAAAATCAGAAAAAACATTTGAATTGTTCCTATTCTTGCAGGGAACTTTAAACAGTAAAACAGCAAAACATAGCACATGCTGCAGCAAAATTTCATTGGGGAATTTACACACTGAATTTCTCTGATTATTGTAGTGTTTTTCTATATGGAATTTCGACAGCAAAATGAAATACCAGCAAGAGAGTAGGAAAGAAGTAGATAAATGATAATACTTCAGGGGAAAAATTTAAATGCAGTTCTTAATTTGGGTTTTAGAATCAGATAAATACAGTAGGAAGCAATTAGAAAGGTAGGAGAAAAGAAGATTTACTTCATGTGTTGGTCTACTTAACATTAATCCCATCCACTGTTTTCCTTCATATTAATCAGCATATTGTAATTACTGTGTTGTCTCTGTCCTGGTGCTCCTGATGCCGTCACTTATTGTGGTAATCCATTGCATGAGGATTTGAAAGGGTTTGATAAGAAATGAAAAATTCAAGTTCAAACACTGAAACTCATTATAATGGGAACTAAAGTAGACTAGAATAAAAATTTCCACGTTTCCTAAACAAAGGTGCTCACATTGATATCCAGACAAAGGTATTTTTGTTGTGTTTCTGCCCTCAGAAACTGAGCTGTCACAGGAAACCTTAGCACAAGGGCATGATGTAGTAAATATTTGTGTCTCTTTTACATGAAGTGCTGAGTATCTTACTCCCTCTACTTAATCCAGGGCTGAGGTAACTTCTTTATATAGTATGAGGCATATGATTAATGTGCTTCTCCCACTAAGTGCACAACAAGGGCATTCCCAAAGCAGCTATTTACACAGTAAAACTGTGAATACTCCATGGGAAGTCAGCCCGTGGCACAAGGTAATCTGGACTCCAAGTCCATTCCTCTTGCACCCAGATAACAATGTGAACCTCTATTCTTGAAACCAACTAAATGAGAAAGAAGGCAGCAGTTTTACAGCATAGGTTACAAGAGGGGAAGTGTGGACAATTGCCAGGGTACGATAAAGATCATGAAATCATCCTGGGATGATGTTGGCAAAATCTTTCCAATGACACAATGACATTTGGAATGTAGATTTTCATCCTTTTGTTTTCCTCTGTCTAGTTGTGCCATTCCTTTTTTTTTTTTTTTTTTTTTTTTTTTTTTTTTTTTTTTTTTTTTCTGGCTTTGCAGTCCATTAGGCTGCAGTCCTGCTGCAATTCTACTTCTCCCCCCTACAGAGCTGAGTGGGGATGTTGTAATCAGCACTTCAGACAGCTTTTCACAAGAAATTGCCAATGGATTTAAAAAAATTATATCAATGACTACAAAAGAGTCACTGTAAAGAGCTTGTAATCAGCATGAAAATTATCTGCAATATAATTACAGAAGACAGGCTTAAAGTGTGTGTTTTGATGAATATAAACAGCAAAGTGTCATCCACAACAGTTTCCTTGGTCTAAGATAAACCTTTGAATGCTCACAGTGCTCAACCCATGCAACAGTCCCAATGCTTCCATCAACATCACTGTCCATATTCCAAAAATGATGTATGGGCCATGATGGGCTTTTATACACTACAGGAGGCACTGGGACTCTCTCTTACTGCTCTTTGTGACCTGAGGATCAGCCTCCTACTGAGCTGCCACAGGGAGCATATATGTAGGAGAGTCTAGAAAACTTAGAAAGAGATGGCTATTCTACAGATCACACAACAAAACAACAGCAGAGGCAGGAAGTGAATTATGTTGTTTTAGCACACGTCAGCTCATCAGGCAGCACTTCCATCCAGCCGAATCATCTTCCATGCTAGTATGGACCAATGTTGAGCTGAGTATAGAATTGTGGTCACCCAGAAGAATAAACTGCCTATTTTTACATGAGGTAATTAAAGGTTCCCTTCCTTTGACTGAAGAATTCCCTTGTTTGAAAAAGAAATCTGTAATTTCCTACAGAAAATTGTAAGCCTCTCTTTCACACTCCAAAGCACTCATAAAACAAGAGGCAGCAAATCACATGGTCTAAAACCACTCTTAAATAATCTCCTACTCCTCTAACAGTAAGTCATTACTAGGTCATTAATAATTGCCAATTAGTTTTGAATGATCATGTTAGCTAGTTATACAACTAATTACTGTTAGTTACAGCAAACATTCAAATATTTCAATTTTCCTCTTAAAACCAAACAAGAATGACACATCTTTGGCTCAAGAAAATGAAGTATGAAAATATATATAAAAAAAAAAAAATACTTCTGAGTCTCACTGCAACTTCAACAATAAATGAATCCCCTCACTCTTCAGGGTGTATAATCAAACTAAATACAATTGTACCTTGAGTAGATAGCTTCCCCTTTCCACACTAGTCCATTTCTGCTTATAATTTGATTACACTTAAAACTGGTTTACAAGACTAAAGAAATAGCCATTTCACCAAATTTTAGTCAGCTGCATGTAAGCTTGCCCCAAATATTCTTTGTAGCATGTGAAAATAAATTAAACATTTTTTGGTGAAATTCTTATTATCTGATCTATACCTCTGTGAACAGCCGTGACTTTAAATGCCTCTACCACTTTCCCAAGCATTGGTATCAGCATGGACTTTGTTAAACTTTGGAGAAACTGCTAATCACTCTGATTTGAGAGACCTGGAAAAAATCAGCTAAACAGTTGAGTGGTCAGTTGTGTAGGAACCAAACCTGTGATTATGGTTCAAAAAGGCTGCTATTAGACACCAGGATATTGATAGTCCATTTTTTAATATGTGTCTCAGTTTTCCTCTTTTGTTCAATAATCTGTGCTAGAGGAATAAACATGAACAAAGCCAAATTCAGCACAACTTGTCTCACTAATTTATATTGGAATAACATGATTAAAAGAAAACTCAGTTTTATCCCAAGGTCACTATAGAAGCTGAGACATGAAGTTTTGGTCCATTTAAATTTTGTAGAAACTACTGCAGCATTGTGAAATCTTGGCTTGTTCTTCTTTAGCTCTGCAGGAGCAGAATTTCTGTCTAGTACCTCAGTATGGGCTGTGCTTGCAGAACTACACAAAAATGATGTGGTTCAGTACAGGATGAGGATGAGAAGAGAGGGCCACATATGTATGAACTGCCCAATATATGGGCCAACCTTGAGAGTGGTGTGTGTATATCATGTTATTAGTTGATGTCCCAAGCAGTGGCAGAAAGCAGGATGTCAGCATTCCCAGCAGAGCAGAAGAAAGCTAATTCCTCTGATGAATGACCCAGAGAGCCAAAGGAGGGCAACATGCTTGCCCATGGCCTGAGTAGGGAAAGTGGGTGCCTCTTTCCCAGCCTGTGGGACTTGCTGCAGGGTGAGGAGCAGAGGCACTGTAGGACAGGCTCTGCTGTGTGTCCAGAGCCACAGTGTCAGGCTGGTCATCTGGCTTGACAGGCTGTCACTGCTATGCAACCCTGGGGCTCTCCTGTGGCTGCAGGTGGTTTAACTCCCCTGGGCAAGCCCTAAACTTCCCGTACTCACAGTTTGGCTTTACAGTTCATTTGTTTATTTCTGTTCCTCCTCCACCCTTTAAAGCATAATTGGAGCATTTCTATATCTTACACGTCATTCTGATTTCCTTTAAGATAGCATTCAATATTTTTGTCTCCTCTGAATTTGTTCACACTAATAAATGTAAACTCTGCTTAATTCTTCATGCAAGTATTTCTGTTTCAACAGCCCTGTAATCCCTTTTCACATCCTTGGTGTCTAGTATAAGGCAATCATCCCCATTTTCTGCATCTTTTCATTTCACAAATAAATATACATAATTTCAACTAACTTTTCATAGTTGCAGTGATTTTATAATGAAGGTTTTTTGAGTGTTTTATGTATGACTTAATTTTCAAATAACTCCTAAATGGGAGGTGATTCATTACATGATAATCTTACATGTTAAACACAATATGGATGTGTAATGTAACAAGACAGATCATAATGAGTTTTAAAAAATAGGTTAGAAGAATAATGACTTTAAATGATTCCTGAAATGAAATGAGAGAAAAGGTTAGGAAGATCACTTATGCAATAAAATAGTTATTGCAGGAAAGAGTCCTTTAAGTAGAAATGAAGACATTAACACATGTAATAACTAAATCCAACAACATCAGGCCACAGGCTACAAAACAGTAATAAGGAAACCAAGCAGTATCAGCACTGAAGATGACTCATCTGTGGAATATGATACAAAACTAGAATCAAGATGTCCTGCTTTGAATTACTTTTATACTTCTTTTTTGCCACTTATTTCACCTCCATTTCTACTTTAATTTTATGACTATTCTATTTATTCAGATTCCAAAAGGCAATGCTTCTTTAGGGCACAATATGTTCTGAGGTTTTAATGAGATATTTTTGATCTACTTGTAAGAAAATGTGTGAGTCTTGATGTTTGAAACATCACATTTTGTTTTCTTTTCAATTTGATTTTACTGTTTAACATCTGTCATCTAGTTTGAATTTTGCTGATATGCTAACAATTGCATCTGATTGAGCTCTGTTGCATTAGAAAGCCTTATGATATTCCATAATATTTCTCTGAGTAGGTTAATTTAGATAATCCTCAAAATGGAAGAAAAAATATGTAATGCCATTTTATTTCATTTTTGGAGAAGGAGCATGGTTTAGCTCCTTAATGGAGAGAGACAGACACCTCTACCTGATAATTTATCCTTCCAATTTAAAATTGAACTCTCTAGAATGACTGACTCTGGAAGGGACTTAAGCCACTGAATTGGAAGGGATGTTTGAATCTTAAAATGTGTGATGAATTCTGACTTGGTAGGAGCTTACTTGGTCAAACACATAATGGAAATTAATAGTTCACAGATTTGAAATGTCTGAAAACAGTCTTAATTGAGGATTGAAAAGAGCTCCTGAGAAAAAAATTTAAAAATATTGCCATTATTTTTTAAATTTTGATTGTCAAGTCTGTGATAGCTTTATTGTATAGAGGGGTAGATTAGGGAACAGGAAAAGATAATTACAATTACTTTATACTGAAAGAAAAGCAATGACATCTGAATTTGTATAAATGAAACACAATTGAATGCTATGACCTCTGTGAGACCATCATGTTGCCACCAGTTTGGAAGTAATTTGAATCCAAGTGAATTATTTTGACAGGTGGCACCAGATTCTGACAAATGACAGCATAACTGAGCTAAATTCCAAATTTCAAAACCTATTCACACCTACGACAAGCTAATAGTTCAGGATACAAATGTACCCCAGAAGAACAATGAAGCAGGGAGGGATTTAGCCATAGATTCTGCAATTTTAGATAAATTAAAGCACCTGTGAAATTGCTACTGGTTTTCATCAACAAAACAGCTGGATGCACTTGGGTCTTTTATCCAGCTGCCAGTTCTGATTTCTGCCTCACTGTCACTTTACAGAGGGACCATGCAGCCTTGTGCCCTGACACTGAGTTACTGACAGATATGCTGCTGATCATTGCTGCAACATTATATTCCACACTCCTACATCTGCCTTTTTCTGAAGAGTGCTATTGTGCTGAGTGGGTGCAAACTGATAATAGAGTTAGCTGGCTAGATTATGTCATTGTTGTTGCACTCCATGGCAAAAATATTCTGTGCTATTTTTCTTTAGTGATCCCAAGTTTTTCAAGCACTGTAGATGTCAGTGATATTACAATTTCCCCCCTCTGATTTTTAAAGCTGAAGAAAATTTTGTAAAAAATATATACAGAGGAGAACTTATATATTAAGGGGTTTTGCAGTTGAAATATTTTTTTGTAAATGTTTATTTGCAATTTGAAATACCAGTAACATCTCTAATAATAGTTGAAAGGGACATTTAAAGAAAGAGTCCTAAGCATTTAAGTCTAATTCATCATCCCTTTCAAACAAAATCTTCCAAATAGCTTCATTATAGAAGTTTCCTGTTTGAATTTTCTCAGTTCCAGATTTGTTTTAAATCCTAGTAGGGACCTTTGGAAAATTAAACCTGCACTTTCAACCCCTGGAAAAAAATATTTTCATTGATCCAATTTCATACATATTTCCCATTCGTCTGCTAACTGGGAAACTCTCAGAGGCCAATGGCTCTGGAAAAAATGTATGAAGAGACATGATGGAGTTAGGGTGTCATCCTTATCTGCCTGCTGTGTGCAACTGAACATCTGTGAGTAAGGGACCAGGTGAAGGTGTCTTTTCCTGTAAAAATTAGTAAAAATTTTATCTCCAATCAGAGAAATGCTTAAATGAAAGATGATCAATTGGTGAGATGAGAGGAACAGCTGGTATGGGCTACTGTTGGTCATTTTGTCATATGGTTCTGGAAATGCTGTTCTTCTTCTGGCTAGAAATAGAGGTAAAGAATCAAAGGAGCAATAAACAACTGGAGGAGGCAAAGGCTTGAAGCTTAGGTTTAATGGACAGTGAAAATAAGGAATGGACACAACTTAGATCAAAAATGGACATGATTTGGGAAGGATACGAGGATATTATGCAAAGATATATAGTGACCAGGAAGAAATTTATGAGGAAATCAGAAAAAATATAGTTTTAAAAAGCTTTTTAGAGTAGTCAGTAATGTTGACACATCGATATTGAGAAAGTGAAGCCCTGCTGATACTGAGTAGCCAGCGCCTCCCTGTTTCTGCACCTTGCAGATCTTTTCTGTCCTTAGGAGTATCTGTATTCTTAACAATTGTAAGCCTTGGTTGAATAATTGCAAATACGAACTACGTGAATATTTTTAAGAGTACCATCTTCACAGGATCCTGTTCTGTTTACTTTTGATGAATAATACAAACTAATATATCACTTTCAGCATGTAAGATACATTTTTTTAATCTATGTAAAATACCATGTTTTGGTTCTCTTTATAACCAATAAAACCTGGTTGTCCAGGTCCAGGATATTTTTTTAACTGCCCATTTCTGAGTTATTTCTAGTGTGAGGTCTGGAGAGCCAAGCTCAACCTCATCTCTTATCATCCAATGGATGCACTCCTTTCTGCTCCATCCTGCGTTTTCACATCTTGAGGCCTCTTCTATTTTTCCAGGTCTGTATTTCTGTATACTGCATCACGGTGTGAGTCAGAAATATCTCATTCCACACATACATGTTTTCTACTTCTATCTATATAAAACTGCAATTGTACTTCATGAAGATAACAAAGGCAAAAGAAATTAGCCACAGAGACCTAATCAATTAGAGAAGTTGCTGTTACAGATAAATCTAGTCATACAAACTGTAGACAGGTCAAGAAAGGTTTGAACAAAGCAAGACTGGGAATCCTCAGTCCTGAAATCCTGTGGACCCACTCTCTGGGCTTTAGATTTCCAGTAAAACAGGGCTACACAGTCACATGATATTCCAAGTGGAAGTTATATAAAAATATAACTAAGAAACTTAATTTCAAAGGAAAGTATTATTTCAATTTCCTTTGGCCAAAATTCAAGTTTGCTGATAGATGGATGCATTGTCTGTATAAAACAGCTGAAAATGTCAACCAGTCTTACAACATGAATATGTTTTTTGATGCAAACCTCCTCATACAACAAATTATTTTAGATAGTGCACTATTTCTTCACTGGAAAAGTGAAAAGTTCTCCAAAGTGGAACTCTTTGCCAGAATGATGCCTGAGTCATGATTTAATCACAAAAAAGTGTCTGTTCTTTAAAAGGTAGGAGGCAGATATTTGTATTGGAGAGTTGGTCACCTATGAAATAGACTTTCTTAGTCATAATGATCCTCATACTGCTGAGATGTGGATGTTTTTGTGAACCCTTTCAAGTCACAAGGATATTTTTTGTAGGAAGTACCCAGATGCAACTTTGTGTTAGATGTACAGTAACTACAGAGGAAGATTTAGTGGTATTCTGCCATACATCTCCTATTTGAGGCACAGAAAGTACACCATCCCTATGGTCTATGAGGGATAGAGTTCTGATGATTTTACGCTGCTGTATTTAGCTGTATAGACTTCTAGTATCCCTCAGCTTCTAGTTGGTGGGGAACACTATTGGTCTTGCCCTATACTTGGTTTTGAAAATAACAGAGCTCTTTCAAGACAGGTCTTCATTTAATAAAGAATTGCTAACTCCCCCTTTTTTAACTTTTAAGTCTTAGTCTATCCAACTTTCAAATTTTTGTTCTGTGAACATGTTTATTTGAGTGGATTTCTTTATTGCTCAGTAATATATTAGCTGATTTGGAAGCAAGTGACAGGCATAGGAATTATTTAAACCAAGGTTATCTTAATGTATATTATATTAAATGTGCATAACTGAGCTTTGGCAAAAGTGCCATTTATTTTTTCCTTACTTCTTTAACTTCCTTTATGCTATTTCATTGTGCTCGTTTTATATTGAGAGTGAGATGCTTCCCTCTCTAAGCTGCTTACCTTTCCAGGTATAATTCTTCTTAAGGACATATCCCATTGTTGAAAGACAAGCAGGGTGTGAAATACTTAATTTATAAATTAATAGATGCTTTTTCTGACAAATATTTAAGAATAATAAATACATGGAGTCCAAGAAAATGTCATAGAGTTTATACTGCTTTTCTAATGGCTTTTTTTACTTTAACCATCTATCAGCCAACCTTCAGAAAAACGGGGAATATATTCTATGATATTTTTGCATTTAAAAACATCAGCCAATTATAAAGGGTGGCTAATTGCCTGACCTAAGATAGCCACATGGGCTAAGTAAAGGCTAGGATAATTTTGCTGGAATAAGAAATTTGTCCAAGTTAATTTTTTGGGAGCAAGTGGATGAAAGCTCACAGAGAGGGAAGCTGTTCAGACTTCAGCATGGTCATTTGTGAGACTGTGAGATCAGCTGCCTATGGAGGATGGAAGGGTTGGTGGATGGACGGATGGATGGATGGATGGATGGATGGATGGATGGATGGATGGATGGATGGATATCTGAGGTTCACTCATTGAAGGGAGCTGAATATAATTTTCTGGACAGTTTGCAATGCTCTTGATAACCAGGGAAGGCAGGTCATTGCTTTTGAATTATGGACGCCCCCTGTATCTGAGCAACAGCACAAAGAGAATTTTTTCTATAAGTAATCTACTTATTCATGTCATCAAAAAAAGATCTGATGTGGCAATGTGGCAAGGTGCTCAACACTTTTATCTTCAGACCTGTTTCAACATCATGTCCCAGGAGACAATCAGTACCTTGCAGAAATCCATCCATTTGGCCCTTTGACTATTTTGTGACTATACCCCGAATCACCCAAATTTTGTTGCAATGGTATTTTTGCTAGGTAGAAGCTTGGGATCTCAGTGCTATTGGGCTCTCCTCCCCAAGTAAATCACAGTTTTCACTTCTAGAATTCTTAACATTCCTGCTAAATAACGAATGTTGCTTCCTCTGCTGAGAATCTAGGACAGAGTGTGTAATGGCCTTGTTGCAGGGAGCTGGCATGGACATTATACAGGTGCAATAACATACTCTCTGACTTTGACATATCCATAAATTTTTTTTGGCATATTTGCATTGTTCTTCTGTAAGCCATAAAGTTTAATGGAGTAAAACTTGTCTGTATCTCTCCTGTCCAAACACTTAGAAAAATACTGTACCATTAAAAAAGTTAATAAAAAAGTTTAATTTTGGTTGGTTTTTTTTTTTTTTTTCTACCAAACCCAGACAACTTTCAGACTATTTCTCCTCTCCTCCTGCTGTCTAGAACATCAACATTGTGTTCAAAAGTTGTGCAATTGGTTAGAAAATATTTTTATCCAGCTTATTATTGTGATGATGTTGGAATCATCCACCGTGGCAGAAATGAAGAAAGAAAGACACCTAAGGCTGTAATTCTCAAGTTTCCTGTTTTTCTTTTTGCTGATGCTACTGTTTTAGCAGTCCCAGATTTGCAGGGATTTTCAAATTAAAAAAACAACCCCTATCTGTTCTCAGTCAGCTGGACCTATTCATTCATATCATTCAAAGCACATCAGGTATGCCTTGAACTCAAGGAATTTGGGGAATAAATGCTGTGTTGTCTCACGGGCTCACTTCACTCTTTTTCTGCACCATCTCCCAGGTGCAAATTCCCATGAGCTTTTAACAGAAATTCCTAGAAGTCAACAAACCAGTCTGTCACACTCAATAAAAACCACCATATCCCCAGAGTCTTCATAATGTCTGTTTACTTCATTCTGATACTTTGTGCAATAGAAAATAACAGATACTGCTGACTGCAATGAGAAATCAAATGACATTTGTACAAAAGGAGAATGTTCATAGAACTATATTTTCACATGAAATAAAGAGGACAGGAAAAAGATAATCAGTTAAAATTTTGAAGGTAAATGAAGATTTTTTCTGTTCTTTTAAAGTGGGGAAAAGGTATTTGCTAGTGCTCAGTAAATATATGTATTAGTAATTGGAAAAGAAATTGATTTTTTAAAAAAACCCAAGACCATCTGAAACAACATCACCATTTGTGTTCTCCACATTGGCTGATCTAAGTTCACTTTGTAGACAATCAACATTTATGGATCAAGGATTTTATGATTACTCAGAGCTTCACTGGGCATTTTCTGCTCTCTGTTTTTTTCCTGAAATAGTACGACTGAAAGAATTTTCTGAAAATCTGATGTTGGAAGAAATGCTGTATGTCAGAAATCTGACATTCTATTTTATTTACAGATTGATTCACTGAATAAATAAAGCTATCTGATTGCCTCTCAATCACTAATGGATTTAGCTTCCAAATACTCTTGAAGGTTAGGTAAATACTAAATATCTTCAGTTTCAAAAGGAAAAGGGAGATGAGGCGAGATTAGTAGTTAAGCAGCCACTTTTTAAAGATGTAGTCAATAGAAACATCAGTTCTCAGCACTTCTGAAAATTGAGTGAATGGTCTTAATTAAGTCACCAAGTAAGTCAGTATCAGAGATAAGAATACAGCTGAGGTTCTGTGACTGTTTGATTGTAAACAGAAATCTTTTTTTTAGTCAGCAATCAGAAATGAGCATTGCTTACAACAATTTAAATGCTTATGACTATCTGATTAAATAAAGTATAAGACTATATATACAGTATAAGGACTATCTGCAGGGGTTTTTTTTCCACAGGACAACCTGTGATTTAAGTCAATTGGCTGGTTTATGGAGTACCAAATAGCAGACAGCAGCTGTCTTGTCTTACCCAAGGGAGCTAAGAGATCTTGGAAAAGTCCAGGGAAATTAAATGAAGGCACACTTCTCAGGTGTAAGTAGTCAATACTTTATTCTTTATCTTCTGGGAAACATTCATATTTCATTCCCTTAGTGTTATACTGAATGGCAGGATCATCCATTTCTTTGTGTTACTGCAAATTAGTATTTTTTTTCCATTTCCTGAAAATCAGGACATCCATTTCCAGTAGTCTAGGTATTTTTAATGTTGGGACAAGTCAATAGTCAGAATTAATCTGCTCTCTCAGCACCTAAAACCAAGCTCGTAGTTAATTTTAATGGGAGCTTTTTCTGTGTCAGAATTGCCACTTTATTATTCTTAATTATTTTACTGCAGTGATGCTGAACAGCCACAGCTATGTTCCCTTAACCTTGCATTTCTAGACAGTCTGAAAAATAAATATCAGCTGCAGAGAATTCCTAGTTCTAAGGCAAGACTTAACTCACCTATGCTGAGCAACTATCTGAACAGTCACTGAACAGTAGTACAAAAAGGTCCTGTAGTACATGGACAGCAAAACACAGTCCCTGGGTGTAACTAAAATCTGAAGAACCTTGGGCTTGCTGAGCTCCTTGCTTATGTTTCCCAGTTGTGAAACCAAACTAAGGACAGATGAATTTGGAACTAAATCCTCAAATATGGTAGATGACTTGCAGGGTCGGCGTTAGTTGGTGTTGAAAATGTGTTCAGTAACCCTGAAGTAATTATCATCCCAGGGAGGTTGATTGTCATTGTGTTAAATTGCAATCAAGAAGCAGTGCTAAGCATTGTGCATTATCCCCCTGTGCACTGTACATGATTATATAAATTTGTACATGTAATGATGTGTTTTTATGATATATATATATTTCTGAATGTGACAAAGTGCTTCGTGCTGAGATCTGAGTGCTGGTGTGCCAAATGAAAAAACACTTAATGACCTGATTACAATATAGTTAAGAACTGGCACATTTCTTCACAGGATCTATTCATCATCAGGATGGGAGGGAGGGAGAGTTGAGCCCTTCCTAATGTCTGTCAGTAGGACTGGGATTGGATTCCACATTAGGGAACCTAAATGTAGGTGTCTGTATGCATGCTTTGTGCTTTGCGCTTATGATTCCCTTAGAGTCAAAGAAGAAAGTTAATTCAGACGTGAATTCAGTTGCCCAAATATTAACAACTAGCATTATTTGAGATACTTTGAAGTATGTAAGTATGTGAGATGACTGCCTACACAAGAAGACACAGGACTTGCTGCACACCTGTGCCCTTCAGGAGCAGAAGATGCCAGATAGGTTGCAGTACCTTGACCAACAATGTTTGTGAGCTCTAGATGTTCAGTTCCTGTAGTGGGAGCCTAGACACCTATCTCAGAACATAGACTCACTCCTACATATGTGTATTTTCAACAGAATCTTAGCCTAGGGTCTTAATCCCCTAAATTTCTACATCTGAGCTAGATATCTACACTCGGCCCTGCAAACATACATTAATACATAGTCAAAGGAAAATAAAGGCAGGTTTGGGTGTTGTCTAGTTTTTTTTTCCACATAAGATTTTGTGAAATGACTTATACTCCGAAATACCAATTTCTCACCACTCTCTCTAAAGGGAATCTAATTTGACCATGCAAACAAGGACATCTTCATTTATAAATTACCACATTCTATCAGGATACCAGCACAGATAGCAAAAGATATATTGAAATGGAAATGCATTTTCAAAACATAAACAGCAATTAACTTGGTGGCAGAAGGATTATTAAAACAATTATTTATATATTTGTGAAGAAATCCCTTCTGAGCAGGAGAAGCTGAAGGCTATAAATCTGAATGGAATCTGTGAGACCTGTTAGAATACACAAAGTTGTATGAGTTCTCTAATCACATCCTCATCTCAGAAGACAGAGATAAGGACGAAGATCATGCCCAGTTACCTGATCACCAGTTGTGCAGCTTTGTTAAGAAAAAACTGAGAGTGGGAAGAACACATATCTAAGCATATGTGCTGATGTAAATAAGACACAGCTGTAAACTGGATTTTAATTTTACTTCCTCATATCTCTTTCTAAAAGATTACAGGTATTTTATCTGTGCAATACAGAAGTAATTGTTACTAGTCCCAGAGAGCAGCAATTTGTGACTTCTTTGTCTGTTGATAAAGAAAGTCAGGCTTAGGATAGAACTTTAAATATGAAACAACTTTATGATAGGCAGTGCCACACTAAGACACTCAGAGAATGCACCATGGATGTATATTTGTTTAGACTAATGTGTTCTTTCATTATATTCCCTTCTAGAAGTTTTCCATCATCAATGGACAAAAGCAAGCAGATAAATTATTACACTGATTTGATTTCATTCCCCAGAATAACTGCAGTTTTTTTAGAGGTTTTAAAAAGGGTAGCAATAATAAATACCCTGTGCAGCCTTTTTAACTGTAAATTGGTTAACTAAAATGTCTTCAGAAATAGTTAAATGAAAACAGCAAACTTTACCCAAATCAGTAATGGGAAATAGAACAAAATAGAAAAAATAGAATTGAAGGACATTACTATCTATGTCTTTTTCTCACAGGACTGGACATAGTATATGGAAATTCCAGACTCCTGGTTCAAATGTGCAAACTGGAAGGCACAAGCAGAGGCAGTTGCCCCCACACGGTTTTACATGGTCCATAGCTGTGTGACTGCATCTTGCTTTTATGAGTGTACGAATGAGAAGTACATCTGTTCAGTGAAAATGTAGTTGATCTTTGGTTCATGAAAGAGGGGTGAGTATTGTGCTGTCATCCCTGAATATTCTCCTCTGTCTTTTTCCTAACAGAACATACACCAAAAAACCCCAAACCAAACCAAACCAAAAAAATCCACACAGCCTCCTGCCCCAAACAAGCAAACAAAATCAAACAGAAAACCTGCAGTCTTTAAAAGATTCAAACATTTTTCACCCTAACACCAACATGCATTCAATATTCAAATCTGCCAGACTCACCAGCAGCAGCTACCCTGCTGTAGTCCAACACACTCTAAAACAAATGCTGTAGTTATCAAGGTGTCCTCACAGCCGTGAAAATTATTACTCTTGCAACACAACCAGCAAAGCACATGGTTCATACACTTTTACTCCAAAATTTGGTGTATGTCATGCAGTGCACAAAATGTCCTCCTGAGGATTGTGTGGGTGATGCTTAACAACCACTCTACATCAGAAAGAACTCAGGGAACCAGTGAAGGAGAGAAACCTGCAGTTATCAGTAGAAAAGCATTGCACTTCGTAATGCAACAGAATTCTAAAGGATAACTTCTAAAGAAAGCCTAGAAAACAAATTCATAACCACAGGGTTATTAGAATTATGGTCTCAGCAGCAACACCAGTTATGGAGTTCATTATGGTCTTTTCCTGCCCCCATTCTATTGTACAATCACTAATCATGTTTTCTCCTCATTGTTGCTGTTCTCTCTTCCCCTGACAATCCCCCAAAGCCACTAGCCATCCTTCTTTGTGTACCTGATTAACTTAATGAGGCTGGAGTAACAGCACTTATGTGCTGTCTGTCTTGGATGTTATTCCTTCTTATCATACTGAGTGAAGACCATCTACTTTCCCAGCTAACTCACCTGGGGTTCAAAAAAGAGGAAGCTTCTCCTAAAATCCTTTTTCCTTTAAGATTATTTTTCACCTCATGACAATGCACTCTACTCGCTGTTTAAATAAGGAGAGTTACTTTCTCTTAAACCAGTATTTAGTGTAGTCAGTGCTGAAGGCAGAAATATCACTGAAGTTCCAGCAGTGTCTGCCAAGTGGTTTTGGGGAATATGACCTTCAGGAGAGAGTTAGTTTCCTGAGAATTAATGAAATTTATCTATAGCTGCAGAATGGAAATCGTGTCCTACAAGAGCTGATTGTCCCTGGAGAGAGAGCAGACTGTAGAGTGAAATGCAACTGGGTTATTCTGAAGGTAATATCTGGAGGTCTCCTCTGCTGAACTGTACAGAGGAGTGTTAGAATCATGGTTAGAGTTTTAATGGGATTAGAAAGGAGCAGTGCCTGCAAAATTCCCTGATCACCCAGGCCAGCATGAGTAGCTGAGGTTAGCAAGAGATGTCAAAAAGTTACTATATTTCATTACTCTGGGGCTCTGGGCACCTGAATTGGAGTCCCTATTCTGCCATGCCTCTGTGAGAAGTTTAGGGTGGTATTCTACAAATCATTTAACATTGAGCATCCCAAGTACAAAACCTGATTTTTTTTGACTTTCACTGATGTCTTGGCTATCTAATGAGGCAGTCTGTCAAAAGCAACCAATCCCTGGCTGCAGTGTGATGGCATTGAGTGGCCTATGTCTACCTTTTGGCCTGTAGAGCAGATTGGCTGTGGCTGGACTATTTAGGGACAGTTTGGCATCTTTTTAAAGCCTTTAAGTCTTGAAAGTCTTCTATTTGCTTGTTTGCTTGAATTCCAAGTGCCTCATTTACTGCAGTAAAATGTTTCCATAATCCTACAGGTGCTTCAGCTGAGGTTGGGGAATGTAGAGATATTGGAGGAACCAAAGCCTGGGACAGAATACTGCATGGGGATTTAGGAATCAAACATAAGCCCAGTAGTGCAGGAATATTTCCACGTGCACAGCTGAGTACTGTGCACTTTACATATGATGTAAAACTTGAACAGTTATCTGGAAAAAAATTAGGAACAATGAAAATGACAGAGTTCAAGCATGCAATTGTTCTTTAATTGTCCATCTGTGTAATGGCACAGCTACACCTTTGCATTTTTAGGTACATATGAGAGTCCGTAGTGATACCACTACTTAAGCATTGTGGTTTCTTTGTAGGAATAAAAAAAGTCAGAATCATCAAAATTCAGTATTGGGTAGTACCTATAAGGTCTCAAGAATTCAGTTTTATTTTCTGGCTAATGTTGAGATAGGTAAAACAGCATTAAAAATTTAGAATATTGTGGCTGCCACCAAGAAAAATCTGACTGCATTAAATTTCAGATGCTTCTGAACTCTCTAGTGATACAGCCTTTAAGCCTTTCATCGTTGCTTTGATTCAAAGGACATTAGGTGCTGCTTTTCCATGCAAATCCTCTGTACCTATAAGCTTCCAAATTGGGAAAAGTCTGAGTGGGAGGAAGAAATTTTCAGAAAAAAAATTAATTCCTATGGCTCTTGTTGCTTGGCAACCACTGCCTTTGCCTCTGTGTTAAGAAAAATAGCTTCCTTTGGAGTTCAAGTCTCAAGCCTGGCTTGAACTAGAAACAAGGGGAAAATAAAAGAAACACATGCTGTAGGCTAGGTTTTTCAGTAATTACAGAGCCACTGTTTGCCATTCAGCCAAAGGAAACAGGGAAAGCAGTGAACAAGGAGTAAGGATTCATGACCTGTTGGTCATAGGAATGAATGTTTACAGAGTCCTTAAAATGTTGCAAAAACATAGGAGATGCCTTCTGGTGAGAGACTAAAAGATGTCAGCTCATTTCCTGCATCAGAAAGAAGATGGAAGAGTGACCTCACTGTATAAGTAAATGAATGGGGGAAATGTCTTGCATACAATAACTTTTCTGTCTAGGACAAAAATGTTAGATGAAAACCAGTTCTGTGTCAGCAAAGAGGAGGTGTATTTATGTTCAAATTAATTCTCATATTTTTAACAATGACAGAGATTAAGCACCAAAGCAAACTGTCCAGGGAATCTTGTACTTTTTATCACTTGAAGTCTTCAGGTTGAGGTGCATGCTGTTTGGAAAACACACCTTAGACAAATAGATTAAATACCAGGGAAACAAGCTGCAAGAAAATGTTATGTGATACACAGGATATCAATGTGGCTTTACTGTACATTTATCTTGAGACTGAAAGAAACGGTTGGAATTTTTTCCTCAGTTACAGTGTGCAGGGAGTGATTTTCCTCTCTAGCAGGTAGGGCAGCCTGACACAATGGCTTCACTTCTGAAATATGGGGAGTGACACAGTGAGAGTTTAGGGGCTAATGTCATACAGAGGAATTTTACACTTAGGCAGGTAATGAAGTGACTGTTGGTACAGCTCTACTAACTTCCTAGGATAATTTAAATTCCATTAGAAAATAAAATATAGATCTGTAAATTTTATCCCTTTCTGTTTTACTCATACCAACACATAATTTTTATGTGGGAGCTACTTTAATTTTCAGCTCTATGAAGACAGCTGGATGTCCAAACTATGAGGTATAGTACAGACAGAGGAGAAAGAAACTTAGATTAAGATTGCTTCCTCCGATTTCCACACAAATAGTGTCACCTGATTTAAGAGTACAATTGTTCTCAGTTTTCATGGTTGGTGAGGGAGAGAAGTTGTTCTCTCAGTGTGACTGCCCAAGCTGTTCTCTAAGAGCGCCTAGAAGCTCTTGTAGCAAAACACTTGCACTTGACTAGGGCACAGAACTAATTCAAAGGAAGAAAGAATTCCTTACCCATAAGAATCTCAAAGCTTTAGAAGATATTCAGTTTATTGTCTTTTGTTGTCATTGTGTCATTTTCAACAAAATTAGCAGAAGCTGTGTCTCATATTAAAACATGAGAATACTGTTTCACACCAAAAGCCTGTGAAGAAACATATAAAACGTGATTCTTGTGTAACTACCACAAATAGCATATTGCTGTGGTTAATCCCAGTAGGTGCTGAAGCACCACACAGTTTGTACACACAACCATGACCCTGGAGGGATGAAGGAGAGAACTGAAAGCCTGAAAACTCATGGGTTAACAAAGAGACTTATGGGTTGAGATAGAGCAAAAGCTGTGCGCCCAAGGAAAGCAAAAAAAAAAAAAAAAAAAAAAAAAAAAAGAATTCTTTTACTACTTCCCATCATCAGGCAAAAATTTAGCAACTTCCAGGAAAACAGGGCTACATCACACATAATGATAACTTGGAAAGACAGATTCCATAAATCTGAGCTTCCATAAGCCCCCATTTCTCCTTCTTCTCCATGGCTTTGTATTCCTGAGCATGATGTCATATGGTATGGAACACCCCTTGGACCAGCTGGGGTCAGCTGTCCTGGCTGTGTCCCTTCCCAATTCCTTGTGCAGCCCCAGCCTACTCATTGGAGGGGTGGGGTGAGGAATAAGTGTTCAGTAATAACTAAAACATCCCCGTGTTATCAACACTGTTTTAATCACAAATCCAAAATGTTTCACTACACAATCTATGAAGAAAATTAACTCTACGTCAGCCAAAACCAGCCAAAGCCATAGGCTTCTCAGGATGAAGGCATAACCTGTAGCTTTAATTTTCAGAGTGTCATATAAGACTACTAACTTGAGTGATGAGGTATGATTGACAAAGTTAGATGAAAAGGAAGAGTTCATTTAATAAAGTTCTAGCAAAAAAAAAGAAAAAGAGAAGAAAAAAGTTGATTCCACTGATGCATGATGACCTGGGAGCAGCAGTTTTGACAGATGAGTTAGGGACTTTAGGTGGGCAGCCTGCCCAATACCTAAATTACAATCATACCCATCCATTCCCTCATTAGGATTGAGGGTCAGTCAGTCTGGAAAGTAGTTCTAAGTCATGAATTATCCTCCTGAACAAAATATGAAAAATTGCTGTTAATTTAGACACCTAAATTAGGTAGTACAAACCTAGTGCTATGTCTGGTTTAGAGAAAATGGGAAAATGCATTTGGAAAATATGCCAATTATACACTTACACAAATTTAGCATAAAAACCAGTCTGTCTTAACAGATTGTTTCTTAGTTCGAAGGCTATTGCTCAAGCAGGTTTTCATTGTTTTAGCTAAATCACATATATTTCATTTGGCTCATTTCAAATCTGAATTTGATTTAGCCAGAATTGCAGCTGAAGTTCACAACAAAACAGCAAAATAGTTGGAAAATGCTGCATATTTAAAATGCCAAGTAAATTTGTTTTTATCAATGAAGTGCCAGGCCATGAGAGTTTGTTTCACATCATGAATGTGTGCTGGGTGGTTTCATGCAGTCAGGGCATCTGGTCAAAGTCAACGATGTGCAGATAGGAAGGCAGTAGAAGAAACTGATGGAAATTATGGCAGTCCATGCCTGTTGAGCATTTTGCATCTTCAGGTGTGACCAAAAAAATGCATTAGTCCTTCTTCAGCTGGGATGAATCAAGGTAGGAACTGAATCATTATGTGGGAACAACCTAAAATGACATGCAGCCCAAATATACTCTTAATCTATAAAAAGGAAGAAGGAGGATTTATGATTTACCTGAAGAGGAAATAGAGTATTTGTATTGCCTCAGTCAAAGAATCACTCTAAACTTTGCTAAAGAGATGTGCTCACTTTCTAACTTGTCTTGCATCTCAGGAATATTTAATGACATCATAAGAGCAGAACAGTTTTTATATGATAGCAGAAGAGTTTCCCCTCACTTTTAAACTGAACTAGGTGATTAGGCTAATTGTCTCATGAGAGAAAAGAGATAGACCTTTAGCTTTTGAGGAGACTGTCTTAATCACATGTTTTAGAAAATGCAAACAGCTTTTCTTGTCTGCTGTGGGTTTGGTTGGTTGTTAGTCCCTGAAACAATCTTCACTATCCATTGTGGTGGAGAAGTGGGGTGTATAGTTGCTGCCTTGGTTGTGGCTCTCTGACACCTTCAGACCTTGGGAATCTTGGGCTGGAGCAGATCTGCAGGAAACTTTATTCCCATTTCATTGGAGCTGTAGTATGGCCTAGCATATGAGTGATTGAAGTCTGAGATAATAAGTTTTGGACTTTGTTATACACAAAGACTTTTAGTTAGGACATGCACATTTGACTCCTTAATAGATTTAGCTCTAGGTGACTTTTTCATCATAATAATGCTTACAATATCCTGAAGGGCTCTCATTTTTCCTCATATATTATTTGAGTGCTGGTGGGGAAAAGAAGATAACTGTAAATTATGTTAATCATAGCACTGCCAGGTATTTTGATTCTGAATTATTTTCAGAACATGAGGGAAAAAAAGGACAATAAGTGAATTTAGAAATGAAATATAATAAGAACAGTGCACTCTGAAAGGAGTTATGGTTTGAAAGATGTGTTAAAGGTATGAAAAGGTTATCATTAAAAATCCTTCTTTTGGTCCTTGACCAGGCAAGACCTTGATAACTCTGGTCTTGTTTTGAGCAGGGATTGAGCCACAGGGCCCTCACATGCTCTTCTGAACTAGATTGCTGAATGAGTCAGTGGTTTTGCATGTCTTGCCGAATTAAGAACTGAGACTGGTTAGATAAATGGATGTAGTAACATTTTTTCCACCCAGGTCACCCTAAAAGATTATGTGTAAATCTCATAAAAGTTTGCACTGATATTTTCTTCTTTAACTTTCTTTCCACTTTCACTGTGTTCCTGAAGACCAAAAGAAGGACTAATAATGACAATCATGTGAGACTGACCCCCACCTGCTACATTCTCATTTCAGACAGTTGTAGAGATTGATAAGGTCACCCCTGAGTCTTTTATTCAGGCTAAAGACCCCCAGCTCCCTCAGTTGCTCCTCATAAGACTTTTGCTCTAGGGACTGTGGTACTAACTCAATAATTGTCAACATAATTTATACACAGTGACGTGCAGCACCTAATTTCTGAATAACCTGGTACCTTCACAAAATTTATGGAATGGAGTAGACTAGTTTGGGCTGGGCAGAAAATAATTTTCCACAGCAGAAGGAATGTGAGGATAGCTTAATGAACTGTGGCACCTTAACAGGTGACCTGTAGATGAAACACAACCAGAATCTGCAAGCGTTCAGTGGCTGAAGATTGTAACCTCTTAGTCACATCGTCATCTGACCTTAGTCTACAAAAACCAATTGCTTCAGCTTATTTATATTTTAACAAATCCATTCATGGGGCTTAATTGTTTTTTATGAACTTAGAAAGTAGTCTCAGAAAACAGTCTTCACAAAACAGAAGATTTGCCCACTTCTTGTGCAGCTTTGAATAATTGGAACAAATCAGATTGGCTTTGTTTTGCAGAAGAAGAAACCGCTCTGGCTGTTCTTAGGAGTGCTTTTCAAGTATTTTCTTTTGATCTATGTGTTCTCCAATTGATGTCAATTAATGTCAAAACGACCGCTTTCTATTTTCCCACCATTTCTTACAGCCTTTCAGAATAATGGTCAGTGGACTGTAATATCTTGCCTGCCCATATCTTTCCAGCCGTTCACACACTTCTCGAGTGCAGGCAGTACTGAAACTTTAAAGGAACTTATCTAATTCCTGAGGCAATGGAAAAGCAAATTAATTTCTAGTATTTTTGTAATGCCTGCAAGAAAGCAGTTAAGAGATAAAAGAAAAGTTCCTTTTTCTTTGGGAATAAAAAAATAGATTGAAACTTCAAGATGAACAAAATTTTTCTTTAAAAAACCCCTTTGTCTGAGTTGCAACACCACAGAATAATATATATACATACAAAAAAAGGGATGGAAAAAGGATAATTTTAGACACAATTTGGAAGAGAAACAGTGACAGTAGAAATACTGACTTGTAGTCAGTAAGGTCAGTAAGGGTAGTCTGTACCTTAAACAAAGAAACATTTTCCTCTTAATTTGCCTGTCAGATAATGAAACAAAGAGATGAGTCTGGCTCGAGCTGAGTGCTCTAGCAAACTCTTGTGAATGGGCAATGGCTTTCTGTCAGAAGACACACACAATCATCCTTCATTGTTCCTCTTTGCTATTATTTTGCTATTTTTTTCATATTCCCAGAAAAGAAGCGCTTTTGTATTGGAATTAAAAATTTCTAGTAGCTGAGGAGGATGATTTTTTTAAACTTCATTTCCTGTTGCAGGAAGTTTTGGGTTTATTCTTGTCTTAAGAAAAATAAAAGATTATGTGTCTAACAATACAAGGAGAGGAAACCAAACACTATGTTTTGTACACTCAAAAATACACCTTTGGTACAGATGGTTGAAACCAGTTCTGGCATGACGTAATTAAAAAAGTTGATGAAAAACTGAAAAACACTTCTGCTTTCTCCCATAGCTTGAAACGCATCTGTAGAAATCATTATTATATAATATTCCTGAAGCTAAAAGTCAGAGAAGAGTAAGGTGGGTTTTAAAAAATAAAACCTCATCCTTTTTCAGGATTATAAGGTTATTCAAAATTATTATAATGGACAACGAGAAGATCATGCTTTTTAAAGGAAGCTATGAGAAAAGCAGGCTTAGTCCTTGCATAGTTTATGCAGGGAAGAGACAAAATTGGAATAAGCACAGGATACTAATGAGGCATGTCTTGATTTTTAATTTTTTCAGAGGTCAGAGTCCTTGGTGCATATTCTCCACTGCTGGCTGCCTGCAGGGTTTCTTACCACAGCTGGCCAGAGTTTTTGTCAAGCACAGAATTTTGGACTAGCAGCATAACTGCTCTGATGTTAATGCTTGACTCCGTGGAATGTACTGGAAGATATAAAACAACTCATGTAAAACTCACACCAGCTTCCATCTGAGGAATTGGGAGTTTACTGGGATTGCTCATTGTAAAATATTGTAAAATTGAAAACAGTCCTATCAAAGAAGAAAAGATTCAGCCATTTCCTTCCAACCCCTACAAAATGGCATCTTAAACCAAGTGCAGATTTGACCCCCAAAACAGGAAGGATTGGGAGTTACACAATCAGCCCTGTGGAGAGAAAAGGGACAGAACATTTGCCCTATTAATTCTATTTTCAGTGACAGCTATAGAAGGCTTTTCAGATCCTTAAAGACTCCAGTCAGAAGTGAATACTTTGAGAGGAAAATTAATTACAAGTATCCCCCTGTCTATTATAAATAACATGGACCTAACTTCCTGAAAAAGATACATCAAATCCCCTCTTCCTGTTTCAATTACTGCTTAAATTACAATAATTCTTAGGGTTGTAAGAAGCCAATGGATTGAATATAGTGATTTTCTGAACTCTCAATTCTAATTAAAATTCTACAGGCTGACAACATAAAATACGAGTCAAAGCAATAATCCAAGGTCATTTTTGTGCTGCATAAAGTAACTTATTTGAAGTGTCATGCTGATTAGGAATATGTAACAGAGAACACATGCTCCTCCCCTGTGCTTGCAGTTGTGTGATTTATTAGCTTGAAGGACAACTTTCCACCATTGTCAGACAGACCTTGTCAAAGAAGAAAAAAGATATTTTGAAGCCTGATCAGGAACCTGGACAACACAAAAAATTTCCTCACAGTGGGGCATTTATAATAGACTTTTCTATCCTCTATTTATTAATAATGTGAAGTATTTGTAAAAATAATATTATATATTTCTTACTGTAAGACAGATTTGGAATGAGCACAGTGCCTTGAACTCTACCGAGAAGGGGAGCAAAAAAGAGAGATGGACAGAAATATCTCTTCTGTCATTTCCAATTTTCTGCCTTTTTCCCTTCTAGGGACTGGCATTCACTGTTGTTAGTTGTTTGACTCTAATAAGATGTAATGTGGTGGCACATGTGAAATTCCAGTAGGTTATTTATAAATAAAATGTATGCTAGAACAACAGCAGAACTCTTGTAATGAAGAATGAGCACTGAAGATTTATGGCCATCTCTGCCAGATAGAAACAAAGTATTTTTTCTCTTCAAGAATCACGCATGATGTATTTTTTCCTGAATCAGAATTAATCCTGAGAGGTTGTTCCAACACATAAATCCAATACGATGAAAAGTGTAAAATTCTTTTCATTTTGCAACAGCATACTTATAATGAAGCTCTCTTAAGTGTAAGTTAGTTTTCTAGTCCACAAAGGCTCTGAAAACAGTGGACTTCAAATTAGATTTTCTGAGCCTATTCTCATAGCATTAATCATGTCTGTGAACAGACAAATTTCAGAATATCTGTCTTGGAGGGTTATGTTTTAGCTTCATCTGATAACTTCTTGGAGACTAAATTAATTGGGATTTTTTAAATCTTCAGTTTGAAATTTGTGATTCCTTATCATTACAGTTTCCTGTCTGTACTGGTACTTGGCCTCAGAATTGTAATCAAGGCAAAGGTGGAAGCTATACTCGGAAAGAAAGAGTTGGGTTGTCAGTAATAACTCATTGTAAATTGATGGCAAAGACAAGACAGACTGAAGTTTCCAAATACAGTAGTTTGAGTAGGCCTGGGGCTTGTTTATAATAAAGAGGCTTTATGTGTCACTCTCTCTTGGTCAGGGGAAATTTGACAGATCCTATTAAATTTCCTTTTTCTTAATTTTTTTTTTTTTTTTTTTTAGTGTATTTACTTTAGGGTGTTTTTTAACTCACAAAGGGAACAATTATTGGATTTTTTTACTTTTGCATTTTTTTCTGTTTCTTTGCCGTGTGCTCCCTTGGTTCAAGAATTTTTCTGGATTTAAAAATAAAGTTGAGAATGACCTGCCCTGGTACTATTATTTAAAGAAATGAGCTTTGCTCTCCTGTAGTAGAGACTACAAGTGTGTTTGATGTGATCGTGCTTTTCCTGTCTTGTTCAGGCCCTTGTATTTTGTGCCAGCTCTGATAGAAAATTCCTGACTTAGTATGTTATATTATGCCCTCCTGGGCTACTGTGGCCATTATTTGTCATTTCCAGGGGGGTTTGGATGTTTTCTTCCCTGAATCTATTGCACATCTCAAACTTTGCACCTCTCTCTTGTGCAGAAAATGTTTGCACCCAGTTAGAAGTGAAGGTATTAGGCTCTGTGGATTGTGGCAAACACCATTTTTCATCTCCAGTACTTGGCAGTGTGAGTCAGTCCTTTTCCATAGTGATTTTACAGCTCTCTGCAGTCCTGGGAGATTTTTGTGCCCATAGCTGCCTGTGTTTCCCGTCAGGTCTGCCTGCAGAATTGCACAGTCCAATCTGAATTTTTTATTTCCCTGTGAACACTTGCCAAGGTGATGTTTCAGACATCACCAAATTTGAGATCTGTGTCCTCTTTCTGGGCAAGGTGAAGCCAAAAAGACTTTTACTTCTCTATGCCAGACTTGCAGGCTGGCAATCAATGTGTTTTATTTTGCACTTTAAAACGAACATTCATTTCTTGATGGTAATAGTGTTTGCAGCCAGAAGAAAGAAAATATGGTGTCACACAGCAAAGCACATCTTCTGGCAATGGAAATTTTGTTGCTCCATTTCTGACTCTATCAATATCTTCCCATGGGAAATATTAAAGGAGGTTGGCACTGTTGAGGGATTTCCATGTCGGGGGAGAGGAGAGGCGTGGATGATGTGCCATCTCCATGTCCTGTTAGTTCCTTGTGCCAAGTCCATTCCCTGCCTTTATTCAAGAGGAAACAGAAACCAGGTATTCAGTCCTCTGAGTAATGTGTGCAAGAGTGAAAATGAGCAAAAAGGTATACAGCCCTCTTTATTTTTACTTTTTTTTATCATCTGGAAGGTAGAAGGTCCCTGCAAATGATTTGCTTGAAGAATATATTTCCTCAAATATCTGTAATCTTTGTTTATGTACACAAAGTTAGAAGACATTGTGCTTAGCTCTTAGCACATGGTGTATTTCTTCAATTCCTAGGGCATTTGCATATCTTTTATAAATAGTCTGAACTGGAAAATAAGACTGAAAGATTTGGGGTAAATTATTCTGATGATGATTATGATTAAAAATAATTGGAACTCCATTAATATGGTGCTATAAAAAATAACAAAAGGAAAAGCACTGGGATGAAGTATGAAAAGAGACATTTGAAAGATTCATAGTAGATAATTACATTTCAGTAATTTTGTATTGCAAAACACAATCACATTTTAATCCTCTAATTTGTTAAGGAAAAAAAACTACTGACTTTAACTTTTCCATAGCTACCATTGTCACAATTTTTAATGCAGAAATTCCTATATTTATTTACTTAGAGGTTTCGCATTAAAGTATGACATAGCTGAAGTTACAAAATGTTCATCTTGAAATCTTTTCACTTCCTTACTGCCAAGAAATACCATAAAATGGGATGAAATATATGTTTTAATTTAGCTCCAAATTTTAAAAAAATGGGGTTTTGAGACAAGACCTATATTTAAAATAAAAATTTTTTTTTCACCAAAATTTTAAAAGCAAAAACAATATGGTGATATATTTTTGTGCACAGCTAGGTGATTTTCTATAGTTGTTTTCCATTTCATATCTCTTTTTCCTTGGCACATTATGGTAGAAATTGATTTGACCATTGTCTCACAGGGTGATCACCTGTCACCTCGCATTCCATACTGATGCTTCTGTTGTTTCCAGTGCTGCCCACGGTCTGTGGTAGATGAGTATGGGAGTGTTGTCACTAATTCTCCTTACTCCTAAAACTTCTTCAATTCCCTGTTCCCTTGAGAATGACTCTTCTCTCTTTCATTTTCACTGTCAGAGGAGACACCATTTTTCACTTTCTTTGTGTTCCAGTGATTTAGCTACACCTTGTCCTTAGGGGAAACTTCTGCAAAGTCAGGCTTGGATAATTACAACAGAACCAAAACAGGGGCAATACCTGCTTCTGCCTGAAAATCCTCTGTAGTGTTTTTTCTGAGTATTTCTAAATAATCCCCAAAGCAGGATGCATTTAAAACTATTCTACACAGCTCACAATGTGCCTGCACTGTACAGGAAGAAGAGCAGGAGCATGAGTTAAAGCTGACTCACACAGATTACTGACAAGTGGATGCTGCATTTGTGTACCTATTTGGATCAACAAGTGATGTTACTATGTTTATTGGGCACTATCTCCAGCCCATGTGCTTCTTTCATGGCTGAAGTGCCTCAGGTAGTGCATACTGGATAGTTATACTAACCATCAAGTATTTCACCATTTTAATTTTAGGTCTTATTTTATGTTGATGGGAAGGAATGAGACTACACAGAGATCATTTGGAAGAAAAATCCTGATTCTGCACTTGTTCTGTATTTCTCTAAAGTATGTTGAGATAGTTAATATTCAAGTATTCAGAAAGTGGTGTCCCAGCTGGAATAATCTTTAGCTAGGATATAGTATTTGGAATGAAATATTTACTGATTTGAGTATTTTGAGATGACATGCTTACTGTATTGATTTCTTCCAACTTCATAAACACCCATTAAATACACAACTACAAAATGTCTTCACACTCTTCCAATCATCCATCTGCTTAGTTACATCCATCGGGAATAACCCAGAAGCACAGAACAGAAATATATATTTCCAGCTGTAGCAAATGTTCTGCAGTGCTCCCTGCTGTCAGCAGGAGGATGACCCCCACAAGGGGGTCCCCAAGGACAAGCTGTTGTAAAATGTGAGGTGTCCATGTCACAGTTTGGAGAACACGTCCAGCTTATGGCACATTTGGAGAACAGTAAAGGTGCAATGAGAAAGTGGTTTTCTGGGTGAGGAGTAGGTGATTCAGAGTATTTCAGGTTAAGAGTAATGTTAACAGCCCACTTGAGAGGCAATAAATTACCAGTCTTCTACTGAAGTTTCATGTAATGTTTCAGTAGTAAGAGGAGAGCAGGGCAAGAACTGTCTGAGGAACAAGAGAAAACGGTAATAAATTCTTCACTTGGCTCTCACTTTACTGTAGCCTTCCACAAGATGAACCAAGTTACTCCTGTGAAGGGCAGTTTGATACATCGTGCCTCAAAGGGGACATCTGAGGGTACCCTCTTAGCTTTTTTTCTTTTCTTATGGTTGTTTTGCAGCTCTATTTGTGTTTATCACAGCAGTTTTCTTTCCTCTCACTTTGTTACTTTTTCTTTTATATTTATTTTTCATGTTTTTTTTCCCAAAGTTTCATTCTCTTCTTCATTTTCTTATTTGATTCCTCCTTTCCTCTCTCCATATACACAAAAAGAACCTGAAGTGCCTTTTTTCGTCTTTCAGTATCTGCCTAGCTCTTTGGCTTGGCAGCATTCATGGGCGGCTAGATTTCCTTTTGAAGCTGAACACTGACTTTCAAAGTCACATTGGGAACAAATTTTAATGCTCCTTTACTGAATTCTTAATTCAAAGCTAAATTTTAAGGAGACCAACTTTCTTAGAAGCAAATGCCACAGGCAGGAGGAAGGACAAATGTGATCTAAGTTGCCTTCCAAGAGACTGAACATCAAAGAACAATCACTACCCATTCCCTGAGCTATGCAGAAGGCTGGATTTCCTGGGCAGACTTCTTCTTATTTTAAAATCTTGCTTTTAGGACAACAGCTTTCAAGTTAAGGACTAAATTTTTCAGTATCCTGAGTAGCAATGCCCTGTGTTAAACCAGTCAAAGGGCAGTCAGTGGGAGTGAAGGTTTTTATTATCTTCAGACTTTTGATTCTTTAATTTAGGTAGAAGTTTTCACACCAAAGGGGTTCCCCTTCACCCCAATTATTTCTTCCTGCTCCTCTTCCCCAGCCTGGGTCTCAGAAGCAGTTTGTCCTAAAGTCTAGTTTCTAATAAAACTAAAGCTGGTGCTTCTTGACCTGTTCCAAATTTCCCTCTTATCAGATGTTCTTTTTTAAAAAAAAAAAAAAAAATATTCAAGTTCAGAAAGATATCTTCTGAGCAGAGCAGAGGATATGGAAGAAAATGCAGATGATTACAAGAGCAGGGCTTCTTTCCTTTCCTTACTTTCTTCCCTCTCCCTATTTATGCATCCCTCACTCTTCTCTCCTTGAGTGCCCTGTCAGAGGCAACCCCTGCACCCTCAGTTCTTCTGTAATGGCAGGGCTTGTTTGCTTCTTGCTTTGTTACAGACCCTGACACATTTGGGAAGGAAGATTTAAAATTTCTCATGTTACCCTCCCCCTTTCTCACAGAGCATGAACTGCAGATCCATACAGCTTTGAAAATCAGGGACAGACGGAAGGGAAAAAAAAATCAATGAAACTTTTATATAGAAACTACCATCTTAAACTGGATGGCAATTACAGTGACTTATTAGATAGTAGTGGTATGTATTTAGGAAATAGAAATGTAACGGTTAATTTTTTCTTCCTCTAGTACTTGGCTGCATGAAAATATCAATAAATTGAACCAAAGTATATTAGGATAAGTGCTTTATTCCATGCTGAGAGACTGGTATCACTTTAAATAAACCAGCACAATTATAGCAATAAAACTTTTCATTCAAATAAATCCTAGATGAATGATAATATATAGTGTTTCTGAATGCTTTAAATGAAATTAAAATTATATACTGATTAGCACAGTAGCCAAGCCTTGTTCACTATGACCTCTTCTGATTCAGGTAGGAGTCATGGTTCTCTTTCAGTAGCAAGAAAGAAGCTTGGAATTTTTGAGTTTCTGGCAATAATTTCCAGTACCTGTTTAGAAAAACTTCTTGTTTTCTTTTTTTTCCCTATTTTTAAATAAGATTGCTAAAAAATCATAAACCTTATGCATACTCAAGACACTCATGTCAGAAAAATGAGAAGTGCTCCTAGACAGGATAAATGCACAGAAGATTAATTTTAAATTTGAATATTTATTTTGATGTTCAAATTATCTGGATTATCTGCTTTCATAGAATATCTCTCCTTGTAGTTTGGTCAATAAATATAAGACAAGCATTTTTCTTCACTATCTGCAGTCTTAAAAGACCAATAATCATCAAAGACAAAAAACATCAGGGATACTTACTCTTTACAATTGCACTCCAATTCAAGTGTATTTTTATGTTTTTTCTTTTCTACAGAAATGACATGAAAAGTTTCAGTCATTATCTCTGTGAGGAAAATGTGTTCTTTTTCTCCCGATTTAAAAAATTCCCACTGTTCGGCATCCCGCAAAGTAGTATTATTGAAGTGATAAATTAGATTTCATTGCTTACTGAGCAACAATTGGACTTCTGCTAATCATTTCTAATGAAGCAAATCATGTTAACAGTGGGTTGCAAGCAAATCAATGTCAGTAATTTTATTTTACGGAACTCTTTTTATAAATTAGATAAAGGAAATTAAAAAATATTGTTGCTTGATAAAATGTAAAGGATTGGAAAGAATATGACATTTTCCAAGTATGGGGCATGAAAATACTTTTTCTAGCATCAAATTCCCACTGGGTTCATGTGTCAGAAAATGCTTGTAGAAAAACAGAGGATGATGTCTTTCCTTTTGTTTGAAGAACCTGTGTGGAGACAGGAGACTTCCCTGTGTATTGTTATTAGATGATGAGATTTCATTTCACCGTCTCAATTAACACCTCAGACTCAAGCATTCTCAGGATCACTTGCTAGTTATTAATATTTTAGACAAGGTGAACAAAGTCCCAACACAAATAATGGCAGTGATGAAATACTCTCCTTGTAGACACTTCAGACAATGGAAAGAAATGCAAGTCTATAGTGGCTGAAGTTTTTAAATTTCATTGCCCATATGGTCCTATATTTCCCCTCTCCTTGTTGAATATAGGCCCTAGATCGGGACCCCAGATCTACATAGATGTGTCCTGTAGGTCCCAGTCTTCTTGCACTCCAAGCCATCAGTAATCATCACTTTCTTCCTTGTTTCCCTCATCTTTCTGACCTGAAACTTTTATTAGTCCATTTTTCCTATAACCATACTCTCTCTATAATGTGCCTAATCTAATTGTGCCCTGTGTACACAATTTCCATCAGACAGAAAACTCCAGGAGATGATGGAAATGATGTTAATGTTTACCTTGGTGAACTACACATCATGAAAGTAGCTGGCATAAAAACTAGCATGGATTTAATAAGAAACAACATTAATTTTCCTATGAAAGGATACAGAAAGGCATCGTCTGGAAAATTTAACAAGATTCAGCAGTGTGAAAGAGTGCAAGCACCTTTTCTTTCTGAGTTTGAATTTATTTGCTATGTTATGGAGTTTTTTGTTTGGTTGTTGTTGCTATTGTTTTGTCACCTCTACAGTGAAAATTTTTCCTGAAAGCTTCTTGCTCCTCAAACTGGGAATGGGATTGAGAGTTGTTGTTCTTCATGGCTGGATTTCAGAAAGATATCCATACAGTTGGTTGAAAGAGGGTTTGGGTCTTTGCTTGCCATAAACTCAGTAGCCAAAATTTAAGTAAAAAAATGCTGTGCTACCCAAGACACCACTGTTGGTATTTTATGTTGGCACGGATGCTGCTAAAGAGACATACCAGCTAAATCATTTTGTCATATGATTCTTTGAGAACTTCATAGAATGATCACATGGTGAGTGATTTGCTCCCTTAAATACAAAATTAGTTGCCACTTTAGCATCAATATGAGGGAAATATTTGATGAGGATCAGTATGTAGAGGATGTAACTAAGGAGACTGTTTATTTTTACTTTCCTAAAACATTTCTTGATCTGCTTTGTAACTTGAGAGCTTTTTTTCTTGTTTTCAATGTTTTTTCATCTCACAGATTCTGAAAGTGAATTTAGAAGACCTTTGAAAGAATTCTGGAAAAATTTGGAGAGTCCTTTGAAAAATTCTATCCTATTATTTTGCACAGTAGCTCACATAAAAGAGGTCTGTGCAGTGCATAATACAGTCAGCTTTCCTAAACATGTCCTTCTTAGGAAAATATATTCTTAGTAGATTTCAGTCTTTCTGTTTCAGGCTGAAACTTCCCCACATCCACTTTTTGGCTACTTGTATAAAAGTTGCATGGAAGGACACACCCTTCTGAATTGTCACTGGGGAGGAACACAGGACTCACCTCTCAGGCTGCACCTGCACTTGAATGCCCTGCATTTCATGACATATTCATTCCTTCTTACCTTGATTTTACATGTCTTATTTGGAGCTCAGCAGAAGACACTGATACCCTGGGCAATGACCTGACAGGGAACATCCAGCCCAGGGTGCGCGGGTGCTTATTTTATTGTACTGGCTGATGTCTGTGGTTCTGTAGGAGGGTATTGGAGCTTCTCCTCACTGCTGCATTGAGCTGCTCAGTCAAAATTAAGACAACTGGTGCCATAGGTCTTCTTCACTTTTCCTTAAATTACTTTGAATTTCATGGACTTTCACCCACTTGTCAAATTCCACCTGCAAAAATAGAAAAATTTCTAAAAAAAAAATCTTTATGAAGCAAAACTTTGACATGACGAAACAGCTCAGACAATGTTATAAGAAGAGGAACAGGACACATGAAAAGCTGGTACTTCTGTATATTAATTTCTCCATTACGTCAGTTTGCTAAAACAACTCAGTAATAACAGTCTTGTTAGTACAGTAAAAAAACCTACTCTGCTTAGTGCATCTATGCTTTTTTCAGTAGTACAAATGTCATGGTTTATGAACGGTATTCCCCAATTTAATAATCCCACTACAAAGAAATCCTTAAACTACTACCCTACCTGCCTTACAGCTGGAGACACAATAGGCATATATCAGGTTGAGATAAGAACAATTTCCTGGAAACAGCAATAAGTTAAGGAAACAAAGAGTAGCAGTAACAATATGAATAACAAAAGTGTACAAAGAGAGAGTGTTTTATATGCCAGATTCTGGCTGAATGAAAGACAGTGTTGGACAGACCCTACATCTGTCATGCTTGCTACCCCGACCAGAAAGGGTCTTCTTCCTGGAGAGAGAGGGAGTCCCTTCCTCCTGCCCCTGGTCTGCTTCAGCCCTCATGCTCCCAGGCTGCCAGAGCTGACTGAACTTTTCAGCATAGCTGAAAAATACAGGTCATAACTACTCCCCTGAACATATTTAATAGCCATCTGGAGATCCTTCCAAGAAGGTGATTCATCTCATTTGCCCAGAGAGCTGCCCCTGAAAGTACCTATCTCTTTCTATCCACTACAAAGCAATCTTGGGCAATTAGCTGCAACTGCTCACAGCAATCTTAGAGATATAAGTTTTGGAAAGCTAATGGCAAAAGGTCCTGCTTAGGGGGGAAGATGGCCACATAGAAAGAATTATCCTCACCTCCATTTTAGAGATGGACACGTTAGGCAAAGAGGCTGCTAGTTGCTTACTCAGTGTCCTGTAGTCAGCTTATGGCAGTAATAGATGTCCCATGAAATTCTGTACATTAACCATTAAATGAGGCATTAAGATACCCAGGCATTTAATTTTATATAACAGCATGATGTGAGAGATTGTGGGTTGTTTTAACACATTTATAACTTCACTGATTGAATTAATAGCTTAGATTTCAGGTCCTAATAAAACCAGCACACAATATTTGGGAAATGATCTCCAGATTGCTGTTATTTTTCTTAGTAATGCTCAAATAATTTTGATAGATTGATAAGTAGTTTTAAAAATGGTCAAACTGCATCTGACTTCAGCATTTGGACATAATGACTTGACTGCAACAGATGTCATGTTTATGTCAGAATGATGCATGAGTCATACTATTCTGCCATATTAAAAGAAACACTTGTTATTTTTAGAATTTGGCTTATAAACAAGCTACATTTCCATTTGCTGCCCAAGGGTGAAAGAGTAGCTGTCACTTTACTGATTGCACATACTGCACCATATGTCCGAACCCTGAACTCCTGGAAAGTTAGGTGGAAAAATCAAATGCAATACAAAACTTTCTTCCTCTCTCTCTGTCTTTGTCTTTTCAAGCATGAAATCTTTAGGGCATTATTTTCATGGTTGATCTCATTGTTTCCGCCAACAGAGTGCAAGAATCAGTCAATAATTATAAGGCTGACTTATGTGTTTATATTGGTTTTAAAAGTGACCAGGCTTTTCAGGCATTTGTACTCTTGACCTACAAGACAACAGCATTTTTTGGAACTGAAATTCTAAGGTTACTTAGTTCCGTATCACCACTGCTGAGAAATTTCTGAAATTGTGCCTTCCAGATATATTTTTGTGACCATAATATCCCTTGTTTTTTCTTGTCTTCTAAAACATAAAAAACATATTTTTGTATGAGAGCTCCCTGTCTTTTTGCTATTCTTTTGTCTCACTGAGAAATAACTTAAAAGAAGTAAGACATTTAAATTATACAGTCATTTTCAAGAAAAGAGGGTTTTCATTATTTGGCAAGGAACTAAAATGAGAAGAATATTGTACTGTGTTTTGGAAAGCACAAAACAGTTCTTTTGTGTCCTGGTTTTTTTACACTATTTCACTACCTTCAGATATTTTCCCATTTAATATAGTCCCTGTAGTCATTGTTTATCTAGGCTGAACATGCTAGTCTAAACTAATTTTTGATGCAGCTCTTCTGTTTCTCTCAAGTTGTAGCAGGGGGTGACATTACCCCAACTTTCTGTTCTTGTTTTACCATAAGGCAGAAGCTATTGTGACCAAGATTCAATAATATGAAAAAGATCAGCTCCCCAGAAAATTCTTCAGAGAAAATGAGACTTGATTGACTGACCAGAGTAACAGACTCAATTCTAGATAACGTATTAGACAGCCAACACCATAACCATAATTGGGAATGAAAAAGGGGGATGAGGCATAAAAGAAACGTCTATATGAACAGCATACCTATTACTAAGGATTTTTAAAAAGAAGTAAGTATCAATTTAGAAAAGTAAGAAGTGGATGGAAATTGAGAAAAGTGAATACAGAAGACCTGATTGCAATGAAGATGTTATTTTTGTTCCTTGCTTGTCCCAGTGCAGAACCAGAATTAGCTCTATAATTTAAACTTTTCCTTAAACATAGGTGTTTCTTGCCCTTGTGTATGTTTATATAAATATATATACATATATATATATATATATATATGTTTTCAGATAAACATAGCCCTTAATGCTTCTTCTGAAGGAGTCTCTGGTGTAAGAGAGGAACAGAAAAGTGAATTTGGGCCTACGCAAGCCTTCTGTTTGTGACACACAAATATGACTTGTCTCAAGATGATTGTGCTCTTGGAGCAGTATCTCTTAGACCAAAACCCTCAGGTGTGTCATGTATCTGCTGGTTAACAGAGAGCCTGATGTCAGATCAATTTTACCCGTTCATAAGGGCTGGGAATTTTACGCTGTCCTCAAACTGTGACCCAAATCAAGTTAGCCATATAGCTTCCAATAAAGGTCAGTTTTAATAGTAATTCAATGGTGTTTCTCATCAGCTGGGAAATATTTCAAAACTGTAACTAGGCCTTAATATTGTTCCCTATATTAAAATCTGTCATCTATTCTTCATTAAGCAGACATAATTCATAGCCACTGTCCTTGGCCAGATGTTGCTTTAAATCAGCTTCATGCTATTAAAAAAAAATGTTGTTCTCAGTGATTTATATGTAATTTTCTTCTGCTTGCCATCATTGACAGGTCTGTCTTCATTTTTTTTACATGCCATAGACTTATTTTGGGAAGAAAAATGAAGCATAGCAATGGCTTTTGTTCAACTATTGAAAAGGATTTGATTCGACGTAACTGAAAGCAAGGAGAATTTGACAGGGTTTGAGTCCTAGTCCTGGCAGGCTATAACTGTATGAAATGTTTTTTTATTCATAATAGATCATGCAACATATTATGCCAGTAAAGAAGCTCTAGTAGCATAGAACTGACTCTTCATAATGCTGAGAATCCCTCATGTTACGAAATACATTTCTCACTGAACTGTGGCACTTTAAATAAATAGTCTTATTGGCTGGTAGAGCTTAGGGTGTGCTCATGGGCTAAGAGGCAGCAGATCAGAGAGGCAGTGATTCCACTCACAGTGTGGAATTTGTGGTGAAATGGAGGTTCTCCTTGTCCATCCACAGGAGCTGGAATAACCCATTAGATTCCATCCTCCAGTGGCCTGCTTGTAAATTATCACGACAGCAATGCCTGAAAATATTAAAATACCTTATGAAAGAGCAAGCATATGATTCTCAAATGTGTTATTTAAAGTAATGTGAATGGAAGCATTTTTTAACACTTGGGATTGATAACATTGCAATATAACACTTTTGTAGTAACATAATATTGTGCGTTTAAAAATTTTATGAATCACTTCACAGATATAATTGGTTTATGTTCAAGAAATGTCTGTTTCTACCACCAAGTTAATAACTCACACTGAAACCTTCATTTGGTTTAATTGTGGAATACTCTGAGCAAACCAAACAACCTTTTCTCCCTTTAAGGTGCCAGAGCAGGCATTGTTTCAAGGATTAACATGCCTTGGATGATGAGGGAAAGCTGTGAATCTGAAACTCTTAGCCCACTCAGGAGCTTCATGGCTTTAATTTTTACACTGCAGATGAAGTAAAAACTTCTAATTTTTCACCTGCATATCCATCCCAGTAGGACAACTGTTATAGCCTGTCCTGGAAAGCGAAATTTTAAAAACTGTTTTGTGTTTAAGTATGTGTTCATAGAAATTGGGAAAAAAGAGCATTTTTTAAAACTGAAATAGCACAAATATGACGTTTTGAATACCACAATGAGAGGTTTTGAACCATTTCTTTAGAAAATGGCAATTTAAGGATTACAAATCTGGTGTTCCTCTCATAAGGTGTAGTAAACAATGCCAGTAGAGTTGCACTAGCATAGAACAAGATAAGAAAATAATTTGGAACAGGGAAAAATGACTGTTTGGAAATTGCCCTTTGTTTATGGACAGTTAATAGACCAAAAAGAGGCCAAACTGTGCACAGTTGCTGTTAATCACTGCACAGTCCCAGTCTCAGCAAAGTGCCTTTGGAGACCTGAGTAGGGAGCTCATGTCACTGAACTTCCTTTATTAGAAAAACCCTACCCACACAGAAAAATGTAAGGTAGCAGTTTAGTCATCAACCAAAAATAATGAAGCAGCAAAGACTGAGACAACAAAATAAAGGGAAACCAAGAATCCTTGTAGAAAAGAGAATAAAAGTGTAACTAGGCATCCTTCCCATCCTCCTCCTACCAAGAACTATGCTGAGTCCCAACACCAAACTAACTGTGTTAGTGATCAAAGGAACATCTTGTTTTAGTTCATAAATTACAAAAATGTGCTCATAATGAAAAATCTGAGTCCATCCATCAAGGCTGGCATGAAGTGATAGATACAATGCTCCACACCCCTCCCTGCTTGAGTCTCTATCTCAGAAATGCTGTCAGTTCCTGGCACATGGGAAGCAATGACCCTGACCCTGCCCATGGACCCCACTTGAGCCCAGAGTGGCCATCAGACCAGAAGCTTCACCTGGGGATAGGGAGGTGTCCACTGAGGTCTGCCAGAGCCGATAAAAGTCATTGCCCCAAGACAAATGTAGTAATTTCCCTATTGTCCTTCCATTTTATGGCAGCTGAGACTATGCTGGATACAAGGACATTAGCTATATCTTTCTTTTCTCTCTCTCTCTCTTGCTCTCCTTTTCGTCTCCTAATTTCCTTTTCTTGAAATGTGGCTAATTTAAGGTTGGGTGGTTAGAGTTTGCTAAGACAATGTTCTCTGAGATGCTTTATTTTGATTAAATGCTTGGCTAAGTTCTGATCTTTAAAAGTTTTCCAGTAAAGTTTGATTTTTAACCTCAGGGGAACTTCTGCCAAGTTCTCCTTTGCACTACCTCAAGGAAAAGTATTTCCTTAAGTCTCTTTTAAATAAACTCACTAAGAGAGGACCAGGGCTTTACAAGAGTCAGAATACATTACACTCTTCTCCCTGCTCCAGCATGGGGCCCCTCCCGTGGGGGACAGTCCTCCATGAACTTCTCCAACATGAGTCCTTCCTGTGGGTAGCAGTTCTCTATGAACTGTCCCAGTGTGGGTCCCTTCCACAGGGTGCTGTCCTTCAAGAACAAGCTGTTCCAGCCTGTTTTATGTTTTTATGTTACAAGTTACACGAAAAAGGTGGCAGAAGAAAGAGAAATCTTGCGATATTTTCTGTAGCTCTCCTGCAGACAGACAGCTTTGACTCCAGACGTGCCGATGAAAAGAGAAGGAGAAAAAAGGCTCAGATTCCATTTCATGTACCAGCTATCATATAGTGATTAATTACAGCAGCTATATTCAACAAGAGCAATTGTATTTGCCACTTCAAAATGACGGAGTTAACACAGCATAAATCTAAAGAGTAAAGAAACTGGAGAAGATGCATGAACTAGAATTACCTATTTCTAAGTCCTCTTAAAAGTCACCTCTTTTCTTCAGGGTAATCCTAGAAAACCATTTCCCATCTACATGTAGATGTGTCCTGAGTACTTTTTTTTCCCCTGTCAATTTTTATTTTCTTTGCAAAATTTGCTGTTGATAATTTCAACTTATGGTTGAGTCTTCTTTCAAACGTGACTGGAGGTACTGCAATAAAAAGTTACTTTACCGGAGTCACCACCCCTGGAGGTATTTAAAAGATATGTAGGTGGAACACTTGGGGACATAGTTGTCCTTGATGATCTTAGAGGTCTTTTCCAATGCCGGGCAAGAGGAAATGGCCTCAAGTTGCATTGGAGGAGGTTTGGCTTGGATATTACTGAAAAATATCTTCACTGAAAGTGTGGCCAGGCATTGGAACAGGTTTTCAGGGAAGTGGTGGAGTCACCAGCCCTGAAAGAGTTCAATAAATAAGTAGATCTGGCACTTTACTATATGGTTTAGAGTGCAGAGTGGTATGTGGTCAAAGGTTGGACTCGATTTTCTTGAAAGTATTTTCCAACCTTAATGATTCTATGATACTTTGATTTTAAAAGACTGTATAATTCTATGACCTCAAAAGCAGTGGTTGCTCTTCATATGTGAGTTATCTCCCTGGGGTGTCCTTGAATATTTCTGTTTTCTAGTTTACTCTGTTATCTTAGCTGAGAAGCACAAGAACATGGGCATAAATGTAAATATTGCAAGCCAAGAGACTTAGAGGGACCAATATGGTAGGCATACCAGTTGTTTAATGAAATTTGGGACATCAAAGTTATTTTTTCCAAACCACATTTAAAAAAATTGCTTAAAGCAACAGACGTACTTCCCACAGAAGTGAAAAGATTGACAAATTCAAAGCACCTATAAACAGTCTCATTCTGCTGTATGGAGTCCCTTTGTATAGCAATATGCTGTTTGTACTGAAATGGCAATATGATTAACTGCTGACTTAATTCCCCAAAAATGATCAAGGATTGAATAAAATCCATTTTCTAGAAACAATTCCCTATATACTGTATGTAATATTGGTCTTCAATATTAGGCAATGCTAAAGCTCACTTTACTTTACAGAAGTAGGCTAATAGAACTGAGTGCTCCTCCACAGACAAACTAGTACTCATTCACTGGTCAGTATAAAACTGTTGTAAGCATACAAATTTATTATGTTGTTTGCTAAAAATAGATCGTTTAGTTTTTATCCTCTGCTAATTATTCAAAAATTTCCATCTGATTCAAATTTCCTGTGTTCTTAGTAGACAGAATAAAATACCTCACTCATTTTTGCTGCAGAATTTTTTTTTTTTTTTAGATGAATACACTGATTTTAGCAAAAGGTTCAACAAACACACAATCCCTGGAAAGGGGAACTTTTAGAAATTTATATACACGGGGATGAATTTTAGTCACCTATACTGGAATTTCTCTCTAGTACTGTCAAACAGCACTTCTAATGCCAAAATGTGGAAAGAGACCAGTTATCCTGAGGGAAATCTTTCTTGTATGATCTTTTTCCTTCCCATATATCTTCAGTTCAAAGTAACTAGTGTGAATCTCCTCTGATTGCAAGCAAGAAATTTTCTTCTTTTAAGAAAACATACTATAAATTCTGGCAAAAATGTCTCTACTCTGCCATATTAACAACAATTTGCTTTAAAAGGAAAAACAACAGAATTTTGAAGTTCAAAATTACCAGTGCTAATACTCAGACTTGGAAACTCAGCTACAGTTGTGGAGAAAAACAAATCAAAACAACAGCTAAACAAAAAATACAGAAAAATAAGTAATTTCTTTTCTTAAAGGCTTTTCATTCACTTACAACTTTTGGGTTACTATTTTGCAACATTTTAGAGTGTCCCTAGGTAAAGAAAGGACATTGTTATGCCTCCTGGACTTCAAAATATGGTGCTGCGTGCTGAATGCCTGCTGGGTGGGCTCTGTGCAAATTATAACTCCTGCCAACAAAACCTGTCAATGTCTTACTAATATAAATAAGCATGTTTGAATGCCCAAGTAGGTTCCTTGGCACCATTTTAGTCTAAAGTATCTACTAGTATAGGCTATTTCAATATTTAAAGGGAGCTTATGGGAAAGATTAAGGGCTTTTACCTAAGCCTGTAGTGACAGGACAAGGGGTGTTGGTTTTAAACTGAAAGAAGATTGATTTAAACTGAACATAAGGAAGATTAATTTTTAAGAAGGATGGGGATGCACTGGAACTGGCTACCTAGAAAAGTAGCATGGCTCAGAACATTAGATCTGTAAAGGAAGATGACTCAATTTGGCAGGCCTTGGAGAAAACATTCTGAAGTCAAAAAGTTATGGTGGGAAGTGTGCATTGGTCTTTTCATAAGGCATGGGAAGTAAGGAACTAAAAGAGACGGAAGAACACACAAGCTTTAAAGACAAAAGCTCTTCTTCAGACCTGAGCAAGAAGCAGGACATTTCATTTCAGGCAGAGACTGAGAACAATAGCTCTAAATTTAACCTTCTTATGGTAACGCATGAGATGAGAAGAAACAGCTATGTGGTACATTTCAAAAAAAAGATGGTGTTAGTTAGTGGGGATGTGATGCAGTTATTGCTTCCTTTGAGATACCGAAAGGTGGCAGAGTGAGCAGGTGCATCTTTTAATTCGACAGAAAACCTGTGCCTCTCTATACCTGAATTTTAGCAGCCAGACAAATTACATATTTCAATTTCCAGGTATTTTTGAAGGAGAAGGGAGACTCATATTGTAGGTCACCCTGAGGGCTCAGGACAGGGATATTATAGAAATAAAAAGTGTTTTGCTACTCAGAATAGGCTTGCTCTGTTCTCCAGTGATGCTTCCACAACTTTGCACAGTAAATGTTCAGTCAGCTACTGGCATGTCTACGCCAGGGAGTGCAACACTAATGCAATAATAAAAAGTTTCTTTCTACAAGAACTATGAAGGCTGTACGTATCTGCCCTTGAGAAACTGCTGTGTGATCTTAAATAACTCAAGGGGATGAGGAATTTTCTGTGAGAAAGACCACATTTCTGATACAGTATTGCTTTTACCTATCACTCTTGAAGCAATTCTGCTCTCCTGATGATATTTCTTTTTTACCTAATCACATGTGGCAAAACTTCTCTTTTAGGTTTCCTGAAAGTCTCCCATCTTTGGGAAGAAACCAAAACCCAGAATCATATGAATATACATAATGATTTTTTTAAAGATAAGGGTGTTTCTTACTTGTCTTTTTCTTACCCTTCTTCAAATCCTATACATATTTTTGCTGCTTCGCTTCAGGTAGCAATTTCTGAGGGAGGAACTCTCATTGTGTTGATAGGTCCTTGTTGCCTAGGAACATTTTTCAATTTGCCACTGTGTTGGTATTTAGGTCACCAGTGAATTAATCTTTTTAAAATTATAGCTATGTAGTCAATCACCAATTCTGAACTATCCCATTGAGAATTGGCAGTACAGTACTGACTTTCTTATGGATTGAAAAGTTAAATTGAATGTTCTGTTTGGAAAGAAATTTCATGAAAGAGAAAAGAAAATGGTTTTTCTTCATAGTAAGAAAATATCTACACTTTCAGTAATAAAATCTGATATTTTCTAACCTAGATTTAATTTAACAGTGTTGCCTAAAGGACAGATGTTGCCCCATTAGGGTTTTCACAAAACTCACTTCAGAAAAGCAGAATCAGATATTATCAGAGCAAAGAGAATTCAATCATCTTTCTTTGAAGCTACTCTCTCAAGATGAATGAAATTTTTCCATATTTCATGTTGTGATATATGGCAGTAATGACCATCCTTCTGAAAAAACTGTAAATAGTCACCATTCCTGAAACATGAGAAGAAATGAAAAAGTTAAAACTTTTTTTAATTATCAAGAAAGTTATTTCTTATGTCAATACTGCATTTTAGTATCTAGAATGCAGGTTTTCTAATAAATTAGGCAAATTTATTAGGCAAATGCTGATTGTTACCTCATTTTTATCACATTACTGGGAAAGATGATTTATAATTGAGACCCATCTCTTGCCACCTCCCTGGTAATTGAATCTGCTCATTCCTGGAACACTGTAAGGGAAGAGAAATAACTGGATAAAACATCACTTGGAACATGCCTCAAGTCACCTATTTTCCCCACTAAGGATGAGTCTGCCTACTGCCCTCAATATCTCATTGCTGGCACTCAGAGCTCTCCAGGGATGTCCAGAATTGAATGTGGTATTCCAGTCATGATTCTGGTAAAATACATACAAAGGGACATTAACTAACATTGCTCTGTAGTGAGTCTCCACTCATGCTGCTCAAATCGGTAAAGGGATTTGAATTATCCACAGATTTCTTCAAAATTATCCAGGAGATAATAAAATGAGTGCAATAGGCACAGAACATTGTTTGTTCCACTTGCACTGAGATATTCTCTCTTCTCATTATTAAAGAATAGTGTGGTATTGAATTTAGGAAAAGTTATGGACTTGCTTCTCTGCTGGTGCTTGCCTCATTGGCACCATGTGTGATCATACCAGCAGGGATCCTTCCCCAGATCACTATTACAATGATAACTGTGCATGGCACTAAGGGGAGAGATCAAAAAATGCCCCAGGTAAAGGGTTAAAGACAAGTCTCAGGGGAGACCTTATTGCTCTCTATAACTACCTGAAAGGAGTTTGTGGTGAGGTAACCAGAAATAGGATAAGAGAAAACAGGCTGAAGTTGCACCAGGGGAGTTTGGTATAGATATTAGAAAAAAATTCTTCATTGACAGAGTGATTAATCACTGGAGTAGACTTCCCAGGGAAATGGTGGAATCACCATCCCTGGAAGTCTGCAAAAAACAAGTGGAGTTGGCAGTTTGTGATATGGTTTAGTGGGCATGGAAGTATTGGTCAAAATAATTTCCAATTTCATTCAGAAACACAAACGGTTCGCACTAAAGAGAGACTTCAAGTGAATGAGTTGAAAATGTTAGTAGTTCTAAGCCACACTCTAGTCATTACAACATCTACAAAACATATTATGTGGCATTTTCATGAGGAATACTTTTAGGTTGATTGGGTTATTTGTATATAAAGTTATTTTATGATTTATTATATCATTTTATGATTTATTTCGTTTTATGCATTTTTAAAATTTCATTTTTGATGAAGGCGAGTGTCAAACCAGATAATATGTCAGACCCTTGATCCAAGAAAAGGACACCAAACAGGTGAAAAGCACTACTAGTGCCCAAAGAGGAGCTAACTTAGCAGCTTGGTAGATTGTATAATTAATCAAATATTTAGGGAAATAAATTTAGAATTTCTATACTTAAAAGTATTCTGGTAGAAGATGCTGTGATTGAATGAGGAAAGGAGGAGAGTGAGTTATCATAAGCATGAGTAAGACCTTGTGAAAACTCTTTATAGTGATAACTGATGAACTGGTTCTTGAGTTCCAGGTAGAAAAAAAAATCCATTTTATTTGAAGTAAGGTTCTCTGATCATATTTACTGATTCTTCCATTTTGACATCCTCTAAGACCTACTGTGAAGAGCTATTCATTTTTTCCCCATATTTTTATACCTGATATTATATTACTCTGGGGGATAAAACTCCAGTGATCTCCTTTGTTCATGTCAGTTGGATGGAATTAAGTCTCCTGCTATGTCAGGATAATAGAGTTTGAAGGAGGAGATTGAAGGAGGCACTGCCTTTCCCATTACGTGAGAACTTCTCATGTCTCCTTTTGTGCCCTTCAGCAGATGCAGAGTCTTTTGCAGGACATTCAGGAAGCTTGTCAAGTCCTGTTTGAATACAGTAAGAATAATTGGGTGCTGACTTTTGAAATGCTAGATTTCATTTTTGTAAGAGACAAAGAATAACAAGCTGGCATTACAGGGATATTGTCAATTGCTCTCCAGGGACACTCGTGCTCCAGCACTTGACAAATAATCTTTGCAGACTGTGTGTCATTTGTTAAGTTCCTTGGGAACTTTTAGTATGAGAAGGGTTATGTACTCAGTGCTTGTTTATTTTTTTTGCTAAAATAAACATCCAAACATTGAAAGGAGTGGAAGAGCAGAAAGGATTTCTTTATAAAATTTTCACTTGCATTTGTTTAGAATTATTCCAAACTGTCCTGAAGATGCAGAAGACTGCTGCATGTTCAAAGGCTTTCAGCACTTTTGAATCAATGCAGAAACTATGGGGGAAGATTTCCATAGCAACAGAATTAAAGAAAGGAAAATATGAAAACTCGGTGTTGGATAAGTATATGAGGAGATACATACATTGGTGGTGGGAGGGGAGTGCAGTATATGAGATGATATAGAGCAAACAACTGAGCTCTGATTGTTCATTTTTTCAGAGAACAGAATCACCAAGAACCCCCCACTGTCCATTTAATCATATTTTGTATAAAAGATCCCACTCTGACTGTGATTATTAATTCTATAAAAATTAGGGTCTTAGTTATTTATTAATATTCTAAAGGATAATATTTCATTCAGTACTATAGGCTATATCATTGAGCAGTGACATAAAGTGATATATATTGCTTCCCAAAGAGCTCAGAGAAAGCATGAACATGCAGTGATCATCTTGTCAATTATCAGACACACTGATAACACACATCAAACGCTCATTCAGGTGTTTTATTCAGTTGTATTTCTCATTTATAAATGCCCATTGCCTGACAAATAAATTATTTAAAATACAATATAATTATATTTTAATTAAAATATAAAATACAATAAAATTATATATTATTACATCTCAAATAGAAGATTGGAGAGGATTATAATGATGGCTGAAGATTAATATTGAATAAGGTCCATAGTCAATACAGCATAAAGGCAGGTCTCTTAGTAGGAAGAAAAGTGCATGTCCAGGTTTGCCCAGCTGCAGTTCATGTTCTAAACTTATTCTTTTCATTGATATTTCAGTGTGAGAGAAGGCTCCAGAGAGACCTTAGTGCAGCCTTTCAGAACTGAGCCTGTATAAAATATGGATACAAACTTTTAAGTGGGGCTTGTTGAGACAGGACAAGACGTAAAGGTTTCAAACTAAAAGAAGGCAGATTTAGACTAGATATAAGGGGAAAAAAAGGTATAAAAGTTGCAAAACACTGGCATAAATTTCCCACAGAGGTGGTAGATGCCCCGTTCCTAGAAATATTCAGGGTCAGTTTGGATGGAGTTCTGAGCAACCTGATCTATTTGAAAATGTCCCTGTCCATGGCAGGGAGGTTGGATTGGATAGCTTTTAAAGGTCTCTTCCAATCCTGCTGTGATTCGTTGATGGACTTCAAATTAGTCCATCGGACTGGATGATTAGGTTGTTTTCCAACCTAAATACTTCAATGGTTCTATGATGTTATAAAGAAAAATGAGATGTTTGAACTGTAAATGGCTTTGTGGGTAAAAAAATGTAAAAAAGTATGGTGGTAGTAAAAGTAAATGTATGGTTACAGGGGATGGAAGATATGGAAAGGCAATGGATGCCTCTGACAGTTATGGAGAAAGGAATACGGTGTATGGCAAACTAATGACTTCCAATAGAGAAAGGCATCCTATGGACCTCCTGGCAAGTTAGTAGGAATTAAAGGGAGTTGTGGAGGACTCCAGAAACAGGTGATGAAAGATAAGCCCATACCTATGGGAAGATGGAAGAATGTGAGATGATCCTGAAATGTGCAATGATATGTGCAGAAGGAAGAAAAGAAAGAGGGATGAAAATAAACCAGTCAAAAAATCATTTTTGCTGCACACCAGAAGCATTTGTATTTAAACTTGCCTCTTGGTGAATGGGCATTGTTCGGAGTAGATCAGTTACACTCAGCTAATACTTTCCTCGGCAATCTCCTAAATAGTTACCTAGTTGTGTGTTCTCTCAGAATCACAAACATTGCTTTAAAATCTGCATCTGATATAGATGATCTGCAGTAGGCATGAGCTAGACGTCTACAAGAGTGATGATAAATAGCTACTCCCACCACAAAATCTTTCTCTCCTTCTAATTCACAAATGTAGACACAAATCCATGCTGATTTTTTTTTTCAGGCAGACTGGCAAGCAGCAACATGGCACAATACCAAGTTTTTGCTCCTCCAACAGCAAGTGGTCTGCCATTCCTCTATCTCGAAACCAAAATGGCTCTGTCTTCCTTCATGTGTGGAGTACATTCTACTGCACTATGTTGACTTTGTGGCACTTACATAAGCATTTCTAGGTCTGTCTTGTGCAAATTTGCAGACAGACATACACATATAAGAAATATGAAGAAGGGCTTTTTACAGGGACATGTAATGATAGAACAAGGGGGAATGTTTTTAAACTGAAAGAGCAGAGATTTAGATTGCAGTCTTTACTCAGGGGCAGTGAGGCACAAGTTGCCCAGAGAAGTGGTGCATGCACCACCCCTGGAAGTGTTCAAAGCCAGGGCTTGGAGCAACCTGGTCTAGTGGAAGGTGTCCCTGGCCATGGCAAGGGGATTGGAACCAGATGACCTGTAAGGTTCCTTCCTACCCAAACTGTTCTGCAATTCCATCCTATGATATGCACTCTTCAAGCAGTATGCAAAGTTGTGTATCTGCTATGTTCTTGCCATGCCTGGACTTGTTCAAACTTGCAAGTGACTTTTTCTGAAATATTTTCTGCTGTGCCTGCAACGCTCCATGTTAGTTGTCATGTATAATTTTACAGCCAGTTAGGCACACTACACATTGATTGCCTCTTTCCCCCACGGAACTTATCCTTAATTTCCAAACAGCTTTAATTTCTCTTGGCATATGTTGTAAGAGAGTAGAATGGAGGATAGTAATAATATTCTTCCCTGTAGCCAAATGACATTCTGCTAGTTCTGCCTCAGAAAACAGAAGCCTGCAGATTTTGACATCAGCAACAGTAGTGTACTTTTAAGAGAACGATGAATTCTCGTCTGACTTTTCTTCTATCTCCACTTAGATGAGCTATCTTTTTTTCATCTTTTGCAAATTTTTTTATTACCTTTCCCACTTCTGGATCCAGGTGTTCTCTCTTTCTTTCCACCACACCTCAATGTGCATCTCTGACTTCCTCACTGCTCACTTCTATCTACTTGCATTGTTGGACTGGGATGGTGTGGCAAGATTTTGGTAGAGGGGGAGCTGTAGAGATAGTGTTTATCAAAAACTGGTAAAAGCTTCCCCCATGTGCAGTGGAGCCTGTGCCAGCTGGCTCCAAGACAGAACTACTGCTGGCCAAGTCTGAGCCCATAAGCAAGGGCATTAGTGCAGAAAGGGAAAATGTAGTTAGAACATGGACATGAACAGCCCTGCAGGTCCCACAGTCAGTGCAGAAGGATGGAGCGAAGCTGCTCCAGGTGTCAGAGCTGAGATTCCCACGCAGCCCAGGGTGAGGCAGCTGTGTCCCTGCAGCCCATGGAGCATCCCATGCTGGAACAGATGGATGCCCAAAGAAAGAAGGTTGTGAGCCAGTGGGAAGCCAACACTGGAGCAGGTGCTTGGCAAGACTTGTGGCTTGATGGAGAGAGGAGCCATGTTGAGGAGATTTGCTGGCAGGACTTTTCCGTGAGGTCCCCACACTGGAGCAGCCTGTTCCTAAAGGGCTGCACCCCATGGAAGGGATCCAAACTGGAACAGTTTGTGATGAACTGCAGCCCTTCTGTGGGAAGGACTCACACTGGAGAAATTGGTGGAGGACTGTCTCCTGTGGGAGGGACCCAACTCTGCAGTAGGGGAGCAGTGTGAGGAGTCTTTCCCCCAGGGAAAAAGGAGCAGCAAAGACAATGTGTGATGTACTGAATGCAGCCCATCCTTATTTGTTCCCCTGTGACATTGAGGGGGGAGGAAGAAGAGAAAATGGAAAGTATTTAAAATGGGGAGTCAGTTTGGTTTTTCCTATGACATTAATTTATGAGTGATCTCTCCCTGTCCTTATGTTAACCTATAAGCATATCTTTGCATTTTCTCTCCCCTGTCTAGTTGAGGAAGGGAGTGATAGAAATACTTTTGATGAGTACCTGGTGTCTAGCCAGGGTCTGCCCACCAAAATTCCTCAAGCTGGCTGATGTCTCTCCATCCTTCCTTGTTTCCTTCCTGGTTTCTGACCCTACCGATTTCCTTCTTCATCTCATTTTGTGCACCCACACTCATTTTTACTCACTTCTGCATGAAGGACTAATTTCAAACAGTCCTTCACTTAAGATTTCTGTACCTGATCTTTACATTGAGACTGATTCTCACTATTGGGAACACAGAGCATCTTCTTTTAATTTTTTAATTTTCCTGTATCTGGGTAAAATCTCTTTAAGTTTTGGTCAAGAATTAAGGGATGTACTTTTTTTTTTTTTTTTTTTTTTTTTTTTTTTTTTTTTTTCTGAACAGATATAAACTTGTGCCTTTAAAGAACATAAATATAAAAATCCAGTTTGTTTCCCTGATACTTCTGAATGAATTCTGAAAATAAAAGAAATATTATTAAAGGAATCATGGATAGCAAATGTAATTCATGAGGTAATTACACACTTTGTTGACTAATTGCAAAAAATTCTTAAGACCAGGTAAAATTGTTGGTTCTAATGTCTTACACTGTTTTCAAAATTGTGCTAAACTTTCAATTTTTCCAGTAAAATTCAGATCATATTATCTATCAAGAGACAGCAATATGGTCAATTAACTTCCATAATGTAACTTGCAAGAAAAATACAGCCAGAAAGATCTTATTTTAGCAAAAAAGCTAAGACGAATCAGTAAAACATGTCCTAAAAAGTCATTGAAGAAACCAGTGAAGGTGAAGTGTCTGATGAGACTTTTTTAATCAAAATGATGTTAGCTTCTTCAAAATAATTTCCTCAGTGTGATGCTGTGGTTAAAGACATTGGTAGCTTATTTTAATTTCTATTGTGCTCTGGGGAGCAACTGTTTGTGTGTTGAGGCTGATTTGCCATGCTGGCTGTATGTATGCTAATAAGGCATTTGAGAAAAACTTAAGGCACAGTGTTGATAAACAGATTTCAAAGCTGATGGCACAGTGGGATTATTTAGATGCCTGGTGACATCTGTATTTACATTCACAAGTGTGGTCTGGTATTTCCTGCTTGTTTCTGTAGTTCAGTCTGCAAAAGTTGGGAAAGCATTTGCAGTTTTGGCATGAAGGCACGTGCCATATGCAACATCTCACCTTGCAATGAAATAACCTAACGAGCCCTTCTTAAGCTGCCTTGTGAAAAATGGAGGCTGAGTTTACAGAGGAACAAAATCAAAGTTGAACGAAGAACTCTCCCTTGCTTTCCTACCTTTACACTCTGCTGCTGTGTGATTTGTACAATATTGCATTGCTATAACTCCTACTTTGCCTAAGCTATTTTTAAATGAAAATTTAATACTGCTTCTTCTGCTTTAAAGAGCATTCCAATATATAAAAAAAAAGACAGCCAAACAGCCTTTATCTAACTCTTCAGAAATGATCCTTTAACTTAGTCACTGAATAGCAGTTTTCCTTCAGAAATAAAAGAAGCACACTTAGTAATTTTGGCTGAAGAGAACATAGAAAGTAAAACGGCAGTAATATAGCAGTGTAATTCAGATTAAATTTACCTTCCAAATGTATAGATGAACGTCTCCAGCAAGAACGTATCCTTTCAAGTTCTCTAGTTCTGAGTGATACCTACTAGAAAAAAATCTCAAAATATCGAGTTCTCTATTAAACTTTCAATATGTAGATTGTCAAACTCCCATTGGACACACTATGGACTCATCCAGACACTCTCCATTGCTTGGGTAAGCTCCTTGTTGTCCAGATATTATCCCCAGATTTTGTAGGAAATATTTATTTACTTAACAACTGATACATTTAAAGGCAACTTGCACTCAAAAATTACACATATGAGTCTCAGAGCTAATGCAGCTCCAGTCAGGTTGGATCAACAATATCAGCATTCCTATTTCACATTTTTATTGCGAGATTTTTGTGGCTGTAATCTTGTTATTTCTAGATAATTTTGATTTTCTAGTTTTGTTTGGTTTGGTAATGGGATCACAGAATAGAATTGGGGCAGGAAGTCTATCCTTGCATGCAAAGCCAGAGTCCTGTGGAGTACATAGCTCAGCACTGTAAATAGTTAGGTTTTGAGTAGCTCCAAGGATAGAAACTTCACTGTCTCTCAGGGCAGTCTCTTTCATTGCCTGGCCATCCTCACAGGAAAAAAAACCCTTAAACTTAAAGTTCTAAACTTAAGGTTTTAAACTTAAATAGAATATACTGTATTTTAATTTGTGCCCATTTGCTCTGGTCCTGCCATAGGGTACCACTAAAAAGAGTTCAGCTCCATTCTCTCTACACACCCCACCAGGTATTTCTACATTATTAATAAGATCCCCTCTAACTCAATTCTTCTTCAGTCTGAACAGTCCCAGCTCTTTTGTTCTTTCCTTGTATGACAGATGCTGCAAGATCTGAATCTTTTTCCTGGCCCTTTGCCACTCCAGTGTGCCTGAATTCTCTTGTAGTGGGAAGCCAAACACTGGACACAGAGCTCCAGATGCACCTCACTCGTGCTGAGTAGAAAAGAAGGATCAACTTCCCCTTGCAGTAATTCAAACCTAAACATTTTCACCTCATAGGAAAACATAAAATCTCTCAGGTCTGTATCTCACGAACTCTTAACTGACCTTATAGTTTTGTGGTTCTGTTTGTGAGTCCTGAATGGCTTTGCCAGACCATTTCTTATGGACAGCTGTGGGATATTCTGCCATGTCCTTATTTGCTTTCAGCGTCTGTGTTTACCTCTTATTGGCAAGCAAAAATGTTTGCCAGTATAGCCAAAAGGAAGGGGGCCTCTTTCTTTCCAGGGAAAGATTCAAATAACATAACAATTGAGACTATAAGAACTAAAGCTACACAGCTTTCTTCTGTATTCCTCCATGTTGAATTAAAATTGTATTCATTTTAAATAGAATTTAAATCAGCAGATTATGTAACAGAAACAACAGCAGAGCAAATACTCTTGTTCCTCTTGACAGCATTTGTTTCTCTTAATTTTACTTTTGTTTTTCCTTCTGCTTTTTATTTCTCTTTTTTCCTCTGCTTGACATTTTTTTCTTCTTATTTTACTTCCAACTGACAATTCCTCATACTGAGTAAGTTTGAATGTTGGTTTGACAGAGCTGAAATGCATCAGGGGAACCTATTGACTCGTCAACATTGCTGTGAATAAGTTATTACAAGTGTTTCAAAAGTACATTTGCAGATTAGATGGTATGTTTGCAGATAAGATGGTGATTACCCACAGATGCAGTGAACATATATAAGAAGCAAGGAAGCCCAGCTGGACAGAGACTTTCAGTTTTTGGGAGTGCATATGGATGTTGTTGCTGCCCACACATAGACTTTCCTCACCTCTGAAGATGTAGAATCCTCTTCAGCGGCCCCCACCCAGGAGGATTTCTGAGGCTTCACTAGACATAGATTTTGATGAAAAGTCAAAGACATTTAGACTGATATTCCTAATATTTGTTCCACTCCAACATACAGCAGCCTAGTAGGAGAATCGGGTGTGAATGACCTGGTGTAATCAAGTGCATTTTAACCCCAGCACTTCTTCAGGTTTAATGCTAGGCCACAGGGTGGTATTTATTCCACAACTTCAAAGAGATAGAGAGATACAGGGAATATTTCAATCTTTTGAGTGCTGCTTTTTTAATATCACCCTCTCTAGCAGTGCTGGCTTTTGCAAATGATTCCTGAAATTGTTCACTTATTGGTGCCCTGAGTAAGGAACAGATGTGTGTAGAAGGTGATGAAAGAAAAAGAAAGAAAGAAAGAAAGAAAGAAAGAAAGAAAGAAAGAAAGAAAGAAAGAAAGAAAGAAAGAAAGAAAGAAAGAAAGAAAGAAAGAAAGAAAGAAAAAAAGAAAGAAAGAAAGAAAGAAAGAAAGAAAGAAAGAAAGAAAGAAAGAAAGAAAGAAAGAAAGAAAGAAAGAAAGAAAGAGAGAAAGAAAGAAAGAAAGAAAGAAAGAATAACTCGATAAAGACTCTACTTTTCTGCCATCCAGCAGCCGGTCACCCTCCAGGGGATGAGTATAAGTAGCTCTCCATGTCCCCTGGGCATGCCAGTGGCACCAGGCACCTGCACAGGGAGCATGGTGGCCAGATCCCAAGGGATGATGGAGCAGGGCTGGTTGATGAAAAACACTGCTCACCTGGGCTCCTGCCAGCCTAGTTCAATGCTACTGTTTGCATGCAGAGACAAAAGCCCAGCACTGCACATTGCCTCCACTCATTGTCTTTTTATATCTGTTGAACACATAAGAAATTAATCTGCATAGCTATGCATTTATCATAAGATATAATAGTGCATAAATCTTGAAAAATAGTTTTTGCACACATACATCTAGAGTAATGTTTTTACATTCTGCACATAAAAATTATTGACACTAAACTCTATTTTTTAAAAATCAAGTATTTCAAGTATCAATTAAACAGTCACAGATCTAGAACTATAATAATCAATTTCTATTTTTAGACCCTGTCATGATAGCATAGGCAATTATTATGTATTAAAATATTATGGATTAAATACTTGAGGTATTTGCAGTGTTTTAACATAATGTATGTCCTAGCACTTTTTGGATTTTCTTCAGAACTTTATTTATTTCTCTTGAGATAAAAGTCGGAAAAAATCTGCCTGGACATCGAGTCAAGATAAAACGGTATCTATTTTTATATTTCAGGATCTCTGCCACTGGTGATCAGCTAGGCAGAATAAATAATAATAAATAACAAAGTAGTTTAAGTTACAGGATTTGGGAAGAAGAGCCTGCTCTGAATTATACAAAAAACCTCCTTGTATTAGCATTTGTAGAAGTTACATAAGCAGGACAAAGGAAAAATCCTTGACAGAATTAACAATATTGAAATCAGAAATGAACTTTTTGTTACTGCTTCAAAGGGGAGTGGTAATATAGGCTTATCTCTCTGTAGTGAATTGTCTCAAATGGCAGGGCATCTATTATTTTTCATCTTTACGGCAAACCTCCAAGCATATGAATAACACAGAAAATTGTGGTTGCTGAGAGATTTTATAATAAATTACTGGATACAAAAGGTGGCAAGATTTATTCTTGGTAAATGATTGTGCAACACAGAATAATTGAGATCGTTATTTATTTTGCTTTTGGTAATGGCTTGGAAGTTGATGAGGAACAAAATAAGATAAAATACTTATTAATTATCTTAATCAGGAAAATTAATTATATAAGGTAGCGTTTCCAAGCACCTTGGCTAGAAGGTTTTTTTTTTGCCTTTTGGCAAAAAGTTCTTTTGGAGGCCTTGAGGGCATGCTCCTTTTTTGAGGTTTGGCTGCATGGGCTTAGGACCAGCTTTGGTAGTGGGCTGCTAGCCTTTGCATTGATTGCATTGAGGAAGAACTTCAGTGGACAATGTCTCACTTGTTCTAGCAGCACTTTTAAACTCAATCTTCCCTGTCAGTCTCTGAGGCATTTTGTAGGTGGCTCCTTTACACTGACTTTGATGGGACTTGTAGACTTGTCATCCTGATTTCATCACACGCCTCTCTCACCACAATCACCTTATCCCCATCTCACACAATTCTTCTGTCACTGGTTTGGGTGTTCTATTGTAGCCTCTCCTCCCGTTCCTCTATTTGATAGTTCTGGATAGTCTGGCTTTAATCCAGAAGAGGACACACCATTAATCATAAATTTTAAAAGACAGGATAGTGGGACCTAGTATAAAACAGAGAAGGAGAATTCTTCTGTGAGTGGCAGGGATTTTGATGCAAATTTCCTTTTGTTTCAGAGGAAATCATGACAGAGTGTTTTTTAGAGAGAAAATCCTCATTTATTCAGCTTAGGCTTAGAAAATGCTTCCATGGGCCGTCAAATCTCCTGAAGCTTCATGACAGTTGGTAGCTGATCAGCTGGCAAAAGAGATTCCCTTGCACAGATCCTCACAGTGACATCTCCAGCTGGGCTGGAGATATATGCATTTAATATCTTAATTTTTTGTGTATTCAATATCTTAACTGTATATCAAATACTCTCCTATATGAAGGTAAACACCATCCCAGACAGAGCCAACACACCATCTGTAAAAGGACAGTTAATACTGGCTGTTTAGAGATGTCTTATGTGTGCCAAATATGATCTCTCCAGAAGCAAGGGACACATAGGGATGTGCTGGAGGGAAGAGACCAGCTGTGCACCCAGAATAACACCTCCTTCAAGCATACAGTGTGGGCTGGACACAGCAGGAGCTGCCCAGGAAATCTCTAGAAGTGTCTGAAATTGCCACCTGTAACAGCACTCAGTTGTGACAGTTCAGGCAATCAGCAAGCATCAAGCTGGTTCTTTGTCTCAAACCATTCCATGGGCTCATCCCTTTAGATGATCAGCTCCCAGACAACCTAGGGAATTGATGACTTTAGTGCTAGGCTGTGCAGGGATGATACCCAACTACATCACAATTATAAGTCAAAAACTAACTTCAGTTTCCTAGTTACCACTCATTTATAACTTGAATGTCATAGCTTGTGCCATTTAGACTTTAAGGTGCATTCACCTTTAGAGAGACTGGGAATACTGCAGTGGGGTCACCAGCTGATTCCTAGAAACTGACTCTGGGCCTGAAAATGCAATTTGTGAACAGTTTATAGATATTTTATATTGCATCTATGTTATGCATTGTTGAGGGCTGGTGAAGCTGTGTTCCACATGAGCCTGGGATAGGTTCTAAATCCTTTTTGTGTTGCAGTTTTTTGTACCCATCAGTGCAGCAATGCAGGACCCTGAGGTGAATGCATGGTGGTTTTTTACCCCTGATATTCCTTTCTTCTGCTCTGTGTTCACAGCATGTGAAACAAGACAGTGTTTGCATGTGAGAAACATATGTATTCCTTTTTTGCTTCTTCCATGTAAATCCCTGTCTGGCAAGGGCAGAGGCTCAATACAGCATGTCAGAAGTATTTATTTAGATGTCAGGAGTGCTGGCTGATCAGCAGAGCAAGCAGACCATGCTGATTTCTCTGTGTCTTTGTGTGTCTGTGTGCGACATAAGACAAAGGGAGAGGCAACTCACATTAAGAAATATTGTAGATTCACTTTATCACCATGCAAACTTGATTGAATTGGCCCATCTACTCAGCATATGGCTGAAAATCTGTGTGGCTGGATATATCCCCACAAATAATCTGAAGACATCATTGTGGACTACAGAGCTGGAACAAGCCATGCCGATTCAAAGAAGTGAGTGGGATGTGGGAAGGGGTTTGGCTCCTTGTGCCAAAAAGTATTTCAATACCAGTAAGAGACACATAAACACATAGGCATTTTTCCTGAAGAGACCTTGAACATCATAAAACAAAGAACAATTTCTTGTTCAGAAGAAACTTTAGGTTCCTGAATGCCAAATGAGTAGTTTCTTTTCCAGGGTTTGTTTTAAGGAATTGAGTAAATATTTTACTAAGTATCTTGGTAAAAGTGGGCCAGAGTTATTTACAAAAATTATGAACTGCAAATAGGGGTTCACTCTATGGAAGGAGAAAATACATTTTTTAATAATAGTTTTGATTCTAATGCTGTGACTGGTAAGATTTTTTTATATACAGGAAACTATCCAGTTTCATTTTAATGCGTTGACTCTGGCTGGATGCCAGACACCCACCAAACACTCTCTATCACTCCCCTCCACAGCTGGACAAAAGAGACAAAATTTAGTTAAAGGTTCATGAGTTAAGAACAGAGAGAGCTCACTCACCAAATACTGTCATGGGCAAAATAGACTCGAATCAGATCTATTAATTGAATTTATTACTAACAAAATCAGAGTAGGATAATGGGAAGTAAGACCTTATAAGACATTAAAAAAGCTTTCTCTCCACCCCTCCCTCTTTCCCAGCTTCTAGCTCTTCCCCTTCAGCAGCACAGGGAGATGGGGAAAGGTGGTTATAGTCATTATGTCTCTGCTCAGGGAGAGGAACCCTTCCCCTCCTCCAGCACAGGGTGCCTCCCATAGGCAACTCTTCCTTGTGGTGCATTCCTTCAAGGACAGGCTGTTATAGTGTGGGTCCCCCATGATGTCATAAGTCCTACAAGGAAACCTGCTCCACCATGGGCTCCTCTCTCCATGGGTCTGCAGATCCCTGCCAGGAGCCTGCTCCATCACAGATCTTCCATGGGTTCATAGCCTTGTCTCAGGCATCCACCTGCTCCTGTCTGGGGTCCAGCTCCTCCAGGGCTGCAGGTGGATCTCTGCATCCCTGTGGACTTCTATGGGCACAGCTGCCCCACCAGGGCTGCAGGGGAATCTCATCTCTGGTGCCTGGAGCACCTCCTCCCCTCCTTCTGCACTAACCTTGGGGTCTGCAGGGCTGTTCCTCTCACATATTGTCACCCTGCTCTTCTCTGGCTCCAATTACATCTGCACAATAATATTTTTATTATTTATTTATGTTGCCATAGGCATGTTACCATCTTTTCTAATTGGTCCAGCCCTGGCCAGTGGCACATCCATCTTGGAGCCTCCTGGGATTGGTCCTGCAAGACACGGAGGAAACTTCCAGCAACTTCTCACAGAAGCCCTTCCTGCAGCTGCCCTGCTACCAAAACCTGACCATTCATATCCAATACAATTCCTCTTAGAAACTGACCTTTTGTTCTGAGAAAAGGTTTTTGAGAACTACTCTTTTTCCTTCTTTAGAGTTTTCCAAATTTTGTAAGATTTTCATTTCCCCTAAAGTCTCTGACAAATAAATGAAAAATATTGAAACTTTTTATGGTACTATAATTTATCACAAATTATATTTGGTAAAAAGATAATGTGAAAGATGATTTTTAAACCATTTTCAACAATAACTGTAAATTCATATTTAAGAAAAAAGAAAAAGGAAGAAAAGTAAGAGTAATATGTCTCTTAAGCCTGTGCATTCTTAATGAAGGTGATGTTTTCTATTTTGGCTGGCTCTGCAGACTGTGGGCTGGATGAAATAGAGTTTGGCAGTTCTTCTGTAAGTTTCCTGATCCGGAAAACGACCATACAGATAGCTTAACATTTCTTTTCTTTCTCTTCTACATCACTCTAAATATCTATAAGACACTTCGTAAAAGAGAAAAAAGATTCTTCCTTATGGACATACCCTCTATTTCTTTAATCTCTTGCCCTTTTATCAAAATTGCAAATAGAATGAGATTTTTTGAGTAAAATATTTTTTTTATTACAATCTTACTTCCACCTCTTGTTTGTGTCAACAAACTGAAGCCTGTTTGGCCAAGCATGGTATAGTCTGTAGTTACTATCAAGGAAAAACAAAATGATTTTTTTCTTTGTTTTAAAACTCATGCTAAAATTTATCCAAATCAATCTTTAGTAATTTTTTTCTGTTGAATTCACACAAGCTTTATAACCTCTATTAAAATCTTATTACTGCATAGAGTTTAGACTTTGGGTATGTTTTTTTTTAATATCGTGGTGAGATTTATTCCATAAGAAGCATCTCCTATAAAACACAGAATTCTTGCATATGGTAAATTGCTCTGAGAGAAGGGAGAACACAATCTATTTAACACCATTGGGCATCTGTTAATAAATAAATGGAAAAAGCTGGTCATGAGTCAGTGTGTAGGCTGCTTAATTTCTTTGTAAGTATTTATTAAAACCATAAGGCAAATAATGATTTTAGGTGACATTTTAGTACCTTTCAGCTGGGAAAGAGAAAACAACAAGGGTTATATTTTGAGAAAATATGTCTCTAATTCTCATCGAAATGTATACACTTACCATTTGCTGTAGTCAGAAATCTGATACATTTCATGGATGCTGTGGGTGTCATTAAGTGGTGCAACACTGCTTAAAGACAAGGCAAGTGCTATCATCTATGTGTCAGCTTCTCAGATAAACTTTTTATAAGCTTGTTTTATTGAGAATAAAATTTAGCTTAAGTGCTCTTTATTTGAAAGGTATAAACATGGTGCCATGACAGAGCACAGACCTTTAGAGTTCACTGTAGGGAATCAGAATTTCATCTGCATTATTTTACTCCAGAGGAAAATAGATGCCAAAATATTTCCCAAACCAGAATAAGGCTTCCAATCCACATTATGTGCAAGAGGAATCTTTCTTTTAGATTAGATACTAAGCTGAGAGGGTTTCTATTGACCTTGGTGTTCTGTCCTAATCTTTTCTGTTTTTCACATATTGGAAAAGTCTTGTTGAGTTTGCTAGGAATATTTCTCATTAAGGGGTTTATATGACTTGTGTCAAGGCATCTTGGGAGGATAAATATGATGACTAAGGAATAGAAAGTTTAATATGATATAGAATGTAATGATTTAAAAGTCTTCCTTTTGACAATTTTTGACTCAAATACCAGAGATACTCAAACTGCCTGTGACACAAACTGAGGTGTTTTTATTTATAAACTGCTTAGAGCTGAAAGCCAAAAATTTAATATAACCTAAAATTTATTACTTGAGCATCTTAATACCAACAATGTTACCTATTCCTTCTCAGGAGAATATTAACTAACTTAGTAACATCTGCAAAGTGACAAAGTGGAAAAGTGCTATGCAAGTGCTATGCTGCTTGTATTACTAGATTACTTTAGAACAAGAATCTTCTTTTTGGGAGGGGGGAACATGAATTGTAGGAAAGTGCTTATGTTTCTGTGTTAAAAGTGAGTAAAATAATGTAATTTTGATTTATTGACTCTATCTCTTATTTTGTTTTCCATTATGATCCTGCAGATTATGTTTTTAATGTCCATCTGCTTTCACATCACTGCCAATTAAATAACTTGCTACTACTCTTGTATCAGTTTGGTGCTGTGTCCTAATGCTCTACAGGATCCCAGTGTCAGCCACTGCAGGCAAAGGTAGCTTTCTGTGGCCTAAAGAACTTGAACATGAATAGCTGAATAGCCCTAAAATGACAGATATCATTATCATACAACAGAAGTTGTACTTGGTTTATTAAAGTAACTACTCATTTCATCTAATTTTGGGGCTTTGCTGTGTGGATGGCTGCACATGTATTAATTACTAGAATTAGCTTTGCTAGAAACAATTAATCAAAGCCATACAGGTAGTGAATAAAATTTATTGTATAAGAACTAGTAAGTTGCCCTCAAAACTGTTAAGACTCAACTGACATTGTTTATAGTTTTTTTTGTTTGTTTGTTTGTTTGCTTTTTTTCATTTGGTTTGTTTCCTCTCAGATTTATTAAAGATTTTCTATAAAAGAAGAAGTATCCAAAATATAAGCCTAGGTCATTAGTTGCTCTAAGTTCATTAGATAGATATCTTACCAGAACATGTTTTGATATTCCTACCTCCTTTCACATTTCAGTTCCAGTTCTAATTTCAGATTGTGCTGGCTGTTATAAACAAGGCCATAGATCTGGTGTTAATAAAAAAATGGCCAATTGTTTATTGCAACAAAATTATTACTGGAACAGCAAAAAGGGCAGGCTGGTCCTGAACCCCTTACAACAAGCCAGAGTAGTAAAATACGTATAGTACTAATAGGGGCTCTTTCCCCTTTAGGAAACAGTATCCCTCAGGGAAAAGGCCCCTCCCTCAGGCTGTCAGTCCCTTTTATATTCTCTTTTCTTCCAGTGGTTGGTGGATTTTGGATCCTCGAGAAGATTGGCTCATTTCCCAGGGTTCCATTGGTCCTTAATGGGAGCTCCTCTGGACCAATCATCCTTTCCCAGCTTGGAATGATTGGTCAGTTGTGTCCACCAATCATGGCCCAGAGCAATGTCCTGATTCAGAGCCTTCTGTGTATGAAGAAAGATCCCTTCTTTCCTCTCTCTCTCTCTCTGGTGTCAGCATTGTAAATACTCTAGCAACCCTTTAACTGTAGCTTCTTACACTTGTAACTATTCCCAACTCATAGTGACAATTATACAAACTTGCAATTACAACTATACAGAACTTATAGTAACAACTTGTACAAAGTTACAGATGGAAATGACACTTATAAGATACATAAACATTTGTGACAAACCTGTAGAAAGTTGTGACTGAAAATGAATCTTGTAAGATACATCTCTATACCCTTATAGCTAAAATGTCCAACTCTAAACATTCATGACATTGGCTTTACTCCACCAAATAAGAGGAGAAATTTGCTTCCTAGGAAAATCCAGCTGCTGCGATCTACTTCACAATCATTAGTTTGCCTTTTTGTATGGCAATGTTTCTTGTTTTGTTGGCCCTTGGAATGAAAATTAACAGTGAGGCATGACAGATGAGTGATGCCACCAGTGGCGGTAAAGCTGAGAAAGAGAATGGCCATGATCTTGTTGCTGACAGCCATTTGGTATTTTCTTGTTTAGTAGAAGTTCTTGGGCTGCTGTTTCAGGATCTAAGGGTTTCCTGACACAAATCTCAAGAGTTTTCAAAAAGAGTTTCATTCGAGTTAAATACCTTTGATTCTCCTGCATATACCACTAATTTGCCAGAAGAGACTTGAACAGCTGCAAGGGCTGTGCTGTCTGTTGTCTAAGCAGTCACATCAGTATGTACTCTGACTGACAGCACTGAACAACAGGAAGAAATATCTGGAGAAAAGAAGAGATACTTTTTTATCAGATTTTGATCACAGATGAAGTTCAAGCATTCAAACTATACTGAATGTCACAGAATTTTCTATGATAATGGTTCAAGGGAGGGTCTGTGCATTGCCTCCTCTCTTGAATCAAGAGCAACGTCCTTGTAGTTTGGTGGCAAATTGTTAATGCAGTCTGACTCCTCAGTTGCTCTTGATGTTCTGACTTCTTTGATTATTGGTATCAGCTTTAGAATATATTGAAGCAGATGACAGGAAGGACTTGACAAGTAGCTAGAATTTCAAAATTCTATGTGTCTACCCATAAAACATATAATAATGTACTGATTTAGGTTGGAAAGAGACCTCAAAGAATGTGGACTTCCAACCTTCTGCCATGAGCAGAGATGCCTTCCACTAGACAGGTTGCTTAAAGCCCCATCGAGCCTGGTCTTGAACACTTCCAGGGATGAGGCAGATAAAACTTTCTGGGCAACCTGTGCTTCACCACCCCCACAGTATAGAATTTTCCCAATATCAAGTCTAAACATGCCATATTAAAGCCAATATCCCATATCATACCACTACAAGCCCTTGTAAAAATCAGTCCTTCATACTTGAAAACTCAATAAATTTATTCCAAGCATGCAAAGATAGAATTACTTTTTTCAAAACTAACTTCAGAGTGTTCCTGTCATGCAGGACAGTAAGTCTAAAAATCTACTTCAGAATATTTAACTTCATCATTTCAGAGAAGTACAATTTTCTCCAATTTTCTCATTTCACTGTTTGACTATTTTTTTGAGACTTACCATTCTGAGAGGCCTAAGCATCCTCAGCAACTCCAAAAAGTTGCTTACTGAAACTTTTCTACTGTACCCAGTATGACAAGGTTTACACCCTAGGTATGATTTCATTGCACTTCAAACAGTCAGCTGTAAAAATAATAATTTAAAGGAAATACTTTGAATAAAAGGACCTGAGTTCTTTTAGTAGAATTCTTCCAAAGAAGTATAATCAAGCTGTCATGGACATTATCCTGTGTAGCATAACAACCAAGATAAAAATAACACATGCCCATTTCTAGAGCTGTTCAAAACCAGATTTCTGCGGTCTTGAAACAACTGTGGATCACTGTGTGTATTTCCCCAGCCAATTCCTTGCTCTCAGTAGAATACATCAAAATTAAAGCTATGACTTTGGGTTTTGTCCCTAATTGAAATCAACATGGCCCAAATGTTAACCTAAATAATAGGAATGTGTAGACATATATCTCCATCATCACTGCACTCTGGGAACCTGCAAACCAGGTAGAGGACTTTTATCCTGCTGGCTGTCACATATGAAATGAGTGCCCACACTGGAGGGCTGAGAAGTTCACAAGCCTCATTCCCATTTTTCTATTTCCTTTTCTGGTCACCTTCCTGGATATTTATCTGCTGTTGAGATCACAAAGAAGAAGCCTGTACTTCAGAAACCAATATTTCTGCAAGTAATGCCTGGTACACAACGTTCCTACCCAGTCCAGGGTGCTCAGCCAAAGAATGACACAGGACACTAAGCCTTAGTCTTGCCTGTCTCTGTTCTCCCATTTGCATGGCCTGATAAGGGATAAGATGAATTGCATAAACTGCTTAGGAAACCAGCTTTGCTCCTAATCCCTGGTGTGGGATGCTGCCAGATGGGTTGTTAGAAGACAGGGGACTTGCAGGTGCCAAGGAAAAGGGACACACTCTGGCATCTGCTGCTGTGGGGGCATTTGTTCCACCCTGTATGGATTTCATGGAGGGACAATCAAAATCTCCATATGCAGAGCAGAGCAACCACAGTGCAGTCATGCCTTCATTATGGATAGCTCCATTCCTGAATTTCCCTGTGAATATTTTTTGCTGAGTCTTTTGCACTTCACTGCAATGACCAATGCACACGTACATCAAAAGTAGGAATATTGTCCCAGTGTGACTGAGGTAACAGCAGAGGGCACTCAGTGATTCTGTATGTTTAACCTTTCAGTACACCCCACTCACCCGGACACTGCTGGGTAATTGGAGTACAGGTGCTGCTAGGGTACAGGATTTATACAGGCATAATTCCTAGTTTATTACTGCACATGTTGAGGTGCAGTGTTTCAGTGTGGGGGGTTCAGATCCTATGAAACAATTTTCATTGTCAGTAGAGGGGTAGTAACATGAATGAATCCCACAGCATGTGAAAAATGCAGTCGTTTCTGCCTCTAACCACTTCACATTTTTTTGTTTCTTTTTTTCCTGTGTTATATCAACGTCTGCTGAAATGCAAATCTGGCCATTCAGTTATTTGTGTTTAGCAGCAGGATCCCCAGGTTTGTTCCCTGCTTGAAGCTTTACGTTAATCCACTTTCTGGTTGGAAAAGACGCGAAATTTACTCAAGAATGAAATTGTATTCCACATCGTTACACTGTTCTCATTAAATCTATTATTTCCACATCATTGCCCAAGAAAATACCCGATGCGAGAATCCTCCTAGAGTTCACTTCCCTAATTCACAGGACAATTACAAAATTGTTTTTGCCACAGTGGGAAATGTTGACTGCTGGGTCACTTAAATACTTGCAGTGCCAGCTAATAAGAAAGAGCACTACATCTCCTTGCACAACTAGAAGGTAGCCATGTAGCCAGATGATCAGATGATATGAAAGAATTTCTGAATTTGACTTATTTCCTTTTTTTTTTTTTTTTTTTTTTGTGTGTGTGTGTATTTTTTCTTTTATTCTGTAAGAAAATAAGTTTTCTGGCAAAAGTAAATGAGATTTATATGTGGTTTGTTTTTTTTTTTTTCCCAAGTCTGCTCTGTGTTAAATTAAAGTGGTTTTTTTTATTTTATTTTTTTTTTTTTTTTTTTTTATTTTTTTTTTTTTTTTTTTTTTTAAGCAAGTATTCCATGGTGGCAAGTAGTTACACTGTAATATAGGTAAAAAGAGATTTCCCCAGATCTATTTTATTCCAGTGTCCTCTTGACAGAACAGTAAACCTCATATAAATAGTTTTAAGAGCATATTGACACATAAAATCTTTAAAACCAAGCCTCTCCACAGTCTTTTATTCTGCCCAGAAATATTGGTTGCCTGTTACAAAGATTTGAGTATTTTTGTAAATGGCTGAATAGCCTCGCCACAGAGAGCTGAGAAAGCAGCTGTGTGGACTAAAGGCTATTCTAGATTATTCTGAGCAGGGTAATTATGTTTCAATTTCCTCTTAATTATATAAGTTTCTGAAGTAAATTTAAGTCAAAGCTACAAGAAAAACTGTACCTTAAAAATACTACCCCCCCCCAAAAACAAAACAAAACAAAACAAAACAAAACAAAAACAAAAAACAAACAAACAAAAAAAACCAAACAAAACCCAACCAAACAAAAACAAACAAACAAACAAACAAAAAAAAAAAACCCCGCAGCATTTCCAACTCTATTTTCTATTCAGGGTAATAAGGAGAAAAAAAGAACCAGGTTTTATACCATATATATATATATTTACGTATATTTATTTATGTGTATGTAGATATTCATGTGTCTGCCTGTAATATCTTCCACTCCTTCATGGTTTATAACCCACTAAAGCTGCCTCTAAAAGTGCTACATGTTTTGCATACGCAAACAAAATGCACACTCTGTATCCAATTTTCATGTGATTTTAACAATCCTAACAGATGTTCAGGCAAGGTAAAAGTTGCACACCTGTTTGAGTTTGTAAGTCTCCTCTTACTCAGTATATTTGCCTTATTATTTTGTGTTTATAAAGCCTCTACCTTGTATATATACTTAAAAGAAGATTCTGATCCTGTAATTTGCGTGTTCACATTAGCAACAAATGAAGTGACTAAACTTGAGCAGTTGCAAGACTGAATGTTAGTAAAGACTGAAAAAGAAGTTGATGAAAAAGTAATAATCACAAAGCTGTCCAAAATTTCTGTATCAAGAGTTTTTTATCTAGTAGGAAAGAAAATGCATGCATCTCATCTGTTTATGAGTGAATAAAAAACAGAATGATATTTTTGAAACAATGGACATGAAAAGTCTCTCTACTGTTTCCTTATTTTTATATTATCTATCTATCTATCTATCTATCTATCTATCTATGATCTCACTAACACCAGATGGCAGTTTTTAATTTATCCAATTAAATGTTATATAGCAGTCAAAGGCGAATAAATAAATATTGGGGAACAAAACAAAACAAAACCAAACAAAATAATAGAGCCAACAAAAAAAAATCCCCAAACCAACAATGGCTAAAGACAGCTCAGGTGTACTCACAGGATTTTCAAGAGAGAGAAAATACATCAGAGGGCACTTGCTAGAGGTTTAGAGAGAAGACTCTACTCTGTCTTTAAACTGCTTATGACTTTTGGCTGGCTAGTGAGAACTTAGTGTTGATGCTTGTGAAGATGTTATCGAAGAACAGATTTTGTTAACAACATCAAATTAATCTGGAACCACAGAGATTGTCCAGAATGGTTCTTGGGTACAGTAGACTTGGATTCCTTACTCTGTACAAGATGTCTTCTTTCAAGACTTGTGTCTTCTTCCACCTTTCTTGCTAGAGAATTGTTGAAGAAACAGAGAAATACCTGAGCTTTTCAGATCATTCAAAGTTGAACGTCCTGAAAGTTTCTTAGCATATCTCTGTTTTAACTTTCCAAGTTTTTAAAAAATGTTTGGAGGGCTTAAAAGCCTCTGGGAGAGGTTACTTTTTCATTTTAATGGAAAAAATATACCATAATGTTCTTATTCCATTCTGCTCTAGTACTTTGAGGCCAAACTCCTACCTGTAAACTGATCAAAACCTATTGTCTGGACTGGATTAGAAGTTCTCTTTGAGGAAGGCTGTGTATTAAAGACACAGATTGGTGATAATTTTTAATTTGTTCAAAAAGTTATAGATGTAAAAAATAATTCACTCCATTTTGCTGAAAGAGTGAATGTTTCAAGACTGTCTTTCACAGCGTAAAAAACTCCCTAATTCTTTTTGTGGTTTTGTACAGACACTGACTAGTTTATGATAGTTTGGCGGAGTTAAGCAAATAATCCATTGTTTTACCAAAATCTGTTACTGTGTCTTCATCACTATCTAAACCAGAGGCTTAGGGAACAATGGCATGTAACTCACCCTTCTTTCAAGAGGAGTGTTCCCAAACAAACTTGAGAGTTTTTAGATCTTTAGCAAATTTCCTTAAAAATTACCGATTCATACATTTTCATACATTCTGTAGAGTGAACAACTATTTGTATTTCACCTCAATATTCGTTTTATATTATTTTTATCTTCTGTGTTTCAGTGACACATCAAAAGCTGCAAAGTACTAAGGAAGTTGGTTTGAAATGCTATTCATATTCTAAATGAGGGAAGACCATAAATATTTTAGTACTAGAGGTTTTTGCAAATGCTTTTTTTTAAACATGACTAGTCAGTTCCAGCTCCTACATATTGCAGTCTCAAGGGTGATATGCAATATGTTAAAAATATTTCTGCCAGATTTTACAGGTCTTTAAATATGAGATTCAAAATTATTGATTGACTAGAGATCTTAGCAAAGCTAAGGGTAGTTAGAATGCATATTTTCCTTCAGGCTCCACACACATATTTTCATCTTCCCAGTTACATTTTATCTACCATTTGCAAATGACCAGTTAATATTTGTGATGTTGACTAAACAACCTGAGAAAGTGTAAAACTCAAAAGAAGGTTAAACAGGCCCAAATCTTCATGAAAACTAAAGTCTATGGAGAAAAGTCTTCTACCAATATTGTTACAAATGGACCCACTTTATAAGGAAAAGCTTTTTGTTCACTAAAATCATATGAAACTATATAAGCTGTCTCAAAGGTGTTTTGCAGCAATTACGCAGAGACACAGCTTTGTGTGGCCAAACTGCTCTTTATATTGCAGTGCTAAAGGCAAGGTGTGTTAAAAAAATGTGATTTATGCAGGTATAGGCTCTGACTGAAACTTATAGCAACATCTAGATCATTCAGTTTTAGACAACCAGGGGTTTGCTTGTAACTTAAGAAGTAACTACACTACTAGCTAGGCAACATTTGTAGGAGATGAAGCACTTTCCATGAAGTTGGAAATAATGTAGTTGGAAAAAAATATGGGGTGGTGTAGAGGTGACTTGTCTCTGCCTTGGCTAGCCCTGACACCTCGACAGTATGAGGGTACGGCTCGGTAGCAGAATGAACCTCACTGACCCTGTGAGTTCTTGTCTTGCTTGAAGGAGTGAAGCAATGACGGCAGGAAAAAAGAGGGAGGCTGCTCTGGGTTAACTGCTGGCTTTATTCATCAGGGTATCTGCCCCAGCAGACACCCCTCAGCAGAAGCAGCGGGAACAAAGAAGAGCAGGAAAAAAGCTGGAAAACCCCCCAATGTAACACCTTTTACTGAGGGGAGGAACTCAGGGATGGGTTTAAATGGGGACAAATCAGGGACCATGTGGGTATGGCTCTGCAGGTAAATGACACACATTGTAACAAAGCAATAACTCAGGTGGGGAGACAGCTGAAGTCTGGTCCAATCACTTGGGGCCCTTACTGGAACTTTCCAGACTTTTGGGAGTGACCCCAAAGTGACAGACAAGACTCAAGGGCTGTATAACTTATGATTGACAAATAACTGGGGTTGGGGTAAAACCAATAAGGGTGGAACATGCGTGGCATGGGGCAAACCATTACAACTTATAAAATATAATACAAAACAAGGAACAAATACATACATAAAACTGATAAAACCAAAATCACACCACAACAGAGTGGCCCAGTGTGTCTCTCGGGACCTTTGCCATCACTCTCTGGCCAGCCCTGGCACCAGCTCCTCAGTAAAGATATGGTTCCCTATTCTGTGATACATCCTGTGGGTTCTTTTTGCTCCGCAGAAATGTGAACAGTGGTGAGAAATAAAGGGAGAACTCTGGTGGGGAACTTCAGCTGGGTTTTATTAAGTCCATGCGGAACTCCTCCACACCCAGAGAGTCAGCCTGCGACAGCTGAGTTTCCTCTCTGTACAGCACCTTAAGTATGAGGTGGGGAAATGGGAAGGGGACAGCTTGGGACCAATCCAAAAGGTGAAAGGAGTGACCTCAACATAAGTGACAGTCAAAGGAACAAATCAATAAATCAAGGGAGGGGAGAACCAGGGACCCTGCCAATCACTCGACGTCCTCACTAGAACCTTCTAGACATCAGGGCGAGGCTGTGAAGTGATGGACAGAACCCATAATTGTGACTGACACCTGACAATCACTCGGGGGAAACCAAGGAGGGGTTAACATGGGGGTACATGGGATAAACCATTATAACTTATATAAAACCAGTATAAAACAAAGAACAAATGCATACAGAAAACTGGTAAAACCTAAAATGCACCACCACAAAAATAGATAAGAAAGCCAAGAAAGAGATTTAAGGAAAAGTTGGCACGTCAGAATATTTTCCCTTTCTTTTCCTAGCTATGGCAGTTTCATAGTGGTTACTACATCTTACAATTGCTGCCATGTTGGTATCAGGCCTTTGTGCCGTAAGAATTCTGTTACTAAGAGTTCTAGAGGCTGTATAATTTGAAGGTAATGAGGGACTTTCCAGCTTAAATCAAGAAGATTTGTAAATCCACTGTAGCTTTCTTTTGAATCTAGTGGAGAGCAATTAAATTAGGCAGGGAGCAGAGGAAATGTCATAGTTTCTCAGCCTGTGTGTCCTGGAAAATTTCTTACTCAAACAAAAGCTTTTCTTACTTAAAAAGATGTAAAAATATTTTCTATTCATAGTATCAATGCACATTAATCTCGAAAAGACTGCACTACTGTCACTGAGTCATTAATTCACCTATTAGGTCAATACATGCCATGTTCGGGACAGTGCACTATTGCCTCTAAAATGTGAGATATATTTTTTAACTCTACATTTGTGATTTTTCATTAATATTATTCTGCAATAAAGACCCCCGAAAAAGTACCAGAAACATAAATTTGTGTCTTACCCCAGTCTTTAGACTGAAAATTTTGGTTTATGACTTAGATCCTCTCCCATACAGGAAAAAAATCACATTTAAAAATGCAATAAAATCATCTTATTAAAAGGCAATAATGTAACACATTATTTCTTAAGAGACAGGGCAGAAACATTTCTCATGCTGCCTTTTTGACTGATCTTGGCTCATATTTTAAGTTCAGTAATGGTTGTGGTATAAAAAAGTGTAGAATATATCAAATATGTTAGATAAATAATTAAAGTATGGCAAATATCACAACTTAGGAATCCAAACTATAATTTCTAAAACATACTATTTTTTTACAAGTTCATTTATGCTGTGACCAAAATCCATTGTTGACAAAATCCTTCTTTGTAAATTTGTAGTTCTCTTGAATTCTTAAGAAAAATAAAACTGTAGCTAATCAACACTGATTTGAGCCCTTCATCTGATGTTTTCTTGAGTTTTTTACTCAGGTCTTTCAATTAAGCTCCCTGGTAATAGTAGAGATAACTGACTTTTTTTGAGTGCATGGTGATCAAATGTCCTTCTGCAATAATTCGTAGGAGCTTCCAGCTATGTATGCTTGAAAAAAAGCCCCTTTTTTCTCCTTTTGCTAGGTAGAGTGGGACATAAATAAAAATTCACAAATATATCCCTAAAATAATACCCTAATAATGTCATCCTCAGTGAAGTTTATGCAGTAATAAGCCATGGTGTTATCATCTTGTCTAGTAAATCCCTGTGATGGCTCTGACGTGGGCTCCTCTCACTTCTTTTATCTCTTTCTCACATAGGGTCTTTTATCTGAATTGGTACAACAACCCACCTTGTATTATTATAATTTTCTTGGTTGGTCTACTATTATGCAAAAGTTGAATAGGCTGTATATTTTTGAGTGCTGCAAGTAGACAGCAGACATAAATGATCAGAGACTCACCAGTATCAGGCAGGCTAGTTTTCAATTAATGGCTGCTGGAGTGTTTATTTTACTGGGACAATTTTGGTTTTGACTTTTTGTTCCTTTATTCAAGGAACCAGTCTTCTGTTCTTCTTCTAGTGCTGGTTAATAGATGAAAGAATATTTTAAAAATTTTAGGGAAATCTTTTCCAAAGGGAAAGCCAGTGTCATGAAAACTGAAATACCTCATAAGGATGTGTTAATTTAGACAATGCTTTTTATAGGGGAAAAATATTAGCATATTTCTTTCATTTTCTCAAAAGTAAAATTTTCTTTTTACAAATATTTACTACTATCATGTACAGAACATAACAAACCTAAATCAAATAAATTCAGATAATACAGTAGTAATAATATATTTTATCTTGTTAAAAATCACATTGTAAAGATCTCAAGGTATTGAGGGTCAGGAATTGAAGCTTTGGATGATTTCCCTCAACCCTCATATTGATTTAAATCTCCCAAAGTTTTCATCTGTAGGAATTTTAGTTTAGATTTCAATGTTCCCATTTGGAAGGGGTGAGATGATGCTGAATTAGCTCAGTTGTGTTCTTTGCTCAGTGTGTGGATTATTACAACTTCAGCTACAAGCTGAAGCAGAGGCAAATTTCAACTGTAACTGAAGCAGGAGGTGCTTGGTAGAGTCTCGTTGGATGTTGCCCTTGGTTACAGTGTGGTTTGGAAATGTTGGGATTGCTGGCTCTGCCAAGCAAGGGGCTCTCTACAGACCATTGTTCCTTCATTGTGCAGAATGGTTTGGAACACATTGCAAGGTGCCTTCTCACACAGTAGGAGCTCTGATAGCTCTGTCACTCAATTTCTTTACACAGCCCTTCCTTGTCAGTGAACTTATAGACATTTTCACAAGCTTTTCCCTAGCTGCTCAAGTTTCAAGCAGCATCAGTTACTGTCTGCAATAGTTGATGACCTGGGTTAGCACTGAGTGCACTTTCAGAAGATTTCTAGAGCAAACAAGGATATTTTTGTGAATGGAATCCATGTTCATTTCACACAGATTGTAAGAGCTCTAAGTCACAGTTCAATTGATCTGGATTTGACACAGATGTGATAAGCTTTTCACTTTTCATTTCAAAACTTCTGAGTGTGTTTTTTGACAGGTTCTTAATATCTATTTTCATTACCAGAGTCTTAATTTCATTTGTTTCTGTTAGTTGAAACTTCTCACAACAGGATTATAGAAGACTGTGTATTAAGAACCCTGGAATCTGCAAAAACCCACTAAAAAGATCACAAAATGAGGACTACTGGGGCAAAGAAAGTGAGGTTTCTTCGGTTTCCTGCTTTGACTGAAAGGACTTAATAATATGAGACAGAACAATTCTGTGGTACATTTTAGTCCCAACACTATATATTATTTTGAATGGATACGGTCAAAGGTGATTTAACAGAGAAAAACTATTTAGCATGAGGTTATAATTATTATGTATTAAGCAAAGCCAACAAGTGTAATGACTAATCCTTTGCAAACATAATTACTACCATCTTTGTCATCACACAGAAAGTGAACCAATGACCTGCAGGGTTAGAACATCCATTTTCAAGGTCAAAGTATTTTACTGAATAAAATATCACATTTCTATTTTCTTGTTGTTATTTTTTCCTTCCACTGGTTCACTTCCTAAAAATACAACTTCTTATAAAGCAGGTGTTCTTATTTGCCTCAAGAACAAAGTAAAATTAGAGAAATATTTTAAAAGTATGCTTTATAAATAAATTAAACAATTTCTGTCAGGGTTGGCTGAGTTTTGGCAAATTCCCTTCTGGACTACTGTATTTATAAATGGACCAACAGTCTGGTTTTTAAAAATCTGGAGGGATTTTTATATTTTCTAGGGAATAAAGAGGGAAATAGTTCCCAGTGTCTTATTTTCCATCGGTTGGAATTTGATACAATATATGATGTTTTAGACTGAACTTTTTGAAACATGTTTGCTTGAAGCTTCAGTAACCTGCTCTTGTATGGGATGATGATTTTCATGGTTCTTTATTGATTTATTTCTGCACTTTTCTGTTAGAAAAGCTGCTTAAAGAGAACTTGCTTTGAAAGTGCATGTAATTTTCTCCCAAAGAGTTATGCTAGAGAATTTTTTTTTGTGCTACAGTGAAAAGAATCAGGTGATATATTTAAAAAAAGGTGTGCACATGTCTTTGGCATTTTTCATTAGTGCTGCAAAAATTCTGGTAGCTATTTGTACTTCTTATGCTTTGATGAAATATGATTATATTTCTTAGATCAAAGCACTTTAAAAAGTTGCAAAAGTCTGAGCAGACACCAGGTCCCTGATCAGTTTAACCAAGAGTGAACTGTACAGCAAGGCATTTCCATTTCTCCAGCCATTGTAACACATGAAGACCAGAAATTTTATAATAATTATATAATAATGTCCATATTTTATTAAATATTTGTACAATCAAGATTTTATATATGGTATAAGAGGCCACTGGCACTATTCTTATAGTATTGGGCTTCTGCTGATGTTTCATGTGGGGCTGAAGGGCTGCAGTGTTGATAAACTCAGAATTTTCATCATTGTTCCTTCTCTCTGAATGATTTTTCTGTAATAGTTTTATATCAGATTATCATGTGAAATGGAGAAATTGTTCACAAAAGGGTTTATATTCAATCCTTTCTTTTTCTTCTGGACAAAGACTGCATAGATAAAGGATTGATGCACTAGTATGTTAGCACTGTTTTAATTTTTTTTTCTGGATACGTATGACATTGCAGTAATCTAATTTATTATTAATTTTTTTCCACTCATGGTAAGTTGTCCATCCAAGAATTATTTTCATTTTAAAAGGAGGAAGTAAGTATTCCTCTTTTCCAAAGGGAAGTCTGCACATATCCAGTAGGGCCAAGGACAAAGGCAGGTCGTGTATGCTTCCTCACCTATTGTGTTCATCCTAATCTTCGTTTCCTGCAAGCATTTGGATGGCGAAAATTGGCTTCTGCTTAAATTTATATGATGAATTTTTCATCACTGGGTTCTGGCCTTTGATCTTCATCAGAACAGAATAGATATAAATACTAACCAGAGAGTTTCACATGAAAGCAAATATTAATTTTAATTTAATCAGTGTAATTTAAAGCTGTATTACAATTTTAGTATCTCTGATTAGCAAATCACTATACCAAATAATATCTCTGATTACAAAACTGTCTGAATATATATTTTTTCCTCTTTGCTACACCTAATATATATTATCAGTAAAGAATTTATCTGCTTTCTCTCTCAGAATTCTTTTCTTTTCACCTGACACAGGATTTTTATAGCAGGTGCCTGCATATAGAGAAATATTTTTTGACTTTTTGACTTCACATTTATTTTCCTGGCCTTCCAACATACACATTTCCTCTTATGTTAACCCATTTAGAAACATTTCTGTTTGTGATCTTCTATACACAATCTGGAAGCCACAATGTCACATCATCTGTCTTTGGAACGGTGATTTCCAGGATTTGAGATTATATCTTGCATCTATACACACAACCAAGCATTTTCTCTTACTTCTTAAAGCCAGAATAATCAAAAAAAGTCTTCTCTGGTGTTATTTTTCCTAAATTTTTTTTTTTTTTTTTAGTGGAGTGCAATTTAATATATATATATATATATATATATATTTAATAGGGATGAAGAAAATTATGTATGTGGTTTTACAGTAAAATCACTAGTCAGTAATCTGTGCTATATCACAGCTTTATACATATGCTATAAAGTTAAATGCCTTACATGCAGGTTAGTGCTCTTTTTATGTTTTCAATATGTTCAGAATAATCTTTCCCTTCCCTTATATCTTGAGAAATCAAAGCCAGCTGTCTCTTTGATTTGTTTCTGCTGCAGAATGCCATAAAAATACTTCTACATTCAGCCTGTCCTGTATCTGTCATTCCAGAACAGGTGGAGTGGTTTGCTCTTGGATGAATTCCAAGAGATTAGCTAGATGTGTGCTGATAGATGCTCATTTCTCATTGTCTTCTTAATTCCACAGGAGAAATCTTAAAATTGTGGAAAAATCTAAACCCATGGGCCTTTTTGATTAGTTTTGATAAGTCAAATCCTAGCCATTATCAAGCAAAGTATGTGTCTGAAACTTGCTTTGCTGATGTATCTCGTGTGCCCAGCATTGGCCACATCCCTACATATGGTTAGGATTTCCATAGTTTCACACTTCAGGCAAAGCACATAGAAGGGTTCTTCTGGATATTCTGCACCACTTTGGCTCATGACTCCCCTTTACCTTACTCTCAAGGAGCACCCCTGGGAAGAATTTATGGACATCTCTCCTGTTGCTCCAGGACCTTCTTCTTCAGTCTCCATTGGCTTGTGTGTTTTATGTAATCAAGAGGTAGCTCAACTTGACTCTCAGCTGATGTGGCTAACATCAAGGGTTTATAATTGTCCTTATGAATGCCTGTCACTGGAGATAGGCTGGAGATCAGTATGCAAAATTTTCAGTAAGAGTAGCAGCCTTTTCTTTAAGTCCTTTTCTTTGTACATTGTAATTATGTTACGTACATTTTTCTTGGAGTGGATGAAATCTCTGCAGATAAGAAGTAGGTGTCAAAATAAAGATGTCAGTTTGTCTGAAAATAGTACAGCCAAACATAATTTATACTCTGATTTGACAGTCAAGACTTTAGGTTCATAATTAAGCTGAATATCCTGCTATCCTGATGAGTGTATTTTTATAAAAAGAAACCATATACTTTTACAATTTTTATTGGTTTTGTTTGACTTATTTTATAGAAGATAGCTGCAAAACTTATGGAAAGCAGAACATAATATTTTTTGTCAACATATTCTTTTTCTATATTTTTCTATCAGGTTCTTAATATTGCTGGATTATGTTAAATGACTGGCATGTCTGTGTCTATTTTTCATCTCTGTTGATTAATGTGTAATTAAACCAAATTTTAGCTAATTCTTATGAGATAACAAAGATTCCACTTACCTTGCTTGTTTGTGGGCTATTTTTCAACATTTACAATGGTTTATTAATAATGCCTCAAGAGATTTCTGATTTGTTTTGCCAGAATTTGAACCTTTTCTGCATATATTCCAATCAATACAGTCAAACTGTACTGATTGTCTTTAGAATAATTATGATTCCATTATTCATTTTGTGCAAAGTCAGCATGCATTGGAATTAAATTCTCAAAACCATATTTATCTCTAAAAAGGATAATCTTTCTACATCATGAAAAGCGGTGCAGTTTCCTTGTACACATTAGCCAGTTATCGAAGGTTATTATTGGTTCTTAAAAGACCAGTGGAAATGTTTGGACATGTGGGAGAAAAGCTCCTCCAGACTCCTGTTGCCCATCACTTTCTTGTAGTTTTTTAATTCAAAAAACATCTGTGAAAATAATGTCTGTCAAAGCTTCTGTGGTGTATGGCAGAGATCTTTACATCCAAACAATAAAGGTGAATATCCTAACATGCCACTGAGTGTTTATTTAATTATGTTTCTGTCACTGTTCTCCATTTTTCTAGAACTTGTGTTGCTGACATATTTTCTCCTTATTTCCAAATTCTTTCTTTCCTTTAGCCAGAATAACAGTGCACACCATAATTATTCTTCTCTATGGACTGAAGTCTTAATTTTTCAAAAACAGCAGTATTAGACCAGAAGAGTAACTTTGCATTTTATTCCAGAATTCTGTTTGCAGAAGCTGCTATCTGTCCAAAGTCTGTATTTCAGTAAAATACTGAATCAGTAGGTTGCCTGTTTCTTTATTTGTAGTCTCTTTTGAAGAGCTTGAAGAGCTTGAATAAGCATAGTCTGATACCTCTTTGCATGTTCAGATGTCTGTTGTCAGGAGTAGTTAATTTAGACTTGCAGTTTGGCATAAATTGGCAATGTGCTTTTCAAAATTTTGTTTCCTTTAAAAGCAGCATTATGTAAATCTTCCTTGACATATAAAATGGAATTGAAGAGAAAACAATGGCCTTAAATATTTCTCATTCCAGTGACTATCTCTGTGTGCACTCAGATTGTGAGACGTGTCTAGTTTGTCCAGAGATTTTTTTTATTTCTAGCACTGCAAAGATATAGAAGATTTAGAGATGCAGAAGATTTAGAACTCTTGGACTGTGAACTTGTGCTGCCTATTGCATGCTTTGCTGTTATCTAGAGTTGTTCCCCAAAGCATAAACTGAGTAGCCACTTTGTGTCAAACCTTGACAGTACTTCCCTTGAACCCCATCACAGTCACTCCCAATGAAAATACACCACCTTACTTCCAAGAAATTGTACCTTTTTTCCAGTCATAAAAGGGATTTTTTTCTCTAAACACCTGACCCTACTAGGTCAGTAGTCTTGAAGTTAGGGCAATATTCTTGGAAGATTTCACTTGGAGCTTATGACAAAAGAGATGCCACCATGAACCAGACCAGAAGGATAACTTGATCCTTGTAATGCTGAAACCACATAGTGGGATTCTGGGACATGGTTTAGTGGTCAATATTGTGGTGTTGGGTTAACCAAATATTAGTTGGACTCAATGATCTTAGAGGTTGTTTCTAACTTAACAATATAATGATCCTGGATTGAAGGCTAAACACCCCTTTTCTAGTTTCCAAATCATTCAACATACGCTTACTTAGTCTTAAACATATGCTTAAACTTATTCTTAAGGAATCTGGAGGCACCCAAACTTTCCATGTCTGCTTTGATTTATGATCTGTCTAGATCTCAGAACTCTGAGGGAGGCAGGCTGTCACCCTCTGTATTTTCTACAGGAAGCCAAACCATCTTCACTTTCAGTTGAAGTGTGTCCTCTCCACCCTGCCACTTCTCACCGATGTCAGCCAAGTCTGTGCCTTTGCTGTGCTTTGCTGACACTTTAGAACAAACTGGCTCTGCTTGTGAATGAAGAGAATCTTCCTGCCTGTGTGGTCTGAGAGACAGCATTTTCATATTCAACCACATACCAGTGCTTATGTAGCACAGAGATTTCCCATGAAAATAGGGATTTTAAAAAAACCCAACATCTTAATACCTTCCTACCCTATATTTTTGGTGGCTCCTGAGGCTTCAAAAGGGAGTAGAGGGCCAGGAGAGATGATTATAGTAGAGATCCTAAGGGCGCCTTCTGAATACACCATATGAAATTTCCATGTAAATATCTTTATACAAGATCAGGACCCTGAAATCCCTTTCTGGATGATTCAGTACAGTTTATACACCTAAGATGTGACTTATTAAATCCCACAGTTGGTCAGATGACTTACGCAAGTGACCATATCTATTGCCTAAAAAGGAATTCAAAGGAGACATGGTTGAATGGAGACATTTACACTATAGACATCACTAGACTGCTAAATTCACTCCAAATATCTTGATTCCACCACAAATATTCCAATGAAGTCGTCAGATGCTGCTTTCCTGCTTCTATACAGAAATGCCAGTGAACATTTTGTAAGATTCATAGTTACTGGGAACATTATATCAGTATATTATATCAGTAAGGAAATTCCACCACCATCTCCTTTGAAGAAAAGATATTTAAAAGCATTTCACTAATATTTTACAGTTTATTTTAGACCTCGTGTTTTAAATGAGAGTGGTTTGAAATGTTAAGCACTTTTTAGTTTTAATAAGTGAATATGCCTCCAGCTGTTCTGTAAATAACCAGGAAATGAAGGCCAATTGGTTCCCATTTGCAGTCTGAAGCTGGATGGGATCTGCTTGCAGTTTGCAATAACTTTAACACATTTCCCTCTTATTTCTGAATAAATACATGTATTAGCTTTTTCAGTGGTCTCATGCTCTATAGAAAGTAGAATATAACTTTTTTTCAGGTGCACCACATCCTTTAGTCTTATTGTCATATTGAAATACTTTTGATGTCTGGCAATTAATTAAATTTTCTTCTTTTTTCCCCCTTCATATTCTGTGAGATGCTAGCTTATAATTAGAACAGACTGTATCTCTTTTTTCTCTGGCAGATGCTTTTTTTTTTTTTTTCATTTCATAGATACGACAATTTCTGATACTACATTATGTACCAGAATCTGTCTTTAATTAATTAATAATCTTCACAGAAAAGACCAGTTTCTTTTGTCATAGTACAAAAAAGGTCTTCTACATCGTTTTCTGTGAGCTATTAAATGAACAAAAACATTTGCTTTATCTTTTTTTTTTGTTTTGTTTTGAAATATCTGGGAGCATGCAGACTTGTATGATCTTCCTTTCCCTTGAACCACAATTATCTGCTAAAATATGATTACGTGGGACAAAAGGCACAGTCTATATGCATGTGAAATTGCTTTTGATAATCCTGTTCTCCTTCTGAGAGAGAGCAATAACATTGTCAGTAACTTTCTTGGCTCTTGTGGCGTCATTGAAGATAAAGCATAAGCATCAAAAGACAAATCTGTCACCAGCAATGTGTCCTCATAGCCTAGAAAGCCAAGCATGTCCTGAGCTGCATCAGTGTGGCCACCAGAGAGGAGCCTCTGCTCTTGTGAGATCCCACCTTCAATGATGCATCCAGCTCTGGGTTCCTCAGCACAGGAAAGCCAGCTGTTGGAGTGGGTCCAGGGGAGGCCACAAAGATCAGAGGGTTGGAACACCTCTCCTATGAAGCCAGGCTGAGACAGCTGGGGTTGTTCTGCCTGCGGAAGGAAAGGTTCCAGAAAGACCTCATTGTGGCTTTCCAGTACCTAAAGAGAGCTTGTAAAAAGCAGGGAGAGGATCTTTTTATATGTGCAGTAGTGTCAGGACAAGGGACAGCAGTTTTAAACTGAAAGAGTGCAGGTTTATGTTAGATGCTAGGAAGAAGTTCTTTGCCCACAGGGTGGTAAAATACAGGAATAAATTACCCAGAGGTGCTGTGGATGCTCCATAGCTGGAAGTGTTCAAGGTTGGATAGGATTTTAAGGGGCCCTGAGGAACCTGATCTAGAGAGTGGAATCCCTGACAGGTGGAATACCTGACAGTAGGAAGGTTGGTACCAAATGATCTTTAACATCCCTTCCAACTGTAACCCTTTTATGATTATTTTTCATTTAGAAATGCAGAATTTCATTCTACTATATTTGTGGAAGTAGCAGCCATGAAGACTGAAATCCTAATCACTGGATAAATGATTAAAAGTGTATGGTTTTGGAAGAGAAAATTCCTCTGGTACTGTGGTGATATTTCAAGGAGTATTTGTGACCTTTTGACAGTGTCTCTGCAATAAAACTTTAAGCAGAATAAAACACCCTTTACAAAAGTTAGTACTTTATTTAGTACTTCATCTCTTATTTCTCTCTGGAGTAGAAAGAAGCTATAGTTTTATTATGATATTTAACTTGCATGAATTTGTTAAAGTGTTTTTTCAGGTTTATGAATCTCTACTCTAGACTGCATATTAATCTTGACACTGCTGATTCAGAGGGGCTTGTTAGAATCCAGAGGTTTTGTACAATTTCTATTTTGTCTTAGTATTTGATATAATGGGGGTGACTCAGTGTAGGCTGAAAGAATTTTTCCACCATTATACTTTAATAGTTCAGACTCCTGCCCATTAGTGAACATGATCATCTGCTCTGGACACCTGGTTTCTCACTGCTAAAATGATCCTTCTATTTTTTCCATGCCCCACTTGGAAGAAAACTACATACTGGATTTTCTTCCTCATTGTCAATAGCTACTTACCAAGAAAGGCTGTGATGCTGTCTAATCCACAAACAATATATCATGTTTTGCATTATTTGAACAAGTATAATATAAATAATAAAACATTTCTGGTACAAATATTCAAAAGTTCTTGTATAATGTGTGAAGTCACAGTTTGGCAAAGTCTGTATTTATAATAACTTACTGTAAGGGCTGAATGCAGATTTGAAGATATTTTGTCACAGATTCAACACCAGTTGGACTTGTTTCACAAAGCCTCTTTATTCTCCAGAAAGGAAAATTAGAGTTGTCAAAATCTGTACTGCAATTTAAACTATCATTATAAGTGAAATACAGGTGTCAAAGATATCTTTTTCAGACAGCATGTTCAGCCAAGAATTTCAGTGGAAAAAGAAACAATCAGTTGGTATTGCCAAATTCCCTGACATGTTTGGTACAGTTGGTATTGTGTGTTTTCTTCTTTACCCTGTATGTTCACATCTCTGCTTTCTCTGGGAGGCTATTGTGACTAAACTCTTTATTTTGTCTTCAGGCTACTTTAGAAAAACCTCCAGGCTGTATGATGAGTCATCCAGCTTTTCTTTAGGTATTTTATTTGTCTTATGTAGAAATCAGACAGCACCATTATCCATTTCATACTGCTTTCCTAAGATTGCTATTCACAGGGACAAAAACCTCAGCCCTTGAAATTATTATTTTACTCATAAAGTGTCTTTAATTCACATTGAAAAATGGCAATACATTTTGTTTTGGGAAGATGCCAGTCCTTATTAGTTCTCTTTTGTACCCTGCAATAAGAAAAAACCTGTGTACCAATAAATGGTGCATCAGTTTTCCAAATAACTTTTACTAAGAAAAACAGTGGAATTCTCTTTTAAGCCATCAAACAGGATATTGTATAAAAAATGTCCCTCCTCCCCTCTTATCAACCAAGACAGTGACCTCATCATAGAATGTTATCGTGTACCCCTCTTAATGCAAAATCAGGCATTATATTCTGCTTTCCTTACTATAGTTCCCTTTCATCCTGAACACTGCTGATATCTGTTGTGATTGGAAATCATTGTAGTCCTGGGCAGGGCTTCAGGTGGCTCTGCCAGAGCAGTGAAGTTGGAGCAGATGACCTACAAAGGCCCCTTCCAGCCTCAGCTATTGTGTGATTCTGTAATTCTGTGAAAGTTGGAGTATTTTAGATCTTTAACAATCCTGCATGCACTTCTTCTCATTAATCAAAATATATATTTTTTTTTTACCTCTGAATTGATTATTATTGTCAGATATGTTTAGGTTATGTTTTGTTTGTTACTTTTTTTTTTTTTTTGCCTCTGTGGAAGGAGAGAGATAAGAACCACTATTTCTCTGCAGCTTGCCTCATTTTGGATAGTGAACGTTTCTTTTCAACTATTTGTCTTCAGCAAAGGAAGCAAAATTTTCCTCAGTATTGGTGCTCTGGAGAAGCCAGAATGCACAAAGAAAAACATTACTCTAGTTTTCATACACAGAGCTTTTTCTCTCTTACTGGTGGCTCCAGGATGGTACCAACCTGCTCATGGGCCTTCTGGCTTCTTTTCTATTTCACAGAGATGGAGATTCGACATTCCAACACAACCTGTAAGTAGGCATTATATTTTTCTGCATATACTGCGCTCTTTCAGGTTATGAGTTGCACTTTTCAACATCCTGAATAGGAGAAAGCATTTTTCTGCTGTCTCGGGAAGGCAGGAGAAAAGCAGCAACCTTGTGGTAGTCACAAATGCTTTCTTCTGTCTGCAGGGAGAAAATAAAGATTTTTCTCTCCTCCTTTAAGTCATGTCCTTGCCTCCATAGTGAGACTTATCTTAGTCCTAAAGCCTTGAACTTTCTACGGTGATGCTATTAATGCTTGCCCTCCTTCTCTTCTGTTTTACAATGATTTCTGCTCCTACCCCTTTTCACATTCAAATTTGTTATAGCTAATTTCCACCTAATTCCTGGTTTCTCTATAATGGCAGCAGAGGTGCTACACCTCTGCCTCTCCACAATACCCACCTGCCCTTCCCTCCAACACTCATCTTTCCTTCTGTGTTTCCCTTACCAAATCCTTCCCATGACTCTTGCAGACTGACCATGCCTTCTCATTCAGGATGGGAGTGAGAAGCTGACTCCTCTTTAGCGCTTGATAGGGACAGAAGTCTTTTCCAGTGTCATTTGTCTAGAAAAGCAGAATGGTAAACAGATGAAGATGAGGCAAATCTCAGCTTTATCTTCTTCTTATGATTATGAGGGTGGTTTCTCTCTCCTGATCCAAATCAACTCTGCATGTTGCTGTGACTGGAAGAATTCTCAAACACAAAGTCTTTTCATAAGATATTTTTAGACCATGAGAGTACATAATGAGAAAAATTACACATTGCAAAACATTCCCTTTCTTATTTATTTCAAATACTCCAAATACCTGTTTAGGTTCTGTTTTCAGGCATTTTGCTATATATCTTTGCCCATGCACACATCCACAAAGAAGTCTTTTGTAATTAGTGAACTACAAGCCAGATCCATCCTCTCTCTTGTCTAACCTCAATACAATGACTGTAACTTTATAAATGCACTTGGTTCCTGAAGTCTGCAATTTTAATGTAGGTGCATTAAGTGCTGCTTTAGACACAGTCTCTGACTGTCATTCCACTACTTTTTTATCTTTTATCTCACTGTGTTGCAACTACAACTTTATATAGATAGCAGTAGCAAACAATTGCTCTGGGCAGAATGAGATATTTATGACTCTAACACAATAATCAGTACAGAGACACTCTGAGTGGGCAGTGCAGGCAGGAAATGGGGCAAATACTGGCCCTGTAGACTCCACACTATGAACTACTATGTAATAATCAGTTTAAAAAATCGTATCTGGACTTGGACAAAGCTGAGTTTAGGGGTAATGAAGAGAACAAAGAAATAACATAGGTAAAATGCATCTTATGTAGTGCATTTGGGTGCAATCTGGTTATATAGACCAATGAAGAGAGAAAAGTGTAAATAAATATATATGTGAAAAGTGTTTTCTTTTAGATTGATATAGTCAGTTTTTTAATATCTTCATGCTAATATGATATAAGGATCTGTTATAATTTTAAGTGGGACTCTGATCCATGTTGCAATGAGTTAAAGTAGTAGGAGGCTTGGAATGGAAGAAAAGTGTGTTATTTCAATAAGAATGGGATAACAGGTTTAACCAGCCTCATTTTTGTCTGTTGTTCACTTCTTAACACAATTTAATGTAGATTGTTTTTGTATCAATTCTCACTATGAAATACCTCCCAGTTAGTATGAATTCCTATGAACATTTTATCCTGATATACTGTGCATACTGTGCTGCTCTCTACGTTTATACCAAATCATCCATTTCCTTATGTGAGTTCAGTAAAGATGCATTATTATCACAAACTAATTTGAAAATGGAATGTTTATTGCTTACATTTATTTTGGAACATCAAGACAGAAGCATTTCTGATTGATTCTCTCAATTTTCTACACATCCAAGTAGGGTTGCATTTTGCAGTAATTTCTTCACATTATTTGTATATATGAAATGCTGTGTTTTATTGTGCTGACAAGATTGAAAGGAATTTCCTATCATTTTTTCTTCCCAGGGGAAACTGCAACTCGCAGAAATTTTCCATTGCTCAATTTTCATAAAAGCACTTGTCAAAAAAGTTTCTATATAATGGTCTATTATAGTAGATCATTTTATTGCCAGAGAAACAGAAGCAGTAAAGTTATTCAAAGTTCACAACTACACTCGTTCTATCTTCCTTCAAATGAGCTGAGTAGAAAGTATTCTTTATTCCCTTTTTAAATAAATGAGGAGCCAGTCAATACACATAGAAAGAAATAATCTTTCTATAGGTGTATAATGCTCCAACTCATAAATAGCTTGTACTAATTCACAGAAGGTATATCAATCGTGTGTAATTATTTTATTTCTTGTGATACCTGCATAATGGGAGTGCTCCATTAAACTGTCTGTGTTGGGATGTTTTTACTGCTGTTCAATATGCAATCATGAACTAAGCTACAAAAACAAAATAAAACAAATATTCAGGTCAGTTTCACAAGTAGTTGTATGTATTTGTATGAATCTGTAAATTATATATATATATGTATTTATTTTATTTCCATATGTGTTCAGTAGAAATTACTATATGATGCAATTTCAATTTCAGATAGAATTCATTCCAGAAAACTTTTCTTTGTAAAATATTACTCTTGTTTCAGATGTAACCTCAGACATTCCTAATGAGTGTGACTAGCCTTCATTTTCCTGGGGCTGAAAAAACCAACAGCCATCACTCACAGAACTGTTTGTGCTGGAAGGGACCTTCTAGATCATGCAGTTCCACCCCAGTCATGGACAGAGACTTCTTCCTCTAGACCAAGTTTCTCAAAGCCCCATCCAACCTGACCTCCCTCTGTCATCTGGAATTCTGAGGAAATTCATCAAGGAAAGACAGTTGGGTTTTTTTTTTAATTTGTTTTGTTTTGTTTTGTTTTTCTTTGTTTGTTTGTTTGAAAAAGATGGTAGTTAAAAGTGTTGTGACATAAAATTGAATATCAGCTGAGTTTTGGTTTAAGTTATGCTTAACAGAGGCAGAATTTCACAAGATTAATATGAGATTAAGACACGTACCTTTAGGCTATGTTAATATTAGCAAGTAGTTTGTCATAGCAGGAGTGGGTCAGCAGTATGAAATATGTCATACCCATCTACAAGAAGGGCCCAAAAGAGGACCCAGGAAACTACTGACACATCAGCCTAACTGATGAAAGTACTACTACTACTACTACTACTACATCAGCCTACTGTGAAAGTACTGGAAGGGTCCTCCAAAAAGTACTACTAACTAAAAGAAGTAAATTATTAGGAAAAAACAGGAGAGATTTGCCAAATTCAAATCAAGCCAGATGAAACTGGATCCCTTTCTACACCAAGATAACATCTTGTATTTGTATGGGGAGTGGAGTGGGTGTTGCTTATCTGGTTTCCAGCAAGGGTAGAGACATGATCATTTTACTCTGTTCAACATTTGTCAGGCCATACCTGGAGTATTGTCTCCATATCTGGGCCTCATAATTCAAGAAAGACATGGACAAGATGGAGAAGGTCTAAAGGAGAGCTAAAAAGATGGTCAAAGGTTTGAAGAACTACCCTGTGGGGAAAGACTGAGGATGTTGAATCTCTCTAGATAAGGATCAGGAAGGATCATCACAGTTTCCATCTCAGAGTACTTTACTGTTTCATTCACAGTACTTCAAGGGGAGGTAAAAAGAGGGTAGAGGCACTGGTTTCCCAAGGCACAAGACTAGGGACAATGGGTAGAAGTTGCACCAGCAGTTTTACCTTGGCATAAGAAAGACATATTTTGTAGGATGAACAGTCACTAACTGGACCAAGGAAATGACCATCACCAGGGATGTGGTAGAGTCTCCATAACTGAATGCTATGAGCTGTCATTAGACAGAGACTAGATCATCTCATATGGATTCTCTTTCCCATGAAAAGTTGCACCAGATGATCTTTCAAGGTCCCTTCCAGCCTAGGATATTCTATGATTCTATAATATGGTGATGCCACCGCTGTACTGACAGTATTTGCTATTTGATGGGATTAGAATAGACAACTTCAGTCAGCTGCTGTTTCAAAATATTTGGTTTATTTCATGCTGTCATGTCATTTACATATTTAGAAAAAAGCAAATCTGTTTATTTTGTTTGTGACAAGAACCTGCAAATTCTTGTGTCCTACATATCATGACAAAAATAACAGGCCATTATATAAATCCACATTACATTGGTTCACATCTATAAAAAAGTTACTAGTTTTCTGCACAAACTAAAAATAATGCAGTCAAAATGTTATACATCAATCAGACTACTGTATGTTTGTGAAAATAGATAAATAAACCAATAAAATCCATGAGCATATGTAAACCATGAGATAGCATAATCCTTTTTTTATCCCCACTCTTATATATCTCCAGAAATCAGTCATATCCTCCCTACCTCTGTCTTTGGTTTGTCTATACTCTAGAAACACAATTATTCAGTCTACAAGACATTAAAAATTGTATGGTCATCTGACAGCTGCTTTGCCTATATGAGGTCATGTCTTAAATCTACTGAAGTTAATTAGCACATCTGTGGAGAAATTCTGAGAATAAACTTTCTGTCAGTGTTATTTAACTTCATTTTCTTATGCAGCTCTGTCTATCTACATTGAAGACAGTTACTCTAGTAAATGAGTTCAAGTATACCATTTTTGAAATGCATAAGACCAGCTGGCAAGAGACAAAATCATCGTTGATTGTGGAAAATTTCTTGATATCCTTTCATAACAAAGTCACAGTTATTTTGGCATGGTACCAAATTATATTTTTCAGCTGTCAGTGATACTTCAAATGGAGAAGCAAATAGTTGAGACAATTATTATCATCGAATCACTGCAGTTTTGCAACTCCACCAACAATAGCTTGTTTCATAAATTCTATAACTACAAATGAAACATTTGTGAAAGAATTTTTTTCCTAGCTGACTTCCTGGTTCTTCATTGTCTGTTTACAAAAGGAAAGGGAAAAACATTCTGAAAGCAGATTTTGTCGACAGAAGCAAAGCATTCTGTCTGAAAGCATTACACATCCACATCTTGTAACTTTTCCCTGAAGACCTGCATATTGCCTGAGGTAACTTCATGATCAGTAACGAGGATTACTTGGCAAATTGGCATCACTGTTAGACCTTTTGCCAGATGGAGGTGACTCCATTCTCACCTATGAGGAATAAAAACTCTGCTGAGAGCACTACCTCAAATTCTCATGGTCTTTTGCAGAGTTGGATGAATCATAAACAGATGTCCTCTGTCTTTTGAACTGCCATCTGCTGTAACTGGTTAGAAGATCTCTGGCTATTTCTGTCAAAGTATGCTAACTTTTTTCTGAAAAAAACTATTCTTTGGGCAGCATGTTTTGAAGAGTAACCCTGGATAGACAGCAGCTGTTTTTTTTCAGACTAGCAAGGCTCTGATTCTGTTAATTATTTTCTTTTTATTCCTTTCCTTTTAGAATGGAAACTGGTTGCAATGTCATTCATCCTGAAATTTTGCAGAACTGTCCAGGCTGTATAATTAGGATCTCTTCACAAGCATCTTCTGCTGGATGGTTCACTATTGTTGAAACAGATGGAATCATAACAGCTCCCTGAGTCATTATTAAGCTGGTCCAATGTCATCAATGATTTTTTGTATGTGTTTGATGTGGGTTTTTTAATGTGAGGGTCATGACTTCCTGATTGAAGAAGCTCCTATTCTAGCCTATTAAATGAGTTTCATAAGTGTTATAGTAGGTATGCACTTTCTGTGAATGATATACATGCTATGTGAATTAGTTTGTCCACATTATTTCAACCTTTTAAATAAGACCTTCTAAGTGTCACTAACTTTCCAGCTTGCATAGACAACAGCATAATTTTAGCATGTACTTGAAATATTTTTTAGGTCTTGGAATATTTTGTACCTCATACCATTCTGTATGAAGCTTCTTACCAATGACAGTGCTCTTATTCCACCCAATCTGGGAGACATCAGGATTAAGTTGCACCCCTGCCACTGGTTTTCCCTCTACATAGGGAATGTGATTTCTGTAGTCTCCAGTATTCTTCCTTCCTGTGCTTGAACACCATAAATTACATGCCAGGGAAAGACAAATTACAGTGGTGCTTTAATTGTGAGTAAGATCATTTGTCATAAAAATTGCCAGTCCCTCCAAAAAATTAGTTAGTGATGAAAGAAATCACACCTTAACTGCTATTAATTCTCAGCTTTCAAGTAACAGATGCTATGAACCATAGGTTCTCTGGTTTTTTAACCATTCACAAAAGTATTGCCCTGTGGTCCAATGACTTTGCAGAGCTGCCTGTTTAATTTTCTGAGTTCAGGGAATTACAGGTTATCACTTGCTAAAAGCATAGCTTCACACCATTCTCTCACATTAAGTGGCACTGCTCAGCAAAAAAGTTGATTCTTTACATCAGGAGAATACTTCAAGGACCTTGAAACTCACTTTGTTTCTAATTTCTAGTCCAGTGCCTTTTTTTGCCGCACTGTACCTACTTTTCTTCTTTCTCATTTTAATTTCGAGTCTGTGTATAACAGAACATTTATGTGACATATATTAATATGCAAAACTAAAAGATTGTTAATGTGATATGTTAATGCATATTCTGCAGTGGTCCACATATGCCCATGCATCTGTTAGTCTGTCCATCCATCCAGGCATCCATCTCTCCATGAGGGAAGCAAATAAAAACAACTTGGAAAGAGAAAGTTGTTTCTTTCCCATACTTAAGTAATATTATTGCATTTGAAATAACAACAGTTAATGTAAAAGCAAAGATATGTGAAACAGAGATTTGACCCAAGAGAGAAAAATGAAGAAAAGAGAAGGCAGAGGTTTAAAATGAAGTAAAAAGGGAAGAAGTAATTCAGTACAGATGAAAAGAACGCATTTTGAAATTTTGTAGTATTTTTTCCTCCTACTCACACTCCTGTGTTAGCAAGGTGAATCACTTACTCCAGGACCAAAATCAAACTGTTTTTCCATTGAAAAACATAGTTACAGACTTTCAGTTTAAACAACTTTGGATAATTTGTTCAAAGGAAAACAACAACAAAGAAGAAAGATAAACATCTGCAAGAGATCACAATTATGTGTTTAACTTTGTGCCTCCTTCAGGAACACTCCTTCACATGTGACTGACTAATGCCTAGAAATGACTGAAAAAAAAAAAAAAAAAACACTAGAAAGAAAACTAAAAACCAACACTAAGGTCTTCCCAGCAGCTAATGAAAAGATTTGCTTCTGACTCAATAGATTTGAGAAAGAAAAAGAACAATAAGAACATGATATACATGATGTTGACAGAACTGAATGGTGTTCGAAAGCAAACCAAGGTAGTACAGCCAGAAAGAATGCTGAAGCAGTGACCAGAAGCAATAAAGTAGAAATGCTGTTTTGTATCCTTACCAACCTAACCAAACCCTATTTCTGGATGTCCTCACTTATAGGGCAGAGGAGAAGTTTCTCCAAAAGCTCAGATCCTTCCTCATTTCCTGAGATCTAAGGAAAGGTTCTTACCTTACAGTGTTCTGAGCCTATGAGCCACAGGAAACTGTTACTGGTATTTTTTTGCAAGCCTCATCAAAGTTAGGAGGATCTGACCCCCAACCAGCTGCTTGAATTTACTGAGGATGCTGCAATAGCCTTCAGCCAACCAAATCTAATATAACTGAAGTGTAATATCATTATTAGTTAATTATACACTCACCATCAGCCCAAAGCATACATCAGCAGATGTGAGAGCTTTTGTTTTTGTTGGAGGAAAACATGACTGGAGGGAATTATCAGCAGAAATAAGTTTAGAATTTAGAGCTTCACAGTGAGTATATCTATCTTTCTGCTCATTTACTGTTGCTACTAAAGAAAGAGAGAAAAATAAATGTTCCACCTTCAGGTCAAACAGCTCAAGAATTTTCCCAGCCTCTTGGCACTTTCTCGCCTGCCTTTAACATGTTGTGGTGACACTGTCTCTGAGGTATAAAATGTCAAGTACAGTTGTAACTCTTCAACCAGTTGAGTCTAGAGTTTATTAATGTTTATGATCAGCACTGGTTAGCAAAAACATCATACTGCTCTTTCCTTTTGAATTTCATCAGTATCCAGAGAATTGTTTAAAACAGCAGGTTTTTTATAATTTCAATGTTGTCAAGGCATCCTGACAGAATTGAGAGAAGTGTACTGGGGGGAAAGCCTCACTTTAGCATTTTCTATTGTTTAGAAAGCAGTTTCTAAAGCTTCAAGAAGAATAATGTTTTTTCATAATTATTCATTTCTTCCTCTCAAATACTGGCTTGATAAGCTTTTTAGATTAGCAGATAATGTAAAGGACTTCAAAGGCTTATGCAGGCATTCCCACTTGGCTTCCTGAATACAGCTGGGAGTCAAACTAATTGGCAGTCTGCAGTGAGGCAATTAGCCACAGGATGAAGTAAATTGGAAACAGAGACCTAACATTATATATGCATCATTACTTGAATATGTGTTTTGTTTTTCGTGAGTGGAACTACTATCAGAGTATTGAGATGGTTTCAATACAAAATAAGTCAAATTCATCTGTGGGGCACAAGTCTGAACTCCCCATTTGTATCCGGTAGACTAAGTGGCCAACCATGTAGGGTAAAATCATTATTTTAAAAAGTGTTTTCTGATTGCAGATTTTGTACTTGGTAAAACAGCACTAAAGAAATGACTGGAGGTAGGTCCTGACCTTTACCACACAGTAAAATGCAAATTACCTATTAGCTCCAATTACATTTTTCTGGTTTTCTTCAGAGGTTAAAATCTAATTCAGCTCAATTATAATCACACCATACAGAAGGAGTGTTTAAATTTTTCTTGAGCATATACTGGCAGTAAAGTAATGAAACTGCTTCTTTCCTTTTTTGTGCCTCTGAGATCATGGGGACTGCAGCAAATATTCAAAGATAATAGTCCTTTATAAATGAAAAAATGAAGTGGTGCCATTCACTGTGGCCGATTAAATGATTTGAAAATATCATTGAATCAAGCAATAGAATGCTTTGGGTTGGAAAGGACCTAAAACACTATCTAGTTCAAATCCCCCCTCTCACAGACAGAGACATTTTCCACTAGACCAGGTTGCTCAGAGTCCCATCCAGCCTGATTTTGAACACCTCCGAGGATGGGGAGCCCACTACTTCTCTGGGCAATCGGTTCCAGTGCCTCACCACCATTATAGTAAAGATTTTCTTCTTTATATCTGTAAATCCATAAAAAGAAAGTCAAAAAGTAGTTTATACCTGGGAGTAGGAGGATTGAGAGTTTGCTCAGGTGAGTAAACACTAGATCAGGAGCAAGAACTCCCGGAATTTTGAGTTATCATACCAAGTGCATTTCTCTCGTGATGTTTCTCTTGCAACCCTTCAGTGGTTCACCTTGAAAATATGTGATATGAGCCATATTCTACCTCCTTGGTAAACAGAAATGTACAGCTGAATCTGTGTTTTCTAAGCTCTGGGCTATGGTACAGAACAAGTTCACTGCTGCTTCACTTCCTTTTCCTTCCTAGCCTAACCCAAAATTAAGTGTTCCTTTTGACCTCTAACTAAGACTCGATTTCTTGGGGTATGCTTTGATTGTATCTTCACCTCTCTCTTTCAAACCCCTTTGGGATCTTAATACCATAAATTTTCTACAAGTCTTTTTAACTAACTCCTCAAAAAGTGTCTGTAGTAACTAGTGCTGAATAGATAAGTAGGGACCTTGTTTGGGTGAGCAAGGAATAGTACTGTAAACACAGTGAAATGTAAGTTGATGAGATTATGTGGTATTTCATGGTGGCAAGTGATATTCTGATCTTGTCATTACCAGATACATAGCTAGATTCATTAGGTGTTACTTCACACCTACTTTGGAATTGCCCTCAAGTGGCCACTGCATTCTGAAATCAAAGTGGTGTAATCTTAAAATAGGTGTTCTTATCAGGAGGTGGCTTTGTGCATTTCTGAATTAATTACTTTTATTTCAAAGCAGAAAACCTACAGAGGTTAGACAGAGGGAGCCAAGTTGGTTGCATTCCACCATGTATCATTAATATCCTCATTGCGTTTTTCCACTCACTTTTCCCTCTTGAACTGAATTTTATCTATTTTGCAGGGTTGCTAGGAAAGTTTGGGAAATCTGGTGGAGTATTGGCACAGTCTTGTTGCCAAGGACAGACAGTTATTTCTTCAATTTGTGGCTTGTCAGATAGACTAAAGTTATCTAGAACAGGGGAATTCAGAGGAAACACCATGTTGGAGGATCTGACGTAGATATATTGCAATCCTAAAAAAAATAAAATGAGTTTAAAAGTGCAGAACTCTTTATGCATAAATTACTCCAGAAACAAAAATAGTTCTTTGCAGCATTTTATGGCTTCATATTAAATTATGTCTTCCTTAGTTGCTATTTGTGCTAGGGCATGACAGGACATTTAATGGATCTATAAAAAAGCAGGAGTGGGACCCTTCATCAGGAACTGTAGTGATAGGGAAGAGGAGTAATGGGTCCAAACTGAAAGACAGGAAATTTAGGTTAGATATAAAGAAGAAATTATTTACTGTGAAGGTAGTGAGACATTGGAACAGGTTCCCCAGAGAAGTTGTGGATGTCTCAGCCCTGGAAGTGTTCAAAGCCAGACTGGAAGAGGCTCTGAGTAACCTGGTGTAGTGGAAGGTGTCCCTGTCTATGGCAGAATGGTTGTAGAATGGTCTTTAAGGTACCTTCCAAGCCAAACTGTTCCACGATCCTATGACCATGCAGACTGAAAGCTGAAAGGCTTTGACAAAAAAATCCTATGATAAAATAGTAGAAAGAGCAGAGAAAACATTCTAATGAAACTAAATTGTCATCATCACCACAGTTTTGAGGCACCTGCTGTTTAAGCCTTCCAGTTTTGTCATTAATCACACAAGACATCAGCTGTGCCACCTCACTGGCTTTTCAATAGCATCTCAAGGGCTCTGACTTTCTAAATTCATATAGTTGGAGACTTGTAAAGGAAACAACTTCTAAACATATCTACTTTTGCTCAAATCTTAATTGCACCAAAGACAATTATTGACAGGAATTTTCACCCTGCTGCAGTGTTGATGAATTATGTTGCTGGCAAAATTCTTTATTCAACAGGTGATCCCTTATTCTCCCACACAACCATTTTTTTTTACAGCGAGTTGGACCTTTCTAGGTTTATACTTCTAAACTATCACTGCAATATGTGTAACACCAGCACATGTTGCTATCTAAGTCAGTCCACGTTACCATTGAGATCCCTTCCCATTATGTCTAATTGCATGTATTAAAAAGGCAAATAAGCCATTCTCTTTGTGCCTTTGAAAATATTTTATTGCCCCCAGAACACAGACGTGCCATATGTGGAGTTGAACACATTAAAGTTTCCAGTAGCAGATTAACTTTTTCTACATTTCCCCATTTAGCTTTTTAAATATTTGCTTGGATGTTTGTTGCTGCAGTGAACAGGATTTAAAATTATATAAAAGCAATAATGAAGCAATAAAATGCTCCCCTGTGTAGAGTTCATACCACATTTAATTGGCACAATGGAGCAGTTTACAGCAAGTATTCTTAGGTGTGTGATAGTTTACTGTTATTGTGCTGCAGATGTTTCTAGGTAACCTTTAAAAGGAATGGAAAATATAGAAATTTCAATTGCTGCTCAAGTTTTATGAGCATATTTTATAGAAATCTATAGAGATGAGAATGACAAAAAATAATGGTGACATTATTGCATGAGAATAGACCACCATTAATGTACCTCAATAGGGATGCAATAACCACACAGTCATGGTGCAACTTACTGTGAAAATCAAGTTTGGCTTTTTCAGGCATAGAGACCTACAGAAAATCAGCAGGGGCAAAATCTTACAGGAAGAATCTCACAGCCAAGGTTGAAAGAAGGAATACCAAAGCTAATTTAGAGAGAATACATTATATATATTATCCCAAGGCATAAAACAGATATATATATTTAGGTATGTACACATACATAGTGTATACACGTTCTAAACACTTTCTAAATGTTATGCCCTTGCTGATAATATGTGTCAGCTGTTTAATATCAGCTCTGGAATCAAATGAATGAAGATTTTGCAACACTCTATTTTTTTTTCTTTTTGTTGTAATGTGCTCTGAACTGTTAGTAATACCAATTTAACCTGTCTGAAGTCCCTAGAAGCCACTAAAGCCACTAAAGTCAGGCTTAGTGACTTCTAAGCCACTAAGGGATTAGCAGTGGCTAATCTGCAAATAAAATTGTCTGCGTGTCATACAAGAGCTGTTAAATTCTTCAGATTTTGTGGGCTTCTCCTCATGCATTTTCCTCCTATGGTGTTACATTTCCTTGCCAGCCCTCTTTGCCATATCATCAGTGAACCTCTTTTCCATTACAGAATTCAGGAAAGCTCACTGGCCCAATGTGCAGGAAGTTGAACTCAAAGCCAAAGGACTTCAGTAAAAAATGAATGTATCCTAAAAGATCTTAAGAGAGGTAGTGAAAATGGTGCCAGACCCTTCTCCAAGGTGCACAATCAAAGGCAAGCAGCAAGAAACACAGCTTCCAGATTTCCATTAAGGAAAATTTCTAAGTTAGGTGGTGGAATTGTCATCCTTAAAGATTTTCAATATTTGACCAGTAAATACCCTGAGAATCCTCCTCTAAGTTTGAAATCAGACCTCCTTTGAGGAGACAGGTGGACTTAATAGGATACAAAGGTCACTTCCCACCTAAATTATTCCAACTAGGAATCCAAATCTTGACACAATGAAAGCATTTTTTTTTGTGTGAACAATGTTGGGCCAATTACTTTCTTCTTGCCATTCCTTTCAGAATTTCTGAAGTCTGGACATCTGTCACAGTCTGAGATCTCTGTCCATACTTTGAGTAATGTCATACAACTTTCTTAGAGATTATTAGCAAAGACTGCTGTTCTACTCATTTTTTTAAAGTTATCCTTAAAGGAAGTAACTTTCTGTTACTTCTGAAGTAATATTCTGTTTCTTTTCTGCAATATTATCCAAACTGAAAGACTGTAAAAGGTTTTACACACATATATATGCAACCTATACACAGGTTGCAATTACAAATTTGAATATACAACTTGATTAGAAAAGGGATTAAATATGCCTAGGTAGTAGGAATTACATTTTCCCTCAACACTGAGATTCAGGACTGAACCTTGTTCCTGCATTATTTTGATTCTGCAAGAGCATACACAATCCAGCTAGGTCAATTCAGTGCTAAACGTCATGGCTTCACAATCCTCCTTTTGTTTACAAAGTTGAAGGATGCTTTGTTTCAGTCTCTTGAACACTTGCACTAGCTACCTCTAGAATGAACAATTATGAGTTATTACACACTGCTCGCTCACTTGATTAGTGCAGCAATTAATGCTGTATATTCTCTGGTGCCTGTTTTGGTTTTATATTTTGTCAGAGATGAACACATCCTCTTATGATAGTTTTCTTCCCCCAAGGTCTGTAGTACTTGCATAATTTTTTCCCCTAAGATCTTCAGCACTTAAATCATTTCACATACATTCATTTCCATGGGAAAAAATTAGACATTTTTTAATAGAAATTTATCTAGATCTCCTTGCCCCTTCATAAATTGGCACATCCTATATTTAGTATGTTCAGTGAATTACACTTCATGTATTCTAGTTAGAGCAGCACTGTCTAGCCAAAGACTGTGACTTAGAGGTAGGATCCCTGGACTGGATTGACATTAATTAGATGTGACAGCCACCCAACACTCAGGCTCAGTGCAGATCCTGTAAGTGTCAGGAGCTCAGCACATTTCAGCAGGAGCTTCTATCCTTGACAGCAGAGATCTTTGAGTACTAGTCTAACTTGCTTGAAAAGGCAGCTTGCAATATTCATTGCTTAAAATTGATGGGAGAAGTACAATCTCATTAAGAGTGGGATTCTTTAATTGTTCCTTGCATTTTTAATGTGATAAGTAAGGCTCTTTCCCACAGTACAGCAAGAACAGAGTGCAGTAATGCAGAAGTGATAAATGTCTGTTTCTGAGAGTCTGTCATAGATCCAGCTATGCAGTGCAGGCAATTCAGATGGATGTTAAAAATGCCTCTGCAGGAGCACAGTTAGAAATGCCTCAGGAGGAACTGCAAGTGCAAAATCCCTTTAAGGCCCAGTAGGTCTGACTCAATGAAGCGTTGGGGCATATGATGTCTGGGAATGTCTCTAGACTGAGTGTCTGCTCTGGGTCTTCATAAAATCACTGAGTTTTAAAGTGTGGCTTTCAAAGCAAACACATTTGAGGGCACTGAGAACTGGTTTGGGGGGAATGAGAGGAGGAAATGAATGTCAGAGAGTGTAAGTCCTGGAATCTTGATTTAGGAAAGCACTCAAATTTAAGCACAAGCCCAAAGCACTTTTCCACACGGGATGTGTGGGATGAATCCATGCATTAAAAGTATGGCATAATGCTTAGTAGAGTGTGACATTAATAAGAGAACATGACTACTTAGCACTTGAAACAAGTGTTTTAATCTTTTAATTCCAGCATTACTAATGATCTAAAGCTTTTTAGGCTGGAATGGTTTCTTGCACTCTAGCCTCCTTTGTTTTCCTGCCTAAGATAAGGAAAGCAAAAACGTTCTACAGGGAAAGCAGCAGCACACCTTCTTCTATTAACATTGGCCAAAACATCTAATCTTGTGTTAATGACCCTGGTAAGAATAAATATACAAAGAAACATGACCAGGTGGTGGACAGCACACAGGGTAGAAGTCTGCTAGTGCAGAACTACTGAGCATTTGTTTTTCCATGAAATAATGTAGGGCTAGGCAAATGGAGCCACACTGAGAAAAAAGACTAGACACACATCTTCCTGTGGAACAGGAAGTGGAAGATTTGGGGTTTTTCTCTGTTAAAATGAAGTTGGATATAATGCATTAGGGATGAGGTCCCTTGTCAAGCCTTGGTTGTCCCTTCTGGTAGTAATGACTGTATCATAAGGTGTATCTGCCGATCTAGATGGCTATCCTCAGGAAATTTTCTTCTTTCTTGCAGGTTTATTGTCCCCAAAAATTCAAATGCAATATGCTTCTGAGGAGATTCTAGGGGCAGTGACAGACCCCAAATAGATCTTAAGGCAATTGTACTGTTTCCATCCCTTCTCCTTGCAGCTCAGAGGCAATGCAGTACAGGAGGGAAATATGTGTAGTGCATTGTGAAAAGAAAATGTCACACTTGTTAAAACCTCTGGTGAATGTAACTGAGTTCAATGCTGCTGTGTGTCCTTGAAAAATCTCTCTTGGATGTCAAAATATGGCTACTCAGGAGGAAACTGGAAAGAGATTTCTCTGAGACTTTACCCTAAACAGACTTTTGCTTGCTACCTGTCGTATAAAGAGATTTCTCTTTCAGTTTGCTCTTTGTTGACCTGATAGGTTGTGGACTCCCCACCCCTGGAAGTTTTCAAGGCCAAGTTGGATTGGGCTCTGAACAATCTGGTCTAGTGGGAGACTTCCTGCTCATGGTATGGTGTTTAGGCATAGGTGATCTTTAATGTTCCTTCCAACTCAAATTGTTCTATGATTCTATGATTCTGGGACATTGCAAGCTGTGTGTGAGGATTGAGCCCCAAGGGGGCTCAGCAATGAGGCAGCAGCATCCTTTACAGTTTAACGAGGGCAGAAAGGAAAGCCTTATGAAGTAATCAATGTGATGAATGTCATGAGAATGCCTTTTGAAAAATCTTGCAATGTTTCTTGCTGTCGAGGCACAGTGGGAGTTAAAGTCAGCATTTTAATGTAGCCTGGTAGATCACTTACAGTGTCAGCAATTCTTTTTTGTATTCTTTGTATAGAGATGTTTTTCCATCAGCATGACTTATTGAGAAAACCACTGTATTTTACTGCAGCAGGTCAAATTGTTCACTTGCCTTGGTGAACAAGCACTTCCTGAAACACATTTCATAATCTTCTGATTCACTGCACACAACACACATGCATACAAGATATTTTGTTATCAGAAAATATCCCGATCTAACATTTTAATGCAATTTTTATGATTCTGGTAGGTGGAATAATAAAACTAAATAGAACTATCCACAGTACCCACAAAAAAACCCAACTCCACTGTGAAGCCTCAAAATGTATTTTAATATACTGAATTATTCCTGTTATTTCAAATGCCCCTGTAAGAGTAGCTCCATTCTGAAACCTGTAATACAGAGTGAGAAATATTAAAGCCACTTATAATTGAAATAAAATCCAGCAATAAAGTAGATGTGTAAACTTACTGTTATCACAGTTTTGTGGCCTCATACTTGAGTGCAATCAGTAAATATACCACAAATCTGTTGAGACAAGACCTGTAACTTTTAATTACCACCTGTTAAGGCTACTTTCATTGTGTAAAGATAAATAATAACAGAGATTTTATCCCACCTAAGCAGGCTGTTGGTTCACTTACTGAGTAATACTCTTGTGTTTGTGCAATAGCAACCTTTGGGTCTGTCTGTGAAGGATTAGATTTGTGAGCTTTGAAACTCTATTGTAATTGAATTCTTAAAACTGCCCTAAAGGAATCAGTACTTTTGCCATCTCTTTCTAATTCACTTAACATCTGACTGGTGGAGTTAGATGAGTAGTTTTCACTAGTTATAACCCAGTTCCTTCTAAATCTCTCCTTAATGAATCTATCTCTATGACTTGCTGTCAGACAGAACTCTGAGCACTGGAGAAGCCTCAAAGAGGGAATGGACTTAAATATTCCAAGTTATTTTCTGCACAAAGGAAAAAGAAAGAACAGTGGAGCTTCTCAAGCTTGCAAGCTGCTGTTCTGTACTTACAATTCAAATAATTTGACAACTTCTGTGTTAATTCCCCTTGCCTGTACTAAAATGACTTTTTTTTTTTGTGCATGAAATGTTCATATAATTTGGTTATAACCTGGTGGAAGAAAGGCTAAGTTGCTAGAAATTAAGTGACTGATTTCTCAAGAAAACAAGAAATGGATTTTGGTGGCTAGGGCTTTAACAGGACTGATTGTTCAGAGGAGCTTAACATTTGGATATAATTTGCTAAAGGATTTCCCAGAGGGCTAATATGGTAAAAGAAGTCAGATGTGTTACATGATTAATACAGCTGCTTTTTCATCAAAATTCAAGTTGTCATCAATTAGATCAGTGTAATGGGGTCAACCACAAACTGTCAAAACTATACAGATCACAAACGAGACAACAATTGAGACAATGATAGGGAAAAATAGAACGCAACAAAGGCAAAGCAAAGGCAAAGCTTATACCAATTTGTTGGCTGATAGAATGTGTTACTATAGATTAACTAGCTGAAACCTCATAAATGAATTATGAAAAGATTAAGATGCTTATAGTCATTTAGAAATGGCAGTACATCTTCTACCAAATGACCTGCAGGGGATCATTTGTTGCAGCATGAATATTGGCTGAAATTGGGTAAAATCTCATTTGGAAAGGAAAAAATCATCTTCATTATCTGTTACTGTCTTTGACAAAAGGTAAAATAGAGGAAAGTAAGACTGAGCCAATTGACTCCTAATTGAAAACAACCAGCATAAACTGATGTCTCACTTCGTCCTGTAAAAGGGAATTAAAGAAGATGAAAAGAAGACAAACCATTTCAAATACTAAAGGAAACTAAGTATATATGGACAAGAAAATAGAAATCTAAACTCCTCTGCCTCAGAAAAGCTATAGTTCCTGGTGAAAACCAAGATGTTCCCTCAAAATATTAAATATACATATAAAATGAAAATGTCCTTACAGGAGTTACTGTTAGCCTAGGATTATTAGAAGAAAGAGAATTTTTATATGTTATCTAATTTTCTGTATTTATGGTATTCTCCTTACTTTTTAAAAATGAAACTTTTCTAGGTTTCAGTTTTATTTATTGTAGGCAGACTTACTAGAACACTTGATAATGCGTCTCACCCAAATTTTTGCCTAATGGTCAGCCAGCCATTTGTGCTGATTATGTGTGTTTCTGCCACGTCCAGTGTCAAATCATATCCAAACACTGTTCCTAGCTTCCTAAGACAGATACTTAACGTATCCTTCTCTTGGGATGTCTTCTTTTCCACAGTCCAAAGGTAGAACAGGGAAGAACAAGCTCAGAGTAGATATTGGCATCTTTGGAAGAGTTGGGAGTGGCAGACATGAAGCACTATGAACTGACTGCAAACCTCATTTCTCATCCCCATGCACTACTTGAGGGGAGGAAGTAAAAAAATTAAAGTGAAGTCAAGCCTGGGAAGAAGAGAGAGTTGGGCAGAAAGCGTTTTAAGATTTGTTTTTACTTCTCACTATTCTACTTTGTTATTAACTGGGAATAAGTATAATTAACTTCCCCAAGTCAAGTCTGTTTTGCCTGTGACAGTAACTTCTTGTCCTTACCTTGGCCAATGAACTTTTCTATCGTATTTTCTCTCCCACCCCATCCAGTTGAGAAGGGGAGTGATAGAGTGGCTTGGTTGGGCACCTGGCAGTCAGTCATCATCAACCCATCACAACATGCATAGGGGCATTTTACATCATGCTAAGAATGACAATAAAAACACTCAGCTTGTCAAATTGCATGGCTCCAAAGGGTTACTGGAGAGCAATTTTCCTAACTCACAGTACTGCATGATCTCTGCAGGCCAAAAAAATTGTTTCCCAGTTGGATTCCTATTGGTTGAACGTTTGTTATTCCCCCAACACCAAAAGATTTCAGCTGTCTTCATTTCACTTACTGTATAAGATAAAAATAACTCAGACTAAGGGTCCAGTGCTCTATTCTCACTAATGATAAAAGCAACAGAGGGAGAGCAAGAAAAGTGCAAGTCCTTGATATTGCCTCAACTACCAACTATTCTTATTTCAAAAACATCTAGAGTTGTTTGTGGTTCTTCAGTAGATTCCACTCCCTCTAGTTTTTCTGGTCTCTGAATGCCCATAAATTCTTCTCTGGCCCTTATACAGCTTTGCTGCCTTGAGATTCTTACTTTGTTAGAGATATTTTTTGTTGTCATTGTTAGAAGAAAATGAGAAGATTTCTTATTAATGACTGAAGTCTTAGACAGCCTAATGACTCAATCAATGGCAATGATTTCTGTGGCTGCCAGACCACCTCAGGTTTTAGTGAAGATTTCTTTGAGGGCAGTCATTCACTGGTGCCCTATATGTCACTGCAAAAAATGGGCACAAGAAAAGGTGTGGAAAAGCAATTCAGCTGTTAGTTTGAAGTGTGGCCTCTGGGAGATGGATATTTAAATTCCTTACCAGATAGTTCTTACAGAATTGGTTCTTGTGCTGAATGATGGGTACACTTCAGCAGCTCAGCTGCTGAATCTTCCCCCCCCCGCCCCCCCGCCCGGTATTTCTATCTTCTTTAGCAAGGAAAGAAAGATACACCTGAGACTTAATCTAAGAGGGTGGTTTTCACTGATTTTCACTCTATAGCTTTTGTATAACAGTCACCAAGAAATAGGAAAGAATCACTCTTTCTGTAGCATGCTAAGATAGGTACTTGCCAAGAGACTACACTGAACTATCCTTTCTTATGTTTTATGAAGATATTTTAATCAGTGAGTTATGATATAAAACACTACCTTCCACTGAGCCATCTGCTTGCCATTTTCTGGATCTGTCCTACTTTTCTGACTTTGTAGGTCTGTCTGAGGGGGCTGTCTTTTGGGAGAACGCACCACAAGCTCCCCCCATGTCACACATGTACACACAGCTCCAGCTGACTCCAAGGTGGACACACTACTGACCAAAACTGGCTCCATCAATGATGTTGGTGGTGCCTCTGTAATAAGATATTTGAGGAAAGAGATAAAATTCTTCACAGTAGCTGGGAGAGAGGAGTGAGAATATGCGAAACAGCCCTGCAGATACCAAGGGCAGTGGAGAAGGAGGGCCATGGTGGAGCCCCACCCTGGAGGATCCCAGAGCAGGCAGATATGCTACAAAAGGAGCCACAGCCTGTGGAAGGTTAGGACCAGAGCTGAGTCCTGGCAGGAACCTTGCCCCATGCAGATGAGTCCACAGAGGAGCAAGTATTCCAGCACAAACTTTCTTTCTCTTAGGAGATTTAGCATCCTTACAACCATAGTTGCATACAAATTGGCTGTATTTGTACTAAGCAAGCTATATAGATAATACCATACATTCATACTCTGTGTACACAAAGTATTATTTCTATAAATACTACATATATGTGTGTGTGTGTGTGTGTGTATGTGTAGTGTTGAATGTTGTACTAAAGCCAACCTTTTCAGAAATGACAGTTGAATTTGGTCACTGAAAGCCATTCTTTTGCAATGCTTTTGCTGGGCCTCCAGTTTCTGTAATCATACGGGTCTGTGGGAATTTTCATTGCCTTTTTAGAAAAAAGATATTCCAGATTTTGTTTGATGAGAAAAGCTGGAATAAAAAAATTGTATGAAGCCTTCAGTGTTCAGAAATCAGAAAAGAAGGGTCTCTCTATATATTTTTAAGAATCTCATGACTCTGAAACCAACAAGCTTGTATTTGGAGTCGTCTTTTCCTCATGACCTTTGAATACTTGAAAAGTATTGTTGTTGATTTTGTATTTTCTGTGTCTCCCTTGCATAACAGTAACACACCCAGCGACAGCTCAAGGGGCCCTGCAGGGCTCCCACAGCTCCAGAATTAAGTCTATTTTTACTTGAGTTCTTGGAAGCAGATACACCATGTAGTATCTATTCCTTGGACAATGAGCATATACAAATCTGAGACATGGTTTAAATGTCTACGATTTTCGGTACTATCTGCATAAATGCATGGCACAATGATTTCCTCTCTCATAAATATCATCTGCCTGGGATAATTTGGTATTGCTGATGCAGGTTTGTTCAAAGAGTCATAAGAAGAGCTACAATACCTTCTTGTTTCGCTTGTGAAGTTGAAATGTTGTCTTTCTTCTCTGTGTAAGTTTTAAAAATTTCATCATGCTATTTCCTATATTCCAAGATTTTTTTTTTAATCATCTCAACACATTGCTCCACCATGTTCTTGATGATAACTCCATTCATTTGATATATGTACTTGTTCTGATTTCCAATTATTTACTTAATAAGAGTATCCTTTTATGAATCTCCACTGCAAGATTATCACTTATACCTTTATTAACACTCAAAAGATATTTTGAAATTAATTTCTCCCTGTTTGCATTTTTAAATTTTTATTGTTCTCCTTCATTTCTTTATTACATGGTAGATTACATCACAAATACTTCTATTGTTTTCAGAGATGAGGGGCAATGTGCATCCAGATGTACTTATAGTTTTTGTATCTGTTAAATCAAACTTGGCTTTACAGAAATGTAAATTGCAGCTATTTAATTTCTATTCACAAAATTTACTTGTGATGCATAAACACACAGAAGCAATATATAAAAATGGAAAGAGACAGCATTTATAAAACCACAGAGGATATTTTATAGATTTTATAGACCGTGCACCTCTAAATCTTAAGCTTGACTCTTAGCTGTACTTCTACAGCAACCCCCAGATCAGCAGGCCACAGGATTCTTGACCTGAGGTATAAGGCTTGTAAAAGCTGTGATGAAGCTTTCACCCTTCATCAAGCAGTTCAAGATTTATTAAGAAACAGGAAACCTTTGACCGTGTGCATTTGTACCTTGTTAGTTATTGCAGCAGGCCAGGAATGGGAGACATAAGATCCTGTGCTTTTTCTCTTTTTTGTAAAGCTCCATGGAAGTCTTGATTCAGTCCCAGGTAGCAACCAAACACCACACAGCCACTTGCTCCCTGCCCCTACAGCAGGAGGGGCAGGGAGAGGAGAGTAGGAAAAAGTGAGAAAAGGAACTGTGTGAGGGAGGAAAACAGAATTAGTTGGGTACTAAACTGCTCAGTGTTGTCAGCACAGATGCACCCATGAGCACGGCAGGAGGCAGAGCTGAGGCAACTGGACCACTGCTGCTGCTAGGAGCTGAGGCACTGCAGAGCTGGACACCTCAGGGCTGGCAGCTGCCTCCACATTTTGAGGACTACAATGGTGGATATTAAACTTTGTCTTCCACTAAGTGATTACATCCCATTTTAGATCTGGCTTTCTTTAAAAAGTCCAATCAGTGGTAAGTCTGCATTTAGAGTCCTGTGGGGCTGTGCTATCAAAGCTCAGGTGAAGCTTCACAGGAGTTGTGATCTGCTGCTTTGCCTGGCAGGATGATCCATTCCCACGTGCTGGCTTTATCAGGACATAGGAGTTATGTCCTCTTCAACTGCATACTTGGGCTAAGGCTGTGTCACTGTAGCCCGTTTTTTTCACTTGCCAGGAATCCAAAGAACTGCCTGGGGCTTGTATTTCCATTGAAGAAGCAGAGAATGTGAGGTGCAGCAGAGAGGATTTGCCACAACATCACAAGACTCAAACTGCCCCAAGACATGGTGTTTTCAGGTATACTGCTCTTCATTCCCACACCAGACTGCAGCTTAGGGGATGAAGATGGAGGGTGACCCAGGCAAAAAAGGCAAAAGTGAGCTTGTTGAGATGGAAATCCTAAAAGGATTGCCATTTATATGTGTACGTACAGCCAGATAAATAAACACTGCAGGAAAAGGCATATAAAATGGGTAGATGGAGAAGTAGATCTAGTGAACATGATAAATATTAATCTTGTTTTATTATGCTGGTCATAGAGTTTGCAATATTTCCAATTACTATCTATGTATTTTTGAGTGTTTTGATTATAAGCCTCTTTTGGACAGAGCGTTTCACTTTTTTCCATTAGTCTAATGTCTGCACTTGGATAGAGTTGGAGACAGGAGAATGAAGCATAATTCTTGGCCTTGGAGACCTTAGAACATCAAAGGCATCTACTGTAATGTCAGATTCTTAATATTAATAACCATGAGACCTATGAAAGGGCAGACTCTTACCCCTACTTCTGCCAATTTGCTCTATTTGTGTAGTTTTCATTATCTCAGGCAATCCTGCTCATCAATTTCCCTGAAGGCTTTCTGCTGGCTGGATTTGTTACTGTCTGAACTACCTGAAATGAAGAGCTTTTATAATCCATTTGAGGTAACCATTTCTAGAGACTGGCTCCCTTTCCTTGCAGCTCGGCTCCTTTCTCAATTTCATCAGCAAGGCTGCTGGCAGAATTCCTTTTCTTTCTGTTCCACTGTGATTATATGTTGAGGGTGTCTCAATTTTGTCACCCTTCCCAGGCAGTGAATCTTTTCTGATAGACTGAAGTTGAAAAGACAAGCTGAGACATAGTGACAGATCACTTTTGGATAGTTACCCAGAATGGCTGGAGCAAAATAAAAATTTTGGTCAGACTCTAACATTAATTATTAGTGTATACACATGAAAAAAATGAAACACAGCAATTTCTCCATGTGTGAGCATATACCCAGCAAACAGTCTGACATTACGATTAAGCAAAGGTTAAAAACCCCACAATGTTGCTTTTTATTTTTTCTTTTATTGCCTCTTATTGCCTCTGTTTTCCTAACTCATTTGTGCCTCCAGATCAAAAATAAAAAGTATAATTTGTAATGAAAAAGAAAATAAGAGAGTGAAATAATAGTTAAGAAAAACAAGTGATGGAAATGAAAACAATTGCTCACCACCAACAAACCGATACTGAGGAAGTCATCAAACAGTGATCCCCCTACCACCAACCTTCTCCCTAGTTCATGGCTGAGCGAGATGCCACATGGTATGGAACATAGAATCATAGGATCACAGAAAAATTGAGTGCTTTGGGTTGGAAGGGACCTTCAAAATCATCTTGTTCCAATCCCCCCAGCACGTGCAGGGACATCTTCAAAAGGATTAGGTTGCACAGAGCCCCATCCAACCTGGTCTTGAGCACTTTTAGCAATGGAGCATTCATAGCTTCTCTGGGCAACCTGATCCAGTGCTTCACAACACACAGAGCAAAGAATTTCTTCCTAACAGCTAACCTAAACTTACTCTTTTTCAATTTGAAGTCATTCCCCCTTGTACTGTCACTACACTTCCATGTAAAAAGTCCCTCTCCAACTTTCTTGTAGCCCCCTTTAGGTGCTGGAAGCCCACAAAAAGGTCACCTTAGAGTTTTCTCTTCTCCAGAATGAACAACATCAACTCTCTTGGTGTCTGTGATTTGGATGAACCTCTGTTCTGGATTTGGCTGGGATAGAATTAATTTTCTTCACAGTAATCTAGTATGAGGCTATGTGTCCTTTGTCTGAGCATAGCTGGCATTTAAATAAATTAAAAAACTTAGAAATCTAACAGAAACTAAAAAGTAACAGCCTCAGTCTTAATGACTCTGATAAAAGCTCCACACAAAGTTTCAAGTCAAGGAGACAAGATGGCACCAAAGGCTAAAGAGAGAGAGAAATCCTGAAATAAACTAGACATTTTTGGCAAGGTAGCCAGTAAAGAAGCAAAATTCAAGGCACACAGGGCACAACCTAAAACCAGCAATTTGTGCCCTAGAAAATTCATAGACCTCTAAGTGATAAAAATTTTATGCTGCATCAGATTTTCATAAAAATTCTTGCTGAGGAAGTTGTCACGCATCAATGCTTCTTGAATTGGTCCTGGATAAATCCCAGATGTTTCTGTTCACCCTGACTCTGGTTGCTTGCTATTCCTCGCTTCCCCATTCATTATGTTCATATCCTTTGCAGGATTTGTATGTGGCTGAAGCATCACTGTTAAAGGAACATCTTGCACTTGCCCTTTCCTTGCATGGTTTGTGAAGACCAAAAACACAGATTCATGGAAACAGAAGATACATGGATGGATCTGCCTGCATGTTGTATGGTACAGCAAATTAACCTTTATGTACCACTAGTTAGGCACCACTGACTTTTAAACCTTTAACAAAGATGCCATTTCTGAAGTCAAAACTTTCAAAACTATGCAATCTCTGTAGATGCCAGGTGCAATTATTACCAGTTGCCGTGGAATTGAGCTACTATAGCTTAGCAGAAAGCTCATTTCCTGGAAGAAACGAGGCAAATACCAAACTAGAAGTTTCTGTACCAGGAAATTTTCATTTGCTCAGCTTCTACTCTTTGGAGTACTGTGCTGTGACTTTTCTCAGTGTAATATCTCATCTTTGTAAACTATTACTGCTTCATTTGAAACATATGACCTAGAAATTTCAATCTTAATTAGGCATCTGATGCACTGCAACTGTAAAGGGGATCATTTTCAGGAAATTAATATTCCCAAATTGCTCACTCAAATATATTTCCTTGTTGAGAGATGTGGTCAGTGTAGCTGCAAATGTGTCACCAAGTACTGGGGATTTGTTGAGGGTCTTGTAGCCTCCTCAGCCATCGGGTGTGAGAGTGTCAGATTGCATCATTAAAAAAGTCAATGAAACCAGAATGCTAATATTTTTGCTTTTTTAGCAGAAAAGCTGAAAAATGTAAAATAAATACTAGACACTAGACCCACACTGCATGCAATCACTTTTTTTTTTTTTTTTAATTAATAAAACAATCTAATATTTCTAGGGAATCATGAATAATCAAGTGTGTAACAGTGCTGCAGGTACCAGCTTGATCTGACAGCTGAAGAAAAATGCAGTCACTATATCTTAGACATGCAAGTGCCCATTTTACATATTTAGGCCATTTTTCACCTTGACAGACTTTCAAGAATTGAGCCTGTGGTTACTAATGAGCCTCCAAACTGATGATGCATCTATTTGTGAGCCAAAAATTCTGCCTGTAAAATCGAACTTTGAACTGAGGTTTTTGAAGAGGTGGAACCATAAAAGTTGCATCTGGAATTGGATATAAAAAAGGGAGAAAAGGTGGAAGGTTTCTATCTCAGATATGTAACTCTTTAAACAAAGTCAAACATTAACCTGGATGGTTTAAAAGAAAAGTTTTACAGAAAGCAAGCAGTTTAAATGAACTTATTATAATAGATATATATATATGTCATAAATTGGCTACATATGAAGAAAGATGAATTAGTTTATGGCTACTTGTATGTGCCTCCTTTGGTTAATGAATGAATTTTACAAATTACTCATATTCCATGTTTCGTCAGAAATGCCATCTTTTATTACAATAGAACCTGTGGTCACATGCATAAATATTGGTGTAGTAAGAGATATTTTGATTGACTGTTTCCTGGCAATTGACACTAAATACATTTCCCACATCTTTTTACCAATTTCACTTCACACAGCTAGAAAAGCTGTTTCAAGAAGTAAAACAACACTGATATTTAAAGTTGCACATTCTCCTTCCCTCTCTCCCTCCGCCCCATTTTATATAGTCATGTAGGTTAAAACAGGAAAAAAAAAATCTGAAGATAAAATATTGATGTACAACAATTCAAATTGAATGCATAAAGTACTGTTCGAACAGCTAGTCCTGAATAGAAAAGTTATTGAAAATACATTATCTAAAAAATTGGTGTGTAAGAAAAGCAAAGCTTGATTTCAGATTTCCAACTTACTTTTTATCGAAAGCTGGACCTGGTCAAATGAATTGTGATCTTTCTGGAATAACTGAGGAATTATCTTGCACTCCATCCATTTTCCTGTCAGTAATATGTATATGCTGCCCAAAGAATTTAGGATCATGAGTTGGTTTTTTTGTTTGTATGGAGCTTCAAATACAGAAAATTAAAAACATTCTGTCATTACTGGTGTTGCAAATGATGTCTGGGGGTGAATATGTTCAACCACCATTTTCTTTGAGTGCTTTGGGATGATCTCTCATGTCCAGCACCTCCCTTGCTACCAACATGTGGTTTGAGGTGCTGGGACACCCAAAGAGGCATATTTGGGGAACTAGAATGAAAATTTTAATTCCACTTTGCAGTACATTTGCCCATTTGCAAGGCAATAGAAACTCATCATTCATTACTTATTGCAAACAGAAAGGGAAAATATTTAATTTTGAAATGGACACGTGATTAAGATGCCTTGTCTCTGGTGACCAGCAAAGAGGACATAGCACAGAGTGCATCAAAAAATGTAAGGAAATCCAATCTGTTAGGGACTAACACAGTATAATTAAACTTTACATTTCCTGCAAGGGAATTGGCACAAACTGAGCTCATTAATTCTCAATCAAAACTTTTATTCTGGCCTGCCTACAGCAACCTCCTCTAAAAAGGCTCTGTTTTCTAGATATTCAGGTTGCATTCACACATTTATTGTGTTATAGAAAAAGACTTGAACGATTTTTATCACTTTAGTACAGATTAAAATGAACATATGTAATTATGTAACCTCCTAAGGAGGCCTGATCCTTTGTGATACTGTTCTAATTCTCATGGTGCAAAAATATATGACTGTAGAACTTACATCTTGTATAGTCCTTTGTCTAGCAATTGGCCACACTCTGTCCTCCATCTACCAGAGATGGAAAATCTGCCCAAGAAGTGACTGCAGTAGAACCTGACACAACAGAAACATTATGGAACAGACCATGAGCCCACACTTTAAAGCAGGTTTATACAATAGAGTGCAGAACAAAAACATCTCCATCTATAATTTAAGTGTTTTATTTATGCAAGATTCTTATAATTACTGTTATACCAGATCTTTAGCCGTAAGTCTCAAAGTCTTGTGGAATTTCCCATCAGGCTTAGTGAGTATTGCTAGAATTCACCAAATAAAAGTGATATGAAGATCAGCAAAACATGGTAGGAACTGCTAGGTTTGTTGCGAGTTCAGCATAGAAGCATTTTTGGATGAAACGGCAATTTCCTCTGCTTCATCTGAGACCCGCAGATTTATAAGTGAAGTACAGGGCTCAAATAATGAAAAATTAGCTCTTTGGAAGCTATCTGAAATCTCTAGTTCCTTGTGCTCTCCACAGTGTTGGCTCAGGATACGAATTGTTATCCTTAATAAGGCACCCATATGACTTGACTTAAATGATGCTTTAAATTTGAAATAACTGATGTGGCACTGGTTCTGAATTGCGGCTTTGTTGCTGAGATTATTAAACTCAAATAAATTATGTACCATGACATCTATGCAGCCACAGTTTCCGTTTGCAGACCATCTGCAGCCGATCTGATCATCCCATGCAGTCACACGTTGCATTATAACCTTGACCAGCTTAACTGAAGTGGAATAATTGAAGCTAATTTTTGTAGCACAGGCAAGCCTTTGATAGATTTAGAACACTAAGGCTTTACAGCACCATGTATTTATATGCTAGAGGGCACTCATACTTTGTTCTGAGCAGTATCAGAGCTTGGCATTTGTAGAACATGTATCCCCAAAGCACGGTGCCAATAGTAACTTTCAGGGAGTGCTGTGAGGTAGGTGTGTACATAATCCCTGTTTTACAGATGAGGAAACTGAGGCAGGAAGCTTAAGGTACTTGACACAGATCTCAGCGGGAGTTAAAGGATGTTTAACACAGGTATTAAGGGATAACACAGCATCCAAGATAACTTGAAAATCACTATCAAAGAAGCCAGCTCACTACATATATGTATCCATACATCTATGTCTGTGCAGATTAATTCTGAAAATGAATTTTTATTTTTAAAACTAGACACCTTGCTTTCTTAATCCAAAATTCTGTGGGGAAAAATTGAAGGCCTTCGGAAGAGCACATAAAGAGCTATGTCTATGTCCCTGGCTCTCCAGGGAGAGAAATACAAATCTTGTCTGCAGTGCCTATATAGTAACAGAGCATTTAGACAGAGGCACAAAATCACAGAATCATTTATGTTGGAAAAGAACTTTGAGTCCAAATATAAACCTTGGATTGTCAAATAGGATGAATTTTACAGGCACATGAACCTCATAGCTCTCACAGTATAAGGTCAGCTTGAGGATTTTTTTTTTCCTATGCAGCAGGTATTCACTAGACTGAGAATTTCACTCCTTCATTTCCAACTAAGTGTTCAGTGAAGTACTGCAGTAACATATGCAAACATAAGGCATCATGAGATTTTGCCTCCTCCCTTCCATGCTGTTACACCTCTCTAAGAAGAGGAACCCATCTCTGAAGACAGCTCCTGCAGCTGAGAGTTCACAGCTTAGCAAGGAAAAGTCTGAGTGATTTGTCTATGGCAGGATAGAGGCAAATTTCTCTTGAAGGGGATTGCAGCCAGATGTCAAGACTTCTTGTCTAGACACACTTTTCTGAATAACTTCACCAACCTGCATTTTTTGTGAGATGCTGAAAATCAACAATTTAATTTCCACACTATGGTTCAATAAACTCTTCACATCTTCCAGAAGTGTCTCTTAAGACTGTTTCTTTTTGCTTGCTTCCTGTGATCATCCATATACATTTTAGAAGAATGTTTTCAGAAAGCAAATTCTGTCCTACTCAACACAGATGGATTCCTTAAAAGTTCTGCTGTCATGTTACAGTGTGGATTGTTAATTTTCCCATGAGCAAAAACATAATGAAGGAATGCATGTTAGGACTTACAGAATATGCACAGTTGAAATACATGGGGATATCTGTGGCATGAGGGAGGAGAGGCAGGGGAAAAAAAAAATCAATGTGGGCTCTCCAGAGGAAATGCCACTTTATAGAACAGATTACCCTTTCTGAAAACCCTTCACCCAGGAGACTGTACCCCTGATTGCCTGTTTCGTCACCTTTCACCCTTGCTTGTTCCATTTTGCTTCATCTAAGATAATGCTATCAACTATGAGAATGCAACTCCTGAGAAAGAGGGACCCAATTCTTCATCAGTCTCAGAAGCTCAGTTCTTCTGGAGACCCGAAAGATATGAAATGTTCCTTCATGCTCAGTCCTGTCACTACATCCAGGAGACTGAACTTGCAATGGGAATATTTAACTGTGAGCATTCTTCATGTCTCTTTCTGAACAGCTAAATTTTCATTTTCATCATGATCTTCCTCAGATGAGACAAGATCATTCAAGTTTGAGGGGTGACAAAGAGTGCAATGATGACATTTGTCTGGTCATGGTATTGAGAAAACACCCTGGAAATCAATGGTGCTGCCACAGTCACATCACAAATATGAATTTTCAGAAACCACATGGCAAAGAAATAGGTTTTGGTATCACTGGTGCCACCTAAATAGCAAAACACAGCCATCACGGTGAGTCTTATTTGACCAATAGACAAACAGAGTTTTGAACAGTTGCTATCGATGAACACTTCATAATAAATTTTAGCTGGAAAAAAAAAAAAAAAGGAAAAATTTAAATATATTTTTGAGGAAATGACAATCTGCTTAGGGATAATGTGGGAAGGCTGGTTTCATTGAATAAAGTATAAAGTGTGAATCATGGTTGTTCAGCTCTTGTCTGGAAGTCTCTTAGGATTTAAAGCAAGCTGAACAACTGACAATCTTGGAGGAATTCAAGTGTGGTTTTATAATATCTGGTTCAACAGACTGAACTGGATCACTCTCACTAGCAATTATGTGTTTCACCAAACATCTGGAAGCTTCATTGATGTTTATATTTTCCTGCAAGTGAAAGAGAAAGAGAGGTTGATTAGTCAACATTAATTAAACCATGTTGCATATTTTCTTTGCACAGTTCAACTTTTCTCTCGGCAACATCAAAAGTTGACTTACAGTTTTCAAAAACTGACTGTGTTAAATAATGCTTACTGGAGTTTTGAATTTGGTTAAGTTTTATATATATTATGATTCATATCTCTTTTAAAATGTACACAGAGTTGATTTTAAATTACCTCAATCTCTTGGTGATTTGATTGCTTCAATAAACTAAAAAAACAAATGACAGAGAGGTGTTGAAGGCCAATGCTTGAAGTAAAGCTCCAAAGACTATATAACACTGCTTGAATAATGGTTACTCATTTCCAAATAGATAATTACCTACCAGCAATTGCAGCCATGTATAACATGTATTTTTTAAAGCCTTCCTACAATTTCAAGATTTCTGTATGCAATGCTCACAATGAAACCTGTGATGGACCAGTTTTATTGAATAAATGATACAATCTCAAATTACTCACAAAACAATAAAAAAAGTTCAGTATGATTTGGAGTCCTCCCTTATTTCTTGTTGAGGCTGACTCCAATGCACTGCATCTCCAATGCACTGGTTCAGAAGAGATATATCACCACTGTTTTCATTTGTAGGACAGAAATCCTCACTCTAGGGGTTTAAAATGAAAGCTAAAACACATCTTTTCCTACATGTGCCTGATATCAACTGCATATTTAGCTTCAGCAGCCCTCACCCTGTTTGTAGAATAAGTAAAGCTGAAACAGTTTCATCAGTGACGACGCAGCATAGACAGCATTGACAGCTTGACTCAGCATAGAAAATAAGCAGTAGTACTGAGTAAAGATTTTTTTTTTTAAATAACAGCCACCAATATGTTTGGAATTAAAAGTCAGGCTTTTTGGCATAAAAGGCAGTCTTCTAGTGTAACTGTTGGCATTGATTTCTTGTTTTATAAAGCCGGAGATAGAAACTCCACTGTAGCTTCAGTTTTCTAGGAGCCACATACATCCATATAGAAATGCGTACCAATATATAGGCAACATTTGTGTATATGCACAATATACACTCAATAAAGATAAGGTTTTCTTTGCAGCCTAATATTGCCCAGGTTTTCAAGCTGAATTACTGAGTCATGTAATAGTTTTGATTGGAAGGGATATTTAAATGCCATCTAGTCCCAGTTCTTGAGCATGTCCAGGTCCCTCTGGATGGCAATCTAGAGCCTGATGTACTGCGACCATAAAATAGCTATAAAAGAAAAAAACATGTGTGTTTCAGAAGAGAAGACACATTTATAGGAAAATCAAAAGCTGAAGGAATGGATTCTGTGAGATTGACTTTGTCCAATCCCCTTGAAATTAATGGCAAAACTCCACACATTCCATTATCCATCCCTTTTGCACCACAGTGAAGGGCTGAAATCTGTGGATATAACTGAAAATGTTAATTGGTGCAAGATTTCACAGGTTTCTTCAGTGACATACATGAACTTAAATATTTTGTGTGCAAAGAATATCAGTAAGTTAAACCCCAATACTTTAGAAAAGTAATGTATCTAGTAACTGCTAGAAATTAGTATGGAACCGGGAATCCTCTCTGTACTGAGATGTTAAAATTCTGCTGTATCACATGGCTCTCTCAGACCAGACTAGGAAATTCCTCAAGCACGCACTGAAAACCCTTTTCAGACCACTGTGAAATTCTATTAGGAAAAAGACAGACAATGAAAAATATCTCTCAGCACTGCTTAGAAAACTGAACCCCAAACAGGATTGTTAAATGCACAAAACCAGAAATGTACAAATCTTTTGCATTGTGTTTGTCTTTACTGATGGACTGGTGAGCATTTCATTTGCCCATGTGCTGCTTCTAAGTTGAAATAGGAGCATGTGTTTATTCAATAATGTTTTAGGGACTGTCTAAGATTCTGCCCAAATTGAATAATGTTCACACATACTAACAGCAACCCTCTTTTTCAGAGGCTACCATTTTACAGCATTGGGAAAGGGGGAAGGGACCAAGCCCACAAAAAACATAAAATGGGTATAAGGTGGACATCCCTCATCCCTGCTGGTGATAGATGGAAGTCCATGTGACAGACATGAGCCTAAAAATACAGAAGGAAAAAAAAAAGTTCCAGCCAGTACTCAAACAAGAAAAAAAAAAAAAAAAAAAAAAAAAAAAAAAAAAAAAAAAAAAAAAAAAAAAAAAAAAAGAGATGGAAGGAATAAAAAGTCCTGTCCTGAGTCTAGAGAGGCAGTTTCTCATGCTTAACGCTTTTATGAACTGTTTAAGCTGTGTGGATGAGAATTTCAGCTGGGGTACAAGGGGAGGAAGAAGAAGAATGACCCCAGCAGACAGCACAGTAGGTTTTGAGATTGTATCTAGCTCCAGCCTGCTCCTGTGATTCAGATGATAACTGGTACACAGTATGGATGAGAAGAAATATGTTGTCACCTGCTGCAAGGAGCCTGTGGTCATGCCAACAAAGCATCTCCTGCTGTCCCACATCCCTACCTTGACCACTTCCTTTCTGATGCTACTGCTGCCTTTTGTTACAGCCTTAATCCTGTGGCATCCTAGACCTGCAGATCAGACATTGCTGTATTCTGGTCTGACTAATGAAATATTGATTTCTCCACCTCTCCTCCTATAGTGTGTTTTGCAAAAGAAAAATCTATATTCTTGTAGGCAGTGAAAGAGCTACAGGCAGTGGAAGGTGATCTGCTATCCAAACACAGACAGGAGGCCTGGTGATTTTAGAGCACATGAAGTGTTGTAAGGCAATCAAGGGGAGGAAAGAGAAAAAGGGAAAGTGAATATCCACTCAAACACAAAGAAACCAACAATCAGAGCATAAGATTGGACAGACAGGAATATCACAGGCACCCTACTAGTGGTATTGAGACTTAGAAACTGCCTCAATTATACCTAAAAATAAAATTAATTATGTTTCAAAAAAGCAACAAAATATAGGTGAGACAGTGGAGTGAAAAAATATCTTTCAGTGGGTCTCTATGTTGAAATGCCATAGCTGTCACTTCCCATACGGCTTTGTCCTGCAAAAGCACACCACAAGAATTGTGATAATTACTGAAGTTCAGACTTATTTTTATGTCTTCTCTTCTTTTCTCTTCTCTTCTCACACCTTTTGTGCTTGCTATCCAGCATCCTCTGAGGCTACTTTTACCTTCACAGTAAAACACAGGAGACACTCTTTCTCCCTATATTGTTTTTAAGGCTGGTATTACTCAGTGCTGCATCTTTGATATGTTTATCTGGACAGCAGCTTTCTGTGATAGGGAAGTGCTGCTATGGCCATTTGTCAAAATGAGAAAATGCAGAGCCACGTGAAACTTGGTCCAGCATGTGGTGGCTAGTTGGAAACTGAGAGATGGCATAGGATGAAGTCTTCACATGATAAGGTAAGAATACAACACTTCCCTTTCTCAAGAAAAGTTCTCTCACAAGAGAGAGCTTTTACTGCAAGACCAAAAAGGATCTTACTCATATTACAGTGCCTTTATCAGTCCTGTATTCCTGATTCAGCATTCCAGCCTTTATAAGAGCCTTCCCTGACCATCTTGCCTTGCCCTGTCCCCTGAGGTGCCTAGCCCATTTCTGTGTGACTCAGTAAGCCCCAGCATCTGAGATACTATCCCAGTCAGTGTAAGAGCTGAGTTGTGAATCCATCCCTCAGTGATTTATCCTGCATCAACTGCCAAAATCTGCCAGGGCGAGGAGCTGAACCCTGCTTCTGTGACAATGCCTGACTAGTGCTGGTCTTTCTGCTGGCCTCATCAAGAAGGAATGCAAAAGTGAAAATCAGAACACACTACTCTTTATTCCATTACCAAACAAAAGAAGGCAAAGAAAATAACTTTGAGTAATCTCTGAAATTCAGAAAGGAGCACTGGAAGACATAAATGAAATAAGCATTTGCTTTGTAGATCAATCTTATTAAAATATATCCTTTCAAAGGGCAATTTTATGGAAAGGATAGCAACTGAGGGCAGGGAAAAGGAGCTGCATTATTTAAAACCCTTGAACTGATTGCTATTGGAAATAATGTCTTGTAAGCAACAATCAACTAAAGGGAAAATAAATACATTATTGAACATGACTCAAAGCAGCACACAAGCTCAACAATGGTTTTAGCATTCTGGATTACCTTCCCCCTTATCTACCATCTCTACTGCAGATGCAGAACATTAACATTTAGGGCATTCCATTTAAATATATGAAATAAGTTCCCAGAGATAAGACTGGCTCTTAGCTCTTTGTAGAAGAATAAAGGCCTTGGCAATTTTTTAGGGCCTGTCTCACTTTCAGATGAAATAACTTTTTGTTTCTTTACCATGCACATATATATCTTTGATTTGACTATCTGGTTGTTTTCTGATAGAACACTTTTGCCTTTTTACATTGACAGTTCTTTCCTCTTACTGAATCTGATGCGTCTGAGTCTTACCTTGAAAACCAGGATGAAGAGCAGTGTGTATGCACAGGCACAGAGCGCTTGGGGAGCTCTAAATCAGCGCTGCCTAGAGACATAACCTTAGACTACTACTGCAGCTAAAGGAAATTGACTTCCCATAAGCAAACATTTACAAATTGTGAAATATTCAGGTATTAGATGGGAGCCTAGTGATAAGCTCATAGCTTCCACATTTTATTTCAATAGTGCACTGAAATCCAAGAGGAAGGAAATTACTTAAAAGATGCCTTAACCTGCACTCTCCCTGAGCTAGCACTCTGAGGGAATGGCTCCACATGCTCCCTTAGCAGAACTCCCTGGAAACTGCTGGGAACAGAGCCTTATTAAGATGGTGTGCTGTACTCCTGCAGTGGTGTTTCTAGGAAAATGCAGCCGTACAAGTTAAAAGCCACCTGGATGCATGAACATGGAATTCATGGATGTGAATTGCTGTGATTGCAACTCTGAGAACAAGATCAATTCTGTGATTGAATTCTTTCAGCTGGTTGAATATCCTGCAATGAAATTATTTCACTAAATGACTTTCTGATCCCAACAATTTTGTCATTCTCTGAATTTCCAGATTTGGGACAACACTAAATAATACATTTCATAAAAGTGATCCAGAGAGCTACAGAACAGCTTTAATACCCATAGGACCATCTGAATCAACTCATTTTAATTAGAGAAAACAAACTCTGCAGAGGATCCTGCACAGAGTGACCATACATCTGAAATGAAATCTCCTGCCTTAAGTGTCAGCTTTATTTATTGCTTTATGGCAGAATCTGAAATATTTTCTAAGACTGAAAAGTGAGATTGGTTAGACTCTTTTTGAGTGAATTAAAAAGACAATCTAGGGAGCCACACATCCCTAAATGGGTCTGGCAGTCTCAAATGAATTGCTTGGATTTAAGTTACCAGATCAACAGATTAGTTTAAAGTGTCAGCCTAACTCAAATACATGTCCAAACCTTGTTTTTCTTTATGGAAATCAGAACCGTTTATCCTGTTCCTCTGCAAGCTTACTGCATAGCTTTCTTTTTTCATCTTTCATTGTCCAGTCAAAAGAACTGAAGAATCTGTGATTTAAACAAGGGCTAGTAGAGCTTGGATTATTCACAGAATTCCCTGGTAAGATAGGAAGAATTAATGTCCTTGATTTTTGAAAGGAAGGCTGGAACAGAGGAGAGAATGGCTTTCTAAAGATAACATAGCACATCAATGGCAAAGAGGACTTTTGATTAGCCCAGCATTTGGGCCCTGTAGGGGGTAGGAACTAGATGATTTTTAAGGTCCCTTCCAACCCAACTCATTCTGAATCTATGGTGACACACCATACACTGCCTGTCAAACAAAAGCTGAATAAAGGACATCTTATTATCCACATTTCTTAAAGGCTGAAAGATTCTGTAACACTGTCCTGGTCCAAACAGGATGTGTCCAAATAGCCCAGAGACTCTGACTGCTCATCAGTCTCCAGACCATGATGCTCAGGAGACAAGGAGCTGTGTGCTTAACCTAGTTTTGTAAGGATCTGAAAAGCACAGCTACTAGCCTTTCTGCCAATTTGGACAAAACATGAATGTCTTTTCATCTAATTCTGTATTGCTGACAGCAGAACTACAGCAGTGAAAAGAGGAACTCAGGCATAATAACAGCACAGCCATGGTCAGTCGTAAGGTATTTCAAGTTATTTCTGAATTAGGTACTTTCAAGCACATTTAGTTTTGCCTGACTTGTCTATTTTGTTGCACAAGTTCCATTTCCATTATAAAGTGATAATAAGCTTGAAATTGCTCCTTCTCTAATCCAAGTCAAAAGCTCACCTCTTTGAACTAGGAATGGTGGTGAAAACAGTTTAAAGGCTTGGAAATGTGAATGGAGTTCTCAGCTGCTCTGGCCATGTGCTAGATAATTAAATGTGTGACAGGAAGAAGAAATTTCCTTCCTTTAAAAGAACAAATCTTTCGCAATAGTTGTGGTCATGAAATTTATTAAAGAATTTACTATTAAGGGTTATTTTGTGACTATCTGAGGATGTGCCTCTTAGACAGCAATCAATATGAGTGAAGAGAAATATATGCAGATATAAAAGAGACCAGGTTCACCACCGGATATATGTCAATAGTGTAACTTGTGGCTTGACTATGAGGTGGTGTTGCTCAATAAAGCCCTTCTCACATGGAAAACTATCCAAACAAAATCTTCTGTCTTTGTAGGGAGAAGATGACTGAAAGAGGGTTATTTCCTTCAGGTTAATGTAAGAATCAAAAATTATATGTAAAACTGCATTAGGTGATTCAAATGTTTCATATTGGAGCTGTTAACTTACAGAAACAGCACCAGGGAATAATACAGTGATTTTTTTTTTTTTTTTTTTTTTTTTTTTTTTTTTTTTTTTGTGTGTGTAATCTTCCAGTGCTACAGACAAAAGTTTAAAACCATTGACAGCTTGAAATATGGTAGGTATATATATAGCATGCTACTTTCTGCAAGGCAACCAGAACTAAAAGATGTTATTTTTATAAGTAATCACCTTTGTTTTTCCAAAATGTTTAAATCATATTCAGTTTGCTCTCAAGGCCTTAACATTTCCAAGTGCATCTCCAGAAAACCTCCAGAGATCTAATTATTCCAGGGTACCACAAAAAGAGAGTTATTACTTATTTGAACCACTAAAACTGCTAGCTGCAATATGATGTAAATATCCTTTGTCTGTGTTTTTATAATAGAAGAGTTTCTATTTTCTGTAGCAAACAGAGTTAGTTATTTATTTTTCCCAGACCCAGGTTCAATTATGTATGATGGCCTAGGCTGAAAGAATACCAGGTATGTATAATATCCAGAATTCTAAAATAATAGTGATAACAATTTTGTTTAGAAAAGGAAGTGTAGGGTTCAGTTTAGAACTTAGAACAAGTGGAGAAATTATTTTGATCTAACTTTGTTAAAATGTTGTGATTCTACCATCTTTACTGAAATGATTCTTTGCATAATTTTAAAGTCAGGAGTCCCCAATTCTGGGTGGAAATCAGGTGTGTAGATTGCAAAACAACAGGTCCTAGCCTCTGGTGTATAACAGCAGAAAATATTCTGATAACAGCTGTCTTGTCTTACAAGTCTTGTCATAGCTGGATTTTTTTCTATTCCTACATGATTGCAGTGGCAATCTGGTGAAGAAGAATTTAGATATTTACCATGTCTAAAATAACAGAAAATCTAAATTCTATGCAGCTTAGAGAATCTTGGAAAAATTTCATCTGTTGTGACATTTAAAAAATTTATGTCCTTTATACATTTTTTATACTTCTGTAGTTCTGTCCCAGACTAGTTCCATCATAATCATAAAACCTCTCTGTGATCTTCAAAATCCTCTCTGTGATCTTCAAAATCATTTGCATATTCATTTTCTGTCATGACCTGCAATGACCCTTGGAACAATAAATGTGGTTGTCCTTTTTGAGTGGTGGACATACGCTTGCTGGGGACTGATGTATAGAATTCATGGTATAGATTCCATTCTCATAATAAAATGTAGTTTATCATAAAGAGGAACACTGGATTCTCTTGGCCTTGCCCAACAGAAATCAGCAGATGAACGACAGACCTGAAGACAAACCAGGTGCTGCACATGAAGGAATAGGAATTACCCTGTTGTGGAGCAAGATAGTTTATACACTTACCTAGAGCAAAATTTCTCTCTATAAATGGCATCTTGAAGAAACACTGGCTAGATTTGAGACCCATTCAGTAGGAAAGCAAAGACATTAATTACAAAGACATAGAATGGTTTGGGTTAGAAGGGACCTCTTCAAGTCATCTTGCCTAACCTCCCTGTCAGGGCAGGAACATCCTCAGCTAGATCAGGTTGCTCGGAGCCAAATCTAGTCTATCCTTGAATGTTTCCAGGGATGGAGCATCCACAATGTCTGGGCAACATGTTCCAGTGTTTCACCATCCTTGTCAGAAAAGAATACTCCTTATCTGTTATGTAAATCTACTTTATTTTAGTTTAAAACCACTATCCCTTGTCCTATCACAACAGCCCCTCATAACAGGTTTGTCCTCATCTTTGTTATAAGCCTCTTTTAAGTACTGAAAATCTGCAATCTCAGCCCAGAGTTCATGCAATGCTTGAGGCAGGTATGTTGCTATTCCCCTGCTGTTACTTCTGCAATTACAAGAAAAATATCTTTTATATAATAATGCTTAAAAAATGTGTCAAGACCAGGAAAGTAAAACACAAATATACACCCTAAAAGTTCTTAAATACCTTACATAAAGTGTTTAAAAGGAATTAAATAATCAAATGTAGCATTTTTGCTTTCAGACTACTAAAAATCTAGGTTAAATCAGAACCAGACTGTTTACATTTCAAGCATCCAAAAGTTCCCCAGAACTATCAATGATGACACTAGCTTTCATAATAGGAGGATACAATCAACACAATATCCACTGAATTGTGGTGTTCAAATCAGTATTTCACATGCCAGCTCTCCAAATCCTCCATGAACTGAAATTATCCGAGACACCTCAAACTGATATACAGTATCAATGTACTTTCAGCCTTTATAATTTGAAAATCTGAGTACTCTTTCTGATTTTTATCTCAATGGTCCATGCACTCAGGAAATCTGTACCAAAGCAAAGAATCGAACCTCAGGGCAGCTCATTCAGCACTTTGACCGCTGATATTTCCTTCCTCCCCAGATATGTGATTTCTTTGAAAAGGCTTTTGAGAAAGAGAACTTATAACAGTGAACATTGTACAAACACTACAATAGACTGACTTTATTTCTGGAATGTAAGGCAATGAAACTATTGTCTCAAATCAGCATTTCTCAGACAAAGTGGTTATATAAATATTTAGAGATAATATTCAATGTTAAGAATGATGGAAAACATCCTTGTATCATTCACAAGAGGTAGTTTTTGAGCCTTGCCTAAGGTCATCTCACTCCCAGGCTATTGCTCAGTACCCTGTTGTTCGGGTACAGATTTCACTGCTGGCTATCACATTATCATATTACAGCAGCTGCATTTCAGAATGTTGAAATAAACCACCCAAAAGTAATAGAAATGCATACTATATATTTACAAATCTACCTTTAATTAATCCCACCAAGAGAGTTTTTCAAGGTGCACGTTTAGACCAAATGAGCTATTTTAGGAACTGATTTCTCTATCCTTAGAAACATTTAAAAAGAAACAGAAACATTACCTTGGCTGATGTTTCAAACCAGCCCACAAATCCATTCTCTTTGCAGAACTGATCCATCTTGATGCCGTTGTTCATAAGAACATCTATTCCCTGGTCACATTTGTTTGCTAATAGGACTGCTGGCACAGGTTTGCCATTTGGAAGAATCAACTTAGAGTCCAAATCCTCTTTCCATTTTGTCACTGCTTCAAACGTCGCAGGTCTTGTAACATCAAAGACAATAAATGCCCCCATAGCCTCTCTGTAATACACCCTGGTCATGTTTCCAAATCTTTCCTGTCCTGTAATGAAAAAAGTAGGAGGGAAAAAAAAAACACCACCTTGTAAAAATCAGTACTTCCAGTCTGGGTCACTATCTCACACAGCAGGTTTTCTAACATAACATTGCAGAAGGCAAGACTTCATTTTATAAGTCTCTGGGAAACTAATCTTTGCCTAAATAATTATAAGTACCATGCTAGAATAATTCATATGAAAATGCAGGAGAGTATTTAATGAAAAAGGAATTTTCAAGCCAACATCCAAGGAAATTTAATGAAGTTCACTATAAGTGAATAATAAGTGTAATAAGTGAATAATAAGTGTATGGTCTTACTAGGTTGCCAGATTTCTCAGTCTGTGGACAGTACCAAGAGCCTTTGGATACATTATAGGACTTTCAAACAAGAGTGACAAAAACCCATAGGTACCAGATTGGAAGCTCCTTGGTACTATGGTATTTTGACTAAAACATCTAACACAACTGAACTGCTTACACATGAAGAGGATCCTGCATATTCACAGAAACGATAATAACCAGCAGTAACATCATATAGCTCTGGGGCCATACCAGGCATCAGAGTAATTAAAAGTCTACTTTTATTGGCAAACTAAAACACAGAGGTGAGGAAGGTGAATTTAAAGTCTTGCAAACACGGAAAGTGCTCTAAGAAATGGCACAGCAGTAGCAATATGAAGAGCTACATTGCTCCAGTGAAAAGATCTGTGAGGAGAGTTTCATACTAGATCTGTTCAGAAGCTTCATGGTTTTATTTGCTGAAATTAAAATGCTTTCTGGAAAAGGACAGAATTTTTGCGAGTTAATAGTACATTTGTATATTCAAATATGGACACTTGTAAATATCTATCATTTTATATGATTAAAAGTATAAACAAATTAATGCATGACATCAGGATGTGGAATGTTGATCAGCTGTGGATTTGTTAATATATTTGCTGTTTTTATGGGAACTCTGAAAAAATAAATTACACAGAACATTTTTTGAAAGAAAAAATAGATTTTCTACTAATGTCTACAGCAGAGCTGTGATCCAAAGAACAATTATAAGCTCCTGAAACATTTCACTACAATACAGTTTTTAAGCAAGACAACCCTTGTACATGCTTCCATAGCTGGGAAAAAGTGCTATGGAAATAGAAGCATTGAATGCAAACCTGTTTCTAGCCTTATTTTCTCAACATGAGCAATTTTGAGTAGGTTAGGAAGACAAGAAGATTGGCAGTTTGCCTCTGACCCCAGAAAGGTTACCTGTGGAGAATTTATCTGATGGAAATTGTGCTGTCAAATGTAAGGGAGGGCTGAGGAGGGAAAAGTGCCGATTCCTGGGCTTCTAGACCATGCACTTTCGTTTAATGGAAATAGCACTGAACCCACTTTGGGGGTCAACACCATCAGTTTGTGATGCTTATCTTTGGTTTTAAGCACTGTGGCAGCAAGGAGAAAGTCATTCACATGATACAAAAACCAAAGAAAAAGCCTGTCTCCTCCAAAATCATGTCAATTTTTTTTTTAATCTTAAAGAAACACTGTGTCCTATTGACAAAGGAAGATAGAAATAGATTATTTCTGGGAAAGAAGGGGCCATATACAAAATTTCTTTCGTCTATATTTTATTCAAATGTCTTATGATTCCTTTCAGTGGGCTAATCAGATGAATGGCTAAGTCATGTGCTATTCAATAATCTCCTTGTTGAGAAATTCTTTTTTCATCTGCAGGAAGGTGCCTTCCACCAAAAGCCAAGGCCTGATTAGAAACACAGCAGTGACGTAAGCAGCAACATATACAAATAGTTTTTGATAGATATTGTCTTTCACTGATACTTTATACTTCTCATACAAAGTTCTTGAGATGCTTACACTGTAGGTGATATAAGAGCAGCTCAACCCAGGCCTCACACATATTTATTGGGACACAGACCACTAAGATAAGTGGGACATGGTGTCAGAGAACATCAACAAAATTATTCTTTTGCAGCATGAAGTCGTTCACCATAAAGGAAGTTACTAAAGGAATAAAAAGCTCCTAAACTGTGATCTTCTGCCTCATAGTGGCCTACAAATTTCTTACAAATTGTATGACACTGATTCTTCCTCTGGCTTCCAGCTACTTCTTCAGATACACAGGATTTTCACTGCACAGAAAAGCCAACATGTTTACAAAAGCAGCATTTTGCAGGAAGACAGGGATAACCAATTTCCATCACCAACCACTTCAAAGAAAGAGAAAGAATGGAGCTACTGGATTAACTGTCTGTACTGTTTCTGAGGTGGCCTTTTTCTCCATCAGTTATAATTAATGTATCAATATACTTGATATAAAGACATTAGGCAAGTTTGAATGGAAAAAGAGGTGCTTTATAAATCAGAGTTTTAGTTTAATGACATTTGCATAATGACATTTATTTAATTTAAATTGTAGAAAAAGTGATATCTAGTATTTGCACTGAGCTTGGAGAACTAAATAATATTTTAAGGATGCAGAAGTACTCTTTTTTCCACCAATTCTCGCTTATGTGAACAAAATCCTATATTAATAGATAAGGTTCCTAAAACTTTTTCATTTTCATAAAAATAGGCCCTGTTTGATGTATTAAAGATGTCAAAATCTGGCCTTATGTCTTCACTCTCGAGCAGGAATTAGGCTAGAGAACTGATTGACCATTAGGTGTTCAGTGGTATCTCACAGGCAGTCTTAAATATGAGAACCTGCTTTACTGCAAGAGTGACTCGGGAAGATTGGTTTTCCTTTGCACTGGAAGTGTCAGAAGTTTGGGAAATATTTGATCAGGCCCACTGTACTTTACTACATCCCTTGCAAGGCCACTGGCATTTGAGATCAAACAATTCCAATTGCCTTTGACCATTGAGATGGTGCTTTATGTTGAGATTATCATCCCTAAATTACATAAAAAAAATAACTGGGAGTACTGAAGTTTAGGGTCCCTTTGTAGTTGGAGACTGAGAAGAAATGTCTTATTGTTAATTCAGATGAATCCTACTCTACTTGGAAGTGAACCCACTGAGACCAAGGTGACAAAGCAACAAGATTTCTTCTAAAGGGAAGCACTCCCTGTCTGAAGGGCAGCTGCCTGCACTTTTATCCTAACCTCAGTGGTACCTCTGCATCAGGCAAAGTATTCAGTTCATGTGTTTAAAGCAACCGGCAGCTGAATTTTCATAGTTTATAAAAATTTACTCCAGAGAAATTTTTACAGTAATCTACAATTTTCACTAACCACTATCATCTCTAATAAGGTATATAAAGTAATGATAAAGTGCTGAAACTCAAGATAATTTCCACCATCTTGACCACAGCACCTGAAATGTGGCACAAAAATTGAAATTAAAAATTGATTGAAACTGCCCAGTGCTGAGTTTTATGATGTGTTCTACTTTTTGCCACTGTCCTAAGAGACAATGCTTTTGGGAATCACTTTGCTTTACAGACAGCCTTTGGCCAACACTGAGAAGCTGGAAACCGTGGAGAATATCTGAACATTTTTTATCTTTTACTTCAAAACATCTTTCAGAATATTCACACTTGAATTCAAATAATTGTCTTTATGGACTGAAGCTTAAGAACACTTGAGCTGATGTTCACCACCCCAGAATGAGGCTGTCAGCAGGATCTGGCCCACAGATTCCACCACCAATCTCTACTGAAATAGAACCCTCTCAGCAAGAGACTTATTTATGTTTGCAGAACAGTAATTTCAAGGTAACTTAGCCTAGAAATCACCATGACTATCTTATTTATGCATATGTGCTGCAATGCTTAGCAGCTGCCAAAAGCCTTAAATGCTGAGGACGTGCTGTGCCTGGCATTAGTGAACAGGTTTCCACTTACTCCCTCTGCAGCATAACAATCCTAAAAACTTTACAACTGCGGAGACATGGGTCTGTACGTGTGGGAAGGCTGCTGTTTGTGAAGGTGACCGGGAAAGGAAATGGAACTGCTCTTTCCCCAAAGAATCAGTCCCACTCTCTATGAGATGAGAACCAGACTTTTAAACACAAACCAGTATCTTTTTGGTAGCAATGAATAATCCAGCCCACTAAGTGCAGAAGGAGTGATAAGGAGAATGCTGAGATGGCTGTGGAAAAGGAGCAGGGAGCAGGCTCTGATGTGCTGCTCTCTGCTCTCTGATGTTCAAAGCTTCTCCCTGCAGTAAATCTATGGCTAAAGCTGGTCTTCAGAGAAATCTCTGGGCTGTTAGGGCACAAAACACAGACAGTGGCACAGAGAGCAGCCTTGCAGAGAGGGGAATAGCAAATAGATCTACCCAGATCTGCTGTCTGCAACAGCTGTTTTCTTCAGAACCTATGGGCCAGCCTGCATCTGCAGGGCCAACTCCATCCACAGTAACCTTGTGCAAAATATGACTCAGAGTTTCTTTAAAGCTTTCCTTCTAACAATTTGTTAATAAATTTAAAGGATATGCACACAAAGGCAGCAAAAAAGACAAAGAAATAAAGACAGAAATTGACTGAGGAGCAAGATTCAAAGTTGCATGACACAGCAGTAGAGGTGATGGCACACTTTAACAGGAACACCAAAACCGATAATTTGTGACATAAGGTGAAACAAAATGGAATTGTTGTGAAGAAATTAAAGACAAGAAGAACTCTATTATCTATAGCTCCTCCCACACTCAATACTAAACATTCAGTCACTTCATACTTAGGCACTTCACTGAATCAGACATAAGTTCATAGATTTTAATGACAGTGTGTTGTTACGAACACTGTAACATCATACAGCATAAAAGGTTAATCCTACCATTACTGCCTAACACCCACAGTTTCAGGAATATAATATGTGTTAAAATCACTGTCTTAATGTAACAATGTGTGATGCAGAGCCTACATTATCCCTGAATTAATTTTTGTAATACTTAGTTATCCTTGTTTTTTGGCATTTTTCGCTCATCTAAATAAATGCAGTTTCAGCATTTAGCTTCTAGATCATATTATAGTTCTGTTTATAAAATTAAAAAACACAGAAAAATACATTACACAAATATTAACTACATTTAATTAGATGGCACCAGAAAAATCAAATTTACTTTTTCTTCTTATATATGTTAAGGGTAAATCAGGCTAAACTGCTTGGTCCTACCACAGCTGGAATGTGTCACTCCTCCAATGAAGTCACCATGTACATAGATCTTACTAATAATGTAGATAAGCTTGACACTGGTTTTACTCACAATATTTTTAAGAAAATTATTTCTAGACCATTACACAATTTACTACTCACTGATCCACAGTGTAAAAAGCTGTAAGAAAATAATACATATATAAATATGTATTCATATATAATTACTGATACAAAGTATTATTGATGTATTTGCAGAATTTGCTTGAATTCAAAGTGCTGTGCATGCTAAGCCAACATTCTTCAGCCTGTTCAGGCTGAAAGTTTATTTCCTTACCCTGAAAGATAAACTTGGCCTGATAACAGAGAGTCCATCAAAAGAGAGAGGACATTCTTAGACAAGAGATTTTATTTTCCTCCCTCTTCTCATTGCTCATTTGTATTTTGCAAATGATGATTCATGACCAGCCACCGCCAGCAGAAACCAATTCCCTTCTCTCCATATTTCCAATCAGTTTTACTTCGCTTTCGTTTTTGAACCTCTTTTTCTGTCACCAGCCAGATGCCTCAGTGGGATAACTTTTATGCCTGCACCATGATCATCTGAATTCAGCGTGTCACAGAACTTGCTCTCTATGTACAGCCAGCAACAGCTAAAGCTCCCTCAGCAGAAGTCATTAGAGCTAAGACAGTAACTCTTTCTATTACCAATCACTGTCTTGACCTTCACAATGATACTTTGAATTGGGCAATTCATATGAAATTTAGTACTGTGCTGTAATTCTCTCTGTCATGTGTGATAACTCAGAAAGCATGCTAGTCATTCAGTACTACAACTAGGTGTAATTGCTTCTGCAGCCTGACTGAAAGCTACATCATATGATCCGCCAGCACATGATTAGTAGTGTAATAAATCTCTGAAACAAGGCATGCAAAATACATTCTCTAAGTACCTGATACATTCAGAATTCAGTATTAAATGCTTTTTTTCTCGTGAAGAAAAGTTTTTCTGGCAGTGTATGTATGTGTTGTTAAAATCATCCACTGGTGAACAGTAAAATAAATGTTTGCCCCATTATTTCATCTTTTATTAAAGAAAACTGAGCATATATCTATTTAAAACAATAAACCCACAAGACTGTATTAGCTTGTGAAAAGCGGAGTTTATACGTTTTGCATAAAGCAGCGTTGTTGCATAAGTTTTAGTACCTCAGTGCCAAATTCAGAGCTCAGACATGAGACAGCTCAGTGCAGAAAAAAGCACTCCCTCCGCCAATAAGAATGTCAAGAATTTTTTCATTTCACCAGTTTTACTCGGTGCTGTTCCAGACTAGATCAGTGAGCCCACAACTCAGGCCACAGGCTGGTACAGTTGCCTAACAGCTGATATGTTGTTCACTTTTATTCCCTACTTAATGAAAGTAACTTCTTAATTTAATTGAATTTTAAAATGCCATCCTTTATGCTGTAATCTATCATAACAGTTGTATTTGATTCCTGCAATCACTAAATTAATAATGATTACTTACAGCATGGGATATATGCCATCATGATAAACTTATTTTGTGGAATGAAACAAAAATAATTGATTTTTCAGAAAGAGGATGGCAAAAAAGAGTTTTGTGCCTAATTCGAAGCTAAATTGAAAATGTCTGTAGCACTGACAGCAACAATGTTGAATTCTGTGGGTTTTAATGGTGTGGGGGTATCTGGGATGTGAGGATATCTGGACTTTACTTCTTTGTTCTTTTTCTCCTTGCAGAGGGTAAATTGTCTTTTGTTTTGCTTGATGTTGGAACAAAGGTATTTAAATATGAGTAATTATATTTTTAAAAACCAGAATTATTGCCAAAGAGAAACATTTTTCTTTCCAAAACACCTAAGAAGTTGCTTTCATTGGACTGAAGGAGGGAAGGAGGAGAGAGAAGAAAAGTATTTTGATAAACAAACTCAGATATGCAGTTTCTTTATTTTTTAAACTATAAAAGTAATTTTAATCATCTTACTGAATGTCTCATCTATTCCACCAAATTAAAAAGATTTAACAGGACATTCTTGTTACTCTTCCTCCAGTCATAGAGGTCTGTTAGTCCAAGGAAGCAAAACTAAACATTGTCAGCTGCGGGGAAACAATTAGGGCAGAGAGGTGCCTGGGTCCCTGAATATGTCCAAGGGCTTGGGAGAAAAATCAGGTAGCAGAGGTTCCACTCTGATTCTCCGACTTCCTTAGTTTGGGAATCTGCTGGTTTTAGAGAATCTCCAAAATGTCAACCTGCCCTTAAAACTTTCTCTCCTCAGTCCGCTCTCCCTCACTGCATAGGTAGTTCCCAGCTTTCAGATCAGTGCAAATAAATTCGGGTCTATATTTTGTATTGCTTTTTGATAGATTATGAGGCAGGGGGTTCTCCTCTATACTCACCCGCAATGTCCCAGAGCTGCAGCCGTACCACAGTCTCAGCATCCCAGTTCAGCACCTTCAAAGCAAAGTCCACGCCGATGGTGGCCCGGTAGTGGGGGGAGAAGTTCTGGTGGACATAACGCTTGATGATGCTGGTTTTGCCCACTCCCAGGTCCCCGATCACCAGCAGCTTGTAGAGGTGCTCCTTCTGGTTGTGCTTCTGCATCTTTCCTGTGGCTGCGGCTGCTCCCTGCAAACTGATTGCATGCTCTGCCCGAGGAATCCTGCCAGCCTGAGGGGAAGAGAGGGAGTGAGAGACTGGGGAGGGAAGGAAGGAGAGCAAGGTAGGTGGAGGCTCTCTCCCTTCGTATGGAAGCAGGATCACCAGGTCCAGCAGGCAGCCCTGCTGGGAGATGAAGTAAGTAAGGACTGGGGGAAGGAAGTCTCCCAGAAAGTTTTGTGCGTATGTGTGTAAAGGTCAGCACGAGGTGTGTCTGGGATTAGTCTGGCTGCTAAAGACTTTGCAGGAAAATTTCATGCAACAGTCCTGTTCTCTGTTTGGCTCCTTGCTGAAAGGACAGTGTTTCTGTTGTGCACTAGTTTTACACACAGTAAATTTTGAATCACTGCCTTGGTGATAATATATCACCCTATACTTGTTTCCAGATGTCTTTAAGATGCCAGTCACTGCAAAAAAAAATCCAGAAAACTTCCTTCAGAGGTTAAATGTCTCCACTAAAGTGCAAAAATTAAAGCAGTGTGACTTTAGCCTTGGATGCAATTTGGTTCTAATCCGTGTAATTTAGTGTGAATGCAGTTACATCACTAGAAGTGGCAGTTATAGCAATATACAGCAGCTTTACTTGTGTCCATACTAGGAGGGCTGTACAAATTTAATTACAGCAGATACATATTTCTAAATTTCATTATCATAATTGTGATTATCTCTCTATACCTACAAGCATACTTCCATCTGAATGCAGCACACAGCTCGTGCTTTGTTTTTTTCACACAACTGGAGTCTAAAATGCAAAAAAGCCAGGTTTATCTCATGACTCCGATAATCAGAAGTTATGAAAGCATAACAGCCTAAGAGCATATGAATGCCAGTGTCTCAACAGTCCTCTGTTTTCCAAAACAAGTGATATCAAACTTGCAAACAGCTGAGCCCATTTGAGTAAATCATTCCACTGACGATTTTTAATGAAAAACATAATGAATTTTACCTAGGCAACTTAGCTGGAGACCTCTACCCATTAACTAGAGGTGTTTGTTCCTTTTAACAGCTTTGATAGCAAACCCAAAAAATTTACTATTGTGTGCAACTTATCAGTGAATAATTTTTGTATTTATTGACGTTCTTGATAAAATGAAAGCATGTTTTTTCCTCATTGTAGTATTATTTGATGGAGTTCTTATCCAAGTGTGGATTGAAATGGCATTAGAATTTTGTCATCTATCCAAAAAGCTGGATTTTAGTAGACAAAGAATCCAAAACATTCATATTATGCAATCTTTTATAATTGGTCCTTAAACTCAAATTTTAAGTTTGTGTATGTATATATGTACATAAACATACAAAGTGGAAATAGGTAACTTCAGAGGAAAAATGAACCTTTTTTTAATAAGAGGATTTTTTTTCAATAAGAAAAAATGTCTTTTCAAAAACAAGCTGTCATTTTTTATCCTGTTTGGAGAGAAATTTTAAAGGGCTTAGCCTTCTTAGGTATGGAGATCATAAAAGACTACAACTTGACAGCCAAACCAGTTTGATCAGTTAGTATGTTTGCATGATTCAAGCTTATTATTGTTATTACTGGTAGTGTGTGCTATGTCAATTCTTGCCTTTACAGCAGCACTGTTTCCTGAGAGGATCCATTACTTGAGTACTTCTAAGCATTCACCATTACCCTCTAAAGTTGAAGATTTCTCCTTTTAGAGCTTAAACAAAGAACAGGCTGAGAGAATTTAGCAGTTTTGGAAATAACAAAATTGGTGTTTTGGATAAGGTTTAAATTGCATTCGATGTTTCATCCTTTTTTGATGATGGCTATTGCTCAGAGAACAGTGCATGGAAGGTCCCTGAATGCAGGTGTTTGGTAACGGGAGGTCTTATACTATTAGTAAGTGTAGTTAGAAGCTGGTCTACACCCAGAAGCATGAGGCTTTATATCTCTTCCAAAGTTTTTGTTAGCATTAGCTATAATAGCTCTGGATAATCGTGTTACTTGTTTAATTCTCCAATTCTTCTCTGAATGTGGCTAAGCAGCACCCTGGTACAATGAGCTCCTCACAAGCTTAATCAAGGTCACCCTGGGTTGGCAGTAGGGCTAGCAGTGAGATGTTTAGTGAGGTGTTCAGACATGCGGTGAGCATGGAGGCATCGTTGCAGTTAGAGGGATGATTCGCTGAGCTAAAGTGAAGTATGGGCTGAAGCATCCTGCTGAATAAAACTGTACCCAGATCTCCTAACTTCATAGTGAGCTGGCTTTTACAGACACCATCTGCTGAAATGCTCCTGAAATATCCTGCCTTGCTCCACCTTTTTGGAACTATGTATCTGTACTGGTTTGGCCTCCTTGCCATCCAAAGACACTGGGGTGGGGAGATGTGGACCTGTCATTAATTTGCAGCCCTGCTGCAGCACTGTCATGAGAGAAGGCAGATAATTTGGACTGGTTATGGCTTAGAGGATCACTGCCAGCTTTGTTTGACGATGCCATCTGATCTCTTCATGCACACAAACAGGTCACTGCAGCCTGGGGATCTCCTGCAGGCAGAGGTGGCCAGGGAAGCACACTGAGCCTGGAGATGATGCAATGAAATCTGTCTTATCTTAAGAGAGAGCTCTCTTAAGGACAGGTAATATAAACCATACCAGCATTTGCCACCCACAGGTAGGTGGTTAGCTGGACTCAGCTGACACCAAGTAACTTGTTAGGCTGGGTGAACCAGATGTTGCCTCCAAGCACTTACTCTGCTGCTGTCCAGGCAATAAGAACATTTTTCATATTTCTTTGTCTATATTTAACTTGTCTGTGTTTTCTCTGGTATATGTACATTTTAAACTTTATGAAATCATTGTGAAAAATAATTGAAATTCCATGTGACATTATGTATATCTGTTGTATGCTGTTTTATTTTTCTATTTTCTGCCTATCCATTATTCTATTTTAATACTATACTAATATTAATAGTCTATTAAAATTCTATTTTAATTGGCAGAATTGATGATAAATCTATACATCTCAGTTGTAAATAATAACATTTTTTAAAAATCTATGAAAACAGGCTGTGTTGTGATCTACATAAAAGTGAAATTCACTGTGATAATTTTCAAAAATTCCTAACTATTTCTCTGTCGTCTTCTTCTCTGAGAGAAATGATAAAATTTAAGATGCAATTACATTGACAGGAATCAAGGAAAGCATAACTGCATCTTGGATTCTACCACTTCTCTTTCTGTGGCATATACCATAGCAAATGTTGTCAACCTTGAGCACCAGACTTGTTATCAACATACCTTTTAAAAATGACAATGTTATCTGAGATCTGAAATTTCAAGGCAACGGTTTTTCTCAAAAGAAAGATGTAGTGGTGCGTTTTGGGGTTTTACCTGTTTTCTATATGCATCTGTTTATTTTATACTGTTTCACAATGGATTTTCCCATGTACCCCATGTTTTACCTCATTATGGTTTACCCCAGTTCTTGTTATTAATCGATCATCATTTATGTGACACCTGGGTCCTGTCCATCACTCTGCACCCCATTCTGAAGCCTGAAAAGTTCTAGTGAGGCTGTCAAGTGATTTGGCAGGTTCTCGGTTCTCCTTCCCCCTTCATTTCTTGATTTGTTCTATGGGTCGAAATTTAGGTTTGGGGTCACTCCCTTCCCATTCTGGATTGGTTCCAAGCTGTGTCCTCCCTACTCCTCCACCCCCATATTTAAGGTGAAAGCCAGTTGAGTTCAGCAGGCTTCGGCAGCCTGACTCCTGGGTGAAAGGAAGTTATGTGGATTTAATAAAACCCAGTTGAAGTTCCCCACCAGAGTTCTATCCCTTTATTTCTCACATTGTTCATGCTTCTGCCGATACAAGGACTCACAGGATCAGAACTGTATTTCAGAATACAGGACCATACGTTTTATGCGGCGCCGGTGCCAGAGCTATCCAAGAAGCATGGGCGAAAGCCCTCAGAGAAGCACCGTGCCCCCGCAGAAAGACATTCACAGAATGATGGGAGATGCTGAGTTGGAAGGGAGCCACAAGGATTGTCGAGTCCAACTCATGCAGGGGTCCCTGCACAGAAGACCCTGAGAGTCACACCATGTGCCTGAGAGCATTGTCCAAATGCTCCTTGAACTCTGTCAGGCTGGCGCTGTGACCCCTTCTCTGGGGAGCCTGTTCAGTGCCCAAACACCCTCTGGGGGAAGAAACTTTTCCTAATATCCAACCCTGACACAATATCAGGCCATTTCCTCAGGTCCTGTCACTGGTCACTGTTGCAGTGTCCTTCACAGAGAGTGAAGCCTCTGTCCACCTAGGCTAACCTGACACTGCAGAGATGCAGAGGACACTCCTCAGGATCAAAAGAACCCGAGGGGCGCCTAAGGGATCCTTTCCCTTGAAGCAGGAGAGGCTTGCAATGCTGGTGGAGGAAGGAGTCAGGCTCAGTCAGAGGGCAAAATCCAAGACTTTTATTACAATCCCTGTGAGAAGCTCTCAGTCCCAAGGGAGCTGCTCCCCTGTGAGAAGCTCTCAGTCCCAAGGGAGCTGCTCCAACTGAGCCTCTGGACAAAGAATGCAACAACTTATAAACTGGGGAGGTACAGAGGGAGGGAGCAAGCCTACAACCCATAAGGGACAATGTGGGAGTGGGTAAGGGTAGGAAGGACAGTCCAGGGATCCAATGGGAGAGTAAGGGGTGGGGGGATTCCCCTTATCGACCCCTATCACTGGACGCCCTTCCATGAACTTTCTAGAAGCAGGGGAGGGTGGCCGAATGACAGGCAGGATTCAAGGGAGGAGGCTGGGAATGATACATTGGGACTGACAGAGAAAGGGGAAGGGACAAACTTGGGAAGTAACATTCTTTAAAATCAGAGAGGGGAAAGGAACAAAGCATTATAACAGAACTTAACAAAACACAACAGGTCACCTGAGAGAAATCAGTGCCTGCCTCTCCTTTTCCCCTCATGAGGAAGTTGTAGACTGCAATGAGGTCTCCTCAGTCTCCTCTCTAGGCTGAACAGAACAAATGACCTCAGCTGCTCATACATCTTCTCCTCAAGGCCCTTTAACATCTTTGTTGCCCTCCTTTGGATGCTCTCTAATAGTTTTATATATTTTCTTATATTTTGGTGGCCAAAATTCGGATTATTAGAAATGTATGTATTCAAAAGATTGCCATCTAAAATGACGTGGACTTTTCACACCACAGCTATTAATGTTATATCTGGTAGCTTTGAATTTCTGGAAGGGAGTGACCTACATCATCATATTGATCTTACCTAATATGACATAAATGACAGCATAATCCAGAGACATATTAATACACATCTCTGTGTGTATATGCATATATATGCACACATATACATACAAATCAATATCATAGATCATAAGGTAATTTTATATCCTACTTTAAAAAAATTACAAAACTTTGACATTCTGCACAGAGTTTTTTTGCCAGACTTTTGTATTCTGGTTATTTCTGGGCATGGAATAAATACAGAGTTGTTAGCTACATAGTCAATAGCCCAGAGGTGCATGAATCATTGTGTTAAGAGTGAGACTTTGTGGCTCTCTCACAATTGCAACCCTTAGTCTGATAAAGGGACCAAGTTTGACTACTCATTGCATATTCCAACATAGCTTCCGTATCCATCAGCCCTGTGTGAACATAGTCAGTGCTCAGATGCAAATACATGTTTCTACTCCAGCAAGCTTAAAAATTAATCATAATTTGATAGTATTTCCTCTGTCAAGGATAATGTTTTTTATATAGATCCATCCATCCAGCCTAATAAAATCCAAGTTAAGGTCTGTCCTTTGGAGCCTGCAGCAAAAATCTTAGATGGACTGCAGTGCATCTTACACCAAGTGTATTTGAACAGTCACCTGGGAATACATAAACACAGTGCAACTCAAAAAGCAATAAAGCAAGGACCAGAATGTCTGCCAAGGGTAAAATCTAATAACAAGAGGGTCAGTAATACTCTGGGAAAAGTAAAACGGCTTGTCCCTGAGGCCAGACAGCAGTGAGAGCATCATACAGCACAGATTTAGTCTGAAGTGTGCCAGTTCCAAAGGAAATTTGTTGTACCTCAGATTCAATAAGTGAAGTGTAAGAGCACTCACTGAGGCTGCAGATGGAAGCATCACACTCTTTGCAGGAATGCTATGATGGAGCTACCAACAAAAGCCTGGACCAAACTGACAATGCAGCAGTTTTAACCCTCTTCAGGTACTGAAGAGTATTTTTGCAATGAGAGTCAAACTACACACAGGCATGTCTAAGTCAAGCTAGAATATTTCTAATAATCAGTAACCTGCACTATGCCCCTCCCATGAAGGTCAGTTTGAAACCCCCACAGGAGAAATTTAGAGAATAGTCCACCCCATCCTCCACAGAGAAAATCTCCTTTAAGAGCAGGGCTGAATCACATCAGTGAAACTTTTGTCCAATTAATGTAGATTTAAGTCTGGTTCTTGAAGACTTTATTGGTGCTCATGCAGAAGCCCCAACTTCACATGCAGGGAAATTTGTAAGAGTAGATCCTAAATTAATATGCATTGGCTCACATAATTTCCCTTGTAACTGTAAATTGAAACCATTGAATAAAACAACAAAAGAGGCTACCTTTATCTGATAAAAGTTCATCAGGAGTTTTTTTTTAAGTTATATTCATTGTCATTTCAAATATCACAGAAGCACTGAGGCAGGAATGGAGATCACTGAACCTTACCCTGCTCAAAGCAGGGCAGGTAAATGCAGGCATGAAGACTTCACAATCTCTGGGCAGTGCATTTCAGTGTTGGACCCCACAGAAAATAAAAAGAATTTTTTTGATGTTTAAATAGAATTTTCATTGTTTCTGTATTCTTTACAGCTTCTTTAAAATCTCCATAAGCCTTCTCTACTTCAGATGAACTGTCCCAGCTCTCCTGTCTCTCTTTGATGCTCCAAACTCTCAATCATATTTGCATTCCTTTGCTGGACTTGGTTATGCTCATTTGTTTTACTGAGGAGCCCAGAACTGGACAGGGTACTCATCATCCACTGTTCTCCCTTTATCCACACCCAGTGATTTCATCATGGGTGGCTATCTGTTTGGTAAGGCATGATATATCCTTCATAAACCTATACTGACTACTCCAAATCACCATCTTATCTTTCCTGCATTTTGAAATTACTCCAGGAGGATTTGCTCCATCACCTTTCCTGCGATGAAAGTGATGCTTACCAGCCTGTAGTTCCATGGATTCTCTTTCTTTCTTCTTTTGAAGATACAAGGGCAGGAACCTGGGTGCTTCCACCTGGGCTGAACATATATTAGTCCACTGAATCTATGTTTTGGAAGACCCTATGATGGAGAAGACAAGAAGGGGACCAATGCGATGCTGTTGGAATCCATGGAGTGGTGATATTTTTCTACTTTGTCTATCAGTCTCTTTCTCTCCCTTCTTCTCTCTTTTTATACTTCTTTCTCTCTTTGCCTCACATTTACTGTTAAATAAAATTCATGCTATTCACTTCAGCATATAATCTCATTTGCACTTTAATTTGGGCAGAGGCATCTTGCTAATAATTTTAATAATCAGATCTTACCGAGGCTCAGAGAGTGGGTATATATCCATCTCCAGTCACCTGTCCCTTCCATTTCTTTTATACATTCCTTTTTTATTTTTGAGTTTCATCAGAAGTTCCGTATTCATACTTGCCGGCCTCCTGCTGCTTGATTTCCTACATGTAGAGATGGACCATTCTTGAACTTGGAGGAGATTATTCCTGAAAATCAATTGCCTTTCCCTGATGCCTCAGTCCAGGGCTTTCCAGAGGATTTTCCCAAACAGGAACAGGCTGAAGTCTGTTCTCTTGAAATCAAGGCTTGAACCCTGACTTTTGCCTTTTTCCCTCTCTTCAGGATCCTGAACTCCACTCTCTCAGGGTTGCCAGCCAAAGCTGCCTCCAGTTTTCAAATTCCTGTACAGCACTCCCTCATTTGTTTGTGGTCCAGCAGAGCATCTCCCCTCATCAGCCCGTTCATCTGTACAGGAAGGTGTCACCAACACACTCCAGAAACCTCCCAAGACACAAGCAAGACACAATAAAGCTGTTTATAAAGACAGTGCTGGGGTTGGGTTCCTTCCACCTTTTACTAGTTGTTATTTAGCTTGCTATCAGAGTAGCACTTCAGGGCTCAGCCACAAAGGCTCCTGAGTGCTGAACAGTGCTCCAGCCCTGGATGGTGGCCAGGCCTCCTGGAAGACTTATCTCAGCAGGAAAGACAAACAAAAAATAGAGATAAGGAGGATAAGTAACACTGTGTGGATCTCAGTTCATCTGGTGAAGGGCTTCCAGACTGGGATTTTTGTCAGTGTTCTCAACTGCAAGAAAATTAAAAAAACCTCATTCCTTTCTGTTTGTGTACATATGCATACACAGAATATATTCCTTCTATATATGAAAGGAATGTCAGGGCATGTTATGAAGCAGCTGAAACTTTGCATTTTTCTCAAATCTTCCCTTTTTGTAGCTTTTTTTATGAATACATTTCAAAATAAAAAAAAATCCCTAAGTAATTCAGAAATACAGGAAGGTTTAGTTTTCTCACATTTTTTGGACTCTTTTATCCTGATTCTAGCACTCTTTTCAAACAAAACAAAACAAAAAACAAACAAACAAACAAAAAAAAACCAAACAAACAAACAAACAAAAAAACAAAACTGTATCCAGTCTGGAAGTTATCTTAGCAGTGAGACAGCTGCCTTCTCAACTGCTAACCAGATTCCCAGCTATGATTTTTTTTACCTGATACATAACAGAAGAGGGCCATCACCTGTCCTGGCAGAGCCAGCATTTCTTTGTGGGAGTGGGATTGCAGGGAAGGGTGTAAATAAATAAGAGGGTAAACATGATCTTTGCCATATGTGATTGTTCACAGGTTCAAGACAGCACACAAATTAACATTGAGGAAGGGAACTGTACTTGGAGACCTGTAGTTGAACTCTTAAGCCAGAGATTTTGTGGTAATTAACATTGCTTCTCTCTAGCAGCAGTGCAGCAAAACTCAATCCAACACCTATAGAAGGGGAAAGTAATTCTATTTTAAAACATACATTAACACTCTGACACCCACTTTCTTACAAGTGCCATGCTCTGTGTTAAATTATCCTGCTTACCTATACCCACATATATCACAGTGCTTTGGGCAAGTTTTCTTGCAGCAATAGGATGGAAATGGATGCCAGCTACTCAGCCCCCACCATCTCCTCATCCCTTACCCTTCAGGTGCTGCTTTTGGAGGAGTCTTGTACTGCTTCATATCTGTTCCACTTCCATGAATCATTAGGTTTTGCTCATTAAAGCATCTAGTCTTTTTACCTGGAAGCTGCTGAAGAGGGCTTGTCCTTTTTACCATCACCTCTTATTGGCATTTGGGGGGTCCCATGTATGAGAAGCTGGACATAACCTGGCAATGTATGCTCACAGTGCAGAAAGCAAACTATGTTCTCGGCTGTGTGGCCAGCAGGGCAAGGGAGGGGATTCTGCCTCTCTACTCTGCCCTTGAGAGACCCCACCTGGATCATTGTGTCCATTTCTGGAGTCCTCAACACAAGGACAATGTCCTGAAGTGAGCCCAAAGGAAGCCACAAAGATGATTGGAGCCTGGAGCACCTCTTGTACAAAGACAGGCTGAGAGAGCTGCGGTTGTTAAGCCTGGAGAAGACTTTGGGGAGACTTTACTGCAGCCTTCCAGTACTTAAAGTGGCCTTATAAAAAAAGAGGGAGAGGGATTTTTTTCATGGGTAGATAGTGATAGGACAATGGGGAACAGTTTTAAATTAAAAAAGAGATTTAGATTAGATATTAGGAAGAAATTTTTTCCTGTGAGAGTGGTGAGGCAGTAGCATATTTTGTCCAGGGAAGTTTGTGGATGTCCCATCCCTGGAAATGTTCAAGGCCAGGTTGGATGGGGCCCTGTGCAACCTGGGATAGTGAGTGGCATCCATGCTTAATGGGGAAGGGGAGGGAGTAGGATCTACTAACTCTACCAACCTAAACCATTGAATGATTTTTTTCTTTAGATTGTTGTTTTTTTTTTTTTAGGATGTCCCTTATTTTATTAGGATGTCCCTTTGTTTCCTGTTCTAGGTGTTTCAATGTACTTCTTGTAGATGTATTGGGAACTTAATTTGCTGTCAACCCAGGTGCCATCAGCACCTGCTTTTCCTATACCTTATCTCCTCCTGGTTCTTCTACACTCTGACGGTCCCATTCATTTTTCCATTTGGAGAAGTTTTAATGCTGCTATCACAAACCTCCTCAATCCTAAAGGATAAGATGGAGCTCAAGTTCTCATTTTAGCCTGGTTTTCAGCCTCTTCAATTAAAAAAAAAAGAAAAAGAAAGTCATCTTTTCAATGTTACAGCTTAAAAATCAGCCCCCAACAATTAGGAAAATGCAATCACCCTATTTCTACTTTTCCTTAAGGCAGTAAACATAGAAAATAGATACGTTCTGTGAAAAGAAAATTTAATTGCTTATATTTTATCATGCCGCTGATGAGTTTTATGTGTTTGATTTGGCCTTTTAGTCCATTTGTTGCAATTGATTTTTCCCCTCCCACAACTGGACACAGGTATTATCCTGCTGAAATTTAAACCCATGCATACAATCCCAAGGCTAATAGAGGGTTTCAGAAAAGCAGAGGGAAATGTAACTGAGTGACAAAACTCAGTAGCCTTATTAACGTATGAGATTTAGAAGGAAATCTTCATGAAAGCAAAATATAATACAGACTGCAGACTTAGTCACCCAAATGTCAAGCTTTTGGAGTATTCCTGTTTATGCCTAAACACCTACAGGGAGAAGTGAGAGAATCCCAAAATAGAATCAGGAATTTAAGTCAGTTCCAGATTTTCCTGAGTTGTGATGCAGAGATAGGTCTGGGAGCAGGAAGTGGTGCAGTCAGACCTGCAGTGGTGCAAAGTACTGAGTCAAAAGTCAGGAGACGGTTTGGGTATCACCATTCCCAGGTGAAGTAATGGTCTCCCAGAGGTCATGGACTGTGTGCTTTCAGGAAGATTTGCCTTCTGAGGTACTCAGCTTCCTTCAGCCATCAGTGCGAATGAGAAGAAAAACCTTAAGGAATCCCATTTATAGTCCAGACAAAAAAAAATCCTATTTATTCTAGCAAAGTCTAAACAGAACAATAGAAGGGGCCATCATTTTATATTAGTGTTGCAAGTGTTAAATAAGAGAGAAATAGAAAAGTTAATTAAATGGAGTTTTAAAAAATCCACACCCTTATGTATCCTTTGCTAAATATAATTTTAAAAGGTTCTGTACAGTTAGTTAATGTCTTTGGGAAGTTTTTCCCATCTAATACAAAGAATGTCACATTTGGAACTGCCGAACATTTAAGAATGTTCAATGTTTTTCAAGATTCTTAAATCCTCATAGGGCAAAGATATCCCTTTTAATATCTTTTGGTGGTTATGACAGTAATTAAAATTTATCACCTGTCACATTGCTAAAGTGACATCAGCCCTTTTACACAGACCTTAAAAGCATTCTCTATTTAATGAGGTAAGTCAAAGGTCCCAAGGATCACTTCAAGCATAAACATGCACAAATATCTTAAAGTACAAATAGCAAAATCTGCTTGGAGAGGAGTGAGCTAAACTACAGCCCAGTGAAATGTTACCAAGAGAGAGTTTAATTTAGCTTGTGCATCTTATACTAAATAGCATCTGCTGGATCAAGCCAGCTGATCCAAATGAAACAATTAGGAATAATTGGCAGAAGTACATGTCAGTGCCTTTTCTATAGAAATATTCTGCATATGCACATGCCTGTTTCTCTCTAGGCTATACAGAAAGGCTTCAACCTCTCCCTCCTGTACCACCTGTCATTCAGAAGGAACTGATAAAAACTCATGCTGTTAATGTCCTGCACCTGACCACCTCCTAAAGCTGCAGGTTATTAATATCATTTTACTGCCATTAAATGCTTCATACTTTTTTTGGAAACCTAAATACACAGACACACATGCTCACAGTGTTCAGCCAATGGCACATCCAGAAGCCATAGTAACCAGCAGAGAAATTTCAGCCTGCTTGAGCTGTAGTCTCCAAAATCTTCTCCTCAGCAGATAAGATACTCTAGCTCTCAGTTAAACAGAGGCATTTAACTTAAAACTCACTGTTCAGAAGGGGTAGTCAAGTTTGTTAACTTGACGTTATTTCATACTGCAGTCAAAGCTTCCACTTTTTTTGTTTATGACACACTGCCCATATTGCTCAGGATATGGAAAGGATATGTGTTTTCTTTTAAATATGCTTAGGCTCACCCTGAAAATTTCAAATTCAAGGTCCAAAGTGAGATCAACTTTTTAAAGTAACTCAATACGTCTACATGTGTAATGAATGGACTGCTGTAAGGAAAACACATGTTAGTCATGAAGTGGTCTGGGTACAAGAGTGTTCACACCCACAGGCTTTTGGACCTCACTAACACATTTTATTTTACAACTGAAGTGCTAGTTTGCTCTCATGGTGCAAATGAGAGCATTGGTAAGGCTGCATTGCCAGACACAGGGTGAGGACAGACCCCCTCTGCACAGCCTGAATCCCCCACAGCTTCCCTGCCCCACTCCTGCAATGCCCTGCAGTTCCCATAGTGACTAACACATCTGGGCAAACTCCCCCTAAAACTTCCCTCCTCACTCATTGCTGCACCACATCCCTGAGAGGTGCCTGGCATAATACCATGCTCTTCATTACACTCTGGAGACCACACCATTCCCTAAGTTATTTCAACCCAAAGTGAGACAGTTCCAGTGGTATCAGGCAGCTCTATCACTGCAGGCTGTCTAGAGCAGAGTTAAGTAAGTCCCACTTACTCAGGTGAAAGTAAAATAAGTCATGGCTTTGATGTTTTAACAGGATTTTTAACACATACCAGAAATGGCTTTTCTGAAGAAATCACTAATTTGATGGGGGGAAAAAAAAACATGCTATGATGGGCTTTTATCCTAAAAGAGAAAAACAAAAAACTGAAAACTGAAAATCTTGGTAAAAGATGCTCTTTTGTAGACTGAAACCACCAAGAAAATGTTTCCTTAGTTTATCTTCCTTTTTGTCTTCTAAAATAAATAACATCCCTTCCTCAGCATTCGTTCCTTTTATAAAATACAAAAATTAAGGAAAAAGGCTTTTCAAAATTCTGCATTTGACATCCTTGGAAATGTTCCATAAACAGTATCTCCAGACTTACCTACAGCCTTGTTTTAATCACATCTTGATCAGAGTAGTTAGAAATATATCTTAGTATTTTCAGAGGTCATAGGAAGTCTCATGTTAGCAGAACTTTCAAAGGTAGTTTAATCTTAACTCCATTTTACAAGCTAGTTTTACACCTCCAGCAGCAGAGAAGAAAGCAATGGATAAAGTGTAAGTCATTATTAAAAAAAATAAAAAAGACAAGAAGTTATCAAGCTATAATATTCTCCTGAGCTTGACATTTTAATAAACTCCAATGGTGCACTGGTTTTCCTGTCTTCCCAAGGCCCCTGGAACAACAAAACCTTAAAATTATTCAGTCCTAAATTCAGTGCTTTGAACAAATCCAGAAAAATTCTCTGCTGTTGCTTTATGTGAATTTTATTTACACTGCAAAGTTAGACTGACAACTTTGGAAGTTAAATGTCACGTTGTGTTTCAAGTTCTCAGGTCACAGAACAAGGAGGAGTCATAATGACCCTGCCAAGTCTCCTTCATAAACCAATTGCATGAGTCTCTGAGCAATTCTGGTGTAAGGGGCAGTCCACAAAACTGGAAAAATCATTCCACTCCAGTAATGGAGACTACACCACAGTTCTTAATAATTTTTAAGGATTTATTATACTCACTTTTAAATAGATCTATCTTACTTGTCCTCTGTATGTACTAATTTTCAAAACACCACACTTTTAATATCTCTGTTTACTGGGCTGATGATAAGCTTTATTTTCCTGGTAAGTATTTATTAGTCATGACATTATCTATTAACCTTCCATAATAAGTCAAATATATTAGGGCTTTTACATGCTCACTACAAGACACATCTGCCAACCCTACAATTATTCTCCTGAGCGATAGCACGTTTTCCATTTCAGCTAATGCATTGTTTATAGAAAGAAGCCACATAAACAACCTACATCCACACACCAGCTCCATCAGGCTGACTGACATTCTTCTGTGCAACTCTGGAATACAGAGAACAGGGACACTCACACACCCCAGTCAGCCAGAGGCAAGCAATGTCTGATGACAGTTGCTGGGGGCAGTGACAGTGACACACCATGCTGAGAACTCTTCCTATTAGCACCAGTGCAGCTGCCACACACAGGCAGTGACAGACTGTCAGATGAAAGATGTTATTGCTAAGAAAATAACACAGAATGTTATTCAAAACACATGTAGTTAACGTGATACAACCCATGGTGAACAGCAAATGTTTTTATCTTCGTAGTGCCATGAGTGTCAGCAACAGTTTGGTGATAAGGAACCAATTTCCTAATAGCTGAAAGATAGTAAAAAGAAACATCCAATTTTATATTCATATTCTCAAACTAATCTCATGTGCTGCAGCTATTAAAAAAATCAAGGAACCTAGCTCCTCCCCCCATCCCCCAACTCCCTAAGCTAAAAAAATCCAATGCACAGTATGACCTATTTCAGAATTCCTTGTTCCACTTCTAGCAAAACAAAAGTTCTAAATTTCCAAACACATCTCCACAGAACCACAGAACAAGCTGAGTTGGAAGGGACCCACAAGGATCATCAGGTCCAACTCCTGGCCCTGCACAGGACACCCCAAGAGTCACACCATGTGCCTGAGAGCATTGTCCAAACACATCTTGAACTCTGTCAGGCTGGTGCTGTGACCACTTCCCTGGGGAGCCTGTTCCAGTGCCCAAACACCCTCTGGGTAAAGAGTATTTTTCTAATATCCAACCTAAACCTCCCCTGACATAGCTTCAGGCCATTTCCTCGGGTCCTGTCACTGGTCACCAGAGAGAAGAGATCAGTGCCTGCCCCTTCTCATCCCCTCACAAGGAAGTTGTAGACTGCAATGCCTCCCCTCAGCCTCCTCCAGGCTGAACAGACCAAGTGACCCTACCCACTCTTCGTGTGGCTTCCCTTCAAGGCCCTTCACCCTCTTTCCCTAACACCTTGGTATCTTTCTTATATTATGGCACCGAGAACAGCCCCCAACACTCGAGGTGAGGCTGTCCCAGCTCAGCAAGGACCAGTGCTGCACTAACAAAGTACTGTGTTGCAGCTGAGAAATGGTTAATTCCAAGTGTTGCAATCCCTTTTCTCAAATCTATGTTTCTACCTTGTATATTTGAAAGAAATAGAGCAACAGATTAACAGAAAGGATTTAAACAGGATTACTGGGGAATTAGCAAATTAGTCAATGAATTGTCCTACATCCACAGCAAGGACTACTGCACGTCTGGACAACTAGTCTGATGCTGCCGTGATAATCTCAGCTTCAGATGCAAGATTACTAGCTCTCATGCCCTCTCATCCTTCTTTCCCATCAGTTTAGATTCTGCTGAAGGAAAAAGTTGTTGACAGGAAGCTCAAAACTCACAGGTCACCAAAAGAACTAACTTCTTCCACAAATACAAACTCCTATAGAAATGAAATGTTTTTTATTCAACACTGAAATGGTCAATTGTGAAGCACAGCAATAAAATCCAGAACTAGAACATTTATTAACAGCCTGAAACTTAGAATTCATTTTTATTGTCATAAGAATTTGACATGCAGTTTTTGCAGGACACTTAGAGCTTTAGAACTTTATTTCATCAGCATAATTGCTCATTCCCTCCCCAATACACACTTACATTCCAATTGCAGCAACTTCCTGATTTCTGAGAAATAAGGCACTACAGTGTCCCTTCAAAGCAGTTATGGATTATCATAGCAGACACTTCCCTCTGAGATCTGAAAGTCAAGATTGCCCATGGTAAAAAGGACAACTGGTAACTGAAGGTATATCCAATGATGAGTAACTAATCACCACTGTTACCAAAACAGCCCTTTGGGTGATCTACTGTCAGACTTGAGAAGAATTCTCCAGTGCACAGAGCAGAATTAACAGTGTTTACCTTCTCACATAAGGAAATTGCTCTACTGTAGAAAAATTCCTTAAAGCTTCCTTTTCAAGCTAGGGGACAGATTTTAACCAGAAGTTTCAACCTTCAGTATGTTCTTATGGCTCAGGACAAGGCACTGCACAAAGGCCTTTACATTATAACTTTGGAATAGGAGTTGCAGCCACTGCAATGCTTTCAATTGCACATTCATCAGTGCCACGGCGGATTCTGAAGTAGCCATCTTCTCCCCATGCGGTGCCCCAGCTGTTCTTCACAATCCAGAATTTCTCACCACTTTCTGGGTCTTTACCATAGCCCACCAGTAAGACAGCATGATTGGTCAATTCAAAAGGATTTAAACCATCCTGCAGCCCAGTGTGATGGTAGATCCCCTCTTTATAAAGCATGAAATCATTATAAACCTCAAAGGCAACAGTCATTGGGCCATGCAGAACAAGCTCAAGTTTCATCAGGGCTTCATTGCAGCCTCCATAGAAACCACCAACATAGTGGTACTCAGAGGTGTAGTAGTGGTAGCAGCTGCGCTTGAAAAGGCATGGAGAGTCTTGGCCTGTGTAAGGGAAACAGTCCTCTTCCACCACACCGAAGTCTTGGACATACTTTCCACCAATGAGATATGGAAAGCCACCATCACAACCTTAACAAAAGAAAGAAAGAAAAAAAAGAAGTGCTTCTTCCCTTGGAAATTCTATTATATGAGGTGGGAGACTCTCCCATTTAAACCTTTCATAATTCTTTCAGATACAGTATTGAACACACTTCAGTGATTCAGATCATTCTAATACTGCAGTTAGCTACAGTCAGCTTTCTGAAATACACATGGCAGAATTCACACCTGTAGGAGTTATACTGGGAATACTACTACTTGGACCCTTCCTCATCCAATTGCTCCTGACAATCTCTGTCAGAAAGAAAGAACAACTAGTTACCTGCAGTACAAGGATCTGTCCTAACGAGGATACAGTCCTCTAGAAAGCTTTAGTCATTGCTTTTGCTCATCTCTCCCTCCCTCTAAATATGCCATTGGGAGAATATTTAGTTCCATTCTTTCCAGGTAAGCATTGTAATCAGCTACATTTTGAGCCCTACTCCTTAGATATTTTCCATCTCACAGGTAGATGTAAAATCAAGTAACATCCTGAGCAAGAGTGACTTCTCCTTGTTCAATCCCATTGCTGCAGTGAGGTGGGCTGACAAGTCTGTTTTTGTTATTTTTTTCATTTCAAATAAAGTACTAAAGTATACTAAAGTATAGCCTACCAAATACTTTATGAAAAAAGTAACTTGTGTGTGATGGGGAAGGGATGGAAACTTTCGAACTAGTCTCCTTCTCTAGCATTATTATTACTTGAAAGGTGTCTTTATATACACCAGCATCCTTACCCTGAGAATACTGGCTGCAAGACACAACCTGCTGGGGACTGAAGACCGGTTTCTGAGTGTTGTTTGTGAGGATACGTATCCTGGCTTCCAGCATGCCCATGGAGGAGAACGCGTAACAGCTGCCACATGAGCCTAAGAAGGGGAGAGAAAGGAAACACAAGGAGCATCTGTAACATAAACATGGCTAGTCACCTGCCATCAGGTGCATCTATACCCAAAGTCCACTGAAAAGAGTTAAAACCTACCAGAAAGTGATTAGAACTTGAACAACAATAGAAAAAACTTTAAATCTTCATTTAGTTTTTATGCATACAATTCAAAACCCACTTCTAACAATTTCTCAGGGAACACTGAGCTTATTCAGGAATAAAAGGCAAAGTACTGCTCCAGTGTTTTTCAGCAGTAGCATTTAAGAGCTATCCAATTATCCTATTCCTTCAGAATGAACCTTCAGGGACGGCATTAGCAGGGCTGAGAAGGCTCTATCTACCCTTTATAGAGTAGATGTGCTACCACATATGCTAAGGAGCAATGAACTATTTGAAGTAAATGCTGATAATATTGTTCTTATTTCAACCTACCAACGGATTTAGTCCTGTAATTTCCAGTTTAAAAAGTATTCCACTTCTACACCTACCCCTAAAAGAACTGACTTTTAGGAGAATAGTGGTATAAATAGCATGTTTGAAATAGTGGATTCATCTCTGCTCCCCTTGCTTCTCAAGGGGATGTACACTGGCTTTTCAGAGGCACCTTAAATTTCCCTTCTGCTTCCTGACAGAGAGTTAAATCTTCTTACTTTTGCATGAAAATTTAGTATTGCTTCTAGCTTTAGGCCTCTTCACTCTCTAGGACCTTCCTTCCACTCATTAAAAGCCTTTGGAAATGGAATGACAGGCCTCACAGGAAGAACAATTACTTGGATGAGGTCCTATTTTATCTGCTGATTGTCATCAAGGTGCAAAATTTCCTTTTGTTTCCTGACAGTGGGAAAATCAAATATTGCAGAGCTATGAAAAGGAGGGAGCCTTGAGGAACAAAACAAAATACTTTCTCTTGAACTGCGTAGGTGTATAAAGGCAGAGCTATTACAACAGCAAGACTTTGTGAAATTGCACCTTCACTCAGTGAGATGCATCTCTGAAGAGAAGGGAGAAAATCAGCCTGAACAGGAACACTCTTTTCCAGCAGGGCAAAGTGAAGCAGTGGAAGATGCCTCCCACTCACTGTACAGTCACACCATCTGAGAAAGGCCACACTGCAGAACACTTTGTTGTATTATGTGTGCAAAAATGTGAAAAACACAATTCACACAGTCATTTCAGTCAGAAGTCTGCTGGATTGGCTGCTAAATTTCTTTCCTGTTACCACAGTGGTATTTATAAAGTCCACAGAATGACCTCTTTCGTAGGTTTCTGGCGGTTTTTTTTAAGCCTGAAAGCTAAAATTCTAATTTGAAGAAGCAGAATGCATGTTCCACAGACACTTAAAATACTCAGCATGGACCCTCAGATTACATAAAAAGTGTAGGAAGCTCTTTTTATCGGAAACAACAGACTAATTCTCATTTAGAGAAATTCTGATGCAACACAACAGAGAAAGTGTAAGTCTGAACTGAGTGTTCAGTTGTTTGGAAGATAAAAGAGCTCTTGGGACATTCATAGTTCACACCAGGAGAAAGTACAGGACTCACACCTACATAGGACCATATAATTTAGTGTTGCCATCTTCCAGTACTTCCAGATAGCTAGATATTCCACAAGCCTTCCTATGCTGCTTCTGTTACCAGGAGTACAGCAGGCAGAATTTGTCAGAATAATTAAGTCATCCTTTCCCTACCATGCCAATGTTATGTTTCTTTCCCCCAAAAGCTGCCACCAGATAGCTACCAGTAGATGCAAATTTATGGTGGCACAGGGAAAGGACACATTGATGGAGCTCACTCCTGGCCTCAATTATATAAACGTGTAATTCAGGCATCTCACACCACAGTGCTATAAACACTCCCTACAGAATCAACATATACCAGCATAGTATCCTTTTAAGTTCTTACCAGTATTTCATCTTTATCATTGTCTGCAATATTCTTAGTGACTAATACCTCCTCTTGCAACTAGCCAGTTAAGTAACACCTGAATTTCTCAGGGTGACAAGTCTTGGAGGCAGTATAAACAATTTTAATGGGTTTATTCATTAAAGCTGCATGATAATTTGCCATCCAAAGAAATCAGGGAAAAAATGAAATGTACATCAGTTCAGTCAAAAAAACATGGATAAGATTGCACAAAACCTGACAGCTGTGTTTATGCAGGGTACTGTGGTAATTGGCTTTCACTCCAGCAAGCCAGCACTGTCTGGACAAGCCAGTACCACCACTTGTTTTGGTACAGCGTTGTTAGCCAGGACTCCCCCCAGTTTCCACGAGTTATCATAATAAAGGTGCAATCTGTCAGCTGCACGACACTAGGCAAAACTTTCTGGTTAGCAGCAAATCACAAACTACATCAAAAGAGCTCTGGAACATCAAATTCAGAGGTTTTATTTATTAATTTTTACCTTGATTCCGAACAGGGCTGACATAATTGACACCATTCACATTTCTCCAGTCCCAGGATTCTGGCAAGCTTGAAACTTTCTTGAGTAACTCAGGTGTTAGAGGTGCAGGCTTTGGTCTAAAGAGGAGAAAATTCTTTTGAGAAACATATCACACTCTAGGCAAGAAAACAATTACATAACACTCAGTTTTCATCTTTGGCTTCTACTAGCTGGACTTGCTTCACACTATGCAATTTAAAATAGTCTCCATCTAGACTGAGTGGGTGTCAATAGGAAGAGATAAGCTTGAGCAGGATTCAAGACCTACTCAAATTGCTCCCTGAGGGAACTATATTATTAACTATCCACTGTTGAGGAATACATTCAGTGCAGGTAGCTCAGTTTCCAAGTTCCAGTGTGAGCTTCAAAGTGAGTTTTGGGTGGCAAAATCCTTTTGTAAAACAAAGGGAGCAGGGACCTGTGGTAACAGGATACTCAGAGAGGACCCCAGACTTTCCCACACTTAAGGCTGGGGTTATAAAAGCCCAGGGGCTCCTTTGTTTGTAGGGACCCAGTTCGAACTGCTGTTTTACTATTTAGTTATTGCACCAAGATTAAATTATTTTAAAGATCTGGACATCTGAGACTCTGCTACGGGAAGGAACCCTGGTGTGACTGTGAGTGTGGGGTGTAGCTGCAAAGGGGCCTCAGTCCCAGCTCAGATGGTGAGAGTGTGACTGCCAGAGCGGCTCCTGGCTGGTCCAGCAGGGGAGTTTCCTTAACATCCACAACCTGCTGAGGCCAAATACTTTTGCACCAATCTGAAGTGCTCAAATTATAGCAACACAGTTCTGCAACAGTTATTTTACTTCAATCACCAAGTATGTAGAATATCTGACTGCAGAAACCATCTTGCCTGACAGCAACTACAGTTTCACTTCGGTCACAGGCATGGCTTACACTGACAATTCACTAACTGCAGTCCCACTTGCCCAGGAGATTTCTCTGGAGCAAGTTTTTACTGTGGCTTTTGAAGAAGTATTGTTACCTGTCCTCATCTACCACCTGCAGCCAAGTGATACTCGTATCAGCAAGACAAGAGCTTCCTGCCTTCAACTTTCACACCAGACACTGGAGACTGTTTTGAAAGCAGGAGAGGGCCAACCAAATACTGCTTTATGATACTGCATGGGTGGAAGAGAGCTTCGAAATAGGTTGCCATATTTAAGATCATCTACAAGGTGATTTCCATCTATACAATGCAACCATAATCTGCATAACATTCCCATGCAAATCAGAATTTTTATTCTATAGTAGGACCTTCTTCAACAAACATACAATTGCCAGAGTTTGGAAAGTAAGTAGCATTCCTAATCACAGAAATACCAAGAGCTGGAAAAGAAAACTACGAAGGTAAGACAGCTATAAAGAAGGGAATCTTTAGATCAAAAATCTCTAGTTCTCAAGTTTTGTAGAGGATGATGTACCCATCCCCATTACAACTCTCAGCTAAGTAATCTGCAAGAATCTGAAGGCATTCTCAGGGCTACTTTCATGCTTCATCACCGAGACACTCTATTCCTTCTAGAGGATTCTTGTAGCAGGCGTGGCAAACTAACAAAGTAACCAGGGAATTTCCTCAGAAATCTTTGATATTCATGTTTAGGAGCAGAGAGCAGTTCACAGCTTTTCAACTGCAATTATAAACCAGCAGAAGTGAGATGAAGCACAAGCAGAAACTCCTGACTATGGCAAGCAGCTGATGAGCAGGCAGGTCAGTGAAAGGATAACTGAGCCTGTTCTCACTTCTTCCCTGCACATATGAGTTTGGCAAGACTAAAGGGTAGGTGACTCTGTTTGTGACAACAGAGTCTGCTTGAGACAAGAGATGCTCAGAGTAATCATTCAAATGTAAAATATGTTTGCACCCCATGAACATGAACTGGAAGGTCTTGAAACTTGATTAAACATCTGAACTATACACAGCTAAGAGCCAGGACAAATCCAAGCAGACTCTTGGCAGCAGTGGGTTTGTTGCAGAACAAAGTGTCTTATTACCTTGAAGCTCTGGAATAGAGACCCCCAGCTCTTTTAGTTAGTTCTTCCAGGGCAAAATTCTCATACTCCTTGTATCTTGTTGCTCTCCATGACTTCTGGTGAGCATTGATAGCATTTACAAAGTCGAAGTTGTGCACGTAACGTCTGTGGGAGAGTCTGCAAACAAAAGGAATCAAGTAAAACAGTAAGAAAAGGACTGGGATTGAAACTAAAGGTGTTCTCTAAATTCAATATGTAACTTTAGAAGTGTCTTCTGGTAGATACTGATAAAGAAACATGGAATTATTGGATCAAGGCAAGGTTTCTAAAACTTGAGACAGACTAAATATAACCGGTTTCCTTAGACATGCCAGTTTTATGACAGGGCTTCACCACAGACCAAAGGAGAAACTGTGAGACAACAGGCAAACCCTCCTCTCTTCTTGTGCATTCAGGTTTATTTCCAACATTATCATTGGCATTAACTTGGCCCTCACTACTGGAATTGGTTCTTACGATTTTAGCTAAAACTTTGAGCACTGTTATGAAACATTTTATTCCAGTAAAAGGTCACTTATCTGTTGCTTACCCTCCCCTGGGCTTCTGGAGAGGTAGCTCATGGATGCGAACATCGGACGGAGATGAGGAAATCTTGTGTCCTGTGAAACAAGCCCAGTTGTGGCCAAGTACATCATGCACCCATCCTGGTAGGGTCTCATTACAGTAGCTGGTTACATTCTGGCCTTCCTTTTTGTACTGTAATGTGAAGAAGTTATGCTTGTGTTGAGCAGATGCATTTGTTAGCATAGCCATAGTTCCCCACCCACTCACAGCCGCTTCTTCCTGCCTCAGTTTCACAGGAAGTGGCCAAACACACTCCAGAGGTTAACAAGATGAAAGAAACTGCTCTTTACCAAACAGCTGCAAAAGACAACTGGGTCGTGACTTGAACTTTTAGCAACAAAGTATGCATTCATATCAGTATCAACTAATCTGTGCTAATCATTTGGGTGCAACAGTTACTTTCTCAGCAAGATGAGAAAAACCTCCTAGTATTCAACTTTCTCTTCAAGGCCCTGAGATTTCTTATGCCAAATATGTGACCAATAAAGCTAATTCTGGATTGCCACAGAAGTTTAAGAAACTAAGACTCAAACACAGGGAGGATGGTAAGTTTGTCATTCAGTAACCTCACAGCAAGACATGAACTATTTCTGTTTTAAAATTTATGTACTATTTATGCACTGTTACCCTTTCACAAGTCAAAACCAAAGATGAAACTTCCAGCCACTTCTTTAGGTTTAAGCTGTGATGGCAAAGCATCAAGAAACAATTTCACAGGAACTATCAAAATGAGACAGTAAGAAATGATGATCCCTTGAGAACAGCTCATTTAAAGTTGGCAGCAGAGACTACTACTAAAGCCTCAAGTCCTGAGTCCTAATACTTCCTTGTTCAGCCACACAAGTCTTCATTGTACCACTGAAGAGAAGCAATAATTTAATATATTCAGCAAAATGTGTCTTCATACAACAGGTACCACTAACACTTTGCCCAGCTACATAAATTTTCTGAATTAGCAATTCTCTGACAACAGAATGTCTCACCGTGGGGGTGTGTGTGGCTCTTTACTCATCTCTTAAGGTTAAAGTGTTTTGTGTAAGGTTGAAGTGTTTCGTGTTACACTACGAAGACACCTGAAAACCCCATGCAACAAAGGCTTCAACTTTACTCTTCTAATCCCAAAAAAAAAAAAAAAAAATAAAAAAAAATAATAATAATAATAAAAAAATCACTTATACAGACAGAATTCAAGTTTCCTAGTCCAAGAAAACTTCATTAAACCTCATCCTATTTGAGCTACACATGTACAATGTATAGAGGGATTCTGTAACTGTGTTTCAACAAAATGTTTGCTCAGCTTCTTTACTGAAGAAGGTGGTGGGTTACAGTGATGGAAATGTCCCAAAATGGAAAAGATTAATTAAAGAGACTGGGTGGTTTGTTACTATGTTGTGGTTTTGTGAGAAATATGAAGGACAACTGACTATGAAAAATTAGGTTTATCGATCAGCAGAATAAAATTAAAGGTTAATCCTCTGTTTTGTAACAATGGGAATTCCCTTTGTCCCCATTCTGGAGGATGCAGAGGCAACATATCTACACCCAGCAAGTGTGTTTGCTGGCTGGAGCAGGGTGGTGGCACTAGAAGGCTGAGCTGTTGCCTTGTTCTGTTCTCCCTTTCTTACTGTGCAAGATTGTGCAATGTGGGAAATAATCACACTTGGCCAAATACCAAGGGCAAGGTCCAGAGATGACTTTTGGGAAATACCCTCTTCACAACAGCAAAACTAGAATTCCAGACACTTCCAAAAGCAACAGGTAGTGACTTTGCATCTAATTTACTGTGACATCACATTTCTACCTCTATACAACTGTAGAAATTAATACCTGGTTTTATTTTCTCCTATCTAAATTTTAATTTTCCAGATTATAACAGTACAGCCATTCTCAATAAGCACAGGGCTTCAATCTGAATACCTGAAGATTATCAGAGGAACAGGCCTGCTTCCTGCAACAATCCTGCCTTGCATGGTGTTAATCTGAATTAAAACAAGTAACACGTATTTGGAGCTTATCTTCACGGAAAAAAAATGCAAAAAGTTATCTGCTCACTAGCGAATTAAAACATCAAAAACAACAAAAAATGTGTTTTTCTCCTAGAAATCCCTCTCCCTTTCAAGAGATAAAATTCAGTGTTTTTTTTAAAGACACAGAGAGATAAGCAGAATAGCATTCACACCACCAGTGCAAATTATCTTTCGGAAAAGTGAATCTAGAGAATTTCTTGAACTGCTCTTTCAGTTCACATGTATCAACAAAACTAAAAAGGAGGTGAAGGGACAGCCAGTAGCAATGCTTCAATATAAAAAAGACATAAAAGCCAATTTCAGACAGTCTGTGTAAAAGCCTAATATTAGGCAATTGGAGTCCTCTGTAGCTACCCTTTTGTAGAGTGCCAGACTAAGCTATTACTGAAATGACTATGAAAAGTGGGCATGGAGACTTCGAGAGCATAACCCATGAATGACCTTGGATAAAGGGAATTTCAACTCCAAAAAACAATGAATCTATGAAATGAAAATATACCTACATAAGGTCACAATTTGCTTCCTCCCCACCTGTGACTTTTAATCGAGAGCCACTGATGTAGACAAGTGGCAGACAAGCCTTTAAAAAAAAACTTCATCAGTGCCCTAACAATGACGTCCATTGCTTACCAGAAGGTACACCATAAAATCATTGCTAAAACAACTTTGCTAAGAAATGCAACATTTATTTCTATTAGTGAAGGACTGACAGATGAGATCTGGGAAATCTGACTACCAGTTTTAGAGGACTGACTATGAGTACACCTGCCCAGCTAACAGCCAGGTCACAAGGCAGGGATATGGCACCATTGCACAAGCAACAGCTGACTCGGGTGGATGTGAATCAGAATGGCAGACTCAATAGAAGCTGCCAGCACAGTACCCAAAACATCCACTGAGCCCACCCCAGAACAGCATCCTTCATGGAGGATAACACCCATACAGCTGTGATCACCAGCAACAGCTGGACAACTGCTTGCACACATTTCTCTGCAGATTTTAAAGATAGTTTTCATTTCTGAGTTAAGACCACTGCAGCTGTGTGACATGATAATTTCATCAGCCAGTGCTCACATCTGCAGCACTAATTCTACTCAGTGACCTGGCCAATCTAGGATAACTCCTTGAGAAAGGCACCTAAACTACATTCATAGTTCCAATCATGAGCTTTGAAAACAGTAACATTTAATTCTATTTCAAATGTACATTTTTCTCAATCCTGTCAACTCCTGTGGTTTTGCCTAATGCCAAAATTTAGCCAAGCCATGCCAACATTAACCTTAAAAGATTTCGCGTAGCTGAATTTCAAAGCTTGCTGTTAGATATCCGAACCCAGGTAAGTTCTTCAGTGAAGTATACTTCTAATAAAATCTCTTCTGTGCTGGTCATCATGACATAATCTAACTGCATGTCCAATTCTAGTCCAAGTAAAAACCATAACTGTTTAAAGCTTTTTTAAAATCTTTACTCTCACTAAGAGGAAAGCAAGAGAGGATGGAGACCTTATTAGTCACAGCATTTTAACAGGAATTCAGCAGTACCACATAGAGAGGCAACTGTCCCATCCTCTTTGAAAACTACTGTTCTCAATTTAAGCAATGCCTGGGCAATTACCCAGCCAGAGTTCCAGGAGGCAGGACAACCCTACACATAAAACCTGGTGGAATGAATTATCTCTCAAATTTACAGGTGTGCCTATGCATTTTACTATGGGAAGCACACACTGAATGAGAACAGAGCTGCAGACTTGCAGCTACTACACAAAAATAGATGTAGATGATGTTACCAGAACCAACTACTGCATCTTGCTACCCAATATAAAATGTAAGCAAATATCAACTCCAGGTGGATTTTCTTCAGTCTAGGAAGTATTCTGCAATTCTGAGTTCTCTGCTTTCAGATTTACACTTCAGGAAAGCAGCAGCTGCTCACTGCCAGTTAAGCAAGCCCAAATTAGACAGGTTAAAAGCTGACTTTCAACTGATTTGCAGGATGATTCAATAGCATTAGCAACTCTAGCATTTCTACTTTATCAACATGAAATTAAATGCATCCAGGTTTGGAGGTTTTTTTTCTATATCCCGAAAACTTAAACATTAACTGCTGTCACTTATCTAGGCTGTTTGTTTCAGAACAGCAGTCCTTGATTTTAACCAAATTTGGGAGAATTGGGAAAGAGAGAAAAAGACATGACAAAGATGTCACCAAGTCACTTTGGAAAAGATTAGTAACTAGAGTGGTGAAATATTCTAAAATCTATTTTTTTTTTCTGAAGTAGTTCCAACATTTCAGTATGAAAAATGCCAGACTTTTGGTATTTGCTAAAGAACATCTCAGGAGTCAAAAGTAGAACCACTTCGCTTAAGGGACAAACAGTGAGAAACTTATGAGACTGTCTCGTCTCAAAGTGGTAGCCTTAAATAAATAAATACCTCAAAGACATCAAGTAATTGAAACAAGTTGGCCTCAACTTTCCTTTCAGGCTCACTCTAGCTTTTTATGTTATGCTGTTCCTATTTCTTTTGCCATCCCTTGGGGGTAAAAAAAAATAAAAATCTTTAGAGCTTTATATATATTGCATAACCCTAAAGAATCCTTGTATCATCCTGCAGAAGTACATCTGCCAAAAGTACACTAACTCCACATCCAAGTTCAGTACAGGGATGTTTCAGAAGCACAAATTAAACAAGTTATTTTGTGCTAGAAGCAGAATGCAAGAATGCAGTAGAATGCCACATTTAATTCAGCAAACGTTAATTCTATGTACAACAGTAGTTAGAAAAAAGCACTGTTAGAGCATCTTTACTTCTGGTACTAAAGTAAATTGAGGAAAAAATAGAATTGATAAGCTCACACAATCCACTTCTCTGATGTATAAAGTCACTTCCCCACAGGCCTCAAGTGAAAGAATCTTGTAAAGGCAATGAGACTCTACAAAAGTTTCAGTGGCTGTCTGCTTAGTAAGCCACAGGCACAAAAAGCTACTAAAAACTCATTGAAACATGCATAGCCAAACAGGCTGTGTCTGTATCTACAGAGTACAGTAGCTCTGATAAAGCCACCACTTAGACAAGCCCATAGCATTCCTGTCAGTAATTAAAAGCTTAATTCTTTAACACCAGGAACAAAATACATTGGAGGTTCAATTAGCAGAAGTGGCACTTTTATGCCTGAAACTCACCAAATACTGTATTGGCTTAAATATTGCTGTTCATTGTACCTGGCAAATCCTCCCTCTGCTCAATCTCAGTCTTGTTGATTTTCTATTTCATATGTAATGCAATATTTACTGGATTAAAAGTAAAAAGATATGCACAGTTAAATATGTCACAAAGTCAAGCAGTTTGTAAGGAACCACTTCCTCCTTCCAAGTGCCCACCGACAGTTGTGAAACTGGGAGTTTTGCAGACAGACACATTGCATGTTCTTGCTCCATAACAGCAGCAAGTAGTTGTCTGCAGCAAAAAATGCATTTAGTAAGTGCTGTGATATTTCTTCATGATTCTCAGCAATAGACTTGCATCTTGGTAATCTGTTGTTGTTTTTACAGAAGCAAAATTATTAGTATTAGAGAGGGTAACTGAACTGGGCTCTAATCCTCCCTATGGCGTTCAAGGAAAGAAGTCTTTAATTTAAATAGGTCTTGCTGATGAATTCCCCATTACTGAGCAATGACCCAAACAAGCTTGCTATTTCTTAATACTGAAGCCAGCTTCAAAACTAAGAATTAATCCATTAGCTTACAAAGGGCTGAGACACATTCATGACCATAAAATGCATGAAAGCTATTGTGTACTGCTACAGCTCAGGTGTATATTTGACTTACTTGGTTTTGAGCAGCAAGATGAATCAGATGATCACCAAAAGCTTTTTTCACCTTAAACTATTCTGTAACAGTTTTGGTATGTTATTTAAAGAGTATTTTTGCAAATCAATGCAATACATGAAATCAATGCAATACATGACACCAGTGCTTATGAGTCACTTGACTTAGTGCTCATCTTCTTGGGATGTATTTCACAAGGTACGGACAGCAGCAGCCCTCAGTGACTCTTAGCTGTCTTCAAGTTGGCAATGAACAGATCCATCTATATCCAAGAGCAGGTCACATTGTTTCTATGATTAAATCCTCACACTCAGGAATTTGTTTGATAACCAGCAACTCTTTTACTGCCTAGCATATTGACTTGTAAAGCAACTCTGCATTTCAGTGTAAAATATCAGCCCAAATTCTGCTAGTTCTACTATATTCTCCTCAGATGAGTCCAACAACAACTGCTGAATTCTTCCAGCCAGAGACAACACCTCAAAACCAAGTAAATGTACAGTACTACAGCACACAGTGCTCTGCTCTCCTCTTGGAGGCAGCAATTCCTGCCACTTTTGAGACAGGTCCTCCCACTGCAGGTGAGCTCACAGAGGTGTCCCTGCCTGAGATGCTTCAGAGTAAATCTGTTCAATTAGAATACCCTTCAGTGTCTGTGCAATTTTTGCTGTATGACCTGCCAAACCTATGAGGAGTGCACATCACAGCAATATAATTTCACTATCTTATACAGATGAGAATGTCTATCAGGTATTTGTCTCTCATACTTTGCTTCTGCTCAAGTACAAGATCCTGTCTTGTTTAAAAAATTGCATTCTTCTTTTAAAAATTTCCAGTTATAAGACTGCACAAGGTCCTGACAGTTAATTTTATTTATAGTAGCTCATATAATGCCACATATCAGATTTGTCAATAAAACAATGTTGTTAGTACAGGGATGTTTTAGTTTAGCTGAGCAGTGTTAACACAGCACCAAGGCCTCATCTGCTCCTCAGACAGGTCTGACAGCAAATAGGCTGGGGGTGCATAAGAAATTGGGAGGGAACACAGCTGGGAAAGCTGACCCCAACTGACTAAAGAGATATTCCATGCTGAACAATATGCACAGAAATAAAAGCTGGGGAAAGGAGAAAAGAGGGACATTCAGAATCATGGCATCTGCCTTCTTAGGCAACAGTTGTGCACTGTGAAGCCCTGCTTTCCCAGAAATTGCTGAACACCTGCTTACTATGGTGGCAAGTTATCTTGGTGGCAAGTAGTGAATGAATTCCTCTCTTTGTTTTGCTTGCATACACACACAGTTTTTACTTTACCTATTAAAGTACCTTTATCTCAGCCAGTGAGTTTTTGCACTTCTATCCTTCCAATTCACTCCCCCAATGCACTGAGTAGTGCTTTGCTGTATCCTGGAGTTAACCTACAATAATGGGCATATAAATAACTTCTCCAGTTGTGCTAAACAGTTGATACAGTCCTTTTCCTTACATGAGCCCAAGTCAACAGAGATGGAAGCTGCAAGGAGGTTGCAGTTAAACTGAAGCCTTCTATGTAATTTCTGTTCAGTAAGGACACCAGTTCTCCTGAAAGAGTGGATCACTGGCTTTTGTTAACACCTCTAAATTGACTTTAAAATAATTGCTGTAAAATAAACCATCTACCATGGCTCCCAGAGAGATAATTTAGAGCAAAAATTATTTTTTCACCCTCCTTAGTATCACTCAAAGTTCAGAGATTTTATGCCTGGACAAGGCCTGAATGTTTACTGTTGACTCATCCCAAGTCAGACACAAGATCATGCTTCCTGAAAGAATCAAAAATATATTCATTGTTTCTGCTCAGGGCTGCACTCACCAGCTGAGAAGCCCTGCTGCACAAAGCATCTATCTTCCAGGTACTAAAGCCATCCTGCAGAGATTACTTCAAACCACCCTTCAGATTCATGTCACTCATCAGGACAGCAGCACAGTGCTTCTAACAAGAGTGGTTTCTCCTGTCTAATCTCTGCATACCATCACTGTTTTCAGCTTGACCTGAAGGCATTAACAGGGACTGAAGAGAACAGTATTACTCCAAGGGAATAATTAGAGGCAGCAGAAAGGTTCCTTAGATATTCTAGTATTCTGAAATAAAATTTATAGATCCCAGAAATCCTCCATCAAGAAGGATAGATGGCTCTAAAGTTTCCACGCATTTGACAACATTTGTAAAGGAAAGATAAAAGCAATGGTATTTGCTATTTGATTTGGGTCCACACAGGGTCCAAAAAAAAAAAAAAAAAAAAAAAAAAATACAGGCTACCAGGAAAGTTAGTTTCATTAAGGCCTTCAATTGCTTTAAGCCTGCCGAGAAGGGAAAGTAGCAGCATCTGTATTTTTTTCAGATAATGGCCAGTGTGGAATACTTCTTCCCTCTCTTTGGTCCCTACCCAACCACTGATCACTGTTTCCTTATGTTCAACACAAGAAGAAATCCTTTATCTGGTATTGCAGGCAAACCTTAGAGCCAAAGATGATCATGTGTCCCAACTGACCCACTGTGGCATGCAGAGACTGAAGGGCAGCCTAACTACAGGACATTTTGGCAACGGCCAGTAGTGTAGAACACACCAGGTTAACTCACCTTAAAAAATGCAAACCATTTGTAGTCATTTATCACAACTTCAAAGCCTTGATTGTAAATCAAAGTGAAGAAACCATAGTTGCCCAGACTATCCTGAGCCACATCTAGCTTCTGAAGATTGACAACCACCTTTTTCTCCACAGGCCCTAAAAGAAAGAAAGAAACATTATGGCATGATTACCGTATCAAAGAGACAAAAATAATACAAAAAAAGAAGTATACAGGATTCTGTAACATTTATTTTGTTCCTGAGCACAGTAAAATACACCGGTTGAATGCAATCTTCTTAAAAGGGCATCGAGACACTTCAGGATCTCCACTTCAGTCAGTGGGTCTACATGGCCATTCTTTCCACTGCTAGACAGCATCTGCACATTTTATTAGCAGCCGCACCAAACAGCTGTGACTGGGAAACATCAGCTTATCTAAACACAATTTGGTGCAGGCCTACAAAGGTTTTGGATGCTGTATCCCTCAGACACTGTGTCTGCAACGACAACTCTTCCCCTACAACATCTGGGATGAGGCATCACCCATCCCACACTCCTTCACACCAGTGCTCCAACCCACCCCGCGCCTCACCTCCACTGCTGGTACTGCCGCTTCTCTCCTCGGATCATAAAGCAGAAAAATGCAAAGCGTCTATTATTTTTAAAATGACACCGACATACAATCATTAAATAGTAACTCCCCACTACTATTATCCCCTCGAGGGAAGATGTATATTTCCATCTCTGCCAGCCCTGGCAGCCTCTTAGGAGGTGCCCAGGTGTGACCAGCACTGCCACCTCTCCTGCTGGAGCAGGCACTGCCCGGGCAGGCAGAGCCCCCCAGGCAGGCACTGTGGGAGAGGGGAAGCGAGCCGGGATGAGCCATGGGGCCCGTGGAGAGGCCTACTCAACTCCTAATCGGAACAGACAAGAGAAAAGACCGCACGCTCAGGTGGGACTGCACCAGCGCAGGAAGCCGCCCCCCCCGCCCCTGCCGGCCCCGGGGGCTCCGGGCACGGAGTGGCCGCTGTCCCGCCCCGCTCCCGGGACACTCCGGCCCCGCCGCGGCCCCGCAGGGAGAGAGGGAGGGAGGGAAGGAGGGAAGGAGGGAGGCGGCCGGGCCCGCCGCGCTCTCACCCGCCTGCGAGCAGTTTCCGTGGCGGCCGCCGGCCCGCCAGACGCGGAGCTCCCAGGCGCCCAGCAGGTCGGCGAAGGAGCAGTTGGCCGGCGTGTCGCCCAGAGCGGCCGCGGGCAGCGCCAACAGCAGCGCCAGGGCCTTCAGCACAGAGCCCGCCATCGCACCGCGCCAGCAGCGCTCCCAACGCGCCCGCCCGGCCACCGCTCCCCGCCCCCGGGCCCGGCCCGCCCCACAGGGCCTCCTCCCCGCGGGGTGCCCTTCCCGAAGGTCGTCTCCTCTTCTGCAGAGCGCACACACCTCACCACAGGGCCTCCTCCCCCGCAGCGGGCATCCTCTTCCCCAAACCCCATCTCCCTCCCCAAAGGGCATCCTCCTGCCCAAGCCCAACCTCGGCAAATCCCCACAGGGCTCGTTCCCGCTGTCACTGCAGACCCACCTCTTGCTGCTCTGGAGGATGGGGCCTCCTGCTCGCCATGGGTTTAGCAGCGTGAGGTGACTCAGAGTTTGCACAGCGGCCGCACAGCACAGCCAGGAAACCACGCGGCACAAACCCTGCTCGGGATGTGCCACCTTCGAGACCCTTGTACACACGAGCAGTTGGCAAAGAGCACAGAAAACCCATCCTGAAAGTGGAAGCTTTGGGGTGACTTGCAAAATCTTGCGTGTCCAAGAAACAGGGGACAGGGATGTCTCCACCCAGCCTGGGCACAGGGATGGGTGTGCAGGGAAGTGGCTCCTTCTCCTCTGTCTCTCCAAAAGCAAATTGTGCCTGCTTTCACATCCCCAAAGATACATGTGCAATCCACAAGGCTAAAAGACTTGCTGATGAATAAATATACCCTCATTTTAAAAAGAGCTGTATAAAAAATAACCCCTTCTGGGGAACAATAAATGTGTATAATATGAAAATTTTGACTATGAAAATGATACACTGGCTTGGCTGTGGATATAAATTTAAAATAAATGTTGTTAAACTGGTATAAATCTACACATAGATGCTCATCACGGATTTCAAAAGTGTAGCTTTAAATAACTCACGAGCTAAACTAGGTTTAAATGGTAAGTGTCCCAATTTATTTTTGTATTGATTCAAATCAGGAGATTAGGAATTGCATCAGTAAATTTAAACTGCTTTAAGTAATACATTATTTTGCTGCCATCACTTTCTTTTTATGCCATCTTCTCAGCCTTTTGGGGAAGGATTAATTTGACATTTTGCTGCTGATTCTTGGAGCAACCAGCTAATAGATGCTCTTACTCATACCAACAAAGAGATAAAAACACTTGTTTAAGACAATGTTTTGAGGATTCTAAAGCACTGAATTAATTGGAAAAGGAGAAATTTCCTCTGTGTTCCAGACAAGAAAATAAATGCTGTTTCCATTCACTAAGATTCTGTCGTAGTGCTATGGTATTAAAAAATAGTTCTGGGTTAGTTTTTTGCAAGGGTACCTGGACATGACATACAAGCTGACATTTTGCTGGTCATGCCTTACAAGTGCATGATCAAGTACTGTTCCTGATCAAGCCTCTCTAAACAGATGTGGCTATATCATCCTGTCTCCTTTCTTACCGATGACTTTTTTTCTTTTGGCTCCACATTTTCAGAGATCAAGCCAAAAGTTCCCAACTACATTAGGAAAAAAAACCAAAAAAACCCTCTGTTACTGTTCTTCAGGTTTTATGTCCAGAAGCAGGAAAGCTCTGTGGTATCTCTATCTCATCCCTGTGACACTGGTTGGATGATCCTGCCTCTGCATTCTGCAGTTCTTTGAGTTTCAATTTTCAGTTTCAGTTTGTAGCCACCGGAGGCTGTCATTGCACAAAACCATATGGGTTTCTCTGTAATCGCCTTAGAGTAACAAGGGATTATAGAAAACAGAGGTGTATTCTACATAAAGAGGTTGTACCATGGTCATTGTGGCCAGGCAAGAGCTGGTTCAGTCTGACCTATTGAGTTCATTCCAGTTCTACTCCTCATCTGTAACTTATTTCACGTGTGTAAGATAAAGGCACTCCCTTGTGCCTTCTCTCCAATAGTAATTCTAAGCTAATTACTTACATGGAAAAAAAAAAAAAAAAAAAAAAAAAAAAAAAAGGTTTCCCTGTCTCAAAGCACTGACATACCTGGATTTGTCAGTGAAATACGGCCTTAAATTAGTATCACTCTGTGTGTGACACACATCAGGTGGGACATCTATGTTTGGTGACAGACTTGTTCTTTGTTTGTCATGCTGTTACTGCTTTCTTGAAGTTTATATGGCCTCCCTAAACCTGTCCTTTATCAGTGTTTTATAAAGCTCCCGATACTGAGGAGAGTCAGACAATGAGTAACCAAGTCAGTGATGGTTTATTGTCCCCAAGGGAGTGGTTGGTCTACTAACCTCCTGATAGCTAGGTATGCACTGGTCTTATTTGTAAGGTAATTGAAGTCACTGTCACAGAGTGGGAAGAGCCCCTCAAATATAAACAGTGAAAATCTTCCCTCCAAAAGGTGAATAATTTTTGCTGGGTTAGAGAGTTGAATCAGCTCAGCAAAGGGTCCAGGGCTCTTTGCTCACAGCAATCAGCAGGAATTGCATGGGGTAAAAGGCAGATTTTCCATTGGTGTCAACATGTGTGAGGATGGGCTCACCACATGTTGAATGCTTGTAAACAGAATTTTGGCAAATAATGACAAATAAACCTTTTATTTCTAGACACAATTCTGGCCAATTTGACTTATCACTGTCTGTGTAAGCGGAAGTGATGTGTGACTGAATGAGCTGGCTGGAGAGAATGCTGGGAGCGAAGATCCCGGGGGTCGTTGTTATTTAGTCAAGTCAGTCCCCCAGTCTGGGGGCTAGCCATGACCTGGGTGGTAATTAGCCATCCACTTTACAGGGGAAAACACAAAGGTTACATGCCTGGAGTGGTTCACAGAAAGCTGATTTTAAGGTGAACAAAATTAAAGAAAAAGGATCCTTGCACCCAAGAGCTACCCATTTATTTCAGTGGCATCTGCCTAACAACGACAACAACAACAACAACAACAAACAAACAAACAAAAAAGCACACACACACACACACAAAAAAACCCCCAAAAAACAAAACAAAACAAAACAAAACAAAACAAAAAACCTCCTTACAAACCCTGCTGCACTTTCATTGGTGTGTCATCATCCCTACCTCTGATGTTGTTAGCACAGTATAATGGGAGTAATTTTAAAAATTTGGAGCCTAAACATAACTGAAGACTACTTCTTCCTTTTAATGTTTTGGAAAGATGTGAGAATATGAGCATTTGCATGGTCCTATGTAGGCTCTGAAATTAACTCCTTACTGAGACAGTAGGTGCTGTTCTGTAGCTGGCTTTGCAAGAGCAATGTCCTATTTAATTGCCTTTAGACAGTGAAGAGCTGTACTCAAAGACTTATTTTTCAGAGCATTAATTCATACATGATCATTATTTCACTATAAAATTTGACCATTTTGTTTTAGTACAGAGTACTTTTGCCAGCTTAGCACTGTGCGCTTCTAGACATGATTGAAGGCATCCTGTTTACTTCACAGTGAAACTGTGTCTGGCTGTTTCTAGCAGGTAGGTAGATAATATGTATTCACTTGTTGCAACTATAAACTTATGGGTATTTAAGGGAAGACACTTGTTCTATGAAACAATTCAAGCAGTTTCTAGCAACTATGTGAGTTATTTTTTGTGAATAGAATGAGCATGATGTATATGTACAGCTTGATGTACAGCACTTCTAGGGGATCTAAATTAACAACTGAAGTTTGCAGCTGTATGGAAAATTCAAAAAGTTGGTTTTGAAGGTTTTTTTGGGAATTCATTATTAAATTTGATGCAGGAATTAATAATAAAACAAACAGAAAGAGTGTGGATTAATACTATAGAGTTTTTAGAAACAACCATGTATTTCCTCATATTCTTTTGGGTTTTATTATGATTTTTCTTCACTGGCTCTAATGGGCAAAAAGTTGTTTTCTAAAATTGCTGCCACTATCCAAAGCCTAAATAAATAATAAATAGCATTGGGGTGAGATTTAAGCACAGACTGAGCCTATGGTTTAGTGATCTGGTCAGTTCTCTGAGAGTATTATTCCTCTGAGGCACTGTAATATACCTGTCTGCAGTGCAGCATAATGAGTGAGATGCACCAGGAAAATGATACAGCTTAGTAGAAAACCCAGAAAACAAAAAGGAAAGAAAAAAGAATAGGAGGATAGCTTAAGTGTAGATCAATTCACCAAGTGAGGCTTTAGCACATCTCCAAGCCAATTGTGTTGGTCCCCCTGGAAAATCATTCTACTGAAGCACAGAGCTGGGAAAAATTGAATTAGGAGAAAAGAGACTTTATTCACTGCAATTGCTGTGGAAACATCCAAATTGTAGAAGGATGTCAGCAGAGTCTGGTGGGTTTTTTTTTTTTTTTTTTTTTTTTTTTTTTTTTTTTTTTTTTTTTTTTTTGTTTTGTTTTGTTTTTGTTTTTGTTTTTGTTTTTCCCCATAGCACACTGCAAAGTTGGAAATCATAGTGGAATCTGATTCCATAAGTCAAATATAAATATCACCTTTCAGTTAGTTTACCTGGCTTTTTTCCATTGAGGACATTTTTTCTGCCAACTTTTTCTGAAAGATGATTCACAGAATACTTGTCTGCATAGCCTGTGTGTATATGTATTCATGTGCACAAATACAAGTCCTTTGTTCCTGGAAAAACAGGCTATAATTTAAATGGTGGGGGTTTTTTCTCCCATTTAAAAACTTAAGAAATTTATCAAAAGCTTCCTGGAAACTATTACTTTAGTTATTGTAATGACTGTTAACATGACAGTGTTAATTCCATGTTGGTTAGGGCACTATTAAAATATCTAGATAATGTTCCAATTGGGGTAGAATAACAAGAAATGTCACTGTAATTAAAATCAACATGAAAATCCTGTTTATGGGGTTGCATGATTTTTGTTGTAAAAGTTTTATTATAAGTTTAGCATAGTTTTAGTTACCCTATATGGGCCCCTTGTCTTAGGAATTTTCTTATCATAAGTTGATAAAGGTTTCTATGCCGTCTCAGGTTTTTGCCCAGAGACTGTTCCCTATTGGTCCTTTCCCCATGATGATCCCTGCCCATCCTCTCCAATGTATCCTTCTTCCCTCTGTCCATCACTGGAGTTCTTGTCTCCAAGGTCCAGAACCTTCGAGGAGATTTGGCCAGTGGTTGGCAGATTCCCCAGAGACCCCTCCCCAATTTACCTTTGATTTGTTAGTAGTTATGTAACCCAGTTGGCATTTGCTGCTTTGCTTTGTTTTATTGGTTTAGAGCTTGTATCCACCCCTTGAGCTTGTCCTGGACAAAACCCCCCTGCAACCCAGGTGCGGGGTCTCTCTTGAGGCACTGGGACTGAGGCAAGGGGTTCCCCTGTGATCCCCAAATAAACCTTTGTTTCCCGAACCTCAAAGAGTCCCCTCTTTCATCTATACCACGGCCGTGACAGCGAAAGTCAAGGTGCTGCAGAGCCAAAAACCCACACATCGGTTCTGTTGAGGCGTATCAGAGCTACCGGGGGTCCAGCCGAACAGTGGGCTGACCAGAGAGAGATATGCACCCTAACACCTGTTATCTTCAAAACTGCCAGGAACTTAATAAGTTTAAATATAAGGAAATTTGACTTTAAAAATCTTATTTTTTTTCAAGTAATTAAATGTGTAGAATATTACAACATCAAGGGATCAAGAAGGTGTCAGTTAGAAGGTTTTGGAGTAGTCTCTTGTAGAAAGATATGGGTGAACTGCTGAGAGCTGACAAACATTGTCCCATAGCACATCATGCCTGTACTGAAAGATATAAGCTGATATGCAATAGATGGTGACCTCTTGGAAAATCCTTTGGCCTTGTGGTTCACTGAAAGAAGATGAAGAAGTTCTAAAAAAAATTTAAGTAACCTTCTCAGAGTCGCCTTCTCTGAAAGAAATACCGTTCTTCAGAAATGCATCATCTCATAAACAAACAGCTTTTCTGTCTGAGTGCTTAGTACATATGAGCATTTTAATCTTCAAAGGGTAAAAAATTTTACAAACCTGAAATAATTCAATGTCTACACATCCAATAGCAAAATACAATTATTTCTACTGTTAGGAACTGGGAAAAAAAAAAAAAAATAAGAGAGAAAAGCTAAATTAATTTCGTGTCCTGGAAGTTGATTTTACAGTATGTGGATCAGATGGGAAATTGGGTGGCCATAAAAAATAGAAATTTTGATATTAATACAACTGTATCATGTTGAAATAAAATAAGAAAATCCATTATACTTAGACTTTCCAGTCGACTTTCAAATAGGCAAACAATTAAAATGGTAACTCATTTCCTTTCCTGGTGTGTGTTTGCAGTTTGATGTTCAGTTCAGCTGGTATAATTGTAGGCTGCCAATGCAAAAAACCAGTCCTGATCTGCCTGTTCCTACCTCTTCCATCCGACCCAGCAGGTGCTTTTGTGGCATTGAAGCCAGGGATTGAGCAGTCACAGGTAAACAAGGTGATCAGACAAAAAAGCCTAGCATGCCCTCACAAAAACCAACCAAACAACAACAACAACAAACAAAAAACCAAACAAACAAACAAACAAAAAAAAAAAAAAAAAGGAGGAAAAAAAAAATAATAACAAGTTTTTTTCCATTGAATCAGATCACAGAACCATTCACTGAACCCATGTCCAGATAATCCCTGAACATGATGGAAGGCAGGGGAAGGAGAGGAACAGCAGCATCTTTTTCTCTACAGTAACAGCAGTAGACTTGAACTGCCCTCCATAACAGGACTAATTAATTAATAATCTAACCCATTTCTCCCAGTCTTCTGGCAGGTTTTCCTATTCTGAGACACAAGCCAGCGGTTTGCTAAAATCGCTTTTTTGCACATGGTTTTCCCTATTCCAAACAAAAAGATCATCATCACTTGAGGTGAGATTTATCTCCCAGTTCTTGAGGGGTGTTTTGCTTCCCATTGCAAAACCAACTCAGTTTCATGCCATGGAGTTTGAGTGCTGCCTCAATGATGGCCATGCAAAGTGTGGCCATAGCACCCAGAAGGCTGTCTTAGCGCTTGCTCTGCGCAGCTGAGCACCTGCAGAACTCAGTGACAAGTGCAGCAAGGTGGGTGCACTGTGTGTACTTGGCAGGTAAGAAAGTATTTCCAATGCACCACAGGCTATTAGTGCCCTGTTAGTAGGAGCTGGGGAACTGAAGGCAGTCAAAAGTAATTTCTCTATCCATTGCTAAAGTGAGGTAAGCTCCGACTCAAAACCTCCCTGTTCTCTGTTTATTGCTATGTGTTGCTGCCTGTAGGCCATGAGAAACTTTCCAGGGCTGGATCAAGTATGTTTCTATTTGAGGAAGGGGGAAAACCCGAAAATATTTGTAATCAGAAATGCTTAGCAGCCATCCTTTCTATTATTGCTATCTAGAACTCAGCTGAAGTCCTGCCTAGTTTTGAGATAGCTCTGCAGAGGGTGAGTGCACATGTGACTGCCTGGTGTGACTTTGTGGTGTGACTTCAAAGTTAAATGCCAGTTAAACTATGTGTGTACCAAAGAACCCTGTGCATATGACAAGTATTTAGTATTGCCTTCCCACACTGAGTTTTGAAAACAAACACTGAATTATTTTTTTTCCTTTTATTTATTCCCTTGTTACTCCAAGATGCCTGTGGATTATACAACCAATGCATTTTAAAGTGTGTCAAGAGCTTGTCAGTTTGTAGCACTTTTTTTCTGAAATGCTGACAACCCAAAACCTTCCAATTTTTGATCAGACCTGAAGTCTGGCAGGAAAGAAATGTAGTGTCTTCTCCCAGAAAACTTTCTATCATTCTCTTTCTGTTTATCACTAACTTCATTTTCTAATTGTTTTTCACTCCTTTGATACCATGCCACAAAAAAACCCAAAACAAAACCAGTCTCTTGGACTCTTTCTCTTTCACCTTGTTTTACATATGAAATTAAATAGCTTATTATCTGAGACTGTTCCTTAGCTCTTTTGAGACACAGATGCAATCAGACTTCAATCCAAATTGTAGGTTTTGCAAGTGTGCTTTGCTTGTCTTCATTTACAGGGGATAAAGGAGCCTATTATCAGCTCTGCCATTCACTCCTTGCATCCAGGCAATCATGAAATGCAGGACACACCATTTCTGGCTGTTACTGCACTGGAGGAGGTGACGCCAGAGATGAGAGCATGTGTAATCTGAAGCCAAATGACTGCTGGCAGAGCAGCAGATGGGCGCATACTGGCCAGGTCAAAATTCAGTTTGGAAATCAGAAGGCAGTTCCTAACCTGAAAGCTGTTGGGTTTTCCTAAAGAAGGGGGAAAACTTGGAGTGCCCCGTTTTAGGAGGATTCCAGGGAGCCTGTTTGCCACAGCCCAGTCTGAGCTCAGTGATCCAGAGGCACATCTCCAGGCTTTTGATTCTGCAGGTATATAAAATGTATGAAGGGCAAATAGCCTAATTTAGGTTCCTGTTTTGAATTACCCTTTGAAAGAGCCTCTTTCTTTCTGTTCCTACTGTTTCTCAAACTGGGAACCTAAAGAATCACACTAACTTGTGCCACTGGGTTTAAAATTACCTATTTTTAAAATGCTGCTAAACTAAGAAAATAAGAGTAGGCTGTTAATTTCTCTTGTTCAATAGCTGATTTTTTTTTCCTTTAAAGAGACCAAATTTTCTCTTCAGGGAAAATCTTAACTGAGTTAGTGTTGGCTTTAATAGAATAAATCGAGTGTCAGAAGCTACTGCTTCTGGTTTTAATCTGTGAAACCACTCAGTTAGTTGTCTTGAGTCTATCTCATCTTTAAACATGAGATTTTTTTTTTCAGTTTCAAATGCATTTTCAGGAAGCCATTCAGTGAATATTGATTCATTTTTTCTTACAAAAAAAGGAAATGGTCCCATATTACTTAAATGTATTTTCTAAAATATCAACAAAAATATTATGTCTCAGATAGTTAAAAGGAATTTCCACCTATTTTGAGATGTCAATCATCTTAATACATGAAAATGGTCTGAATTTGTGCAACAGAAGTCTTTGGAACATCAGCACACACACAAGATTTTTGACAATCACAATACACACAGTTTTGGACAATGTCCATATGTGCAGGGGTCATTTAACTTTTATAAATGTAAAATTACATGAATATGTTGATTTGTAATACTCTGAATTAGCACATCTACATTGTATGGGTTGAGGTAACAGGAGTCAAAAGTTGTCATAGGCAAAAAATTTAGCACATATGCACAAGAAACCTGTCTGTTAAAATCAACACGATTGCTTAGTCAGGGCAGAAGGAGGCAGGGATGGGGCAGAGGAGGCTCCAGGTCTCCAAATTTGAGCCTGTTTTCCAAATCATGTCTGGTGTGAGTCAGTTCAGGAGGTGGAAGTTGGTACCACGTGAAAAACAGGGGAAGTGCTGTGGACCCTCACTTACCTGTAGTGCAGCAGAGATGTGTTAATCACCACACAGCAGATGTGCCATGAAACACTGAGATAGACCTCTGCTTTTTTTTTCATTCATTCTTTTAGAAAAAAATGCAGAAATTATGGAATTTACATATAAATTTTTCCCAGCAGTTGGAGTTACATGTCACAGCATCATTTTGAGCCTTAAAAATTATACAACTATCATCTCTGGTTTTTACCTCTCTTCTGCCTTGTGCATTTTGTTTTCTTTTTTTGTTTGTTTGGTTGGTGCAGTTTGTGGATTTTTCTTCATCTTGCTGTTCTGGTTTTCCACTTCTTATTTCTGCTTTGATTCTCCTTATATTGCTCCCTCTTGCAAGCAATTTTTGCTTTATTGGAAGCAATATCAGACCTATTACAGAGCTGCAGGGCTTGCATTAACTTTAGGATTGCTTCACACCACTTTGGGTAAGAAACTGAGTAATAGTTTCCACTACATCTTTGTTTGTACTCCCCACCTATTATCTCTAGTTATTGTCTTTGTCAGGAAAATCCACAAACACCTGAGTTTTATGTCCAAAAAGGAGACAGAGGAGTCCTGCAACTTTATTTAAATAAAGGGAGAGAGTCCTCTGGGGCATACTCCTGTGGGGCTTTCTCTCTCTCGGAGGGTGCAGCCTCCTTTTATCCTGAACTCTTGACTGGATGTTGCCCTCTTCCTTTCCCCATTGGCTGAGGTACTCAGAAGGTACGGCCTTCCCAAACTGCCTACCACATATTTCCCCCATCAAACCTACTGTTGTACCCCAAATTTGAGAAGTTCAGGCTTGTGTAGACTCACTTGGTTTGTTTCAGGAGCCAAGCTGTTTGGGCTCTGCAGTGAACCTGCTGCCCAAAATTAGTAGAGACATTAGGAGCCATTTCAAAGAGGTTAATAACAATCCCCGCACTCATCAAGTTATTTATAAAGACATTAGCTTTCGTCTCATCTTGTCTAGCACATGAATAATCAGAGGGGTACAGTGCACAAAGGTTAGAAATTATAATTTTATTTTGGTTTTGTACAGGACCTCCCCCAACAGAGTCTAACAACTCCTAGGTATAGTTGCACTGTAAGCAATGCATTATTTAGTGCACTGTTTAAATTGGATAACATGTATGTTATCCAGTAATGTTTTGAAAATTACAAAAGAGGAAAACTTTTCTATAAGAGTGAAAATCCATAATTTTCTCAATTTTTAGCCCTGCAGATCTGATTATTTTCATAGTGATAATGTTCTTGTGTTGATCCACATTCAGCAGAGATGTCCTCAGAAGGTATCCCATACTGGAAAGTCCCAGTGGCTTCTGGAGACATGTGCAGCGATGATCTTGTAGAGAATTCAAATTTATTTACATTTGCCCTATTTTTTAAAACAGCAGTGTTGAATGGGAGAAGAGGAATGAGGCCTGAAGCATTGTGCCACACCCTGGTACACTTCCTTTGCATCTGACTTCCATTTTACAGAAGTATAAAGAGATTCATGAAGCTGCAATCTGGAGCAGAGTCTGGCCCATCTGTTGAAGAGACAGTATAAATCCATCTTTTCACTCTGCCTCACAGTACACAAATACTTGCATGAGAAGTTAAAAATGCAAAATACATTAAAGCAGTCCTAAAATACTTCCCATCACAGAAACCTCTGAAAAGCACTGGCAGGGACATCTTTCAGGCTTGCATCAAATATCACTTGATTCATAGTTACCTCAACTGATGATGATTTCAGTATGGTGATCCCAAGGCCATGACTGATTTTAGTACACAAGTATGGTGGTTCCGTTCCTGAACACTGACACCGTTTAACAAAGCATAAGGATTTTTGTTCTGATGAAAGATAGTCTTGCTTAAATGATGCAAACCTCATTTCTGGTTTTACAATGCATTAAAATGCCCCTTGGATTTCCTGGTCACCAAAGCAGTAAGAAATCAGATATTCTCTCCAGGTAGTCCACAACTTTGCTGAAAATCTCTGCTTGCAGAACATTGAAACAACTTTCTTTTGTGTGCTGAATGCCTCTTGTTAAAGGGCACTTTCAGATTTTAACTTTATTTGGAGTAATTTGGAATTAATCTAACAATTCTCCTTTCAAGAGAGAAAACCTCTTGTCTCCTTGGATCTGCACTTCCTTAAGGCAATATCAGCATCTCTTCAAGGAGGTACCAAAAAAAGCAGTGCTTGCAAAATAGTATCAATGCTCATTGTGCCAGAGCTCTGGGACTTGCAGCCTGGAGTGTCACCATCTTGAACTCCCGCTCAACAGCAGCCTCAAGCCAGCACATGGGACATGAATGGAGGACATGGGCTGGCCCAGGCACAGGGCTTGCAATCACCCTGCTCAGCTCTGCAGCAGCTGAAGGATGCCCTTTTGCTTCTGCTCCTATGATCTTACTACAGTTATCTAATCTTGCTTTTAAACCGGGTGTCTGCCATTTATCAGCACAGCACAAATACAGGAATGGGCCAACCTTTTCTAGGCAGGGTAGAAAAGTTGAATGTCTCCAGAGGATGATCAGGCTACCTGATGGTCCTATTCAAGGCAACTGCTAGTTCACATCCAAACAGTGTAATTTCTCACTTAAATTAACATAATGTCTGATAGGATGTATTTCAGAAATTATTATTTGAAGCTTTATTTGGGTTTTATTCACTTGGTTTTGCACTGTTTTGATGCCATAGTTTTGGATAAGATAATTTTAAAGAACAGTCAAGCTCTGCTCAGCTATTGCATGCATACAAGGAAGCACTTGATTGCTAAACATATTTATATTCACCACCTCAGAGCAATACTTGCATTCTTCTATGCATAAGGATGCATTTGTGCCTCTTGCAGTGGCCCAAAGTCCTTGCTGTGTGTGGAAGGAGTGAGTTTCTATAGCAGGGAAACAAGGAGAGAGGTCATTTTGTCTCCTGCTAACTTCTGCTGAAGTCACTGGGTTGTGAAGTCCAAGGGTTGTGACCACTTGGACTAAGTTAGCTTCTCCTTGTTCTCTCTTCCTTCCGAAATATATCAGACAAAATAAATCTTTGCAGAGATTTCTTTGCTTTCTGCTTGAACACTATGGTCTCAACATTCTTCAAGTAGAGATGAAAATCTGACAATAGGCTCCTGCAGAAGCAGGAAACCATGTCCAACCACAGGGAAGCTTGTCTTTCTGAGCTACAGCATGGACAGGGAGATTGCAGGCTTTGATGAACAGCACTCAAGGACTTCTCCTCCATTCACTTGGAAAAGAAGATGTCCAAAATATGTAGGAACATGGCATGATTCAAGGTAGGAAGGGCTTCGGGCATCTCCACTCCCAACAACCTGGCCAAAGCAAAATCATCTCTGATTGAGGTCATGTTGCTTTATGCAGTTGGGTCTTAAAAACCTGAAAGGACAGGGTGTTCAGAAACTGCAGGCCCCTGTCTCACTGCCTGACTATCCTCATGGTGAAAAAACTGTTCCCAACATCCAGTCTGAATATCATCTGTCATTCTCCCACCATGCACCTGTATGGGGATCTTGGCTCTGTTTTCATGAGAACACCACAGGAAAAGCTTTGCCCACATCATCTTTCTGCAGTGATGTAAGGAGTAATGAAACCATTCTACTTAGGCCCCTGCAAAGGCATGGGACATGAGATTCCTGCCTGATTTAGAACTGTAGTGATCTCCTTACCCTATATCCATGGGACAGTGACAGATTGAATGCAGAAAGAGACTGAATTTTAAGCAGTCCTGAAATGGCCTGTGGATATGGAAAAGCAATCAGGTCTCTTTCACTGTTGACATCCTGTGGACAGAAGAGTGCTTTCTCCAGTGCTGGGAATGCAAACAGCAGACACCTGAACTTCCCGTGCTGCTCTCCAGCAAGGTGTCCAGCTGGCCTCCGAAGCACAGCTCTCTGGAGATTTTCTGGTGTGTCCTGCCAGCCTAGTGGGATTACCTTGTGTGTGATGCCTTGCTTTTTGGTTGGTCTGATGACGACGATTGACAGAGAGACATGGACTCCATGGGTTGCATGCATGAAGCCATTTATTGATATGCCTAGCTGAGTTTATATACCTTTTCATTTTATAACAAGTAATATTGCCAAGTACATTGCTTAAGTCATGACTCATACTAACTAACACAGGTATGAGCTGTTTTATCTCAGTTCTGCTCGCTAAGCACATATCCTACCAAGCACATTGCTGTCTCTTACATTTCTTTCTCAAACTTCTGCTTTCAGTTGCCAAGGCTTGCAGCTTACCAATGCTAACATGTCCATTTCTGTCATGAGCTGAGGAGTGCTCCCAGTTTGGCTCTCTAGCTGTATTCCCATAGTCTGAGGCCTTGGAGTGCAGGGGAGTCAAAGATCCATACTGCAAGGATTTTTCCTGTGACAAGGAGTGCAGATTTGCACAGATGAGAGTGGAAGGGTTAGAGCTCCATATGATATAGTTGTAAAGCAAAGAAAGAAACCTCATCTGGGAGGTTTGTTTTGAGATTAGCAGTGTTGATGCAGCAGTTTTGCAAACCCTCAGCTTGGGTGGTATTTCAGCTACAAGGTTGTCCTCTCCCATTCACAGGAGAGACAAAGTGCAGTCTCAGCTTTGGGATCTCCATAGACTCTTTTATAGCAGAAGGCAGTAAATCTGGCTGTGTACTTCATTTTTACAAAAAATAAATGATACTTTTGTCCAATGAAATGCCACATCAAGTGATCTTATCTCTTCTTTGCTTCACTAGGGCAAAAATAATCAGCCTTCTCTTTCAGTGTAAAGTTCATTGCTCTCATACTCATTCTTGCCTTGCTACTTGTTTCTCTGCCCCTGGAGTTTTTCTACCTCTCTCACTTAGATCCTCTTCTCTTCCAGGCAATCACCTTCTTGCCCATGGAAGAGCTGCTGACCACAGACTGCAAAGAGCCTTCACTGCTGAGTGTGCAATGAGAGCAAGTCCTGCTGCAAACTAGAGGTTAGCATAGGTACCCAAAATATGGTTTGTGCAGGTGTGTGAGGTATTAGAGTATTTAAGCAGTCAGGATTACTTTTACAATCCTCTGATTGCTCCTTACCTACTTGGAAGTATTTCTTAATCATGGGCATTAAAAACTAAAGTCCATGAAACCCAGCATGTACCTTCATATTAGGAAGATTATAAGGAATTTTTTTAGCCAGTTGGACACATACTTATTAAGCAAGATCTTGTCTAGAAAAACATGCATATTGCAAACCAAGGGCTTTCTCATGACTAATTGTGCAATGTATGTTTTTTGTTCTTCAGGATGGCATTTACTGCAGTGTTTCCACTACACTTATTTTCCAATCTCTGGCTTTGACTTGAGTTTTGTTTTTAAAGAAGCATGAAAAAAAATGAAATCAGAAGACATGTACATGTGTTGTCAACACTAGATCAACTTCTTCATCAGTCATCTATGATTTTTGCTAACTATTAGCTTACAGTTGAGGCTTTGAGGTGGTGATTAAGTTGCATCCTCTGCCTAAGCTGCCCATGCAGAGAGCTCACTACATCTGTCCAGGACAGAGTCACCAGAGTCCAGGTCAGACTGGTTTCTTGATGCACAAAATGAAGAAGAACAGGAAATTCCGTAAGGGTAGAACAAGAAAGACCAGTATTTTGTTTTTAGACATAGTCCTCAAATAACTTTGAAGATTGATTATTAATATCTTGTCAGAATCTAGATGCTGCAGGCAAACTGACATGCTCAGATATTTCATTACCTAAAGTGACATTTGGGACAAATAATAGGTGGGAGAAGAAAGGAAAAAGGTGTAACTTAAGGCTCTGATGAATGTCACTGCTGTTGTTGCTGCTGTTTCAGTTGAGCTGGAGGACACACACATATGATGCACACACCCAGGACACACACAACATAGGCTTGCTCAACCACAGCCTGGCATATGAGCTTAGGCTGAGGCTGCAGGGGCAGGGGTGGGTTACCCAGGGCAGGTTTGACACAAGCATCAAGGAAAGTGGCTGTAGTGCTCAGATGATCCAATCCAATAATGCATATTAACACATACATCTCATCAGCCTTTGGGAATGGCTTATAACTTTCTGATAGAAGTGAACCCAAGCATGTTTCCATGGATTTAATGTTCAGTATAATGGCCCTTCTCAAGAAGGAAGTGCATATGAGAGATTTGTTTCCCTAAAGCAGTCAGTAAAAATGCTATGCATTTTTTTTCTCCCTAAAATACTTCATAGCACTGAAAAGCTGAAGTGGTGCTGAATGATACTTGATATCTGAATTCCTGAGTTTTCCAGGCACATAGCTGAGCAGCCCTTGAGAAGCACACTGATATTTATGTGAGCAGAGAATTGCCCATGGCTCTGTCTGAAGAGATGCTCTCCTTACCTGACCTGGTCTGAGTTCTCCTGTTGCTCCCTCCTTTGCAAGGAGAGCCTTGCACAAGTAACATAAAAACAGAGTGCAATGTGAAGCTCTGCTCCAAAGTCTTGGGCAAAGCAGAGTGCTTGGGCTTTAAAATACCATTCCCTGATCACGGAGAGAGCTACTGCTGAAAGGGCAACAATTCATCCAGTGGCACCGACTTCTGCATTCTTGACTTGTCAGAAGCAGCTGTAGTTACCTAGCAGCCAGATGGGACAAAGTCTATTAGGTTCATGTGAAATTGACATTTGCAGTGTGTGTGAGGAAGCACAGAGGCTTGGAATCATGCATTAACACAGACTAAAAAAATCTCACTGTGAGGAATAAGCCTGATTTTTTTTTTCTTTTCTCTTTTTTGCATGCAGAAAAAAAACCCCAACCTAATTCTGAAATAATCTTAAAAACTTCTGAACTGATTTCCTGCAATATCAACAAAAGGCTTTCACACTGAATTTTGGCAGGGTTTTTGATAGACTGTGAACTTAGAAATGAAGCACTCAAAGAAGATTTTGGGTTATTTACATTAGAAAAGCTGAACTCTTTTTAGTAGCACATGAAAGCACATAATTAACTTCTACCCTAAATTGTTATTTTTCTTTCTAGTGATTCCACTTTTTCTGTTATGAAGGTTAACAGTGGATGATTCTTTGAGTAGTGTGTTTTTAAATTTATTTTATAGTTAAAAGTAGAGCTTGTGCAGTAAAACTCCCTTGATCTGGATGTTTCCATGTTTTTTACTTTCACCAGTACAGAGAATATGAAACATCAATCCAGTGAGATTTTAAATTCCTATTGCAGAAGCAAGAGACAATGTGGGTATTGGTGCAAACAATTAAGTGTGAAGATTCTTGTTGCTGCCCTGCTGATTAACTGCCCTCTCAGAGGGCTGTGTGGTTTTATGGTTCATGTGCCTTGCTGAGAAGGCCTCAGTGCCTGATTTGCTGCTGGACCTTTTTCTCATGGATCTGGAACCAGACCAGAGTTATTGGCCATGCTGATTTCTAGGGTACCAAGAACATGATCCCAGGGTACCCCTGTGAAAGATTGTTTTCAGTTACAATATATTTCATAGAATCACAAAATGGCCTGGATTGGAAGAGACCTTCAACATGATCTAGTTCCAACCCCCCTGCCATGGAGAGGGACATGTTTCACTGAACCAGAGTTCCATACAATCTGGCCTTGAACACTTCCAGGGACGGGGTATCCACAACCTCTCTGGGCAACCTGTACCAGTGCCCCACCACCCTCACAGTAATGATTTTTTTCCTAATATCTAATCTAAACCTACTCTCATTCAGTTTGAATCCATTCCCCCTTGTCCTGTCACTACATACTCTTGTAAAAAGTTCTTCACCCTCTCTTCTGTGCCATGTCTTCAAGTACTGGAAGGCAGAAATAAGGTCACCCCTAAACCTCTTTCCCAGGCTGACCAACTCCAATTCTATCAGCTTTTCCTCATGAGAAAGATTGTCTATGCTTTTAACCATCTTGGTGGCCCTCCTCTTGACTTGCTCCAACAGGCTGATGTCCTCCCTGTGCTGGGGACACCACTGGTTTTATTTCAAAAATCAAAATGAACACAGGTTTTCTAAAGAATGAGCTACCAGACAAGATGATAATGACAAAATGATTTAGTTTTAAGATAAAATGTGCAGTGATATAGCACAGAGAATAATTTTTGAAAAACAATTTGGAATAACATCTATGGGGATTTTCTTCCTCCTTTGGAGTACTCTGCTAATTCATATTCACAATAATGAGAGCTACACACACACCTGCCATGTGTTTAGCAGAGCACAGCTTCCATGGCAACTTCATGCATAGTGAAGTCATCTTAATTTGGATGGGTGGAAGAAGTGGGATGGTGTCTGTCTAAGCCACAAAGTCCTCATGTGACCTTGTACAACTCATATATAATCATGCCAGTTCACCACTGGTGGAGCTGAGAAGTGCTTTAACATTTTGATTAATCAAGGGAAAAATTAAAAATATTCTTAGAGGTGGTCCCAAAGTGGGAAAAATTATAGGGGATGTGATCTCTGCCTATAACTTGGGAGCCAAATCTTCCACAAGGATTTATCAAAAGCATAGTGTCACAGCTGGAGCTGAAGCCATTACCTCTGCCTCGCAGAGACAATACCAAGCATTTAATGTAGGAGCTGAATGGCCAAACTGCAGGCATGCATGGCATCTCCTCCAGCCAGCTCTGCTCAATACTGTTCATGGATTTTTCTGACCTGTTTCCTATTTTCTTTTCAAGCAGCATTTGGCTGTCTTCTGACAGTAATAGCATAAAAGATAATGAAATTTATTCATTCACCAGTGCTTCAGGCATATACACAAGCTTAGCTGCAAATAAAGTGGTTTTTGGAACCTAATGACTGCCTTCATGCACATTGATGATTGTTGCTGTGTAATAATAGAAACCAGAGAAAGGAACAAGGGGTACACTTGATATAAAAGAAAATAAAGAGCAAAGGTTTGTTATAGTAGCTTTTCAAAGTGAGGGTTCAGTAATGAACAGGGAAAATAGGAAGGGCAATTGAAACCAGAGAGTAATGTGATAGTGTTCCTCTTTCAGATGGTTTTGTAGATTTCGTTAAAAAAAATTTGGTTCATGTATCCTATAAACCCTGCCTTTACAACTTCAAAATAGGCAAGGGCAATAAGCTAACTAGCAGCCAGGTTTCAGAGAAGATCTCTGAGCTGAGGCATTCAAACCACAGCTTAATGCCTTGTGACTGACTTTAGGAGGATGATTAACTAACTCTTGATTCATGGTTCTGGGGACAGCAGCCAGCAGCCACTTCCTCTGGAACAGTGCTGATGTGCAGTGCACTGCTTCAAGCAGAAAGTGCTTACTACATGTTTTCCCAGAAATGTTGCAAGTGCTTTCTACTGCCTCTTGCACTAGTCTTGCTTCTGCATTCAGATGAAACAGCTTCTTTCTTATGCTTATTATGAGACACAAAACTTGTGTAGCACTGCTGACAGGTGGTTGCTTGCCTGCTCTAGGGAATCTGCTGCCTTTAATTTTAATGAACAACTATTTGCTAAAGGGAAGATGGTATCTGTACTTTTTCTTTTTTTTTCCTTCCAGTACATTACTTACAACACGATTGATGCCAGGTTGTAGGAAGCTATAAGTTTGTGTGTTTAAATAAGGTATGTAGGTTTGTTGAATAAAGCACCATGAGAAGGTTAAAATTTTGCTGTAGTACAGGACAAATAAAAGAATGTATGAAAAATGAAGGTATAACCAACCTGCAGGAACCAGGACCCAAGAAGTCACTGTAGGAGGACACTGTAAATCAAACTATAAAACCAAAGAACAACTTTGCTTGACCTTTGTGTTCATTGGCTCAATAAAGCACTCACTGATAGGCTGTCATTGCCCCTTTTTCACATAAGCTCCTTCCTCTTAGAGCATGCACAGTACAATCAGTCTCCACGGTATCTTTATATTTAAACAGAGACCAGAGAATGAAAAGTCAATGACTGTAGATTTAAGTTGTTACATATACAGGAGATGACTTTTTTTTATTATGAAAATGTATAAAAATGAGTATTTGGCATGCTGAAGGTGTGCCAGCTTTATGGGTTCATCACTTAGCACCCATTTCTGCACAGATATTAAATAAGTTCAAATAGCTCTGTGTACAGTGGAGAAATAACCCATACTTGGGAATACAGGTTTATAAAATACATTCCTATCCTTTGTCAGTGGAGAAGAAACCATCAGATGGAACTCAGATCCTAGAATTCAGAGCTCTTTTTTGACTGACATCAATGTGTGATCACCTCAAGTCCATAAATGAAACTGTACTGCTAAATCATTCACCTGTTACTAACTCATCTTCACACTGTTTGGATTTAGCTTTCTCTCTGTTGCAGGTATGTCACAGGAACATCTGGCTGGAATGGCGCAAAAGCAACTCAGGAGGAGAGAGTCAGCCAACAGTGCATACCATATAGCTCCAGTGCTTCAACTTGCTTTTTCACACTCCTTGTTTAGCTTCACAAATCTACTCTTAAGAGTTTAAAGATGAGTGTGATGGATCCAGGGTTCATTACCCTGTGAGGCTGTGTCTTTCTTTTTCTAGGATGTTTTCAAATTGTTCCATCAAAGAGCTTTTTACTTATCACTGAACTCTACAAATGGTGCTAATAAATACACAGAATGTTTCTCCCCATCAGAGCTATTCCAAGGGCTATTCCAGGGGAGTTTCTAGGGCATGTCTTTCTAATGTCCTTAGTACAGTACTAGTTATTTAGGATAAGGAAGTAGGAGGCCACAGGTTCTTTAGCAGTCTGTGTGGCTGATGCAGAGTTGTTACAGCAATTGTGTTATGAAACCATGAAAAGCATAGGTCACCCCTGAAGATCTGATTTCTTGGTTATTGAACCTACTACCACTGGATGAGGCAGAAAAACATTTTGCCCAATCATATTTCTGCTAAATCAATCTGAAAGCTCATTTGGAGGATTTTAATATTAAAAAAAATAATAATTTACTCTGGGGAAAACATGCAGTTCATGATATCAGTGATGTGGTGGAAAGAAACCACTGAGAACATACTGATACAAAATTTGTCTATCAGTATTTTGGGACAAAATAAAGTTGATTGAGTTTCCTTACTTTGAAGCCTGGGGCTGTGCTGGTTATCTGATAATAGGAGTCTCTGAGCTGTCTTCACATGACCTGCAACCCCAATTCAGAGGGAGGAGGAACAGAGAAGTGACACACAGTGAAAGAACAAGTCCTAATCAGTTGTTTTAAGGTCAAATTTTAAGTGATCTTATTGTTCACTCATGTTTCTTTTTTTACCAGTTTCCATCATGTGTTTTTGTCAGTTCTAAATCTTGCTCATAAAAAGGACAAAGTCCAGATAAAATCTAATCTTCTGATGTCAGACAGCTTCATGACTTTGCATCAGACTCTGTCTCATTTCTAAACATTAACTTACCTTTGTGGGAAAATTAATCCTCAAGGCTAACTTTTTTTCAATAAAAGTATCCCTGGTAAGGTGGGGAGGCTAGGTCCAAGCCTGAGGCTTAGCTGAACAGACCATGAGAAACTGTGGGGTGTAACAACTAGCAGTGAGAGGAGAAGGCAAAAACTGTGGGTAACACTATGAAGGATAATAAAAAAATTAATTAAAATCAAATTTTACAGGTGTTTAAGGGGGAATTGTGTGAGAAGCAACCTGACCCCACTAACATTTGTATAGAGGTACTGGAGACTTCTGGGAGTTGAGGTGGTGAGGTCTAGAAAACCCTTTCAAGCAGTGTCTCATGTGGCTGAAATTATCAAGATAACAGTATCACAGATACCAAATTTGGGTACAAAGATAAGAAAATGGGATCAAGAGAGAAAAGTAACATGCAGGGTTGTTTATTTGGGGGAACAAGAAGCTAGAAAAAGGGAGATGAAGGTGGAATGGAAAAGAGCAAGCTTGGGAAAATGGGGAGAAGAGAGAACAAAAGGAACTTGTCTTGTATAAGCAAGTGGGCTGGTTAGCACCCTGGGCCAAACCCTTTGCCCCATCTTGCAGGCTACCCCATCTTGTTAAAATCTGTTTCAGTTTTCTGTGCGAGCTCACTTTCAGTTCTGTGTGTGAGATGTTGGAACACACAAGGGATCTTGTCCAGTTCCAAAGGATTGAAAATATGAGCCTAAATAAAAGTAAGAGGTGAGACAGAGTTAAGGCTATAAACTGCTGTCAGAGGGCAGCTTCTGGTGCATGTGGCCTTTATATTGCAATGAGGCAGAGGGAGCTAGGGAGCATGGATCATTCACCTTGTTTTCTGGAACTGAGTAGGCACTGATTCCATTTTGAGTCCCTAAGTCCTCAGTCAATTAAAGATCCAATTTTTATTTTTATTTATTCTTCAAAGTCCAACCACTGCTGACAAGATCTGTTTTGTCAGGAAGTTTCCCATGTTTCATCCAATTTGGATCCAACAAATAACTTTTGCAATTCACTGGGATCTAGGAAGTTGACTGATCTACAAAGTAGATTAGCTTTCAGGACAGTAAGAAAATCCCTGAATGCAGAACAAAGTATTTTAAAGAAGAAAGGATCTCAGTTTGAGATGAAATGCTTTTTTAGACAAGTTCAGTAATCTAGCTCATTAAACACTGTTCATTTAATTTTATTTTTTTCCCCCTAGAATATTCAGTTTTACATCTGGCCTTGAGAGAGCTAAAGAAAAACACAGGGGAAAACATGAAAGACCACAGATAAACCCTACAAGGATGCAGTACTTCTATCCTAAGTCAGTTTTTTTTCCAGGACAGTAACTTACTCTTTCTTAAAGAAAAGAAGCCTATTGCCAAAGCAAATGATATCGACAGGTTTAAATATCAACTATTTTTTCCTCTACAAGTTAATATCACCAAATTCTTAAATAAGACAGTTTCAAATGTGCAGAAACCAACTATCCGTTGAAGAGACTATTGTATACAGAAATGCTTGTTTATCACCACTCTTTTCTGAAAGGTGATACTGTACTAACTTCTATTTAGAACTTTTAGGGTTATTCCAGCCTCACCTTCATGGTGAGAAGTGGAACTAATTTTCCACTACACTCTGAAAGCAGTGAGGCTGAACATTTCACAGGCTCCCTGTGCCCTTGCACTCTTTGGAGAAAGATCAGGACCTGTGGGTTGTTACTGGCTTGAGAAGTTTATTTCTCAGTTTTGAGGAGGTGACCCACTATGACTGAGCTCTAAGCACTGACTCTAACTCAATATTGGGTCCAATATTTTGACATAGAATACATTCAGTCACAACATATTCTGTTACCAGCACACTGGCCAGATTTACTTTGCTGTAAAATTGGTTTCAGAGACTTGACATAAAACCTTGTAAAGATGCTCCTAATTCTCATCAATGATTACAGCAGCAGTCTGGGACACAGGTGTTCAAAATGTTCCAACTATCTTTGACAGAAATTTTTGTGGAAGCTTACAGCTATTATGACTTTCATCAAAACAAATATCAACAGCAATCACTTCCATTCAACAGAATTTATAAAAGTAAGGTAATGTCACATGTGTCAAGTCCACCAACCATGTGGATACTGACATGTTCCAGTAGGAGGAACTCCTACTCGCTTTCCGAAGCTTCATGTTTCAGCTGCAGACAAATATTTTTAGATTTTTCCATTCAGATCATGCTTCTATATACACTCAATTTTAAAGGAAAACACAGAATTGGAATAGAGTGAATCCAGGGCATCCTGCTCGTAAAGAGGTCAGGAAACATAAATATGAAAACAATGACAATTTGTCACAATTTTATTTGGCTATGACAGCTCAGGCAAATAAATCTCACTCTTTTTCATGTATTCTTAGATTGCTTGATGACCTATGCAGTTTTGAAGAGTCATGGCACACAGCAGAATGCTTCAGAAGCTGTAAACCACAAAGACATATTTGATGAATGTGGGTGGGATTTTAGCTTTGGAGCAAGGTTTTCTAATCTAAAAGTGCCTTTACTTCAGCTCATCTGTTTTACACACTTCATTATGGCAGACCTGATATTCAGTGCTTACTTAGAGTTCTCAGCAACCTCAATGTGAGAACAAAGAGATCACCTGCATGTTAGTGACAAGCTCATGTTCCTTGTGAGTTTCAATTTTAATGTGTCTCAGTTACTAGTGATCTGGGAGGACCAACTCAGTTCTATTTAATATGTTGGAGTGACTGTATTATACCACAGATACCTAAAATTAGTGAATCTCATGTAAGGTGTGCAGGTCTCCTGGAATTACAGCCACTTCAATAACACCCTGAAAAATTTCCAGTATGCTGTGGAAAACGTGTGGACATGACAGATGGAGAGAATGCAATGTCACCAATAAGATCAATGTATTACCTGTATTTCATCTAAGTCAGACACAAAATGTTTCGTATGTAGAGGTGACCTTTGGCAAAATGCCTGACATGCTTGTGGTGATTTACATAGAATTGATAGTAACACTTCATTAGACTTCTAAAGTTCATGGCAAAATATTGAGTGCTCTGCTGTATTTTTTAGCTTTAGTAACTAGACTCGGAATAATCACTCAGCAAATGCATCTGTTCACCATCAACATTTTTCTATCACATTCTGGTTTCCTAATTAGTGGATTCAAGCAGTAGAAGAAGCAATATGTTTATATTGTTTTCCCTGAGGGCTATTTATAATCCCTTGATGGTCATGTCAAGCTCCCATTGCTTTTGTGATAGCCATTTCCTATTCAAGGGTGTCATTTAATCCAGGGAATTTATCAGCTACAAAATAGACATAAACATCTCAGAAGAGGCATTAAAACGATATTTTAGCTGATCCCATTGTCATTATGCTTGATGAGCTATTTTCAGGTCTGTCACGAAAGGAAATGTCATAAAAACAAAAAGCTCCAGATGTTTGGAGATCGTCTGTAAAATGACTTCAAAGAAACAAAACAGTCTAGGCATTATGGGACAAAATTCTGTGGTACCTAATTCAACAATATTATTGGTGAACCCAAAAACTTTTTGTGGATTTTTCTACACATAATTTATTTGTGAAGAATACTGGCTGCTTCTTCCTTTGTCTGAGAATCACCTATAGCTAAGACTCCTGAGCAGGCAATGACAAAATACAGACCTTCCCTTCCACTGCACGTGGCTGCAGTTGCTGCAAACTCTGAGCAGAGACAGCTGGAAAAACTAAAGCTAAACTTCTGACCTTGCAGGTAACAAAAAGCAAAGTGTGATTTGGATGTAATGCTGAGATCTAGTAAACACAAAGAGAAATAGGCCTCTGGAGAAGTATCAGCAAGCTGCTTAGACAGTGGAAATTTATAGAAAATAAAATGTTTTTCCTCTCAAATCAAACGGAGAATGAGGATAATTGGTATTAAAATAATTTCTGTAAGAGATACAGTCCTTTTGTCTTCCTACAGGCATGAGGTCCAAAGTGCAGCAGAGCCAGAAGAGATCAAAATATCTTATGTGGTTAAGACAGTGAGCACAATTGTGTTAGTGCTGCAGACTTCCATGATAGACAGGGAACAAAGATACAGGTAGGAAAGTATAGACAGTTCATAACCAAGAATCCCAAAAAACTTTTTTCATTTGGCTTTTTATGACTAAAAGCAACATGCTATGGAGGAGATTTTAAAAAAAGCTTTTTAAGTGAAAGGGAAAGCAAACCTGAATAATTCAGTTTAAAGAACTTTTTACTATACCTAAGACTTTAGGGTAAACTAAGATGATAGACCATACAAATGATGCAGTCATTAGTGAATAGTTAAATAGTTTTGAAGAACTACACAAACCAAATTATTTTTGCTTGGCTGCTCAGCCTGTGCAACAGCATTTAGAAGTGCAGTTAAAAACAGTCAAACTAATTCCTCTTAGAAAATCTGAGTGTCTTTCAAGCCGTTTTTTACCTCAAAGCCTATGGTTTAAGTGAGGACAAAAGAGGGCTTTGTATTTTTTTCTACTCTACAAACTTCAAATCATAGAGCAGTTGAGATGGAAAGGCCTGTCTGGAGACTGCCTAGTCCCCCTGCTCAAAGTAGGGTCAGCTAAGGCTGGTTTCCCAACATCTTGCCTAGATGGGTTTCGAAAAATTTTGAGAATGGAACACTCCACAACCTCTGCGTGCAACCTGTGCCACTGTTTGACACATTCACTGGGAAAAAGTTTGTTTTACTTTTAAGTGATTTTCCTGTATTTCAGTTTGTAGCTTCTGTGTTTTGTGCTATCACTTAGCGTTATTGGGAAGGGTTTGGCTCTTTCTTTTTCCTCCATCCCTGTTTCTTCTATATATGGTCAGGATTCCCCATGAGCTGTCTCCTTTTCAGGCTGACCAGTCACAGCTCTCACAGCCTCTCCTCATATGTTAGATTTCTAAAGGTCTCAGACATCTTCATGGTTTTTCCTGAACTCACTCCATTTTGTCCATATCTGTTGTACTGGAAACCCAGAATGGACACAGAACTGCAGATGTCTCACCAGTGCTGGGCAGGGGGAAGGGCTCACCTCCCTCAACCTGCTGTCTATACTCTGTGTCAATCGGCCTGGAAGGCTGTTGACCTTCTTTGCTGTGAGTATTGGTTACTGGCTTCTATTCAGTTTGGTGTTCATGAGGACTCCCTGGTCCCTCTCTGCACAGCCGCTGTCCGGCTGCTGGCTGGCATCACCTTGCTCAGGGTTGTCTCTCACCAGGAGTAGGAGTTGACGTTTTCTTTTCTTGGACTTCATGAAGTTCTTCTCAGCCCAATCCTCCACCTTTTAAGGTCCCTTTGAAAGTTAGCACAAACCTCTGGTGCATCAAGCCCTATTCCCACAATATGTTGCCTGCAGACTTGTTGAGAGTGCATCTTGTCCCATCACTCAGTTCTAAAGAAAGCTCTTAGGCAGTGCTGACTTGAGTACAGACCACTAGGGTACACCACTGGTGACTGTTCTTTAGCTGGACTTTGTACTGCTCATCACAACCCTTTGAGTCCAGTGTTGAGCCAATTTTCAATCCATCTCACTGTTTACTTATGCAGTCCTTGCTTCATTAGTTTGTCTGTGAGGATATAATGGGAGACATGGTTGGAACACTTCCTGAATTCAAGGTAAAAACCATCCACTTGATGAGTGGATGGTTTGAAGAGTCCTTCTTTGAAGAGTCCTTCTTACCATTGAAGCAGTCAATTCAGTCACTTGAGTTATTTCTTCTCCCTCTGCAAAATACTGAGTCTTTCTAATGGACAATTAAATGGTTTGGGAATTACAGTCAGATTTATATGTTATCAGTTCCATTCCCCTTGGTGCTACTGTCAGATTTTGAGAAAGGCTACATTTGCCTCTGAGTGAAAACTAACAGTAAAAGTAATTCTCCTGACCTGATTTTAAATGTCTAAAGATGAGTCTTTAGTTCAAGTCATATATTTTACCTGTTATGTGGAAAAATGGAGTGTGAGAATAAATCTCTGGACAGCAACTTTTCCTGTCCTGATGTAAATTTCTAAGGTGAGAGAATGAATTTCCTCTTGGAAGTAGTTGTCTCTTTATACTGCTGATACATAGAGTCCAAATGAAATAACACCTGTAGTTTTCATAAAGATAAATAAAATTATCCACCCCCCTTACATAAAAAAAGCTTTAATAGTGCCTAGATCCTTAACGTTCTACTGATGTAGGCACCATGCTGTAGCAAGCAATAGCTGGGGCAAACAGGGAGAAAGTATCAGTCTTGGAGATTTAATCCCTGCCACTGGCATGGACTTCTGATCCTGTAGAGGAACAGTTTTCCTTTAGGACAGACAATATGGAGAATAATCCCTCCACTTTTATTTGTCCAACCCTGGGAACAAAGGAACAGCAGCAAAATGTCTCCCTGCAGAGCTGACTAACAGCATCTGCAGCAGGGATGCTGCCAGTGAAAGTGTAAGTGGCACCCTGGTGATGCTGCTTTGTTGACAGAGAGACCTCAGACTGCCTTCATCAACAGAGATGCTGTCTATACTTTTGGATTCTTATCTGCCTATTTTACTTCTGTACTGGAGTTAATTTTTTCCATAGTAGCTGGTATGGGGCTGTGTTTCAGGCTTGTGCTGGAAACAGTGCTAGTAGTACAAGGATGTTTTAGATACTGTTATCAGTGCTCAGAGTCCAGGTCTTTTCTGCTCCTCACCCCACACCACCAACAAGGAGTCTGTGGGTACACAAGGAGGGGACACAGCCCAATTGACCAAGGAATGTTCCACATGGTAACATGTACAGCAGATAAAGCTGGGGGGAGAAGAAAAAAGGGGAGATTCAGGGTGATGGGATTTGTCTTCCCAAGTCACTGTTGCACTTGATGGGTCCCTGTTCTCCTGGGGATGGCTGAATGCCTGCCTGCCCATGGAAAGAGATGAATGGCTTCCTTGTTTTGCTTTGCTTGTGTTGGCTTTTGCTTTCCCTATTAAACCGTCTTTACCTCAATCCACATGATTTTACTTTTATTCTTCCATCCTGATGTGGTGGAAGAGTGAGCAAGAGGCTGTTTGGGGCTGAGTGCCAGCTGGGATTAAACCATGATAATGCCTTACTGCTGCTCCTTTTCTCCTCTATTTACAGTGACCTTACTAAATTCAGGGCCATCTCATCATAAACATGATTTCTCCTCTGCTATTCACGGAGAAGCACAATTCCACCAATTGCATCATGATTAGCAGCAGTATTCATCTCTGGCAGAGGAATGATAAGAGCCCTCATTGCAGTTAGATCAATTAATCTGTGAAGAAATGCTATGAAAATGTTCTCACTCTGCAGACTGAGAGTGGAATACATTAGCACAGAAGAGTCTATAAGTTTTTGTCAATATAACAGTTAATGGTTCTTTATTTGGAGGAACTAAAGAAAGGTTTTCACCAATTTGAATAAATCCATTTAAATGTTACATAAATGCATGAGATTGCATCTAGTGTCTGTTATAATAGGTCAGCATTGTAGATAATTTCTCCATTGCAATAAGGCTATGACAGATCTGGAATATATTATTGTGGAATAGCCAAGACTGGAATACAATAACACATAAAGATTAAAGAAGCTATAATACCTAATGTATTTCTATATGCTGCAGAAATCTGTCTTCCATATAAAAATTAATGAAACCTCTTTCCTGAATATTGGACTTTACTGCCCTGCAGTAGATACTTTCCATAAGTGTGTGGTTTGAATGGTAGAGCACACAGCTGTGCCCCCAGCCCATAGCAGGAGTGATTTCTGATTCTGATATTTCAATTACATATTGTCTTAATTTTAAGTAATTGTAGGACTTGTAATTCCATTGCTATAAAAGGTAATTTTTTGCAGGAAAACCGTTGCCTCATACTTATTTTTGAGAGCAAATACTAATTTGGTTCCTCTTAACCATGGGCCAAACATCATGTTGGCATTTTTTATATTTATCTTGAGATATTTGATGCATATTGTGTTCTGTTTTTCTGTGGATTCTTGTAAATAATTATGATCATCTTCCAATTTTTGACCGTCCTTTCAATTTCAAGACTCTGTTGGCACCACAGTACTTTTTTTACATCTTAATACTGATAAATATTGGATGGCTGATGGTCTAAGTGTATGATACACTCTCCCAGTTACTGGTAGCTATAATAGCTTTAAAAGGTCCTAAACAGTGAAGCAGTCATCCCTGAGGGATGAGAGTTCTTTGCTGTTATCTGGACTGCAACTTCCATATAAACTTAACTTTTCTTACATTGATGTTAACCTAGGGAAAAGTTGCTGCAAATCATTGCCATCACTATTTACCATTATAGTGACTTATATTCTTATTTAAAGCCAAAAAACACAGTATAATTGCATTTATTAGCCAGATATTTTAAAACATTCTTTTCCTTACTTGACTTTACTAAGCTTTTAGCAGTCTTGTCCTTCAGCTGGGAAGGAAGGAAGAAAAAGAAATCTTGCTTTCTTCACAAACCAGTATGATGAAAGCCTTTCTAACAAGCCTGCCAGATCTCAAGGTTCTCTTGGCACTGAAGAAGAATAATGCTGCTTTTTATAATTTGATTTTGTATCTAAGAGCAATTTGTTTGCTGATAGATGGTGTAGTTAGCCATAATATTAACCTACAAAAATGATAAAAGGTGATTTTAGATTGGAGAAAATACAGTCAAATAAAGGGCTTATAAAATGCAAGTAGCCTGAAGCTGTTAGTAGAAGAAACAAATGGGAAGAGCAATAAACATTAAAACTGCCTTGAAGTCCATAAGGGATGAAATGGAGGAGTGCCATCAAGTGTAAAATGCATCTTCAATAAGGCTTATTACTCAGTAACTTTCAGGTTAGTTACCAGTTTAGTAGTGTAACTAAAATCTTGATGTGAGAGAAGAGGGAGGAAAAGTCATGGTGAGCTTGGCCAAAATTTTAATAGAATGTGTTCTTCAAAGGGGAAATTCAGAGGTTAAACAAAAGTTAAAACTCCACAAACTGTCCCTAGGCTCACTCAAAAGAACAATCCCTTCAAGTCTGAGAGAAGTTTTAAGGTTCACAAAGAGGTCACAGTGCACCTGTAGAATTTAGAACTGAGCATGACAGCAATGTAACATTGGAAAGGTGTGTCATGCTGGTGGGAAGACAGTTAACATACAATATGGAAGAAAGCAGGGCTTATCATGAATGACTAAAGAAATTCCACTAAATACACTCCAAATAAAAGTCATACAGCATATTGAATAAAAAAAACTTCCTACTTGTCTAGAAATCTTTGAACGAGAACAATCTAGACTAAAAAGTCTGTGATCTCGTCTTGATTGTGGAGGTGGTCAATGTATATGGAGGAACACCCTCATATGGGGAAAATTCTCTAGAGTTCCAGGATTTTTACTGGTAGTATTTTTACCACGAGAAAAGAAATATGCTGCTGTGGGCTGTAGCTGTCATCAAGAAGCTGAAGGCATGCACAACAAGGACACCATATCCCATCCATCCTGATGAAGCACTGAGTCATAGAACCTCCCACTAAATTTAAACAGCTTAACACCACATGGGAACATGAGCACAAAATGTCCTGTTTTGTGTACTCACAAAACAACATGAAGATGGCATAGATCGTAAAGTGACTGATGGAATGGCAACACAGATAGGAGTGAAGAGGCAGTGTTGACTCATCTCTTGGATCAGAAAACACAGACAAGTTCTGTGGTTGTCTGTTTCACATGATGGACAGTCTATTGCTGCCAAGGAGAGTTGTGCACTGGGAATGACATCAAATAAAAACACAAAGCAAACCCAAATCCAAATACTGTGAAATGCACAGCAGATGAAGTAGAAACAAATAAGGCAACAGTGGAGGCTGTGATTTCTATCTGAAGATAGATTTTCAACTTTTTCAAACAGAATATTAACCAAGAGGTGGAAGAAGACCAGGACTTCAGCAAGACTAAAACAAGATAGTGAAGGCACTGGAACAGGCTTGTGAACTTCCCATCCCTGGAAGTGTTCAAGGGTAGATTGTACAGAACTCTGAGAAATCTGGTCTAGTGAAAGGTATCCCTGTCCATGGCAGGGGGTGGAACTAGATGGTCACGAGGGTCCCTTCCAACCCAAACCATTTTATAATTCTATGATTCCATGACTTTTTGTAGCACATAGTGAAAACAAATCTCATTTCACAATAAACAAGGCACTCAGTAAAACAATCTTGGAACAAGGTCAGTGTCTCTTGCATACCTTTGACATTTTTTGAAATATTTGGTAGTTCTATCAAGCTTTTATTACTTCAACTTTCATCAGTCTCAAGATATATGGGATCTAATGGGAGAATTCACTCAAATTTGTCAATTCAAAAGCCAAACAATGTCTCTACAAGTTGTCTAGGTTCTTTCTGAGAGAAATAAATAGACTCTTCCATAGTATGATTCATCTCCATGCAGAGTGGTGTAACGAGGCATAGAGGACTGAAGGGACGCTCAGAATTATCCATCAACAACCATGGATCATTTGTACTAACTGAAATGTCCAGTGAAACATCAGGCAGAGGTATTCTCAGTTCCACAGTGAGATAGCAACTGTACATAAATCATGCAGGCATTGTTTAAATTTCCAACTCAAATAAATAAAGATCAATTAAATCAGACTACCACCTGATTTTAATGTATTCAAAGACTTATTCTTCCTTTGGAATATGATAAATCTCAAAATTATGAGATATTTTCACTTTCCCAATAGTGGACTAGAGTACAGTCTCAGCTGCAGAATGAGAAAGAATCTTATTCTTTATCAATAAGATTGTTTTTTCAGGCCTACATATAATTCAGAGTCTGTGAAAGTAACATTTTTTGAAGTAACGTTTTTTGAAGTTTTTTTCCCAGTCCCAATATATGAAAATCTAAGAAGAAATGTTTTGCCTGTAGCAGTCAGATTATGTTCTATGATCAGATAATCTTAAGTGGTCTTAAAATGTTGTATGCTACATCAGGTTGCCTACAGCACGAACAGAATGGCAAAACAATAGTCATTACACAGTTATATTCTCAAGCATGTTAAGTGCTTATATAGGTATTTTTATCATTCAGAATATTTTCCAAACATCTTTCTAATATCTTGTAGGAAGGTAAATAAAGGATCATCCCATATTTGGAAATGAAGACAATAAGATTTAGGATTTTGAAGGTTCTTGAAGCTGGCACTTTTGTGCAGAGAATTGATCATGTCACTTACTTGTTGATTTTGTCACAGAATTAATTTTATGAGGTTAACAATCTCTGTGATGATCTGCTGCTTGTAGATCTGGTCCTGCCAAACTCAAGTGGCTTTCTGTAACTTTCAGCAACTAAAACTAGTTGCTGAAACAGATGAAAATCTACCTTCCAAAGTGTCAAGGTGGAGGGCTTTCCAAACTGCTTCTTTTGCATTAATCTTCTGTGGCTCCTGAGAACCTGTCACTAGTGTTTCTTGCTATTGATTATGTTTGATTTACAGTCTCAGTGAAGCATATTTAACCCAGGAGAACAAGCTCCTCATCTCTATTCATTTAACTTAAACCATCAAGCAATTACTTTGCTGATTCTCCTAACACTTATGAATTATTTTATGACAGCATATTCTATGCAATGGATGGTCACAAACTTTCATTGTTTTTTTCAATTGCTTTTTATTTCCTCACTTGCAATCAAGGCATTAAATAAGCAATAGCCATCTGACATCTCTCCTCAATAGACTTCAACCTCTCTCTGAATAATTTTGATGATTGTTGTGCAAATTGTTAGTTGCTTAGTAGCTGAAATGAAAAAGTCCATTCTGTTTTAATGGTAGGAAAATTAATCAGAACCAGAAATCTGATATAAATGTCTTCTTGTTTAGTAGACACAGTCAAGTCTCTCTGCTATACAACAGTATTAATGTCATGACATAAGGAAACATTTCTTAGATGGAAGGCATTAACTTTAAGGAACAAAAAAAAAAAAAAAAGGTGAGGCTTGAACCTTCAGGAAAGATGGCTTAAACCTCAACTATCATATTTTGTTGTCAAAACAAGAAGATTTTCATACAATATCCATGATATTTGCAGAAAGAATATTGTAAATTAACATTTTGTCATAATCAATAGATACAATATTTGAACACTCCTAAAAAATTTCCTGACAAGTCTCTATGGGATAACATCAAAAAAATTGTATGTGAGTCAGCATGTTCTGCTTGTTTCATGCATCACAGGATGTTCTCCACAGCAAAGAAAACAGTATCTCTGTATCTAATGTGGCAGGAGTTGTGACATGGTCCGTAATTTGCTTGATGTTGATATACTATCTTCTGGAATTTCCAAAAAAAATTTGAAGGCAGTTAAATTGGACACCTTCAATTTCTCTGTTAGTTTTAATACCCATTATTGTTAGAGGTCAGGGACTTACACATGTTATTTTTCTAAACACTTTTTTTCTTTCTGGCTTTGAAGATGAAAGTGATAGTACACATGCAAAACAGCAGATGGAGGTAGTAAGATCTGAGATACCATATTATCATGGGTGAATGTATGCATTTCTGTTCCAGGCAAAAGCCATGACATAAATAAATCTTCAGCTGAAAATGTTTTGATTGTTCATATTGTGCAGATTTTTTGGATTTTTTTGAAACTCAGAATGAAGTAGTTAGAGAATGGTCTGTTTCTTGATAAAGTATTTGTTGCTGTGATAAGGATAGGAATTCAGGCATCTTGTTTTGTTAAATGAGGGAGAATCTCTTTCAGATGAACCCATGTGGATGCAGAAAAGGCAGAAAAATTCCCAAATGCTCACAAATCAGTTTTCAAAGCTACTGGCACATCAGTGTTTGTTGCTGGCAATGGGAAATAGAGCCTCACCTTATTTTAAGGAGCTGATCTTCTGAGTTCTATCTGCAGCTCTTGGCAGCATCACCACTGTACCTGCAGTGAGGTACAGATACATCTGTCCTAGATATAAACTACCTAAGGCTTTTTCAATACCAGATGAGCTGTGGTGGTGAAAAACATGGCATGAGCTAATGTTTAACTGTGTGCTAAGGTCACAGATAGATCCAGTGGTACCTGTGATGAGCTGCTGCCAGTCCCCAGGCTGGTGTTTTAGCTTTCTCAGATATAGCAACACCTCAGTGCTGTGAGCAGCGGGAGGCTTAGTGCTAAATGCAGCTGTGCTTCACAACAGAGGATATAACACTTCCCCAGAGTGAGCTTTCTATTTCTCCTCCTGAGTTTCCTATTTATGTATTATGGTCTTTTTGGCCAAGCTGTCTTGAAAGAAACAAAAGCCAAGCTGCTTTTCACTAGAGTTGTTAACAAAATTGAGCTCACTTCCTCCTCCATTACCCAGCTGGTGTAAATCAATACAGTTCTGGTGAATTAAGTGGTACTTTCTGCCATTTCCTCTAGTTACAAACTCAATTCAGTATCTCCCTGATAAATGTCGTGGATGAGAACAAAGAATGTCAACAGAACAGCTTTATATCTTGTATTTCTTCAGTGGGGATGGTTTCCTTCTCAGCAGTCTTTTTTATTTTTATTTCATTTTAAATTTTGTTTGATTTCTTTGCCCCATTCTGCTGCATTAGCAGCTATGTGGAGAACTGTGAAGTAATCTTTTTGTTACAGTTGCCTTTCTGAAGTTTTTTCCCATGTACCAGAGAGGTAGGCTAAACAGGTTCCAATGGCACTTGCTTCCTGATCACTGCAGAGGCTTAAGCAACAGTTTTACCCAAGAAGGAAAGAAAAGGCTCCCTGAATGCTAAATAGCTCTGTGCGGTTTGCCACCCACCCACTCTGCTGAAACATGGTCCATTAAGTCAGTGTGGCTGATGCAATTTGAAAAGGGGCAGCAATTCTTACAGCAGTCTACATTTGCCAGTTATAACTTTGTAGATGCAGGGGAAAAAAAGGGGGGGCACAACATGATGCTGTGCAGAAATATTCTAATTCACTCTGAAAAACATATAATGACTAACGATGTCTTCTGAGGTGAATAATCTTGAGCATGGTAGACATGAAGGACAATGTACAAAAGTGTTTTTTATGATTTGAATTTCTGGACCATTTAGATGACACATAATAAGAGTACATAGATGAATAATGGTAGGTGCAACCTTATTGCTCTCTACAAATACCAGAAAGGAAGTTGTAGTGAGGTGGGGGTCAGCCTCTTATCACAAGTAATGAGTGATAGTACAAGAGGAAATAAAAGGCCTCAAGTTGTGCCAGGAGAGGTCTAGACTGGGTGTTAGGAAAAAATTTCTTGAATGAAAGAGGGAATCAGGATTTGGAACAAGCTGCCCAGGGAAATGGTAGAATCACCATGCCTGGAAGTGTTCAAAAAGCATATGGATGAGGCACTTACACACATGGTTTAAGTAGTGAGCTTGGCAGTGCTAGGTTAATGTTAGGACTTGATATTCTTAGATTTCTTTTCTAACCTAAATACTTCTATGATTCTATGGATAAACAATACCTCTACCAGGATTCAACTACCCATATATGTGTTTGCATTGAAACTGGAGTATTTTTTCAATTGTGAAATGATAATGGCAGTATTTCCAGTATGCAAAACCAATCACAGTAGCTAAAAGAGGATGAAAGGGTGACATAATAACTGCTGATCAGGATATAGTCTTTTTAACAGGATTTTGCTGTATTCCTTCGTAAAGTTTAAATTGCCAGCTCTAGAAATGTGTAATGGGAAAAAATCTGCTCCTTTAGTAGGGCATTCAGGGATAATTTTTAGCTGGCTTCAAGCAACCAAAAAGAGCCAAAGTGTTATTGATTTATTTGGGTTAGAGAAGATATTTTAAGTGTGCTGCCTAAAATTTAGGATGAATTAAATTCTTTGTTCTTCATAGACTTTGTAAAGGATTTGGAGGAAAAGCTTACGCTCTTGGTATCTCATTAGAGTTTTGATGGAAACACAGAGAAGATGCTGAAGCTAATCATCATCCAGTAAGTAATAAGGCATAAAAAGACTTGAGCACGTTAGAAGGAAATGCATCACCTGAAAAATTGCTGATATTTGCAAATCTCTCTACTCCACAATATGTTGTGTGTTTTATTTCATTTTTATATCTCTTGGTTTATATCTTTTCATTTTCTTCATCCTTATGAAGCAAGTTCAAGGAAGAAATAATAAGATTATCTCTGATGTGGCCAGACAGTAAAATCCACAGAGCTGACAGCCAGTACCATTCTTGTTTCACCAAACGGATTTTTGACATTTGAAAGTAGGATTGTGCTAGACAGAAGAAAAATAGTACTTAACCCTATTTGAAAATAAAACCCTCAGGAAGAGCTTTGCAAAGATGTTTTTCTTTATAGGCCCCCCACTTCTTTTTTTCTTTTTTTTCTTTTTCTTTTTTTTTTTTTTTTTTCCACTTAACCAAGTGGCAGTTGAGAAACGAAATGTAGAACTGACAAAGCTAAGGTTCTAGCCATAAGATTTATCGTACTGGATCAGAAACTTTACCAGGGGAGCTGAAGCTGAATGGATTTGTGCTGAGGAAGTAGGATGGATGAGATAGTTTCGGACCTTTTAGGCTGACCATTAAATCCTCACCCATTACTGAACAAGACTGTATTTTTACAAGTCAGAGAAATAATTAGCTAAATCCCACTGAGTGAGAGGTATGAGGGGTGGCTCACAGCATGTGTTTGGGGTCAGCCTTCAATTATCCACCATGGGCTGACCTCAGTGTGCTGCAGCTCATAAAGTGCTATCACTGCCTTGTCTTCATTCAGATTTTGTAGTGCTAACTAGATCAGTGCAGATCAAAATGTTATAACCATTTTTAGAAGTGGAAAGACAGCTAATGGAATTAGAAATGTAGAAGTTACATATCACATTTTAGTCATACTTTTTTCCTCATGTTTTAATCTCTTTATGGTGGAACAGAAGTCTCTTCCTTTTAGCAGACAATAATTTGGAACTTGGTTCCTCCTTGCCAGTTTATTTTTTGGTTTTTCCATAATGTTGAATATTTAAAGAAAGCTTTTTTTTTTTTTTTTCCTTGTTAAAATAAATGCTAGAAATAGAGATATTTGGTTGTTCTGCTTTCTGGGGGGTTGTCATGCACCAATCAGCTTTCTGCATTGTGATGTTTTGGCTGATGCATAGCAGATCATGTACCCAATGATACATGTTCCTGACTACAGCTGGACTTCCTCCTGACTAATACACTGGTTTATTCTCCACCAATTACCTTTAATACAGTTTTCTGGGAGAGTAAGTTCACTAGAATAGTCAAAGATTACATCATGCCAGTCAATCTCTGTGTCAGGAAATGTTCCCATTAATCTTAAATTTACTAGATTAGTTCAAGAAAGAATGTTTGAAAGACTACATTTTACCACTTAGGAACTCTGTATATTGATGTCAGTGGTGAAGTGATCTTGCAGAGAAATGAGCTAAACCCCACTATCTTTTTCATCCTTATGACTGAGGGAACTTTTTGAAGACAAAAGTACTAAAATACTACTAAAACAAGTAAATAGTCCTTTAAAAAACTCTACTACTTTGTCATAAGATACAAGTCCACTTTTTGTATCTACTCATGCAAACATATTTATTACAAAGAATGATTCAGAGATACAGATACAAGCAGCCACTGAAAATACCAAACTCTGTTGTTATAGATAGTATCACAGTGGCTTTGAATATCGGAAATCTTATTGTTATCTGCTAAGTCTGAATCAACAACAAACAAACTGAAATGTTTGAAGAATGAAACCTTGTCACACAAACCATAATTACATCTGACCTATTCTGTGCCTTTTTGTTTGATGTGTGGGTGGAGGAAAAAACCCTGGGTTCTGAGTGCAGGTCACATCCTTTGCCTGTTGGGTGCTGTGCAGTGCGAGATGATTGGCTGTAGAAATACAGCATCAGAGGTATCAGTCTGCTCTGGTAAGAAATTGTCAAGAGAGACAGGAAAACAAAGGGAAGTGAACAAATAGAATATTTTCACTGCTGTCTAGTGTAAAAAAAAAAATCATAAATTTAAAAAGGTCAATTCTAGTGTTTGCATAAATGGCAACTTTAGAAAACACAAAGTGCTGTAAGACTAGCCATGGTTATTTGCTGAAGGCTGCATAAATTGCCATATTGACCAGTTGTGTACCAAAACCCCCAGTGAAAAAAGCATATAAAATATAGGGAAGTATGTGTTTATGAGTGAGCCAGGGGTAGTAGGAACTAATAACATGTCTTTAACCCAGCTAAATACCCTCCCACAACCTGAAAACTGTGATGAAAACACTGTCAACCCTGACGAGAATGAAATTCAATTGTTGTACTGGTGACTGCAGTCCCAGAAACTGCAGTAAAAATTCATTGGAGCTGAGTTTGAATCCTGCATTGGAGCTCTTCCCCTCTTTCCTACAGGACAGACGAGATGAGACATGAAATTTGTTTAATTGAGAAAGATTTTGACAAGAGAGTGATCATTCATTTTTGATCCAGTTGTGTTGAATACTTAGTGTTCTATCCTGATTCTTTTCACATTTAAAATGTAAATAAATCCTGAAACAGAGAGCATGGCTTTATATCCAGTCTATCATAGAAAATTTAAAATTAATGGGAACATTTCCTGACACAGAGATTGACTGGCATGATGTAATCTTTAACTGTTCTAGTGAACTTACTCTCCCAGAAAACTGTATTAAAGGTAATTGGTGGAGAACAAAACAGTGTATTAGTCAGGAGGAAGTCCAGCTCTAGTCAGGAGCTGCATTTTTGTGAACATGCAATCTGCAGAAAATTACCTCCTTCAGTAGTTATTGGCCAGGAACAGTGCCCCTGCTGATGCACATGGGCTGTTACCAGCTCCAACACAGAGAGGGCTGAACAATGAACTCCAGGCTTACTCACTGGTTAAGTAGTTCTATGGCTGAATTCCCATTTGCTTAATTAGAGCTGGGAATTGTTTTTCTGTGGTTTTGCTTAAGTAAAAAAGTAACCAGTACGGGCAGTAATAACACAAAATTACCAAGGATTGATTAAAATAATGCAAGTAAAAGGTTTAATGGGATTTTTAGTGGAATTCAGGTACCCTGATTTTTGTAGATAACTTTTTAGGGGAAATTCAAAGCCAAGAAAACAATGAAAATTATCAAATGTAGAAGCTGGGAAAAAGAATTCTAGTAAACAGAAGATGGACATTATTTGGAAAAATTGTGCTATGGAAACACACTAAGTAAAAACAAATGTGTGAGGTATTACACTGCCAACCATCCTGACACAGCCTCAGACACTGATCTGCTACAGACTCATAAGTCTCATTCATACTCATCACCAGTATTTTCAGTGAAAGTATTCAGGATTGATATTGCTGTAGTCAGAGTCTCTTTTTTACCTCATTTGTTAAAAAATGTCTTCCTTCCTTCCTTCAGCTGGCTTCATGTTTCCTCTCAGCCAGCACTGATGCATTGCTTGTATCTCCCAGTCTACTTGGCAGACAGCTGCTATCAGGGCAGTGTGAGATGACCAAACAATCCCTGTCAGTTACTGGGTTGTGTATTTGTTGTATGATTGGGGTAGTGGAAGGATGATGAAGAAATTAAAAGCTCACTATTCTATGGTCTGTCATCAGGTAACTGGGGTATAATAGAGGTAAAGGTAATTCCTATATTTTCATGTAATCTGTAGCATCAGCACTGGAATTTTCTATGCAATTTTATATGATTTCTTTCATTTCCTTTGGCATTCAGACTGTTCTAACAAAGCTACAGGCAGAGTTTTGCTGTATGGTACAAGAAATGTGCACCTTTTGGTGTGAATTCAAGCTGTGATTCTCCAGTGAGCTCCCTTTCATTTCTGTGGGTATTTGCAGCAGATGTGTGGTCTCTGTAGCTGTGTTAAGCTGTGGATTTTCATTTGTGGTTGGGAACTTTAATTCACTAATGAATGTTGGGTTATAACTGTGCTATTGTGCTTTTCCCTACCCTGAGCAGATGCAGCTTGCTGTTGGAGCAGCAGTACAATCAAGAAGCCTGGCATTCTGTGACCTAATGGACCAAGCCTCCCAGGGCTACTTGCAAGGCAGCTGGGATAAACTGTAAGTGGCACAACCCAGAGCACCCTGTTATATTGCTTTAAGATGAAGCTTGGTAAATCCTGTTTGGGTGAACACTCTGATATTTGGTAGTCACATGGGGGCAGTGCTGGCCAGCCTTGTCTTACCAAAGAACATGGCAGGTCTTTGTTTTTTCAATTCTGCTGCACTCACTTGGTGCCAGATTTTCCTTTACCAAATATCTAACTGTTCAGCATCTTTCTGGTCATCAAATAACAAAGAGTCAGAATAGGAAATGGGACAAAATAATCTATCCAGAAATAATGTAATTTCACACAGTTCATAACTGTGATAGAATTTCAGTATGACGCCAGCATGGAAATCCAGTGACCTCAATAACATCTTTACATTATTTCTTACCTGCTCTTTCCTGCTCTCCCATCCATAAAGTCGGCTTTAAGCCAGTGTGATACTTAGCACTTTTGACTGGTCTACTTTCAGGTGGGGCTCCAGAGTTGCATTGGCCTTTTAATCGCTTTCTAAATTCACAGTTTCATGGTTACTCCTCCAGTAATATCTCACTTCTAATACAGTCTTGAATTTTTTGTTTTGGTGTACTTTCTCTTATTTGTCTTCCTCAATTTATCTCAATATTCTCTATGCTGCTTTTATTCTTTCTACATAGACACAGGACATCTCCTTTTCATATTTTTGCTCACTGGCATTTCTTTCGTAAGCTTGACATTGACACCTAAAATTTGGGGTCCCCATCAGTGTTCATCTTCTACTTGGAAATAAATCTTATCCTCCCAGTCTTAGACTGAGATTTTTAGGCTTCCATATCCTTTTGGCATCTTCCTCTCCAGTTCATCAGTGATGTGTCTACACAGTTAGTTAAATATCAGTCTAAAGTGATTTTTAAGCTGAGATTCAAGTGACATCCTTGGTTCTTACACACACCTTTAAGAGTATTTAAAATGGAAACTCTGGAGCCCCTTAGGAGTGGCTTAGGCAGAAGGTGATCAGTAGAGGAGAACCAGGTTCAAGGAATTACTGTCCTGAGAGCCAAGGACCAGCCCACAGTGTGCATGTAACACACCACACCAATCTTGTGACAAGCACTTGAGCCTACTCTTCACCTCACCAAAGAAACACAAATCAGATGTCTCACTCCTCATATACCTGTGAACACATTTCAAGCATTGGAACAGGCTGCTCAGGATGTGGCGGAATCATCATCACTGGAAATGTTTAAAAAAATACACATGGATGTGGGGCAAGGGGATAAGATTTACTGGAGGATTGGCAATGCTGGGTTAACGTTTCAACTTGATGATACTAGAGGACTTTTCCAAAATAAAAAAAAAAAATATGGGATTTTATGACACGTGTGAATGTTTTAATTTGCTGATCTTTGGGATGAAGTTAAATATAGTAAGTTATGTGGAAGTAAGTTTTGAATCCTTGTTAAACAAAATCATAGTGAGCATGCTGATTGCTTTGTTTTAATCTAAAAAATTGACTAAATTGTAAGACTTGGTTTACAAACAGACAAATAAAAGCAGATGGTGATTTGAAACTACTGCCCTGAAAAAATATAGATGCACCACAAATGTCTCTGTACGTGTAAAGGAAAGCTCATCCATTTCTTTTGCAGTAATAAATGCCTCATGAACTCCACTGTGATTTGGTCTTAATCTTCTACAATAGGAAAACAAATTTATTAAATAGTCTCTGAGCAGACACAAAGTGGGATTGCAGCTCTTAAAATTCCAGCCCTTTTCCCGGTGTTCTGTGAGCAAAAGGAGTACATGAGAAAGAAAGGAGCACCCAGCCCATGTATTAGTTTAACTGAGCAGGACAGTACAGGCAGTAAGGCTTCACTGGTATCAAATAGCAACTGTGGACCAAACATAAAAGAAAGATAAAGCTCCAGACAGACAGAGAAATTGGACTCCAAACTTTTTAAGAAACTGAACTTTTGCTTTTCTCGTTACTAATTGCCCTGATATTTCTGAAGGTGTTTTATGGAATTGTATCCCTCTCTTTTTAATCAATGTAAACAGTGATTTGTGATTTAATCTGGAATGAGTTTTATTAGTTTATTAGTTTCTAAATGTCATCATTCTGTAGTGATAACAGAAACTTAGAAGAAAAAGGGCTGAGAGGTGGTCATGTAGCATGGCATAAATTAACTGTTCTTTCAAATGAAACAAATTTGATCTACTGTTCCAGAGACTGCTTTAAAAATATTCTGCAATGAAACAAGATGTTGCATAGGGTTTTCAAAGTCTTTCTCTTCAAATTTCAATGTAGTTGCAATGTTTCTTTAGGTAAAATATTCTTCAGCTAAAGCAGTATATTTCACTGAATCAGTTGCAGTGGATTTCTACACTGAAATAATTTACTTTGGGATGTAGAGTTTTAGGTAGTTCAAAGATATTATGTGAATTTACCTTGTTGTTTTAGCTGGAGTTGGGCACTTTACCTACCATTGTGTTATGTATTATTCCCCTTAATTTGTCAACAGCAAATAAAATGATTCAGCAGTATCTCAAGAGATGTGCTTAGAAAATAATGTGTATAATAGTTTTTTATCTGAGTGCTGCAGTTCATACTCTGCATTTCACTGCATGCAGTGTAATTCTTCAAAATTGATGCCAGTCTATGTAAGAATATTAAGACTATTGCAAACCCCAGATTTTGGAATGGGAGGGAGATTTCCAAACTAGAAAGTTGGCTTTGTTCTATGGGGTTTATTTGTTGTTTGGTTGGTTTTTTGTTTTGTTTTGATTTTTTTGGAGGGGTCTTTTGTTTGCTTTTTTGGTATGGCTTGGAATAGTGACTTTGTTGGAGGGAGAGGGGTTGCTTGTTTTTTTAGCATTTAGCAGGAAAGGTATAACAAAATCTATTGGCTGGAAACAGTATGTAGCCAGACCTGAGAAAAGACATTTATTCCTAGTGGTCACAAAGACAGAACCCTAGAAACCAAATTGTTAAAGGATATAAAAAGTTTTCTCTGATTTTTTTTTTTTTTTTTTTTTTTTTTTTTGCAGTTCAAGATTAGATGTGAATCTACAATTGTAGAAGTAAAGTAGTTTCTTACAACTTCTATACAAATAATATTTTGATGTATGTTCTGGTTTGGGTTGAATTAGGGGAAAACCTTCAAGGAATCCCCTAATAACAAAACCTCTACCACCCCTCCCCCCAACCCTGGGTTTGGGAAGGAGTCTCTTGAACACAAAGTGGAAAAAACCGGTTTATTAACAAATGAATAAACACCCCCCGACACAAGGGAAAAAAAAAGAACAGAAAAAGCTCAGGTTACTGTGAGGGGAGGGGCGCGCAGCTTCTCTTACAAGCCCCGGCGATCTTCCTCGGACTCCTCCAGCCAGATCAGCTCCGGGTGCCGGTCCTAAATCTTAAAGGGGGGGGGGGGGGGAAAGGAGAAGAGGAAAAGGGGAAAAAAACAAACAGAGCACAGAGGCGGCAGAAAGAAAGGAAGAAAAAACAAAAGAACGAAAGGGCAAGAAACTAGCAGAAAATTGCAAGACAGCGAGCGCCTAGAAGCAGAAGCCAAAGCAAAGCAAAGCGGAGCCAGCCCAGCAGGCCAGTGCCCGCCCCCCCAAAGGGGACGGAACACCTTCTTAGACATAACAAGGGTGTCCACGATATGGGATTATGGGATAGAGAGCACTGTCAACCCAGGACAATGTACGATTCCAAGTTGAACAATTTTGTCTTCTGTTGCTCAAGTCTAGATTATTTTACTGTTTTCTCTCAAATCTGTATAAACCTCATCAATGAGCTTGTGTGTGCTTCAAAAGACAAAGATCAAACTATACTAGAATGCTATGTAACTGTGATACCATTAATGCTAAATTAATCCTTTAAAGCAACAGAGAGGGAGGAGTAAAAGAGAGAAAAATATTATCAAGGGTTTGTGTGTATAGGCATACCTGGTTTGTAGAAAAAGCACTGAAAACATAGCTGTAAGTTTTTTGGAGAAAAAAAAATCCAGTTTTCAGTCATATCACAGATTCTTTTTAATACTGTTCAAAAAGTACCTGACTCTACATAAACACCAATTATAACATGATGTAGACAATTGAGAAACAAGCAAGTGTATTCTTCAATGCTAAAATAAATTACATTTGTACAGGTAGAAAGCAAACCAAAGCTGATAAAAATGTTAAATTTTATGAAAAATCATTTTCAGTTCACATCAAAATAATAACTTTACATTCTCTATGTTTTAATATTATAAGCAGCAACAACATAAAAAATAACAAACGGTCACAGAATGTTTGAAACCAGTTCTTCATAAGTTATTAGCAAATTAAAAAAAAATAATTACAAGCACTTGTAGCCCACATAAATCTTTTGGAATTGGCACCATCTCTCTAAAACATCTATATTCTATATAGATTTCTAATTACAAATACCACCAGCAGCTGCCATATAATCCTATTAGTACATGTAATATACATAGTATATTTGTTCCCATTTGGCAGATTGGAGTGACTTAATGTTTATTGTTTGTTAGTACTGTTCATTGCTCAGGTGAGACAAAACCAGCCACATACATCAATTCATCACCCAGATGAATTTTCAACTTACCTTTATGGTTCACTGGCCTGTATCTCTTTTCCTTTTCACAGTATAAAATTGTAAATGGCAATTGCAGAGATTTGTACTGAGGACATAATAATAAACAAAAAAAAAAAAAGTGATTTCAGGTAATTCTACTTCAGTCTATACTAAATGAAGTGCACACTGAAATGGGTAGCAGATTAATGATGCTCTTATTCATGTAGAGTATTGACTTTATTTTTGGAGATTCATTAAACTGTCAGAAAACTGTGACCACTTGGATATTTTTTGACATGTTCACTCACATCCCTTAACACATTTAGTTAGAGGATGAGTTTCCCATTGGGTTACCAGATAGAGTAGGACTGATAAAGATGAATGGTAGGAAGCACCTATGCACCAAGCCTAGCTTCAGGAATGAACCTAATAAAATCCATCCACTGTTTGATTCAAAAGAGAGTGGGAAGAATATCCTGTCATTCTCATTCTCTGCAGAACAAATAGTCAAAATCTAGACTTCAGTGTCCACTATCCAACTTTGATTATCTTCATATGGATATTAATCTAGAATTATTTCATTGATTCCAATAGATTAAGGGCCAGTGCCAACAAAGGACTTCAGCACCCTCAAAATTATTCAGTTTAATATGTAGGTTTTCTTGCTCTACTGTAGAGGTCAGGACCTTTTGTTAAATATCTAACATGTCTGTGGAGTTTGTGAGAAGAGTTAGTGCCCAAGAAAGCAACACAACAAGGAAAGAGATGTCTAGGAATACTCTGTTTGAGCCAGTATAGAAATACAATGTGCAGAAAATGATAATTTTCCACTGGGATCAATTTTTGGAGACAACTATGCATTTTGTTTCAAAAATGGTCCAGGTCACCTTTGTAAAAGGTGGCTGTAGGAAAATGAAATGGGTTCCTTTTTCTACTATCTCAGAGAAGTAGGAACCTCAAATTTAATTCCTGCAGCTATCCAAGGAGACTCAATCTCCCCTTTCCATGATGAGGTCTGGGAACTTCAGATGGAAGACAAGATTTCTTCAGATAAAGTTATCTAAGGGCACATCCTTCTCTCCTGTCACATAAACACTTTTCAGGGAAGAGTTTAACTTTTTTTTAGCCATTATGCAGAATGGACAAAAGGTTACATCCACTTCTTTGGAGTTAAAATACCTTGTCTCTGCTACAGAGATTTTTAAGTATTTTATATTAAATGGTTATATATGATCTCTAATTTTATTCAGTGTATGTTTTATCAGGTTGCACTGTTCCTTTTCCACTGCAATGCTCTTGAATTTGCTCCTGTCCCATCCTCATTACCTTAGGGAAATGAACAGAGGGTATCCCAACACTGAGTCATTAGAACACTTTCCAGCCAGGAATCTGTGCTGTGCATTCTGTGTACTCTCTTGTGGGATATCCCGGGATTTAACCTAGGAACCAGTGTTTTCTGCATCCCTGATAGGTTTTAACATGAGTTAGGTACAAAGATTCTTAGATGTGTGATGATCAGGTTTGTTTTGAGCACACACAGACATAGTATGCTAGATGCTGCAGTAAGATGGCATTTGAATAGTTGTTTTAATATTCGGTGTAAAAATACAGGTATTAAATTCTACTGAAATCCTAACTTTAGGCTCCAAAGTCTTTTTTTAGGGGTTAGCCCTGACACCAGTCTTCAATACAATAAAAAATTTGTGGTCACATTATTAGTTCTGAGCATAGTGCTCTGATTTCCCTAAGGAACCAACTCTGTTTTATGCTGTCTTTTGCTGTCATCTTTTATCCTCTCACCTCATAACTGATGTATTAAGCAGAATAATAGGTTGCATACTCTCCTCCACAGAACTTACACCCACAATTGTGGGTCTTTCAATTTGGTCTTGCACAATGAAGAAAACATTAGCAGGGGAACTCCTTTATCATCCAGAGTGAGAGTCATGGATTTGCCTTCCTGTTTACTCTCTTTTGACATCTTATTCTCTGTTTTTAACAAAAGTTTTCCTTTTACAAACACAGCAACTGAATAAACATCCAAGCAAACTAACATAACTTTTTTTTCTTTTAGAACTTATAACAGGTTTTTTACTTAGTATTTAGTTTTTATCTCACTTTTGTAGATGAAAATAAATGGAAGAAGCCAGAACCTTGTGATCAACCAGGCTTCCATGAAACATCAACAAGTGATTTGTGGACTATGGTCTAAAAATCTCTGGTCTAAGGTATCTGCATGAGTCTAGGCACCAAATGTTCAGATAGAAGTACAGGGAAGCACATCTTCAAAGTCATGCAATCATCCTTCAGAGACAATTTAAAATACAGTTCTTTAGTATTGCAAAGACTTCTTCCCAACTGGCCTGCCAGAGTGACTCACTTTATTTCAAAAGCACAGATCCAGAGGTGATTGCACCATCACTCTTTAGCGTTGGCCTCGAGCACAAAAGAAATAAGAGATTTTTATGAGGTCCCTGTGGTCAAGAATGACAGTAGTTTCAAATCCTTTAATTTCCTTTGTGGCAGCAGCACTAAATTGGAAGGCAAATTTCAAGCCATTCAGTTGATACTTGCACATTCTTTAGTTAGATTGAAAAGTGTTTGTAACTTTTATATTTATGTCTGAAAACTCTTGCCATTCTATATTAATGTCCTAAACAGATACTTGCATACAAACAGCATAATGAAGTCATGATGTCTGTCATTCATATTTTTTCTTCTCTTATGTCAAACCCACCAGCTTCTCCCAAGGAACTTTCCAGCCTTGCAAATCTCCCACTGGGATCATTTGGATTATTACTACAGGCATTACACCATTTTTGCCTTCTTCTCCACAAAGCCTTTCCTCCCTTTGTTGAAATTTAAACATATAATAAAAAAAAATTATGTTAATGCACTCCATTCTGCACAATTAAAGTGGATTCTGCCTTCTTTAAATGTGTCTAAGGTTCCCCATCTTTCATTAAAATAGACTGACTCCAAGAGGGTACTATCTCAGCAGGGTTCATCCATGGTTTCTTGTGCAAATGAAATTTCTGCTGTGGCTGATAGATACTCAAAGGACACATGACTCTACTGAAAGTAAGAGTGAACAAAACTGTTTAAAATTTAAGTTGCACAACATTAGGGCTTTAGGTTCTTAAAATATGCATTCAGGGCACATTATGCACCCTCATACCCATATCATCATGACAATATTCATGAACATTGTCAGGAAGCTCTGAGCAATAGCTATGGCCAGGATGGTGCAGTTTGAGAGCAGAAGAGGTATATTTATACTGAGCTTGACAGTTTCTATTTTTCACTCCTTTTTACTAGTTTTGTATTTAAGGAAAAGTTTTTGTTTGTCTGTATAATCCTTATTTCCACTGCTGATTATGTCACAGTGCAGTGAAACTCACAGATTTCAGCAGGAATACAATTATATTAATTGTCCACCATCATAAGAAAAGACTACAGGGGACCTAAAATTCTAGGGAAAGATCAAGGTGGAGGATGTTTTTGTAAGAACATTGGTCAATAGTTTGAAGTATAAGAGAACATGTAGTAATAGAATCCCTTTGAAATTCCCATTAGTTATCTCAGTACACTGTGTTTATATTAAAACAATATTGCACTGATGGGAGACAAATATTATCATATAAGTCTTCCACAAACAACATTTAAGTGGTCTAAACTCCCCTAGTAAGAATGTTTTTATCACAGACTGATTGGGCATGCTTTTCTCTTAAATGTGGGTTGTAACCTGTGATAGAAGATGCTTTCTCCTGAAGACATGGACAGCTAGGGAATGATGAGAAAGGCTAGTACTGTGAAATAAGAGGGAAAAACTGAGCTCTAGTCTGGGAACTGTGCAGCTGCACAGAGCTGGGTCTGTGCTGATCACTCGTGTGATGAGGCAAGAACTGTGTATGGGCAACAAGGTCCTTCAGTCATGCCTTAGTGTAGGGATCTGCCTTCTGGAGTAGAGCTGTTTTGTGACCTGCCTTCATGCTATAGGCAAAGCTGATAAATGACTGTACCTGACAAGACAAGCATGCCCAGACTGCAACTGGCTAACATTGCCTGGCTCTAGAGTCACTAAAGCATCTCTGTGAGGTGCTGGTCTGGATTCAGTCATCAATTACTTTTCATTTTTAAATGTTGTTGAGCAGCAAGTTGGGGTGCAACACATAATAGTGAAACAAGCATCCCAAAGGAATAGAAAATGCTCATTGCTAAAATATTTGAATGTGCTTTCATCTTTTACTTGTTTGATCAAATATTTATTTTGAACATGGGGGAGAAAAAGGAGGTATGAATTTTGATTACAAAATACTTGTTATCTTTGAAGAAACAAGATCTAAAGATTTTGAAAATAAAATATAGCAGCCTTATTTCAAGGCTCCCTTCCTTGAGGCTGTCTTCTATGTAAGGCTACATCAACTCAACTTTGAATTGAAGTACATTACTCATCACTTCATGCTATCCTTCAATAAAATAAAACAAACCCATAAAAGTTTGGCACCTGAGGACAGCTATGTCATGAAGAAGAGAGCCAATACAGTGTGCGTTTAGGGTCCAACTTACAAGTTCTATGTAACTACACCTATCAAAAATTATTTAGCTACTATTCAAACTTTAAAACTCTTCCCTGCCTGTATTAAAAAAGTGCTGTGACAGTATGAAGTGCACTAAATTGTACTACCTTGATATAGGAAAAAAAAAATTTGAGGAATCCCCTTGTTTCTTCTGTGAGTTGCTAAGAAACAAAGATGCTGTTGGTTCATATCTGATTAGGTCTTCTTTGTTTTAACCTTTACTCTGTATTGCTTTGAATGTATTTTTTTGTCACTGTTCATAGCTGCAAGGCATCAGCAGCGAAACAAAGTTTAAAATTGTTGCTTATTAAAGAGTAGCTTAATCACCTCTAAGCAGACTTTGACACAGGTTTTTTTTCCCCCTATATATATATATATATATATATATAAATTATGATTATGACAGCCTTTCCCACTGACAGTTAGCATTCGTCATAATCCAGATTGGTCTCCTAGAATTCTGTCATTCAGAGGATGGAGAAAATCCTTAGGGTGTTAACCTGTTTGTTACAAGCAAAGATGGGAATCTGAGTAAGTATTTTAATTGGTAACATTATCATGAGGATGTCCATAAAAATGCATTAATTTCAGTAGGGAGTGCAGCTATAATATAGCTTGGTAGTGCTGCTAGAAAGAGAATATTCATGTCAACAACTTGCCCTGATAAGGGAATTACAAAACAGTACTCCAGAAAATATTTTTTGCTACTTCATTATTAGTTGGCAACATGGTGAAATAGTCAGGAAATCTTCCTTGGGATTTGTCGTTGTGAGGGTGAATCCAATGTTAACAAATTGAACTTTTGATACCGATAGAAGAGAATTTCATAAACAAATGTGTAGGTTGAGAGGTCACTTGTAAAGCCCTCCATATTGCAGTCACTCACTGCAAAGCCTCAGCTTAGTGCTCTCCACGTGTAACGTATCACAGACACAATATTCTTCAGCAAAAAGTTTCGTAGTTTTTGAACATACATTACTGCTTTTTGAGATCTTCATAGAAAAAAAAAGAAAGAAAGCTTGACAGGTTGGTCCCAGATTTGAGTCTGTTAGAAAATGTACATTCAACGTTTGGTCTTCTATTCTTGATAAAAGATCAAGGTTCACTTCTGGGTTAGGGATCAGAGTAAACAAACAAACCATTGTACAGTTGTTTACAATCTATTTCCCCCCGTCCCCTATATTGTACACACAGTTCATTGTAATACTAAAGCAAAGCACTTGGTATGTAACTGGATTAACAGACTCCTTATAAGCCCTCAAAAATAGATTCAGTGTTTCTGAAAAGCCCATGTTTTTTTAAGGCCACGATAATCTGCCAAGAGTCATTTTGTCTTTAAATCAGCATAATTAATCTGATGTTTCCACCTCTCAAATGATTCCTCTTCTTCCCTTACATTTCTTCACAAGATGACCCAATGCCTCTCACTCTGTCTGCGTAAACACTGGAGATCTTGAAGACTTGGCTGTCCCCTCACTACTTGCTTGTAGTTGTTGAGATCCAACGTCGTCTTGAACTACATTCACAGCGAAGAAGAACTTTGAGTATAATCTCTGATGAGGAGTGTGTCGTATTTGGGGGAGGACGGGATACAGAGAGCTGATTCAGAAGCTGGAGAGCTGGGAGATGCACTTCCAGAATCGACAGAGTCTCTAAAAGGAGAAGGAGGAGTTAAAGCCACCAACTCCTCCAGGTCTTGCTTGGCTGTTGGGGTCTCTGAAGTGCCTTCTTTGATGCTGTCATTTGAAGGTTTCCTAGCAGGCTGCGAAGCGCCATTGACTTCAATGGCAGGAAGCGGTTGGATCTCTGCAAGCGTGGTCATTGTTGTAGGGAGCTGGATTTCCCGTGGAATCAGGTATGAAGAGCAGAGAGGAGAAGCGCCCATTGTCCCTGGAGTCCCTGGTGTTGAAAGCATCATAGAGTTCAGCTCACTGATATTGGCTGTGAAGCGAGTAACAACACTACTGATCTGCTCCATGATGGAGCCTTGAGAGGAGCTACTCCGCTGAGGAGGTTCTGACTGGAAGGTAGGGGCTTCATCTTCTGTTCGGCTGACAGAGGCAGTTCTGTGGCTCAAAGTGCTGATTGGTGAGGGAGTCTGTGGTCGGTACTGAGCTGGGTATTGCTCTTCGGCTTCTGAAACGTCATAAAGTGTTTTGGCACTAGCCTCGGGAAAAGTAGCACTGCTACTGTGTCGGCTGCTATCTGTGCTTTTAGAAAAAGGCTTGATCACTGCAGTTTGGTTGGGGTTCTCTTTTTTGTTGATGTGGACTGACAACCTCTGCCAAAGGTGTGCTCCTCGGCTGCTTTTCTCGTTCTGGGCCCAGGAAACGGATTTCCCGTTAGAGCTGTAAGCACAAATGAGATAAGATGGTAACTCGAGACAAAGTTAAAAAAAAAAAAAAAATTCTGTACCTATATCAAGGGTATATGGTATTTCAGAGTTTATATTCACCATAAAGCTGACCGTAATTTCATCTATATCTATTTCTTGCAATATATCTATATCTATCATGTGTACACCTGTATGTTCTAGGAAAACAAGCAGAGTGTCAGCTCATTTCACAGGCCAGTTGTGCACCCAGCTGTCACCTATCCTGTGCTAGTTCATGACCACTGCTGACCTCTTTGTTGAGGCCCTTGCAACACTGGCAGTGTCCATCCTAGGGGAGAGAGAGCAGCTTGATGGCTTCCCTTCTGTTAGACTGGTGTCAGTAAGGGGGCCTGTGGGACTGAGGGATGCATAAGGGAGGAAGGAAGAATTAAATGCTTGAAGTGAGTGAGAGACTTGGACAGACTAGAGTGCAGGGGCAGGTGTGTGGACTGGTCTGGGAGCTTTCAGTGGTAAGGAGCTTGGATTCCTGGTATGGAGCAGGGATTTGTAGACTGGGAGATGAAGAAGCACAATCTGTAAAGGCTGGGGATGTTTATGTCCCACTATTTGGAAATATTGGAGCAATACACAGAAAGGGGCTACACTGGTTGTAGGTAATGAGCAACTTCTTCATCAAGGTACTTGACTAGCTACCTGCCACTAAATTAGAGAAATAATTATTTTTTTTTCAAATTGCAGGTCAGCTCAGAGAATGAAACTATGTTCCTAGTAGGAAAGAAATACCAGGCAAGCTATACAAGCAGCTCTTCATGGTAACCCGAGTTTGGAGACATCAATAACCATTTTGCTTCACTTTTCTGCAAAATGAGTCCTCTTAGGGTAAATTCTCTTTAGATCCTGTCATACTCTTTATCAGAGTTACTTATTTGTCTCCTTTTGATACCTAACAAAAGCTAGCTGTGGCACTTATAAACACATAGTATTTCCTTTTACATCTTTCTCAGTCTGATGAGCTGGTGTTGGCACATACATTAACATACAGTTCTGGGAAATAAGGAAGGTATTAGAAATATTTCTTAGCTGAAACAGACAATGACTCAAATGATGTCAACAGGAAAAACAGGCTACACATACAAATAAACATGATTTATATATAAAATGTGTCAAAACTTTAGACAATTTGCTTTGGTTTCCAAAACATTTGCTATAGCCATTTAGGATTTTTGAAAAGACAACATTGGAGACCCTGGCAGATTATTGCAAATTTGGTTTTTGTTTGCTTTTTAAATTTGCAATAGATATCCTCACATGTTAGCCTGCAGCATAACAGTTTGCAAAGCATATACTTTACTAATACAGATGACTTTATACCAGTCTTCATGTGGAGCCTTCCCTAAAACTATCAATTTAATAGCTCTTCTGGACATCTAAAAAAAAAATAAATTACATGCTGAGTGTAAAACCGAACCTCCTGGTGGGTTCACATCTGTGGTTATGTTACATGAAATTATGATGGATCATGTAACACAACACATGCCAACAGATTTCCCCTTCAAAAGCAGCATGACAGAATCCAGTAGACAAACACAATGTAAAACAATGGGTACTTTAAGAGAGGGAGGACTGGGAAATGATCTGCATAAGTGCATATGGGTCCACACCTTTGCTGCAGTGGTCACCAGGACCACTAAGTTGGCTGTTAGGCCTCTACCCCCAAAATGCCAGGAAAAACACCTGGTGGCTTGTACCTTGCTTGTACCTTTGTTCAGAAAATCCCTTCCTTCTGCTGTACCCCAGTCAGAGCAAGGAGGAAAAGCAATCTCTGTCCTGTAGCACTGCTCACTTTGACTCTTTGAATCTCTGTGCGTCCAATTCTGGAGTGAGCAGGAGCTGGCACTAATGTCCTGCATAGTAAAACTGTTCCCTCTGAGGACCATGCACATATTTCCTTGCAACACATACTCCCTGGGTGTTGAGAACTGTTTTAGAGCCCTGGGTCAAGGGTCATGCTGAGTCCTGAGCTCAGCGGGAGCTCAGTGACAGCAACAGGAGTGGAATTTTGTTTGTTTGGGAGATGAGATCTTGCCTCTAGTTCCAGTATAATGACCATGAAACCTGGTCCCAGGTGCTGCTGTGTTTGATCTGGACCAGGAGGGAGAATGATTTGGCACTTATGACTTTGATCAGATGGAAAGAGGACCCAAATCCAGTCCTGGATGTCCTCTTGGTGAGGTCTTAGAAGGACCTGGGACAGACCTGCCTGCCACAGGGGTGAAATAAATGCAATTTACATGAAGGATTAGTCAATGTAAATAGAAATACTTACCCACAGAAAGTGATATATTCTAGCACCCCTCCTGACTTCAAGCACTGGGTTAGTACAGAATTTCAAACCCTTTAAAAGAGTACTAAATGCATGTAGATATTTTCATGGCTTGAAGATCAGATTATAAGCATTTGTGAAGGCAACATGCTACTCCCTCCCCAGCCACAGTTAATGAGACAATAATTAAAGAGGGATATGAGGCTGAAGAACCTAGAGAAAGGATGAAATCTTTGCCCTTGGCAAAGATAGCAAACAGTTAAATCTTTTGTTGAGCAAGTCACCAGCCTCCCAGAATCACAATTTGGGTTTGGGTCAATCTTGGCTGATACATTCACTTACTTCTTTTGTACTGCATGTGGCTCTCATGTTAATCCTAGGGCTCTGAAGGAGATCCAATGGCTGTTTAATGTAAATTTTGTGCAAAAGTCTGAAAGCCTTGACTATTATTCATTGCAAAATCCTTGATATTAAAAACTGAATAGGACATAAACATCATTCAGTGAACAGGTGGTGGGGCATTGGAATGAGCTGCCAAGTGATAGAATCAACATCCCTGGAAGTGTTCAAAACACGTTTGGATGTGGCACTTGGGAAATGAACACAGTGATGTTTGGTTTACAGTTGCACTTGATGATCTCAGAGGTCTTTTCCAACCTTCTTAATTCTATAATTTTTCACTAAGGAGTGAGCCTTATAGCTAAAGAATTTCTGTGTCAGAAATGTATCCTATGCTTTATCATCTTGTACCTACTTACTTGGAAGTCAACACTGGACTTAGGAGTGTAATCATTTATTGCCTCTGTGAAAGGAGCACCCTTTTTTTCTTATATTGGCATGAAACTGAGTTGTGGAAAAAATTGCTGTGATAATACTTTAGGACCCTGCTTTAACTGCATATTGATTGGTATACTGTCAAGTTAACTGGAAACCACACAATGCTCACAGCTTAAAAATAGAGAAATAAAGATAGATCATAGATATAGAGTAGGATGTCTAGGAATGGAATTGTTTACTTTTACTAGGCCCAGCTCTGCCTTGACTCTTCAGTGATGGAAAACTTTAAGACAGTGAAATTTTAGATTTTTCTTGTAAAAAGATTTTGGCTCCATCAGTTGAAAGCAGAAGAATTGGACTTTTGAACTCCCAAAGGAATTCCACTGCAAAGTTTGGCTGAATACAAATTTTTCTACTCTACTACTCTACTCTGCTCTTCTGCTGGCACATTACACTGCATAGAACAGAGGAGACTGCAGTAGACTTCAATCAGTGGTACCAAAATATGGGCTTTTTTTTTTTTTTTTTTTTTTTTTTTTTTTTTTTTTTTTTTTTTTTTTTTTTAAATTTCTTTTTCTATAGGTTAATAAGGTTCAGCTTTATGCACAAAAGAGATTTCCCGAGAACCAGACAGTAATTATTTCTCCATCATCTTTACTAAAAGCTGCTTTGATTTTAATAGACTGGCTTTTTCCCTGCCTGCTAGACCTACATAGTATGTACAAGAAATTGAATTGGAATAAATGAGAGAACTTTTGAAGTGCTGATATTTCAAATATTTCTTCTACAGTTGTCCACTTCATGACAGAATACCAATTAGTTTTGTTTCTCATTTTTTTTCGCATTAATAAATCTCTTTAGAGACACTTGAGTTTTGTCTTTAAGGATTTTTTTCTGTTCATAAGAGGTATTAACTGCTTTTTATACATTTAGGTGCAAAAAAATATCCCCCTCCCTGTCCACATATTTTTTTTAACTATCTAGAATGGATCACTTTGTCTTTTGTTTTGGTTGAGGTAGTAGAAGTTTTGTTGCAGTTTTTCCTCTGTGGTATGATTATTTATGAGATAGTGCATTGGTCTGCCACAGGTGTTTCTTTAGCCAGGTGTTAGTGAGGCAAATTTGTTTTGTAAGGTACTTCAAAATGCAGAAGAAATGAAAAACAGGAAGAGGAATTTACCGGCACAGCAGCTGAAAACTCTCATATTTTAAAAAGAGTGCCACTGTCATTAATTACCCAGAGCTGCTAAAATTAATTCTGATGATAAATGCTTAGGGACTGTTACTGGGGACAGTTACTGAAAGCATATGCAATTTGAAAATAAGTCACTTGTTCTCTTAATATCTTTGACTGAACTAGAAAAAAATCAGTTTAACATAATGGGATTCATTATTTTTAAAGAGAGCTTAGAATGCATAGCTGCATAGTATTATTCAGCACCTGAAACCAAAAAATAAGTGGAACCCTAAAAGTGTAAGGGAATTTTTTTCTGTGTCACATACTAATATGGGTATCTAACTCCAAATTTGAAATGGTACAACTGCAAACACACACTGGACAATAACTTGATGGAGATATGTATGATATATTTGCAATCTGACCTCATGTGACTACAATAAGGAATGATTTCAAATTCTTAAATTTATAAGTCCATGAATGAAAGTTCATCTTTTAGAACACTGGTCTAGATGTTATGGAACTAAAATTGGCAGCAAATTTGTGCCCAGATGTTTCAATGGCTGAGGTGTTACAATTAAGGTATAGCTCCAACACTGTGCAGACTTCTTGTGTCTTTAAGGGAGAAGGCTTCCTGTGTTATCTCCAGAAGCAGCTGGCAGTGATAAGCAGGATAGACTTCTGTACTTGGCTCATACCATATAACTTTCTGCCAAAGAGAACTCTTGTTATTTGAAGTAAATAGTAAGAACCTGTTCTCCTTTTAGACTCCTCTGCTGAAACCTTATTAAAGACTCAATGATATAATTACTCTGCCCAAAAGGGATTTTTGTGCTATCTGTAGACTTAATTAAAACATGATTCTTCATAAGGGATGGTGTGTGTGTGTGTGTATGTGTGCGCCTGTGAATTTAAGTAGTGGCAAATATGCATTTTCTTTCATCTTGTCTCTTGCAATCTCAGATAATTATTTCTTTTGCTTGTAGTGACCCAAGTTCTTCATCCCTGGGAGAATGCAGGTGCCTTGCAACATGCTGAAAACACTGAAATGAAATAAGTGGTAGAATTGGTGAACTTCAGTATACAACTATGAGGAAACAAGTCATAATTTCTCCCAGAAATAAAGAACAGTCTGGATAACTGGATGCAGAACCAAAGATATCTAAAGTAGGTCAATTCTACCACTGGAATGTTTTATGTTGATGCTATCCTTCTATTTTTAAAAGGCTTTTAAAGAAACCTCTATATGGCTATATAATTGTTTCCCTATGCAAAAGACAATTCTACCACATAGTGATATATCACTCAAGTTATTTAGTTTAAATTAATCCCATACTGCTTTTTCTATGGAAATAAATGACAACAAAACAGAAGAGAAGAATGATATAGGGCAAAAAAAAAAAAATTGTCCTGTGCTGAGTTCTAGAAATAAACAATGTTTTGCAATTATTCTTCAGAGTAGTTTTCTGTTGTGAACAGCAAGACAAATTATTTATATTACTCCATAAATCGTAATCTGTTGATACTCCCTTTCCTCATGAAAATCACAGCTGACATTTATATGAGTGACTTTAATATGTTAGTATGAAAGAAACTACAAAGTGGGAGAGAGGCAATGGACAAAACCTTTGCCAGTGACCTCCCAGTGCAGCCACCAGTGATGCTAATTCTGGCAACTGCTTCAGCAGCATGCCTGGTTAGATTGAGAAATGGAGGGTCTGGTATCTGAATGAAACATTTCTAGTACATCAGTGATCTTTGTCCAAAATACAAAAATGATTCTGTATGAGATATACCTTCTTTCCTCTACAACCATGACCTCATTGTGATTATTAATTAGGGTAACTAGAGATGTGTTATGATTTTTTGTCTGAAAAATGCCCTTTCAAGCACCTCTGAGCATATCTCTGCTACCTTGGTGCATTCTATTCACAGAATGGAGAGAGAAAAATGACACCTCTTGAACTCTGAGTTCTAATTCCTGATGCAGAGCACGCTTTAAGGTGTTTTCAGCATTACTTGGGCAACACAATTTTTCATTGTTTTCATTGCTAAAGGTATGAAATGGAAACTGGGAAAAATAGAAACCATTACCTTACCTGACACTGAAGTCAAGTGTACAAACAGTGCACAAGAAAAGGAAACACAAAAAACACACACACAGAAACAAAAAACGCACCAACCAACCAATGGACCAACCAACAAAAATATTTACTCTCCCAGTTGTATCTCCAAAGTCAAGAGTTGATTTGACTTCTCTTTTCTGCAAAGATCATGCAATTGGAGGAATTTTACATGTTTGTAAATGGAATGTTACATGCCTGAGAAATAATTACAGAAGTATTTTTGCACACAGGATTTATCAGCAGGAAAATTACTCCTGTGAGTTATTAAGCAGTTTTCTTTTCATTGCATTTAATCAAATCAAAAAATATATATTATGCAAGAAATGCAAAAGAAATGATGCTGTGATGCCTGCTTTGTGAAAGCTTCATAAAACATCTCCTTCCATGGTTGATTTTATCATATATATGTGAATGGTACTCACAGGTGATGCAGGATGTCATAACTTCCCTAATTAGAAATAGCCTTACAAGGCATCACATAATGTATCCACTACTTCTCTTTTTGTATCATTTTTCATCTTGAAAAATCCAAAGCCACTTGTAATACTAATATGAAGAGATTGTTAGGCCCTGATATGGAAAATGTCTACACTAAGGTTGGAATACAAATATAATGTTGCATGAGGGATTTGAGGACATGAGTGAACAACACTGCCCAGTATGAATTGCAGGACATTATTTAGACTGAAAGACTGTAAGTGGAATTTGGTCAGTCCCATGGGACCTCTGTCCCGTGAGATGATGAGGTTTTTGATCATTCACAAATGGTCAGGCCCCTGTATGTCTTTTTTCATCTGCTCTTCATCTCAGTGACTTCTAGCATTGGTCTGATACTTACTGGGACATGAGAATAGTACCTACTTTCTGTCCTGCAAATCTGAGTTCTCTCTGGGAGATTCCCAGGATATTCAGAGTGGCAGCTCTGCTGAGCTCACAAAATTGTACAAGGACCATTGGCCAGGACATTGTGGCTGGAGACAACAAAACACAGCCATCAAATGCAATTGCACTCTCTGTTAAGCAGCAGGTGTTCTTAACTGTTTGAGTAGGTCTTGCAGCTGACAGTCTTGCTGTGGAACTATTAGACTGGCACAGTTTCCAGTCTTTTTGACTGTTAGGGCATCCTCTTTAACAGGAACCTTTTTCTCCTCTCTACTTGACTCAGATCGATTAGAGTCTGGAATGCAAACAGATTCTTCACTGTGAAGATATAAAAAAAGAAGTTTTTCAAGTGTGTATGTATGACCAGGTAAAACAGAGCTGAATACTGTACAACAAAATACAGTTGTCGGACAATTACATGTACTTTTCCTCTCTTCAAAGTTCCATTATATATTGATTGCAGATAGTTTTTTAATGAATAATAAATATTTCTGAAGGCAATGCAATGTAAGAAAAAAAAAATCCAGACGACACATAGACAAGAAACCATTCCAGTTGACAAAAAAATATATACTTTGTGTCCAACACTCAGCAATCAATGTTTCTGATGGTATATTAACAGCAAGTGTGTCAGGTGTGTGCCATGTGGTGTGAGTGTTAATGGCCCTGTGTATGTGTGTGAATTCTGTACCCAAGGAAAAAGCACAGCAAGTGTCTCACTGCTGAGACACTTCTCACACCCTCCTGCAATGATAAAATTTTCCAAGGAATGTAACACTTGGGAAAAGTGATGGTATAATTCGGTCGCCCTGTGCTCTAAGGGTACATTTATAAATATCCTAAAGGGCTTGATAAGGAATGAGTAGATCTTTTAATAAATGGTGAAATGTTTTTTTACACTTAGGAAAACATAACACAATGATACAATGCTTCTTAAAAGCATTGTTTCATGAAAGATGTATAACCATCTTTGGCATGTATGTGCTTATTCATTTATGAAAGAACATGTATGGAGAAATGAAATTTCTGTCCCATGGGAGAGTTCAACTTTTGGAAATCTGACTGGATTCAAAATGGGAAGAATTGTTGAAATCTCCAAGTATTTCACAGAATTAAGTAGTTTGAAATATTTCAATAGAAAAACATCAAAATAGTCATAATAAAGCATGGTTAACCCCAAGAACATTGGAAAAAAATAGTATTTGATATTTATTAAATTGTAACATTGGTGCTTAATGTCATGCAAAATATAATGATTAAAAAATGAAGAAAAATATATAAATTAATTTAAATGGAGAAAGTTAGGAAAAAGATACTTTAAACTTATTTAAAACTACTTTGAAACCTTTCCTTAAAGCTACTGTAATATTCAGCACTTTTCCATAAGATATTTTGATTGAGAAGAATCAACATTTTCATATTGAATATGTTTTCATCAATCAGTTTTTCTCTGCCCTTTTAAAAAGTACTTTTGGTTAGATTTAATGTAGCCCCCAAATGTTGCAGACCTATGCATACTCCAGATATGAAGGCTGCTTCTTTTCATCTGCCTAACTGGCTTAATGAGTCAGGTATAAGATTTCTCCTCCCCAAAGCACCATATTACAACAAAATCACACAGGACATGTGGTTGAGATTACTGGAATGAACATGGTGCAAGGTTGTTTTGGTAGTCAGATGGAACACAGAAATCAGCAGTGGCAACATGTTTTCTTTTTTTTTTTTTTTTCCCTTTCTAAACATACTTTATGGGATACACAGGAATTACAGACAGAGGATCTAGCCTGGAATTATCCAGGGCTACTCCTTCTCTTCACAGACATATCACACTGACCTAAGGCCACTTGCTCTTTGCTTACCTGGTCATTGTAGCTCGCCCACCATTCCCCATACTCCCTTTTGGGGTGAAACACTCTATTTCCGACTTGTGCGGGGGGGCCAGTCTCCTGCCTTTGTACCTAATAAATCACGACACAACAGGAGCAAACAGAGAGAAGTGATTGTGTGCTCAGCTTTCTTTGGCAGCTGCTGTGCAAAGGGCCATGCACATGGATGTTACTGTGGAAGTGGTAGAGAAGAGTGCAAAGCAGCTGTGGGAGTGGTGGAAAAACTGCATAAAACCTCAGACTAGTGTTAAAACAAAGAGGGTTATGCAGGACAGGTGCTCACTGTTTTCTTTATATATATTTATATCTGTATCTCTACATAAGAGGAGCCAAATGGTTTTACAGAATGAATAACATGCTAACACTTTAATATTTTTTAGAGTTAGATCAAAACAGTCAGAAACAGTTGAAGGGAAGCAATACTTAAATTAAGAATCAGTGGGAAATCAGCTGGTGGTTCTCAATCCTAACTTATATTTCCCTGATCCTACATCTCTCTAATACGTGTGTGGCTTGTTCCACTTTTTAAAGCAAGCACTAGTGTAGTGGACTGGTTGGGTAAAATTTGTGGGGGCTTACAGTTCATTTTGTGAATAGGACTTCCTCTCTCCATTGGCAATGAATAGTTAGCTGATTTACTGAGATGTAGACATAAAGTCAAGTGAAATCAACCCCAAATCTAGAGCCCAGTGCTATACTATCCCTGTTTTATGTAGAAGACCTTGCACTTTGATGAAAAAAAATGACTTGGATAAATAGTTTAATACTTAATCATCTAATTAATTAATGGATGGGATAAGAGATAAGACCTGGTCATTGTTTACTCACTGAACACTCAGTTGGGATGTGAGTAATGTAGATGTCTCATACTGTCTCTCCTCCCAGCAGCAAACTTCACCCTAATCATACAAGTTCTTGTACTAGGTGTTGAAATAACTATTTAAGTCCTTTAAGAAAAATTCGGCCAAAATACCTGCAGGTGTCTTCTCAAAGAGATTGTGATATCCCACCCACAAATCCTATGATCTGCACTGTGGGCTTTTAACACACTTCTGTGGGGAAGCTTGTGCATTTAACACTGTTAAAAATCACAGGATAATGGACTTTTTTGTTGCTCATTCATTAATATGATCTAGATAACACAAGTACCTTGAAGAGAATTACCCTATAAAAGAGAAAGAACTTGAGTACAGAGAAAGTGAACTAAATATTGGATGCAGTTGTAGTAGAGCCTACTACAGTCAGTGGATTCAGTGGATTGCATAAATCACTGATGAATAAGCTTAGTGAATCTGATAGTGAACCAGAGACAGCCAAATGAGGTGTATAAGTGCAAAGTCCTTTGGTTTACAAATTATAACCTTACTGAAGGGAGGAACAACAGCAATTTTGCAGACTGGCTACCAAGTTCTTAAGACAATCCGGAGTGCTCCCAGATAGGCACGAAACTCGCACAGGACACATACGTACTAAATGGAAGTCAATTCCTAGAGCAGAGGAAAAAGTGGATGGGCTTAGAGAGCAGATAAATTTACTGAAAAACATAAATGAAGTCAAACTGGATTGTACAAAATTAATAGGGATATCCAGAGAAAAAGATAAGAGAGAAAAGAATGTGTAGAAACTTCACAGGAAAGAAAAGGAAATAAACTTGGAGTGAAGGCGTTAGACATCAAAGAAAGTAGAATTTAGGAGGAACAGGATGGAAACACAGTTATGTTTAGACTAAATAACCAAAAGAGATATTTTGTTCTAAATAACCACTAGACTAAATAACCAAAAGAGAAAGGCAGAGGGAAAAAATTAAAACCAGGAAAACTGGGAGACTATCAATGCTCGCAATAAGCAGGATTCTGGAAAGTAGCCAACAAAAGGAAACAAGAGGTAAATGTCTTTGGTAACCCTATTGTGAAGAACCCTAGGTAAGGATGGATGTGACCCAGATAAATAAACCCCCACAACTGTCCATTTCACATTAGCATAAATTTCACTACCATGAAAATCAGCAGAAACACTGCTATGAATCTCTCAAGTTTATCCATCCACTCAAGAGCAAATTGCACCACCAGAAACAACATATTGTCTCTTAAAACCTTGAAATCTTGAGCCATATTAATTGTTACGCTGCCATTCATTCAGTGGTAAATGTCCATGTAATTATGAAAACAGTGACCAAACTCTAATCAATCCTGCTGGTGTGGAAAGTGCATCTAACTGTTGAAAGGAAGCTGCAAAATTCTTTGAATGACTATTCTGGAAAGGCACACCAAAGGTTTTGCATAAAATGTTTTCAGCTCTCAGAGCAGACACAGGAAATTACTTTGGCTCAGAACATCTTGCATTAGTAAAATGTCCTCTTCCAGGTTGTTAAAACCAAGGATTGCTGTAAAAGAGCCAATCTGTTGAAAGGGAAAACCCTCAAGCATTTATTTGCAGTTGACATAAGAAATACTACAATGAAAAGTAATTGGGTATTTTGGAGGAGGCATAAACATTACAGTGTGAGCAATATTTGCAAGAATGCGTTTAATTTTTCTTTTTCTCCAGCTCCAAGACTATACATTGGTTAGCAAAGAGAGAGGGCTTTGATTCTATGCAGAAAGGCAGCTACTTAATTCTGTTAAAGGATTTAAAATATTTTGGGTCACCTTTAAGAGCTTTTCTCACATCTTTTGGTGGGGAATTGTGATCTGTGTAATTTTTTTTTTTTTTAGACTATGCCTTCACAGTAGATCCAGGTGCTGGTAACCTGGTGGTCTTGACTTCATGTTAGGGTGAGACACATCTTTTTTCATGGTCCCTTATACCTCTGCTTTTTCCCAGTTATATAATGGCTAAAATAAATTGTATATTATTAAGCATGCTACTTTTTTCATTTTTATAAAAAATTAACATATAAACATTATTTGCGTATTAGCACAATTTCAGCAAGAAAAATTGCTTTAGAGCCAAACTTACAATTTATTTTTTTGTCAAGTGCAGCATAATATTTTGCTTTTTTTTTAAAGCTTATTCTAATTAAGCAATCATATGTAATTCCAACTGATGAATTAAAATAACGTTTTTTGTTGGGATGATATACAAAGCATTATCCTGGCTCAAGTAAAGATTAGACTGATAGCAAAATATTACCAGTCTTTTTAATTCCTTTGTTCCAGAAAGGTTTTTCCTGAAATGTTTCCTGAAAAATTGTACAGGATTTTCATACAGTAGTCTTATCTATATAAATCTTTGATATATAATGCTATAGTCAAAACCATAGCAAAAAAGTCATAGCAGATTAAAATAGTTATATAGTATAAACATATTTAATGTTTATATATTTTAGCAGACATTTGCCTTAAATTTCAGTTACAGTCATGAAGAGGTATCTGTCACCAAACACAGCTCTCAGCCAGATGAAATGCTAGGTCTTCCACCAGTCCACATCAACATTCAGAATACAAATAAGTAGAAATACCATTCATTATAATTCATACAGGTGTTCCCACAATGGCTGACTGCTTTGTGACTTGGTGGACCTTGGAAGGACAAGGGTGCATATCCCTGTAGTCTTCTGTTTATCAGATTACAGTGCATCAAATTAATTACAATGTCAGTTTTTATCAAAGTTTGCTGTAGAAAGAAGCAGAAGTTCCTGTGGTAGACAAACTTGGTAGACAGGACGTACATTGTGCATGCTAATGAACATGAGACCATCTGCATTGGCTTCTCTGGGTGCTCTCCAGCATGTGTGATAAGGTCAGTAATGATGTAGTATATGCTGGCATTTATTTGTCATCAGAATTTTGGGAGACAGCTTGAAGATGAAGAAAAAAAAAGTGAAAGGGATAAACACTGCTATTAAAAAATAGAAATTCTTCTTTCCCTAAATAAATATAGAACTGTTGGGTCCCAACTTCACTGTTCCTTCCTTTATTTTTTTTTTTTTTTAAGTACAGTAGCAAGACTTCATTTTGCAACCTAAAACCTATATGGGTAACAATAGGCAGGGAGCTGTTCACAATGTATTTCATTTGCAGTCTCCAGTGATGATATTTGTTTCAAAATGATGGTAAGAGTGTCTTAATAATATAAATAATGCCAAATATTAGGCTTGAAGGTATGTGCTCCGTTATGCAGCCAAAAAAAAATTATATCAATCAATCAATCAATCAACCAATCAATTAAACAATCAATATTTTAATTAAATTTGAGGGGAAAATTCAAAACAACAACACTAGTGCTGTACAAAAAACTATTGTAATAAGGTCATTCAAGAGTATAAATTCATTATACAGATGGAATGTTTTAGCAGCAATTTATCAAAAGCTTTCAGTTATACCTTTCACTGGGTTTTATAAAATATTCTTCAGTCATTTCAGAGTATTTGAAGTTTAATTAATCACAGTATCAAGCTTGTCCAAAAAGACACCAAGACTAAATTATTAAGAGAAAATTGAAGGACTCAAATCATTCAGTAATCTCTCAATCTAAATTTTTGTAGCATATTAGATTAAAATAGCTCCAAATTATCTATTTGGGAACTGATTCATTAATAAATGCAGACTAATCCATCAAAAGGATAATGACTTTCTCTGAAGAGTCAATTTTTTTTATCCTGCATGTATCAAAATTCATTTTTAGCAAGGTTATGAAACAAACAAATAATATCTTGTATTGCTATGCTTAGATTTTCTTTTTTTGAATAAGAACAACACCTGTTGGGCCAAACCTCCACCTGGTGTAAATTGTTATCTGCTGTAATTACATGAAGTCATGTAAGAAGCTTAGGCCTCACATTTTTGCCATCAACTCACAATACAGAGGCATCTAACACTTTTGTGCAATTTGTAGTCAAGGGTCCCATTAAAGGGCATCTGGAGAAATTAACGTATTTTTTGGTACGCAATGATTTTTCTGTGACATCTTTTGCCCTACAGTAACATGCGGTCCTGTTTTGCACAGTTTTTCCACTTTTCAGTTTCCATAAGAATTTATTGCATTGAGGTGGGCAATGGCTAAAAGCTGGTCACTGTTACAGTTCAAAGATGGTGCCAGACGTTTCTAGAATGTAATTTCTTAAGCATTAGTTCTCCCAGTTCACATTCTTTGATAATCTCCCAGTTAATTCTCTGTACACACAATAGCTGATTAGAAACACTAAAAATCACCTCTAAATTATTTCTTTAGTCTATAAAACTTCAGGATTTCAAATAATGTCCTCCTTTTTTTTCCCCCCCCCCACAGTGAAATAAAACTGGAATTGGAAAGATCTTTTAGTGGAAAGATATTCTAACAGAGTGATGGGGCATAGGACAGATGGGCTGGAACTTCTCTGCTGTCACTGACTGGCATTAAAAATAATTTTACTTTTCACCAGGCTAGAAAGTAACTCTCCTTTTTCAAATTTTTTTTAAATTTTTTCCCCAATCAGTGTTTATTTTATACAAGACAGAAGGGCTCCAGCAAGCTCCAGTAGGACAGCAACCCATGCTGTCATATATCACGAGCTGCTGATATTACTCCATACAACTCCATACAGGTTATGCACTAGTCTTGAGCTTAGTCTTGTGGCGTTACAACCTCTTCTATGTTTGGTTTCATGTTTTCTGTGTTTAAATCAGTTCAGCTACCTGTAGAGACTGCAGAACTGATGACTTTTATGAAATCTGTGACTGTTAGTCTAGAGTTTAGGGAAACTGTTTTGCCCCATTTTTCTAGGTAATGGACCTGCTGGAGTGTTAATCTTAGTGTACTGTATGACCAGTCAGATCACCAGGAGTATCTCAGCCCTTTGGTTATGAAAATTTTGAGTATGAACCTATAGGCTGTGTCCTGGAGAAGTCTGGTAAGTAAAAGGTTTTTTAAAATTATTTTGAAAGTGAGAAGTAGTGTTCTTTTATTATGGTTCAAAATGTGTCAGAGAAAATGTTCAAGCTGCATATATATGAAGATAAAACTAAAGATAAAAATGTGTCTCAATAGGATATACTCTGGCAGAAACTCGGGATCTTTCTCAATGGGTCTGCATATGAGGAGTGGGAACCAACTTCAGCTTTCCACAAAAATCTCTCAACTTTTCTTGTACTCCATCTTCTCAACAGCACTATAAGCTTCATGTCAAACAACACAACCTTTTTCATATCTCAGGCAAGTTGCTGAGGCATAGGGACTTTGAATCTTTCCCATTTACATTTGAAATCCTCATGCTGATAATGCACACACAAAGTCCAAAAAAAATTTGATCACAGCTTCATGGCCATGGCTTCAAATCTATCTGCTTACTCAGGTATGTGCCTTTCAGCCAGTGAAAAGTTGCTATCTGGACAATGGGAATCACATGGGTTGCACCTTGGGGACCTTGGCATGGTGTGTGGAACTGTGGCAGAAGTTTATTCTGATGGGGATTCCCACTTGTCTGGGAAAACATGGTCTTCCCAGGACTTTCTCCATAATGCAACAAATAGTAGTGAAACCTTGAAGAAATTTTTGCATTTTTGATTCACTTGGTCTTTTTTAGTACTTTTTATGGATTTCAATCATATTCAACATTAGAAGTACTGTTTTAAAAAATTCCTGTGGAAAAAAAGAGTGTACTTTTTGAAAGACTTCGATTCAGACTTCTGAAAAAGCTCATCCCAAGATTTCACTGCTGAAATATGGCATGCAGATGAATGATATAATACTTAGACTGGAATATTTCTAACCATGAATGGCAGCTTCTAGGCTGATCCAAGCATATTTTCTTATTTTCTGATCCAAAATAGCTCCTGCTTGAATTGTAACAAAATAGCTATAGTCAATCATAAGCAGTAAAAAAGAATGGAGAAGGGAGAAAAACAGCTGTTCCTTGCAGAAACAGAGCATCCGGTGTGATGGTAGACACCTGTTTCCAAAATACTTCATTATGGCACAGTTTGGAACTGCCTGATGTCTAATTATATACTGACTATAGACACTGGTGAACCCAATTCAGTGGAAAAAAAAAATAATGATTTATATAATAAAAAATTTCTGGTTCCCCTAATGGTGACTTTGGCTCATTAGGACAAGGGATCACCAGTCCTGGACGAAAGCTGTCAGCACTATCACTTCTGCAGATGCATACAGAGCAATGCTCCGTTCTGTAATCACACAGTGCAGGACAAACTTATTAAGTGGACAAGACAATACATTAAAAAACAGGTGAGTAATCTGTTTAGTTTGACAGCCATAGCTTATGTTTAAGTATTTAGAAAATACTTCATCACATAGTAAATCCAAGTAGAATAAAGTATCACTGCTGCACCAAGTTATTAAGCTTTAGTCTCAAACACATTTGTGAGAGAAGTGTCTAAGATAAGGTGCAGAAATTTATGTGCATTGTTCTTCTGTTGTCTTGTATTGTGCTGTTCACAGCTGTATGGAGTAATTATGCACATAACACTGTCAATGTATCTTGAGTATACCTAACATTATCTGCCTTCGCTGGTGATGATTCTTCCCTTTAGAGTGATCATAGCTACCTGCTTGGGTTGCAGATTGAAAAGTGCTGCTCAACCTTCTCTCTCAGCTACTCATTAAGAAGAAGATAATCTGTCTTGTTCTGTTTCAGGAGGATACTTTTGGCTTGTGCTGTGAATCTATAGGATTCTCTCTTTTGAGCAAAATACTGGTAGGATTTTTAAGACTTAGCATATATATATATGTGAAAGACAGTATCTAGGGAGGTTTTTGACATTTTGCTAGTTGCTCAGAATAGTTTATTTTGTGCTTTAAAGGCAAGAAATCATGCTTTTCTTCAGGTAGTTGTGGGGAGATGAGTGTGAAGCTTGGAAAATGGAGCATGTGTGCATTGGCCCATAGAAAGACACCTTCCAGAAGACATAAACAACTAGTGGTTATTTTTTTGTGTGAAATCCAGGGCAATGGTATTAGAAAGCTAAGAGGAACTTTTGGACACCTGCACTATTCTCCAGGCCAGGGTAACATGACTGAGACCCTTTGATGTGCAGTCCTGACTAGAAATATCATCATAGAAATATCATAATAGCAGCTCTTGCAGCAGAAATGTACAGCCTTTATCCTAAGTAGAATAGCAAGTTATTTGAGAGTGAGGAGAGGATAAATTAGCCCATGATAAAAGGGTATGTAGCATATGTGATAATAATTCCTGGTACCTCAAGGTAAGATTTACTCAGTGAATTTATGGTCTTCTTAATCTCTATGAAACCAACAGGTAAAATGACTGGAATCAGAAGTTCCAGATGCCTCTCTACACCAGTTATATGGCTTTGACTCCAGCTATGTAGTACTCTCGTCAGTTTCATTAGTCCTACTTTAAATGAGGGCAGAATATCTTTTGGTGAGTACTGCTGAATCACAATAACCTACATGAAATGGTTTTTGTTTCACTGGGTAATGAATAGTTATACTCTCTCCTTCTACATATTTCAGAATGTGAAAATTCATTCCAGCACACAACCACAGCTTGCCTGAGTTTTCTTAATTGAAAAACATCCCATGCAAAAAGTCATTTAGGACTGTAACAGATACATTGCTTTATTTAGGCAAAAGCAGTCTTGTTATCTGTCATTTTGTGGCTGATGTGAAAGCTCTGAATGGCGCTTTGGCATTATCTGTTTGACAATGATTTGATACAATACTACACACTGTGCTATAAATTAGTGTCAAGAAGCAAAATGCTAATGATAGAGGCCCCTCTATGCACTGGTGACTTAAATAGCATGTTTCTTTAAAATTCAACAGTGACTCACTCACTTTTAAATAAAACTTCTCTGAGCTATTTAAATGACACCATGAAGTTCTATTGCATATTTCCTTTGATTCTGAATACTTTAGTGTTTACTTGAATAACTATCCAATCTTTTGAGCACTGTATTGAGTAATACCTTGAAACCTATTGCTTTGTGTAACCAGATTTTTTCAAAGAAATGTTTGATTATCAAGTAAAATGGTGGAACTCTGTTTGCTCATTTTCTATACTAAATGGAATTGAAGCTGACAGTGGTTTTCTGTTCTTTCTTGGAGATTATAGCAGACCTAAGTGGAGTCCTGAGCACCATATTAAATGTACTCATCACCATTTAGGACTCTCTTTCATGTAATCAAATTTGCATTGATTAAAGAGAATAACTCAGGATCAATTGAATAATTTTGCTCTTGGATGCCTAGACACTTCAGGAACACACTGACTGAGCACTCCAAACTCAGCGGCACCATCACAGTTTAATGGGCTGGGGATTCAGACACACGTATCAGGAGGATCTTCTTTGTTACTGCTGATGACACCTAAGTTTTTCTCCAAGTTTCAAATGCAAACTTCAGGTCTTTTGTATCCAGGCAAATATGTCAATGTATCACCTTTCTGCTGCCATTTTCATCAATACACAGACATACTGGGTACCTCAAAGCTCTTTTGGATTGAAGTCATTCCCAAGACAGTGCTATTGAAAAGAAGTCTTTGTTGATGATGATCTATTATATTCTGTTAATATATCCCTACAGCAGATGTTATCTATGCACTGAGGGATATAAAGAAATAAAAAAGAATCTTCAAAAAGAAGAAAATGCATCTTGTCATTTAGAATATTTAATAATCGGGATATGCCTTTTTCTTTTCAGAACAAAACAGAGATTTTAGAGTAGTGTCTTTCCAAACCAGACCTGAACAGACGACAAAAAATTCCTTTCCAAGCCTGAGATCTTTCTGTCATCTATAACTTTGTCTTGTTGAGTAAAAAGGTTGCACGGTGGCAAATGAGCTCTGCAGCAAAAGTGAGGGAAAATAATTATGATCTCAAAGAAGAATGCCTTCTAGTGAAGACATATTTTGAAGAATAACTCTTTTAACAGTCCCGAAAGTTGCTATAGGGCTTCTAATTCAAATACCTCAGGTCCTTCATACATAGAGACAGAAGTTGCAGAAAAGGATATTTCAGGTAACCATCACTTAATATGAAAAGTGATTTATCATTTAAAAATATCATCCTACTCTGCACCTGGAAAGAAACTGGAAAAAAAAACCATCATTAACTGATCATAAGTACAAAATACCTCTTAATATACTGGCCATTTTTGTACCACTTCAAAGTCTCTGAAAGGAAATCATTAGTAACATTATGACAAAAAAAAAATCACTTTGGCATAATGTATCCTACAGGTATTACTAATAAAGTCCTCCCTCAGGTCTAAATTGTGGTTCACACATGAATGAAAGTACAAATTGTCCTTGTTCCATGCCAACTGCAGTTGTGAACATGTCTGGAAATATTCATATTATCAATCCATGTGTGTTTCAATGAGGAGAAAAATCTAGTTACATGTCACTGCCAGATGAGACATACATAGCTGAGGAATGAAAAAATTGCTTCTTTTCAGTTTCATATTGACAGAATTTTTGTTTATGCCAGCAATTAAATAACCTAAATTGTCCTCACAGCTCCTATACCAAAAGTGAAAGGATCAAAGGATGAAAACCAATCACTGGGCAAGGTGCACACCTACAGGTTCTGGCTGTGGAGCAGAGCACTTTCCACTCCTTTCTCTTTAGTGTTCACTTGAGTTAATTTTTATCCATTGAACATGGAATTTATCTTCATGATTGCTGAATTTAAATAATACCTTACAAAGAAACAAAGAAATATCTCCTAAGGGAGTATCTGTTTGAAGGCAGGAAGGGTAGACAGAGCAGGGCCTGTGAGTAGCTGAATTTGTTAGAGTTAGGAGGATGCTTACAGAAAAAGGTAAGAAAGAGAAGAGAGATGAGGACAAAAAGAAAGAAATTAGGAAGAGATAGCATAAGAAAGGAAAATTGAGGGAACAGGAGATAAAAGGTGGCCGAGAGGTCACACAGAATAAATCCTCTGATGCCTTAGAGTGGCTGCTCACGAAGACTCCTGTGTTTAACACTCCACCTCAATTATGGAGCTCTAGCAGCAACCTTGTTGTCTTACTGCTGTCACTAGAGGCAAAATATGGACACCACAAAGTTTATTTAAGGGAAAGAGCTTGTAAATGGGCACATTCAGAACAAGGAAATGAGTTGTATTTCTTGTTCTCTTGGTTTTTCCCTCCTAACATCTTGTTTTTCTCCCTAGATTCATGCGCAGTTGTCGCAGCCAGTGCTTCCAAATTTGTTTTCCTGTTGCTTTGCCCCCTGTTTTTGTACAGCATTTTGACTAAATCAAACCCAAAACTTGCAGTTGTGTGACAGAGGACTCACTCCACTCCCAGTGCAGAAGCAAAGGAAGTCAGCACACTCGCCTTAATCTTTCCACTATTAGTAACTCTCAGAAGACCACAACTGCCTCCCCACACTCCCACATTAGAAAACTTTACCTAAGTGTTTCACCAGATGATCCCCTTCTTTTCCAGAGGTTCACCAGGCTGCTGGAGCGGCTGGCAGCCGAGGATGACTTTCCATCCCCGACGTGCATGCGGACTACCGTCGACGTGGTGAACGCGCTGCGCACGTTCCTCTCCGGCTTGGCGAGGATGATGTAGACCTTGGGCACAAACATACAGCCAAGGGCCACGGTGGCACTCAGGCTCACTGAGAAACACATGGTGATTATCTTGTAGTTGCTTCCAAAATATATTGGCACAAAAGCCAGCCAAATGATGCAGGTGGTGTACATGGTGAAGGCAATATATTTTGCTTCATTGAAATTAGCTGGGACATTTCTTGTCTTAAATGCATAAAAGGTGCAGCTCAAAATTAGTAGCCCATTATATCCAAGGGGAGTCACAACACCCAAGTTAGTAGTGTTACATATCAGGTAGACCTCTCGGATGCTTGGGTAATCATGCATTATATCTGGTGGCTCCATTATGAAGAGGGCAACTATGATGCCTAATTGTATACATATCAAGATAAATGCAATAACCAGCTGGGCGCAGGCACTCATGAACCTAGGTTTCTTTGTACAAATCTTCTTCTTGCTTCCAGCCAGGATCCTTGCAATGCGGTTGGTTTTAGTTACTAGAGCAGAGTAGCTCATAGCTGGCGAGAGGCCGATGCCAATTCGCTGCAGGTAACAGTAAATCTGTTGAGGCTTTGCAATCAGACAGAAAGTGCACAGGTAACCCAAGCAGATGCCAGCCAGAATGATGTAGCAGAGTTCTCGGCTGGATGATTTGACCACAGGAGTATCACGGTACATTATGAACACGATTGTAACAAACAGCGTGGCCAACAGACCCAGGCATGCAAAAACAACAGCTGCAATTGGTTCAGGATCACCCCATCTGAGATACTGGACTGGGATAAGGTCACAACCTACAGGAAAAAGAAAAAGAGAAAGGTAAACTGAAGTATGTAGATGTGAGATTCTTTAAGGATAGTTAGAGGTTTTTCTGGTGTTTCTCTCCTTTTCGTCTTTCAGAGAGCTGACATTGTATTGAGCATAGGCTCAGATTGTGTTAAATAATGTCAATATAATGGTACAATAAGTACATTTCAATGACAGCATATTTCAGTAATACACTTTATCTGGAATACAATATGATGACCAAGCTGATTAAGGTAAGTCACCTCTCACAGTGGAAATTTGTCATTTAAAGTCTATGAAATATAGGAATTTATGAACAAATTTCTGCAGGAAATTGCTCTACCTCAGTACAAAGTACTTCAGAGTTCTCTGCATACTCTTTGCACTTAAAGGACTAGATGTCAATCCTACTGATTATACTGTACGCTATACATATTCTTAATGATTGTGGAGAGAAATCTTGCAGACTCTAACTGTCAAAAAAAGAGAGAGTGTTTCTGAGATGTGCTACCTTTTTTCTAACAAAAATTTTCTAGAATTGGACTTGTAAGTAAGAGGTAATTTGGAATGGCACACCATACTCACTTTTTTTTCTGCAATTCATCCTTCTGAACTTTCTAAAGAATTAAAACCTAATCTTGTGAAATAAATTTGAAGTTAATATAATAGGAACAAAGCTGAATTAGCAGTGAAACCCATTTAAGGACACTTGCTTTTCAGTTTTGCATAGGTCTCAATAAATCATTCTATGTGTCTGGCTTACAGGAAATCAAAAAGGGTTTTAATTCTACAGTGTACAGAGCAATAGACAGGAGTAAATACTGTCAGAAAACTTGTTGCTGGCATCCCTTCTTCTTCTCTCCTTTGTGTTTGCACTGTTGAGGCTGGATAGGTATTTCTACTTTCTGGCCAGTCTATGATCTCTTCCAGGGTTTCTGGGCAGACATAGTTCCTGACTACAGCCATAGGCACATGATGGCATCCATCCTTGCATTTTATTCCCAAAAATATAATCTCCTTTTCAGGTCCTTGTATCTTGCTTCTTTTCATGACTTTCACTCAAGATGCAGATGGGTTCTGTGCCCTGTGGCACGAGAGTATACAATACCAGCTCCTACAAAAGAAGATTTGTTCTCAGGTGATATCCAGGCACTTACTGGGAAGTAAGGCTTCGGTAAATATGGCAGTTGCTCCAGAACAAAAATGTCATAACAAAAAAGTAGACACATCCATACCTTTCTTTTAGGTTTTATTGCTGAGCAGACATCACATGGTACAGGATATCCCTTTGGTCAATCTGGGTCAGCTGTCCTGGCTGACCCCTCACAAGATCTTGCTCATACCCAGCCTTGAGCAGCCAAGACAGCCTTGATAAATGACTGCAGTGTTATCAATGTGTCTCTAGCTACCAGTGCAAAACACAGCACTGTGAGAGCTGCTGTGGTGAAAATGAACTCCATTTCAGCTGGACCCAAGACAATAATAAAAATGGGGAGGACCTTGATGTTCTGGAGTGTAACTTCCTGAAAACGGTGGACATGCTGGCATTGCCAGCCAGGGCAGGACAGCAGGGAAAGGATGATGGAATGGAGAAAATGCAACTAAAAGCTTTTATTTCTCCCCTGTACTTGCATTGAGCTTGACTAGGCTTGATTGCAAAATCTAAATTACTTCAAAATTTTGTGTTTATGTAATCGTGTTGCTGTCTTCTGGTTAGGTCATGTAGGAGAGTGTCATCCTGACTTGTGGCTCGTGACAAGGAACTTCATGCTGTGAAGACGCAGTGCCAGGTGCTCACATCTGCAGTGAGGGTAGTTAGGACTGTCGGGATGTGGATGCCAAGAAATTTCAATTAATTAGGCAATCTTGGATCTCAACGACTTGATGAGCAGGAGTAAATGTAGACATCAGGACTAAAATTTGGGAATTTCTACATGCGAGATCTATTGTGAGCCTTTCCCTGTATTTTAAGTGGAGCTTAGAATTTTCCAAATCTATCACCAACATTCTTAGTAGTAAAAATCATTTCATGAAACAGTATGGGTAGATATTAGGCCTAACTCCTTTCTTCTCCAAGTATTTCTTCATTCTGTATCTCTACAGAAATAATACTTTTGAAGATATAATACCTTCAATCAGGTGGCAAAAGTACAAGGAAAAATTTCTGTGTTCTTGAGCAGAGTGGAAAAATCAGTAGGATTGGGGTCAATGAGTCTTTGACATTAGTACAATTAAAGTATACAAATTTGCAGTCACTTTAGTGTAAGAGAATTGGGCTCCTTAGTGAATACAAATTAATTTGCTATCCCTATTTGCCTGCTTTGATGTGAAAAGCTTTCTCTTGAATTAATAAAATTATTACCACACTTAAACATAAGAAAGACATTAGATTTCTATGAAGCATTCTCACTGCATTAGTTGATGATAGCTTTTTAACTCTTGCTGGTTTTTGGGGTTTACTTATTCAGTATTCAGTGTGAGGGAGACACTGTATTTCTTTCTGAATTTTTCAAGTTTAAAGCAACATAGTAATTACATCATTAAAATCAACATTTTACACAAGTGAGAATAGTGAAAAAGGGTGAAAACAAGAAGGAATCCTCTGTTGTGTGCAGATATCCCACTGTGAGCTCTTCCTCAGGAAGTTTTATAAGTAAATGACCTCTAAATTTATTTCTGATTTTAGCAAGGTTTAATTAATATTTTGTGGAAACAAATAGTTTCCATCTTCTAACACTGCTACATATTCTTGACAGGAAATTTGAAGAGAAAAGGTCTTTTTCTGGCAGCTGGCCTTTACATGCAGACAATGATATAGGGGCTAAATTTTGCCTTGTTTCTAATGTTGTAGCAGAGGTGAATCATAACCAAGTGTTTCTCATTAGTTTCAGGCTATTTCATGCCTTCCTTGCTTTATTACTCTTTTTACATCCTCTTGATGAAATACCTGAGAAAAAAGTTGAAAACTTATCCCATTTTTCCCATCACTGAGTATACTTTACAAGGAGAATGCTAAACTTTGCAATGATTTATTCCTCAATTAAGATTTAAAGACTGGATCATCTTCGTGAAACAATGATTGGTGAAGTTTTCATAGAATAATTTTGCAGGTATTGGTTTCTGACAATAGCCCTTTTAGAGAAGGACAACTAGATCAAGTAAAAGAAAAATGGGAAAAGAGCATCGTGAGTGTTCGTGTTAGACTGATGACCAGGACTATACCGAGACAGCTAAAATAAAAGCTAAAAAAGAGTACCACAAGAAGAACTCATTCCTGTCAATGGCCATGACAGCACCTCATAGCCTACCTCCTACACTTTATCAGTGTCTCCAGGCACCTGGAAAGTTTTGTCTCCTAGATGGTTCAGAAACAGGTGCAACAAAGCCAGCAGTTTTGTCCTATGCTGCCCACAGTGTGCTGCTGCACTAAGGTGGTCTTTGGCTTCTGGAAAGGCTGTTTGGATCCAGTCCAGTTTGGAGGAGATGTCAAGTTATTCTATGCTCAAGGGTGCCTGGAGCCTCAGTAAAATTGACATAAAACTACCCTTATGCTCTTCTGGCCAGAAAGACAGCCAGTGTGGAGCAAAACACCAGATACACATGTGAGCACAAGATGAGAAGATAGAAAAACATCAGAATTCCATTCAATACACTAGGGAAAGATTTTCTTAAGGACACTAAAAGCCACCAAGAAAATACAGATAAGAATATCTAAGGATCTTCTGAGAAAAAAACGTAGTTTCTGATATTTTGGAAAAGCCTCTAGATACTTTATGGATAGTCTAAATTTTTCCATGAATAAGGAGAGGAAATGCTCTTGAGGGCCTGACCATTGCCATAAGTCTGTTAGTGGGTCTATTAGTACACTGTCCTCTTTCTGTAGAGGCAGATTTGTCCCTTATTTCTGATCTTTCATATCGCATTAAAATTAATTCATCTGGGAGAAGAGTTTACAGATATAAATCACTCTATTATAGACAATATTTTCTATGGATTTGATTTCTTAGCACGGTTTTAATTTGTGATTATAGCCTTGATACCTACAAGATGCTTTCAGCATCCATAAAAATATATTAGCTTAGCACTGAGAAATCCCTTCCATGGTAACCAATATAAAATACACAACTAAACTATTTTCAAAGATAAACTTGACAGAATAGGGATCGTGGATAGGATTGACTCTGAAAAGTGAAGGTAATTTAATAAATTCCCCTAAGTTAACATCATGAGCTAAAGCTCACTAAATGTGCACATGGAGACATAAAAGTGTCAGAAAATTGCTGCTGGTTTAGTAAATTCTAAATACTTTTCAGTTGGATTTGGCAAGTTTGACCTATTAAAACAGATTTGGTTTTCTTGCTAATTTTTCAGACTTCCTTACAAGGTTATCAGAAGCCTGAACAGCAAGGTTGAAACTCAAACAAAAACCTAGCCCCATTTTAGTAATGAATGTGTCTTCATATAGTATTTAATACTCATTATTCAAAGTCTATTCATGTTATGAAATTAAATATTTTATAATAATGCTTCTGAATTTTTCTCTTGTTATAATCCCAAAAGATGGGAGAGGGATGTCTTGATTAGTTATCTAAGTTTCCACATATATGGAAAGCTGAGATGCAAAAATGTCATCATCAAAATAAAAATCTGCATAAAACTGATGGGGTAGCTTTTATAATTTGTTTATTTTTTTTTCAAACCCAGCATCACCCAAGCAGAGGATTACATTCTCCGGAGTCCTCAGGGGCATATCAGGCCCCTCCCTGACCTTCACATAGAATCTGGACCATCTGAAGGGAGAGACGACATTAACATGTCAGGACTTTGTTCTGGTGCTATGGTATATTACTGTAGTTACCAGTCCTTTGCCTTACTCTGGTGCGACTTTTTGAACTTGCTACAAGAGCAGGGCACATAGAAGTGTCTTCTTAGCTGCTGCAGCTCCCAGACTGGCATATTTACTGAAGCTATCAGCAAAGGTGGCTTTGCACAGGCAATGGAGGCAGCTGATGACTGTGCATGTGTGTATTCTGTCACCTCTGCAGGGCAGGATCTGGGATTGGTCACATCTTATACCACGAAAGCTGGAGCATCTGTAGCTCAGAGGCCTGAGTCCCCAGTAACTGGAATATGTGGATTTAGTGGTGCATTGAAGTAAGAGACAAGGCCATGAATCTTAGAATAGTACATTAAAGTTACTTTGTGACCATATGGGAAATTATTCCTTAATTCCACAAGTGTGCAGAAGGACGGGAACAACTGATGAATTACAACAATACAGTCTATCCTTATGCTGACTCTACTGTTTTGATTTGTTTCACTAAAAATTGCTGGCTCTGTGTGTTGCAAATGTTTTGTTCCAAATGCAAACTTTCCATAACATAAGGCACAATTGCAAGTGGGTCCTTCTGGCTTTGTTGGTGAGTTCCCCTTCATCCAGCCAGGGAACCTCTGAGCACTGCTTGTTGAGCTCAGCAACATTGAACGAGCTCACCTGAGCCTGAAGTGCTCTGTGGCTCCTGCTGGACCGGAAGCTGAAGTGCACACCTTACCCGGAACAAGCAATGGAAGGAAGAAAATTGTGCAAACCCAGAACCAAAGGAGGAGTAAATGAGATCCTGGTCATTATATTGCCACCTAAAACCTTAACTCATCCACATATACCTTTTCCAAGAGGGAGAGAGTGAATGTGACTTATGGCAATGGCTACATTTCATTTGGAGTAAGAAATTAAAAGGAAAGAGAAATAAAGGGCACAGAAAACAGGGTGAAAACTGGATTTTATCTCTGCTGACATGCATTTATAACACTGGAAATAACCAGATTAAGATTGTGTTCTCCTACCCTCAGTCTCAATTATGGCCTTAACAATTATGATCAAAAGCAAGATACTAGCAATTTTTCAGCAGAAAAATCAGTGTCAACACAGACTAAATTATGCTCTGACCCGTGCCAAGCAATTGATGAAATCACCCATGGCTGCAAAATTTTTGCAAGAGGGAATGCAAGAAAGCAGCCTGATGGGAGCAAGCAGTTACCCTTTGAAAATATTTCAGGCAAGAGATGAATTGCCTTTTGTTGGGTGAGGAGCAGAATCCAGTTTTATGAGACAACTGAGGCTCAGATCCCCATGACTTCTGCCATGCACATTTTTTAGTCGTTTCCATCCAAGGTTTTTTTGGATAATCTATCTCTTATCTGTTACTTCCAGATGGGCAGCAAAATCATGATACTGCTGCTATCCTGGCTTTACTGTACTTTATTTGGTGAAAGCAGTTTTGTAGCTATAGTCAAAATATATATTTCTGATATATACTCTCACCCTTAAATGGTGCAAAAAAAAAAAAAAAAAAAAAATCTCAAGAGGTGTAAATTGTTAAACTCCTATTTCCATGGGAATCCAATTAAGGAAATTAAATAGTCGGCATATTTGGAATACAGAGACTGAGAAATATGTCAATACAACCTGAAAATAATCCAATTGTCACTGAGCTCAATATAATCTAATTTTCTTGCCACTCCTGAAGTCACTGAGGTCACTCCTGAGACAAAACTTTGGGTTTGGTATTGTTGAATGCTGTCCTTGAATGTCAGAAAGAGAGAATAATTGCTTCTTTCTCACCTCAAAAATATCCTTAAATGCTAGTCACAACTGAACCAAGATGTTATTGCATACACTGGAAAAGCTCTGAGACATTGAACAAAATTTATTTGGTCTTTCTAAAGCACCATTTTTGAATGCAGAAGTCCACGTCCTCAGATTCTCCTAAAGCTTTTTGAAAAAGTAGCGTCAGTGTTGGTCATCAGCCCTAAGAAAATCCCTCCATTTGTATCTAAACTTGCCTGGCATCTCTTTCTCTTCCACCTGCTGTGAGTATAATGCAAAGAAGAGCTTTGAGGAAGAGCAGAGTGACTGGCAGATATACTTAAACCACTGCGCTCCTGCTGCAGTTAAGTCCATGGCTTGACCATGCTGGCCACACTAATGTGTAAATTGGTGCTGTATTATATGGATGCTGCCAACACAACACATGGGGACTTAGGGGAGCTACAGCAGATTGATAACTTGATACTAAGCCAGGAGGAAGAAAATTACTTCTGGTATGTGTTGGGATAGTACATACAAATCTTAAAAAAGGAAACAACTTTCTATCCAAGGTTTCTGTCCAAGGAGGAGCCTGATCCCTGGGGAATATTGATGCAAAAGCAATCTGAAATTTGTGATGAAATAAAATATAGGTAATTAACATTCCCTTTCTTGCCTCAGCTTCACTTCTAGATGGAGATATTTTCCAGTTACTGTTTTAATTAAGAGAAACTCTTTTTCCTACTTACCTTTTCCATTACCTTTGAGTTCACTGTGCCTTCAATGTCTTTTTCTGTTCTGAGAATAACTTTGTTTTCCTACACATATTGCATCCCTTCTGTCTTTCCCCCTGCTACATCTGAATTCTGATATTCCATAGGTGGCTGAAAAAGTGCATAAATCTGTCTTCCTTTCTGCCAGCAACGTTGCTGCCATTACATGTTTTATTTAGTGATGTTTGTGGCACAAAACTGATGCTGATCATTGAGCAGAAATATAAGAAAGATGTAAGCAATGTTTTATTATGTGAGCCAAGAAAGGATTCCAAATAAGTTTTTATCCAAGATCAGATCTCTGGCAAACAGTGAGGTGCAGCTCCATGTCGAAAGCCATATCAGGTGTGTGGCTGATAAATTTACAGGACTCTCATCTGAAGGTGATCATGCAGGAAAGACTTATTCTAATGAGTTTTTTATATGTGTAGCCTTGTGGAGCTGACATTCCCTAGGAAATGGCTTTATCAAGCAGCAAAGAGACTTAGTATGCTGCAGTATCAGATGTAGGGACATTTCAAGGAGATTGCTGCATACTTTAATAAACTGAAAGGAAATTTCCTTGCCAGAATACAAAATACATCAACCTCTCCTTACTTTTAATGCACATTTATTACTAAATCCTATGTTGTAAATAAGACTCAGAGGCAGTTTTATTTATAAGAACAAAAGTTGGCACTAGAAATATGATCATTAAAAAAACAGCTCATTATTTTGTATGGATAAGCTGGGAAAAGATTTCTTAAAAATCTCTTTGTGATATAAAGTTAAATAAGACAAGATGCAGCCATCATGCTGATAATAAGTTGAGTGGGGACTAGACATCTCTGAAGTTGTGAGGTGGGTGTCTTGTTACTAGGAGGGCAGATTCCACCAGCTGTGCTCGTGGTGGCCAAAGGGGCGGAGGAGGGGTGTTTACCAAACAGGGCCTTCCAAATTTGTGCCTGGCTGAGGAACAAGTGTTAGATCTCCTGAGGAAAATTGCTTGGCACTGATGTCAAGGGTTCCTTTGTGTACAGATTGATTTTGGTCCCCATAAAGGCATAAAATGCATATCTGAAGCCAGACAAATGGCTTGCAAAATGTAATTTTGCAAACAAACACAAAATGTTTGCTCATGTAACACACAAATCTGTTGGCTTGAGTAAAAATACAGCTGATTTCCTTAAAAACAATCACTGATAGGTGGGAAACCATTGAGCTTTTGAGGGGCCAACCCATCCCACTTTTCCATTCTGAGGGCAGAGTGAGACTTTCAGAGGGTGAATTCTCCCATGAGACCACAACACCATCATGCTTGAACCATGGAAATTTGTATGTCCTGGGGAGCCAGCTCAAAGCACAGAGCCTGAGAGTCAACTTGGTGGCCTGGTCACTCCAGTTTGCCTTATATATGGTGCTTAGTGTCTAATTACAAAATCTTCACCAAGTCAGTGGGCAGTTCTTTCCCACAGCTGATTCTCTGGCTTCTCTGTTTGCAGTTGGAACAAATGCCTAACTGACTTGTTCCAGTACCTTTTTTAGCTGATCTGTGCTGGGTAAACCCTCAGGAGTTTGCCTAAACAAGGGCATGAGCTGGGATCTACAACATCTCAGACAAAATCCCTGGAGGCTGAAGAACAGTTGCACTAGTTGACCTTCATGAATGGACCAGCCTGGTGCAGTAACCTGGTCCTTGCAACGTGGCCTTTGGAAGCTTCTGAGAAGTGTCCCTTACATTGTAACCACACCCTCAATAATCTGCTTTTGGGGACACACAGAGCCTGTTCTCTTTTTATCCCCTTCTCCTTTCTCCTGGCACAAGAAATCTTTCCCTGAGAGAGGAAGGTTTTCCTGGCTGGTTGCTGGTTGCCCATGGAGGCAGAACTGGGGGAACTGGGCTATGGGAGCATAGACACAGCAGAACTTGAAAGTCCATTTTACTGCTATTTCAGTTTTCTCAGTTGAAAGATTTTTTCTCAGGGAAAGTGTCATGTTTGACATTTTCTTAAAAGTACTCCATCAGTTTCATGGTTAAATGTTATTTTTCAATAATTTGGTAGCCAAGCTCATTTATCACAGCAATGCAACAGTCCTTAAGCAGGAAAGTGTTAACTCTATAAATAAAAATCTGCCTAGAGGCCAAGCCTTGCCTTACACTCTCCCACTTACATAAATTCATGCAGCAAACTGTGTTTTCCTTTGTCTTCCCTCACACCTCAAAGTTTTTTCCCTCATCCATAGAAACTATATGCAAATCAGGTCTGTGACCTCTTATGGAAAATAACCTGTCTTTTCTCTCCTTGTCTATACCGAGCCTGGCACAGTGAGAATATGATCCTTGAACAGTGTTTTGAAGTTTGAATTTTGTGCTCTGAATGTTTGAATATTTGAATTTTGTTTATTAGCCATAAAAAGAGAGGCTGTAGGATACAATGCTGGAGTAATTTATCTCCAAAGAAGCCTAACTGGTATTCTGCAAGAGCATAGAGGTGTATCCCATGGCAAGAATGAACACTGTTCCAGAAGACTCTGATGAAAAAAAACTAATGCAAACCAAAATCTGTTTGGAGCACTTGAGCTATAGCAGCAGTAACTACAGCAACTAAATCAGAACTTTGTCAGATAAAAAAAAAGGTAGCACAATATTCCTCTGCTTGGGGGGATAATAAAACTTTTAAATTCAATCTTCCTTAATAATTTCCCTGATAAGCACCTGATTTCTGTATCTATTTGGGGAAGGGTAAGATCTGTATTACCAGCTAGATGTTAGGACAGGCCTGAATACAAAACCAGAACTTTTTTTAATTTTAAGATCTAGTAATTCAGGTGTTTAGAAAGGAGTTGAACTATGTGACTAATTCCTGGATCAGGTTTAGGAGAAAAATATCAGCTTCAGTTCAAATTTTAGCTTTATTCCCATGTTCCTTCTGACCAAAACCATCCTCATACTCACCTATATCTGCCATTTATTTCTTCAGCTCATTAGATGAGCACTTTCATTGACAACACAAGCACAATCTCAACTCATTTACCTGTGAGGTCCTCATTAGGCCAGGAGCCGAGCTGGCAGGCTTTGCATGTGTATTCATCAGAGACATATTCGTTTTCTTTACAAGGAGTGCAGGTCCAACAGCAACTCACTTCTCCTTTACGGATCACCTGATACAAAAATTTACATTTTGTTTTAGTATCATAAACATATATTCATGCTGACCCAATTTCTAATTTAATTTTTAGGTTTTTTTCTTCCTAATAGAAGAAGTTTTTTAAATTTTAATATTCCTTTTCATTATATGTTTTCAAAGAATAAAATGTGACCAAAGTTCTCATTCTCCCATCATGTAGGTACCAGAAGAAAGAATCCACCAATCCCAGAGATGTACAAGTAGAGGTAGAGAATGACAAAAAAGATTTTTTTTTCCCTCTTAAAATTTGCAAAGCTCCATAGATGTCGATGTTCCTACAGAAGTCAGTGCATGATAATGAAGACACATAATTCACTCCATTGTGGTCCATACACAGAAACATGTCAACAATATTATATCCCTAAGGATTTGTTAACCAAAGAATTTTGGGTGCCTATTTTTCATCCAGTAATGAGTGCTTTTTAAAATGGATTTTTCCAGACATCAAACTGAACATGTCTTTTCTAAAATTATATAATTACTGCATTTCTAATTACCATTTAATGGTTAGAAACTTATCTTTCTCCATTCTAACGTCTGACCTGATTTCCCATTTCACAATTTACTACCAAAGATTACTGCATGCTTGGGATTGAAATGCAGGTTTTTCAAGATCCTTATTTATCATGTCTGAGAAGACCTGTGCTTCTTGTCAATATGTCTTTCTTTTGAAACAAAGTATTCCCAGTTTCTCTGCTCTTTCCAGTTTATAAACAAATATTCCCAATTACAGCATAAAAAAATAGGTTGAATTTTTTATCTTTTGCAATGATGAATTCAGAAAGTGTATTCAAAGCCAAATGTCTTTATTGCAATTTTAATTTAAAAGCCAAACATGTAAAGGAGCATAATCAAAAAGAATGAGATTGCTCAACCCTGCAGTGAAAAAAATATTATCTAATTTTTATCAGCATCAATATGAGGACTTCAAAAATGTCAAATTCTGTAGTGTGGTTGGGGGTTTTTGTTGTTGTTTTTTTTTTTTTTTTAATTGTACAGTATGAAAAGAAAAACAACACCAAAAAACCACCAAAACAGTTAAACTGATAGAAAGGATAGAAGAGCATAAGTAGTTTATTCTGCAAGAGTTGAGACTAGAGCTAGTTGTGAAAGAGTGTATCTGTCCTCCAGAATAAATCATATCTTGTGATTTCTTTCATTTTTAAATAGAATGAAAAGTAGAAGAAATATAGATAAAGACTGTCAAGTAAACTTTGAGATTCATGATCAGTAACCTAACGAGGAGCAAATAGAACATTTCAGGCACTGGACTTCAAGTATATATCTAAGTGTGTGATGACTTGGCTTCATAGTGAGGAATCCTCTTGAGAGAATCCTTGGGAGCGTGGGTAGAAAGTGGAAGGTGTTAATGAACATTACAAGATACTTCCCTTCACTTGTGTTGTGACAACAGATCATAAAGGAACTCAGAGCCACACACTTCTGCAGATGTTAGCTGTTTGCCCACCTCTGTCCTCTCTGCGTGTGATGTGACTTTGTGCCTAGAGCAGGCAAACAGACTGTGACTGTGGGAGTAACCCATCCCACCTGCATTTATGTGTCTGCAGAAGGTGTGTTCTCATCAAAACCAGCTGTCCTATCTGTATGTCTTTTATCATCAATGAAGAGAAAGAAATCGTTCTACACCAAGCTCGATCTTAACTGTTTTCAAAGCCTACACATGGATGAGATGACTCCTCATCTGGAATAGCATATTGCTCACAAGTCTGACATAATTCCTCATGTTTACACTGGAGACAAATACAATTGGTCTGATGAAACTCACTTAAATGACTCTGCCAAAGACTAATTAGTGAATTAAACAGGGTGACCGTGTCCTAAAACTCTGTAAAACTCAGACTAAAGAGATTCACTTTGCGTTGCAGAGATTGGTCATGCTCCCATCAGCCTCTCTTGGCAGCTGCTTCCCAATTTTCAGTCATACTGTTTTAAGACATGAGAAAACTGAGCTTCCAGTGAGATTGGTCAGAAATCACACCTATTTTTTTTATGGGTTGAACATGCCCATCTCCTCATTCCACTAGCTTTTATATAAATTACTGTAAGGTAAGCTACAGACTTGCAGTATTTTAACTGTTCTTCAGGAAGCATCATGGGATGCTGAAGGAAAACAGTGTATAATTAATATATGACACATTCATCTAAGCACCTTGCTTACTGCAGCGTGGGAAGGGAGGAAGGAAAAAATAAAAATCCTGGAAAACAAAGAAGCAGTAAACCAGGTATGATTAAAAAATATGTTGCCTATATTTCCTGAAGTTCGATGTAGTGGTAGTAGTTGATGTTCTCTGATGGTACCACAGACTTAAGATCTGACTAATAACGTTCCAGTCTGTTTATGTCTAGCACTGAAATAGTAGCAATTATTATTTATAATTTACCTGCAATTGTACTGACAAGGCCCAGTCAGGGATTTGCACTCCACCGAATCAGACACTGTAAAAACATGCAGCAAAAAGCCTCCAAACAATATCTGTTTGAAAGCATTCAGAATATAAGTTTAAAAAAAAAAAATAAAAAATAAGTCAGTAGTCCACAGATACAGGAGTCAAGAAAATGGCAGCTTATTAAAATAGTGAGATGATTATGATAAGAGTAAGAACTAAATACATAAGTCTGTACATGTTAATTAAAGTGTGGGATACCATCTCCATGTAGAAGTCAAGAAAAAACTTCCTTTCAAAGTTCAAGGCTGTGCATACTACAAGACTGAAGCAAAATAAGAAAATATTTACCTTTATCTGGCCTTTTTCACAAGGTTCACTGCATACAGATCTGATGATATTACTTTTCTCTGACCATATTTCATCATCATCCATTTTCAGCTCACCATTGTCCCAGCTGCCAACATTGATATAATCATAGTAGTCCTTCCCCATTTGTTTAAAGTTCATGATTTCATATCTTTGGAAACAAAAAGGAGAGACAGCTAAGTTGAGAAGAACATCATGAAATATACCAAATTAAAGGAACACCATACAGTTGAAAATCAAGCATGTTGAAATGAAAAAGAAAAAATTTAAAGCATTATGATTGAGTATCTCACTATAGTTTCAGTGATTTCATAATCTTGCTTTTCCTTTGTATGTTAAGTTGAGGGGTTGGGGTGTTTTCTTTGTTTGCTTTTTATTAAGTTTTGTTTCAGGTTTATTGCTGGGGCTTTTTTGGGTGTTTTTTGTATCACCATAAAAAGTTCCCTGAACACCCTGGGGTTGTGACTGTGTTTCTGAGAATAACTATTTATTTAAGGAAAACAATGAAATGAGTCAAACAGAATTAAATCTGTGCAACTTTCAGCCCTGGAAGCCAATTGCATATGGAGTCCCAGTTCCCTCTACAGCAGACGCTGAGTAATCTAAACCTATAATGCCAATTCCTATCACTACGTGCTCCTCACTGTCTGCAGGTGCTTATTCCCCTCCTGAGGGAAGAAAACAACAGATAATCTCTCAAAGTGAGGCAGAAGCAATCTCTGTGTGATCAAAAGAAAATTCCTGTGCTGTAAGATTGCAAGATGAAATTTCGTGTGGCATCCAGAGAAGAATCAGGCATCACTCTTCTGGAACAGAGTGCAGGAATATTTCCTTTTTTTTTTTTCTCTTTCCCCTTTCTTTTGTTCAACATTGCATCAGCAAATGCTGGTCTTTCCCATCCATACAGTCATTTTTATGTAATTCCTCTGTGATTGGAACACATTTAATTCCTTGCACAGTATGGCTTAGAAGAGAAAAAGTACTCATGACTCAGTCCTAGGCTGCTTTTGGGTCAAAGATAGAGCTTATCAGAATTTTCTGTTTCATGTTCATCTTCTTCCTACTTTCTTTTCAGTTCCCCCAGAGTCTTGCAGAAAGTCTGTGGAGTCACGTTGGACTCCCTCCTACAGCTGAACACCAGCCCACCTTTCTGCCATATAGGCCTGGACTTTTAGCACTTATATAAGTCATGTTTGAAAAGTTGGGCAGCTCCTGAAGAAATGATACCATGCTTTTTTTTTTACCTTCTCTTTAGTGGATTTGGAATTAATATCTCTAAGCAATATGAAATTTACTGATGGAAAATAAGAAAACAAAAAGGTTAAGACAATCTTGGCTTTAGAAAAGCTGCCTCTTTCATAAAAAAGGAGACATCTTTTTCCTGTCAGTAGGCACCAAATTAGTTCTGAAGGCAAAGCATATAGACAGGGTTGCATTAAGAGTGGTATTGTAAGAGCGTAATTTATGAAATTCAATATACAGATGAGGAAAACAACCTGCTCATTAAATCAAACAATCTCTTAAGGAAGATACCCTGCTGGGTTTAGGTGGACTAGAGTTAATTTTCTTCAGTGTCTGGTAAATGGGTTGTGTTTTAGATTTGTGCTGAAAACAGTTTATAATATAGAGATGTTTTTTGTTATTGCTGAGCAGGATTTACATAGGGCCAAGGCCATTTTGGACTGTCACATTGGCAAGGAAGTTGGGAATGAATGGGAAGTTAAGAGGAGACTCAGATGGCTCCAAGTTACTCAAGGAGTATTCCAGACCATAAGACATCATACTCAGTATATAAAGTAGGGGGAAGGAGGAGGAAGGAGGGGATGTTTGGAGTTATGGCATTTGTCTTCCCAAGTCACCATTAATGCATGATGGGTCCTGTTCTCTTGGACGTGGCTGAACACTTACCTACCTAGGAAGAAATGAAAGAATTTCTCAGTTTGCTTTGATTGTGTGCATGGATTTTGCTTTTCTTGTCAAACTGTCTTTATCTAAACCCACAAGCTTTCTAGCTCTTGCTCTTTCAGTTCTCCCCCTGATTCTGTTGATGCAGGACTAAGCAAGCAGCTGCAAGGCACTTGGTTTCTGGCTGGGGTTTAAACCACAACAGATACACAGATATCTCTCTTAAGTTTTGAGGAAACATTTTTAAGACTGACAAGCAGTAGCCATATTATATCTAACATCAACATTTTTCCCACGTTGATGTAAAAGATAAAATTATAGGAAAACTATTTTATAATATTGTCCGTCCACAGATCTCAGGAAGCTTTGCATCATGAAAAATTCTGTCACAGTGGGAGAAACTATGGTACAGCAGGGATTCAATGCCAAAATCACACCCAGGGCAGGATCAGGACTGCAAGCAGCCTATGAAAGGTAATGAAAGTGGAGTCTGACTGAAGGGACAATGTGATATTCTTCACCTTATATTGTTCTTGATAATGAAGAAGAAATTACTAAAACACAGAATGAAAAATGCTTCTGGATTTTGAAATATTTCACTTTCCATATTGTATAAAGAAGGAAATATCCACAGCTTCAACAATGCTGTCCTCAAAACTGGAGATATGAATGCCAGATTGACACAAAATAATTGAATCCAGATAACACAAGCACAAATCCAAAGAAACAGATTTCTGTGCATGGTTATAAACTTTCTTCTGAGGTTTACAACCATAGTAACAGTTTGTCAAGGATTAAACAGACTAACCAAAAATTTAGCACAGAAGCCACAGTAGAGCAAACATTATCAGGCACTGCAGCACACCTATGAGTATAACTTCGTTAAAACTTTCAGTTTAACATTTCATGGACAGGCAAACAAAAGTACTGCCAGTGCTTGTTAGGCCAAAGGACCTAAACCAATAATCTCCCCAGTAGTAGTTCCATGCATACATCACAAGGGGAATACTAGAAAGGAACCTAACAAATTTAGTATAGTATTGTCTCAATAAGTCTTGTCTCTCTTCTCTGTGGAGAACAGCATTGATAGATGGGTAGAAATAGCCAGATTCACTAAGTCCATTGGTATAGTGGAGGCTCATGAGTCACTGGCTCCCTGGAGGTTCCTTGAGATAATACAGGGACAGTTTGTCACTTTAGGATAGGAGAGACCAGATGGTATAATAGCACATTTCCAGCAGTGCTCTAATCACTGTGCAAAATACTTGTTTCAAAACAGAAGTGCCATGAAGTTGCTAGGAATACATCTTCTATTGGTAGCACAGTCAAAACATCAGCATCATGTTTTTCCTTGCCTGTTCTTCCCTGCTCAATTTCTTCTTAGAGTTTTTGCAATTACATTTACAGATAATTGTTATCTTCCTGAGGAATCATGACTTCCATACTCTTTTTTTTTCCATAACTTTTGTGTCACATAAAACTGGCCCTACCTACACTAGACTGCCTGCCTGCTTAAAACTCAACATACACATAAAGGACTTTGGAATAAGGCCAGAATTCAAACAATTTTGTGGGATTAATCATCTGTTGTATAATATCAAAACCTTTTTGCTATACATCGAAATCCTGAGCTATCTAGGTCAGAAATGCTTTTTATGTTCTGGTTGCCTGCTTAACACCACCACCAGAGTATAGCCATGAGGATTGAAATTCTTGATTTACAAAGTGAAGATCCAGTTATCAGTGCAAGTGAACAGGGCAGATGAGTTATTCTAGTACGAGTGCATCATCTCCAAGCTCTTGCAAATATGTGATTGACAGTGCTTAAAAGACTATACACTACTCCAAACCTGGAAGTTAGAAATAGAGCTTCCTATAAAATCTTCTTAATCATGAGAGAGTACATTTTGACTCAATGTTGTCTGATTTAAGCACATACACTGGATTTAATGATATGACTGCTGTTGGACAAGAGGGACACAAAGAATTATGATTAAAAAATAAATTAAAAAGAAAATGAAGCCTGTGACCAGTTTGTAACCACACACAGTTCATTAGTTTGAGTAGACACAAATGTCACACAAATCCAGGGAAGATGGACTTTCTTAAAGTCAGGATACTGAAGTACACATTCAACGTGGTGTCCCCATGCTCTTCAGTGAAATACTTATGTCCAATTGTGACTGAGCAAATGACTGCACATGATATAATTTATTCGTCATCTTAAAATTTAAAAATATCCAAAATATTCAATTAAATTCCTTGCAACAAATGGTGTTAAAATATTCTTGTTAAGAATGCCAACATGAAGAAAAGGTAAAGCAGGAGATCTCTGCAACATTTAGATATTGTTATTGATGTTGTCGTGTCACATATTTGTTTTTGACAGGCCACACATTATTCATTCATTGTAGTAATTTTTACACAAGAAACCAATTGGAATAGGGTAGGATGCAGTTCACTGCATCTGGGCACCTTTAAAACAAAAAAGAAATCTGTTTAAAGAAGTCTGAAATAAGTATTTTTAAAGGAATTTGGCCAGAAAAATTCAGACCTAACACCTTTCTTTAAAATTCAGCTATTTGTAAAAATAGAATTATTTAGAAGAAGACAGCCTTGCTCATGCTAAAAAAGCTCTGAAAACAAATTTCCATCTTAAATTTTCCTAGGTTTCTGCCAGTTTGTGCCTGGGTTCTCCTACAAGCTCACAGTGCCCTTCCATAGAGTTTGAGTCTGAAGAATTTGAAAATTTGTGTCTCCAGAAACAGACACAGACTGCTGTGTAGGTGGCTGTCCTGCTTGCTTTTGGGGAGAATGCTGACTTTATAGGTTTGCAAATAGAACGAGGAAAAAAAATCAAGTTTGAAATCATAGAAATTTTTGGAAATGTCAAAATATTTTGACCAATGATTTTAAATTTTCCAACCCATTTCTTCTAGGAAGTTACTGATTTCCTTTCTGTTCACATTAGTGGGAGAAGAAAAAATTTAAATGAGTGTATAGGATAAAAAATTTTCCTCTAGTCATCTGTTGATATAGGACCATAACAAAGATGTTTAAAACCTTCCAATAATGTGGAGATAAAGGGTTATCTCAAACAATACTGGAGCAAAAGCAGTGAATGAGACAATAAATACATCAAAATATAGCAAATAAATATACTTTGAATACTATCATATTGTTGTTCATCCTCTGAAAATTCAGTAGGCAGAAACTCATGACCATTTCTAATGTGCATTTCTATGGATACATGTGTCATAGAAAAACTTGTCTTATATTGCCTATATATATAAAATGTATATGTATATATATTCAAACATGCTATCAGCAAAATAAGCTGAATTTTTCTTAGAGCAACACAGTATGGATTGATAGCTTAGTGTGTTATGTAAGTGGAAAGGTTTTATTTGGAATATATGTAAGCAGGTTTTTATTAATTCTGATAAAATAAATCCCAGATGCCTCAGTACAATATTTTTGATACTGTTTTAGCTTTCTGAATAAAAGAACTAAGTCTGCTATGATTGTTTATAGGTCAACCAAACACATACACTTAAACACCCACATAAAGAGAGAAAAAGGCTGTGGTGGACATCATGGTCTACAAACATAAAGGTCTGATTGTTTGTTTTCAACAATAACGCTTTAAAATGGTACAGATGAAAATGCAAATTCATGCAGGAAACTTTTCCACTGAAAGTCCACATCTTTAACTTGAAATGCCATTAAAAATGCACATAAAAATAATTTTACAAAATAAGCACAGGAATCAGGAAATGTAAAACTAGGAGTATGAGACCTTAGCACTGTTGTCAAGTCTGCACATTTCTACTATGTATTGTTAGCATCTCTGCTATTAAACAGTTTGACAAATGTCAACAATTACCTTCCTGGTGAGTCTCCATTCTCATCAAACAAGATCATGTCCCCAGAGACCCCAGTAAAGTTAGTCTTCATGAGGGATTCCAGGAGTTTCCGGCCATCTATGGGTTTCATGGCATCACAGAGGCCCACGTAGCCTGGGCACAAGGACAGCTGCATGTTGTGGAGCCCATAGGCCATGGAGTATATTGCATTGATTACAAAGCCCATCTTTGAGTCCTGAACGTGCTGTGTCCTCAGAGTCATCTGGCCTGTCAAGGAACAAGCAGAGAGTTTAAGTGAATAGGGCTGGGATACAGTTAGATTTTCAGACATCTGCTGGTGGTTTAATTATTAACAGTGGAAAAGGTATTTTATGTGTCTTAAACAGCTCATAAATGTTGTTTTTATTGGTACACATACTGACCATGTTAGAATAAAAACAAAGAAATGAAAGTAGAAGTCCTCTTTAAATATTGTATTATCCAGATGATGCATTTTTCTCTGCAGCTCATCAGCTCACTTCACATATGATAGTTTTAGAGTGCTGCTCTTTGATGTGTATTTTTAAAGCATTTTAATATAATACTTTAGGGAACCCAGAAACTTTTCTCCACCTCCAGAAATCTCTTCAAACCTTCAGAAATATTAGTTGAAGTATAAATGCTAATAAGAGTTTATTCTCTAGAAAGCTTATTAAAAAAATTCTGCTTCTGGAAAATCAGTGAACTCTGTTGCCCAGAGAAGTTGTCAATGCCCCATCCATGGCAGTGTTCACAGCCAGGTTGGGTGGGCGCTCTGAGTAACCTGGCTTAGTGGAAGGTCTCCCTGCTCATGGCAGAGAAACTGAAACTACATTATCTTTAAGGTTTCTTCCAATCCAAGCCATTCTATAATTCTATGAAAACACTTTTGTTTCAGAGACATGGAACTAATCCTGTGCAAACAGACTGACCTAGGCAACATCCCTTTACTGTACCAAAATTTCCCACAATAACTCTTCTACATCTCTTGCTCCTCTCTCTCTATGTAGTGAGGATAACAATGAAATACAGGCAAATAAATTAAAATATCTGTGAAAGGTTTGACAGTGTGGGCGAGGTAATGACTCTGTTTAGCCAGAATTGGTGAATCCTAATTTTTTTGGCTTTTAAAAGATGATTTTTGTATTTCTAGTCTCTATTTATTGCTTCTGTGAAATGCACAGAAAAAAATCATGCAGCAGCACCTTGAAGACCTTTATTTTTTTATAACACACTGTTATCACTAACACAGATTTCCTCTGCTGACAGCACCATGCAAACTATGGAAGGGTAGGTTGGAGTTTTTCTTCCCAGCTGCAGTCTAGCCACAAGATCTTTAATATTGGGGAAGTGAGAAGAGTCAGAGATAAAACAGCTGCATCACTGGTGCTGGGTATTTATCCAACGCCTAGAAAGATTTGTCTCTGGAGGCAGGACAAACAAAGAGCTCTATTAGAACATTTGCTCTCCTTTTATCAACCAAGCAGCAACCCCAGGAGCTAGGGAGTCCCTTCCTTGTGTGGGCAGCCCAGAGAAAAAGGAATGCAAATAACCTGCCCACTCCATGAGAATCTGCCTGCCATGGAGGCATTGGTGAGGGGCAGGGATAGTGCTCACACCTGCCCATCTGAGCTGCAGAGGCAGCACAGTCTGAGAAGTACTTTATGCCATGAGAAGATTGGGGCACCGACAAGTTTTTTCTTTAAAGAAATTAAGACTAATATATGACTCTCAGGGTGGCACTCATCTAGTTTAACAATATCCATCCAGAAGACAGGAACCCATCATGATGTGTAGGCATCTTTAGTGGAAAAGGGTAAGAATCCCCCGCTGGTGATCAATTCTGTCATAAAACAGGTATGAATACATACAAGCACAATTTTTCAGTGGTGAAGAAGAACATCACCCCATAGTTCTAATCACTAAAAATCTATTGCAGCACTGGAAACATCAGGAAGGGTAGTAAAATACATAGTTTGAACTGAAAAACACTGTGTAGAGGTCAGAAAGTGAATGAGAGAACTGAGAGATTCCTTTTTCCCCTCTGTTTTAAGTGGAAGCTGGCAGCACCATTTCAGTCACCTCAGGAGCAGTGATAATTAACATTTTGGAAGGCTAAACAACATGAGCTTGAAGTATCTTAATAGAAAAAAAAATCCTTGGAAAAAATACAGACTGCTGCTCATTTGTTCTGTTCTATCAAGGTATTGCTTTTTCCTAATTAAAAATAATAGGCATAAACACTACAACAGTGAAGTACATGTAAAACCCATATTAATTGAAATTAAGTGGAAAATTGTACAAGCGTATTACATTGCAATACATAAAACTTGTTTTAACCAATTATTCATCCACAAAATTAGCAGCAAACACACCATGCAGTTAATTATAGTAGCCATTAGAATTACTCAAATTTGCTTTGGCAATAGTATTTATCATAAAACAATATTTCAGCTGCTTTATTGCATATGATTGCTTAAAAATCTAATAACTTATTTCTTAATTCTTACTCTCCACTGGGATTCCTGCTTCAATTTTATGAAATTATTATTCTGATTTCCTTTAAACACTGAACTTCATTCCATTCACCTGATGATTTATAATGAGGCTGCTTAGCTCTTCCTAGAAGCTGCTGGCAATTGTCAATGGAGTTGTGAGGGATTTAGATGTTGTGAGAATTTTAATATACTTCCTGCAGCTGGAGAATACATTTGCCTGAGATATTAATTGCCTTACTTTTCTGTATAGGGGCAAATCCAACCTACCAAGGTCAATTTATAGTACCACAAGATTCTATATTTAGGGGAAAATCATAAAAACTAAGACAAAAGTTTTTTTTAGTATATTGTAATAAAGCCTTAAAACACCAGCAAGAAAGAACTCCAATCAAATTCAAGGCAGAAAGTTACTTTCAACCCATTTCACAAAGTATTTTGGCATGTCAGATTTGAAGCATATAAGTTTACCCGTGCTTACTTACCTCAGTAACCCTAGTGGTGGCTTTAAGAGAAGGCTGAATACATAAGCTAAAAGGTAGTCTCTCACTCAAAAACAACAAAAAGGTGAAAATATTTTAAATCTATCTCTGCAACAATTATAATTTAGGTAGCCTTAAACATATTGTTCACTTAAGAGTTCTTGCATATTTTTCTTGCTGGAACTCCAGCACGTATTTTACCTATATTACTCATGCATGAGTGCTGTCTTCAGTCAAGAATTTTCCTGACACAAGGTGATCATGTTGTGGAAAGGTGGCATGGATGAATTTAATGGGAATGGCACTGCTTGGAATATATCAACCTATTTATGAATCTATGCTGAAGTTTTCAAAAGGGCCCACATAGTGATAGGACAAGGGTGAATGGCTATAAATGGAAAGAAGTCAGGTTTAGAGGAAGAAATTGAAGGTGGTAAGAAACTGGAACAAGTTGCCCAGAAAAGCTGTGAATGCTCCATCCCTGGAAGTGTTCAATCCAGGTTGGATGAGGCTTTGGTCTAGTAGAAAATATCCCTGCCCATCGCAAGGCGAATAAAACTACTTGGTCTTTATGGTCCTTTCCTTTCCAATCCAAACCATTCTATTCTATGATTCTATTGTATGATTAACTGTAAGAGGATGGCCCAGCACTAGAATCCTTATCCAAATTTGTTATTTTCTGCTGTCAAGTCTCCAAAGCACACAAATATGTAGATGATGAAAAAGAAACATTCTTTCACCAAGAAAGTGATAGCAACTAGCAACGGTTCATTTCTTGGATCTATTTAGAAACAATTAGTGTACTTATGGGCAGTGATCCAAGAAAGCTCTTATGGATGCTGTTAGTCCCTGTGCATGGTGAGCCAGCTCTGGACTGCTTCCCACGCTCCAGAGCTCAGCAACTCCCAGAACTGGTGGTCCTGGCTACCAGTGAGACTAATAAAACAGTTTTTCCACGCCTGACTCCCTCCTTCCAAATATGGAAAAACAAACCAAACCAAACCCACATCTTTGCAGCAAATTCTGAAGTTTGTCTCTTGTTTCTAGTACTGAGCATGAAAATAAGCATTCATCAATATATTTTATTATTTTATGGATTTTTGATGGAAAACTTGTTATTCCTCTCTTTTTTCCATGTTTTTACCCTCAAGGAAGAAGAAATACAATTTTTTCTCCTTGCCAGCTTGTGATGCTAGAAAGCCTCATCAAACAAGAATGTTAAAGATTGCAAAATTACCATGGTTCAATATGCTTTTTCTGCTTTCTAACTTTTCCAAAGATGACAATACTTTGCATTTTAAAGAATGAATAAAGGGTAAAAGGAAGAATGAAAATAGTTTACATTCTGAGGATCCCTCAATCCCCTTATTTCATTCTCTGAGGAGAAATGGGAGAACAAAATATGAGACACAATATGGGAGAATATTTTTTTCAAAGTGCAGAGCAGTTTGCTGAAATGAAGGGAAATTGTTACTGTTTCTTCACTATTATTATTATTATTGTTATTCTCAGTGATCAAAAAGTTGTTTATGAAAAAGTCATAAGAGACATTACAATGGAAACCACAGGCATATCCTGCAGCCTCCAATTATTTCATAATGTTTCCCCGTGACTATATCACAATTTAGTTCGTATATAATTCCATAAATATGGCATTAAAAATGTCAGTGATTCTTTGTACACAGTTCTGTTTTGAGGGACAAGAGGCTGACAAAAATGAGTTCTAGTTTTGCTGGCAAATATGTCCCACATACACATTCTGCTCACTGTCCATGAACTCCATGAACCAATATGTTTTCCTATATTTTCTTTCCTTTGCCTTAGTGAATGTCTTAAAAAAAATCAGGACTACAGGGTAATCTTTCCAACAAAACCATGCTAATGTCTGTCTTCTGCAGGATATAGTGTGTGGCTTCTTAACTCTGTCAGCAGGTGCATCTTGTCCCTGTTGTGCCCCTTGGGAACACGTGTAACTTTTCCTGGATCTGTATGCTCTGGATGACATGCCACCAGTCAGTCATTCCAGAAACATGCATGTCTGTCCACTGAAGAAATGTGTGGTATCTTATGAGACAGAGGAAAAGCTGTAAAACCCCCTATATTTTTCATATCTAATTAACTTGTCATTCTTAAAGATATAGAAAAAACTGATTTTGGAACCTTTTCCAAAATCAGTTGTCAGAGCTTCTATCAAAGCAATATGAAGTGATAAAGTAACTTTCAATTCTGTGTTGTTTGTAAGGTTCTATGTGTATTTTTTGGCTAAAAAATAAGCTGCAGTGGTTTATTTATTTATTTGTTTTCCTATTTTAATTTATTACAGGCTCTTGGACTGAAGAAAAGAGGTATTTTTTTGCTCTATGGGAAATTTCATATATTTCAGTTCAAATATCCTTTCTCTGGGAAGTGTCATTTTGATGCTGAGGCAAAACACATAGTATAAGACTGAAACAATGTGAAGGCAAATTGAAAACCTGAAACAAAGCTTTTCAGTGTTACTGAGATAATAAAACACAAATGACCTATTTCAATGCTGCTATGGAACACTTTTAAAATTTGACAGGGAATTCCAGTGAAATTTCCTCATCCAATGCTTTTGATAAGTTCTATTTTTCACTCTTAACTGAAGGGCAGTATCAGAACTGTTACATTTTACATGTTGAGTAGCACCAAAACGTTGAGAATGACTGAAAGACCAAATTCAATGTACTGAAATCTGGAGACGACTTTCAAAATATTTCCTCAGAATACTTAGTTGACTTTGGTGTTCTACCTTTATTTAAACCTGCACAGTCATGGCATTCCCAGAGTGCTCACAGATCTGATGAGAGCTGGACCTTCATTCCTGGATGCCCACAAAACTGTGGCAGTCTGGCTTCTCTTGACAAGCTCAGTATAATCAGCAAAGAGAGTACCAGCAATTGGTAGTCCTAGGAGAGGGTAAGTAAATGGATATCTGTTTCTCCATATAATTCTCTTAACAGTACTATTAAAATTATAATTCTATTAAAACTATTGTCGTTCTCTTAAAAGTACTATTCTTTCTCTACAGAATTCAGTTTCTTTGGTTACAAATTGCAACAAAGCTCAACCATGACAGGTACAAAAGCACATTAAATGGTGGCATAAAACTCTGTACTTGCAAACATGCTTATATGAATTATTTTAATCTATATAGGAAGTTGAACTGTTGAGAGAAAAGAATGGCAGGATCTCTCCAACTGAAACATCCAATATGAAATGTATATAATCTGGATAAATTTAATTATAATTTAATTTTTTAGGCTAGTGAGACATGGTCCATGTATTTTCCAAGGCACAGAAAGGCAGGTGGAAAAACAATTGTAATATAAAGAAAGCCACATTAGTTGTATCTTCACATACATTTAATATATTGAAGGAGGAAGTCAGGGAACACAAATGGAAGGAAAAACAAATGTAATTTTCTAGTCAGATTTTGGAGGAGTTTGATGAATTCTGTAACAACAATGAGATGATTAAAGCTATTAAAATATTTGAGTTACAGATATGTTAAATCAGAATCAATTTATAACAAAAAGGCTTTCAAAAATATAAACCAGAGCATAAAGCAGTTTCTAGTGTCACACTGCTTCTTTCTCTGAATAAAAAAAAATAGTAACATGTCTGTGTGGGCTCCTGGCTCAGATTATATCAGGCTGCTAGAAAATTCAGATCTGGATTTATTCCTTACAGCTTATTTGCCTTTGGAAACTTCCGGATCTGACCCAGCATCACTGTAAAAGTAATAATAACAGTGTTTGAGTTCCAGGTCTGAAATGTGGGGCATAAAAATGAGGGTTGGACCATAATTCAGCTTACCAGTGCCCAAGCATGAGTATCAAACTGAATGACACACAGGATTTATTCAGGAGAAATAAAATGCTTTCTAATTCACTGTTTAAAAAGCAGAAATGAATTTTAACTAAATTTGTTCTGCTTTTATTTGCAATCTAAAAATAAAAGTATAGGAATGTTAAATCTGAGGAATAGGATGTTTAAATGTGACACATTCCTTGAAATATGGAAAATGCCTTTCCGTTCTGACAGCACTTAAGTTTTGTTGGCTGAGTTCTGGTTAAACCAATTTTGGCATTAGAACTTACATTTAATCAACAGATTTGCATGTTGCAGTTGAAAAGACTGTTTTATTCCTTCATTCTCTCTGGAAACCCAAAAGAGTGATTTGTTAAACCAAATTTCTGCTCATCTGAAACCTTTCTGTGTGTCCTTTTGTACTCATTAAAAATAGATGGAACTGGATGAGATTCAGCAAAGAGGTAAGTATTTTTTGAGCTTTCATTTTATGTGCACATTAAGCTGCAAAACTTTTTTTGTATTTATCCCAAATTTCCCTAATCTCCCTTTCTGCAAATAAAGTCACTCATTCTTAATCCTCTTCTAAATTGCTTGGAGATATATTGGTCATCCTCCTTTTATGAGAATTTTTACACCCTCGGCAAAAGCACTTTTATCTCAGAGAAGCCACATAGTTAAACCACGGATGGAATTTGGGATTTTTGCATCCTTTTTGCATTCAGATTGCCACTGCAAGTTTCCTTTACCTGGGAGGACCAGGACACCTGTACATCACTGTGTGTTCTTCCCTAGAAACCCTGTCACTGGGGCCTTGCTCCCAGCGATGTCAGGCATAAGCTGCTTTCTTCACTTCCGGTGCCCTCTATGTCTTGTTTGTGGCTGACCTTTGCCTGTGATGACCCAGCCCCATAATTTCCCTTTTGTTTTCTACTTCACTGCTTTGAACTACAGTATTTAATATCAGGACCCTACTGTAAGTACCTGAACAAGTGACCTATCACCTCCCTCCAGATTCTCATTCCCACTGTTCCTTTACATGAAACTGCTATTTTTTTCTTAAGTCTGTAGTCTCTTCCAGTCAAAGCAAGATACTGCACTTCTTCAGCATCCTCAGCCTCTATTTATTTACTCTTTATTGTCTATGACTTAGGTCACAGATACTTGGGATGTGTATTCTGGTATTGGGCTGTGTTTGAGTATCACCATAAATGCTCTTTCATCCGTGCCTCTAGCTTTTGCACAGCATGGGAAAAATAATATCACTTGACAGTGCAGGTAAAATAAATAAATTAACAGACTGGTAAATGTAATAAATATGCTTCTGCTGCTGGTGACTTTGAGGACTTGCCTTTTTCCAGTAATGTCCATTGAGCCAGAGCTTCACCACATAATTAACTTATGTTGGGTTTTGTTTCTGCTTGGTGTTAAGATGTACTTTTAAAACACCCTCACTAGGATGAAAAGGTACTAGGAATTAGAGGTCTGGTGGGAACCCTGTCTGAAAGAAAGCAATCACATAATCGTCTAGTCTTCAAAGGTCTAAAGACAATCAATACCAAAGGATTAGATTAGCCTTTTGAGACCTGAAGCTGGTCATTCAGTGGAGTTACTCATCTGGATCAGCTTGCACACTTATTTATGAATGTCTTTGAATTATGGTCTTAGATATTAAAAAATCTCTGACTGGTTCTAGAGGTGAAACCAACCCCAAATCTCATAAAATCCCTAGTGTTTGGAGGCCATTTAATGCCTCCTTTTACACATACATTTTAAACTCTTTGTTCTGACTCTTGTTCTTTGGAGGTAGCTTGTAGCAGCAGCTCTCCTGTGGCATGGAGCTGATTACACCGAAAATCAAGTCAGATAAGTCTGTGAACTTCTCACTTTCTGTAGTGCTCCAGCTGGGCAGAAAATCAATGTTCTTAGCAGCTACAGCAGTGACACCCATTTGGATTAAGTGAGTATGTTCTAATCTGCAAATGAAAAATGAGCTGGATGCTGAAATTTTCAACTCAGTGTGAAGTAAGCGTATGTGAAGGGATGGAAACTTTTTAGTGCTTAATAGAAATGAATTGCGAAAAAGAACTTTATTGGTTTTGGATTCTCTTTGTTTGGCTGGTTTCATAACTTTATTAAACATATCTTAATAAATCATGTATTCTTTAATAATAATACCTGCCCTGAAACTGTCTATGAATACCTTACTTTAAAAAGTGAGAAAAATACTCACAAGTCACTGGAGATGATTACAATGATTTATGGCTTCATGTATTTTCTGTTACAGAGATAAATGTAACCTAATATTCTACTAGGCAGGATTCATCAAAGCAAATGCAGAGATTTTAACAGCTAAATTCATAGCTGGTGCATAGGTGAAGTCAGTTATTACTTAGATTTCAGCCACATCTTCCTGTGTTTATTTTCTTATTGAATAAACTTGATTATACTGTTAAACATTGTTTGTGTATTCGTGACAACACAACTAGATTAAAGAGAATAATTAATTTTGTTTCCCATAACATAATGGTTACTGCTTTTTATATAGATGCATTCATTTAATAATGACCTTGTCTATTAACATCAGCTCTATGTTTATCTTTTTATCTTTATTCTAAGAAGTAAAGAATTGCTTGACCTTTGATGTATAAAATAGGTTTTGGTTTCTCTCCAGCAGTTCTTATTTAACCTAATCTCATTAATTGTAATCCTAAGAAACACCTGTAGCTTTATTTTTCTTAGTGTGTTGGGGTTTTTTAATTTTTTTATGCAGTTTCTGGCAAAGACCACATATTTAGTTAGATAAACTAAAGGATATAGTCCTGTTTTCTTACCAGGTGGAATCAGAACCAAAACTAATTCCTCATCATGCAGAAACTCTTAAGACAATCTGACAAATTATTGTGACCACTGAGGGCAAGTATCATTTTTACAATTGTGAAGTCTGAACTGAGGGAATTTAGGACTCACAACTTTGAGTGTTTGAAATAAACAAATATAGGAATAATATAATATAGGAGTAATATAGGAATTTTCAAATTCATACAGGTGATATAAAAGGAGGCAGAAACAACAATTACCATGCCAATTTCAAATATTCATGGTAATTTTGATCTTAAAGTCACAGCATCAAAATCTCTCATTCTTGCAGTTCTCAGTGAATATATTTATGTCTTTCTTGCTGGTTAGTCCGCAGAGTGGAGTAACTTCAAGTTTCTTCAGTATATCATAAGCCCTTGCCTAGTTTTAGAGCTATTATGGAAAAAATAGCATAGGTATCTCAGCACTTAAGGCACAAAAAATGCCATTAAGTATCTTTGCATGTCATCTTTCAGGCCAAACTTTGAATTTCCTTTAAAGGAATTTTGACAGATGGTCTAGATAAAAAATCAAAACTATAAAACCAAGTAATACGATGACTAACTTCTTCCTGTGTGAAAACCCTGACTAAATGGACAGTTTTAACTGACTGCTGAGCATAGTGTCATTAACCTGGGAAATTCCACATTTGAATTAACTTTTTTTGCCCTACAGCAACTATAATATGGTTTTCATTTTTTTTTTTTACTGTACATATCATAGTCCAGCACTGAATATTACAATAAAACTGAAGAAAAGGAAATTAGAGCAATCTATTTGGAAAAAAATCTTCTCTATTCATGATGTGCAAATCAGAAGGTTTGGATTTTTGCACCTTTTTTTCTGTCTTGGACGTTCCAGGTTTTAGCAACTTATTTGAGTTGTGGTTCTTTGTGAGAAAGCTTTCAGCCATGAGTGCCGTTCACACCAAACTATTCAAGCTTTATGATTAAGTTGTCTTATATCCATAACTGGGTGAATTTGTGTATAAAATAACATCTCCCAACAACCCCATGATAATTTTTCTGTGGTGATGAATTTTATTTTAGATGCTATAAAAGACTCTCTAGGCACTTACATTTCATAGTTCCCAATCTTTCACATAAAATATAAATCAGATTCACACATTGTTGGTAAAAGGTAAGTTAAAAAATAAACAAAGAGAATTCAAATTAAAATGTTTTTTACATGGCACAGTGATAGAAACCAGGTCTTTATTAGCCTGCATCCAGCTATGCCCATTGCAGTGACATCTCAGGAAACAGGTCTACATTATCATGAGAAAAATCAATGAAGTTTGCTGCTCAATATGCAGTATCTGTCAATAGTGAAAATAAAACCTGTTTCAGACTGTGTTGGAAGGGTAATAGAACAAAAATAGTAGGGAAAAGTCAGTTGAATGTGGCAGGTGTACACCGAGATTCTGGGATTCCTAGATTTAATTTACATCTCACTCACAAATTTCCACTGCAACCTTGTCCAAATCAAAATGAAGACTTGAAGGTCATTAAGAGAGATTTAGGTAGGGGTTTGTGTTGGATAAATCCAAGACTCTGATCTTTTAAGACATTTCTTGGTCTCATGGGTGTGACATTTTAGGGGGGAAGAACCCTTGGGGTTTAGAGCTGTAGTTGGACTAATGCCCAGGCACAGCACCAGCTTATCCCCAACACTGCCAGAAAACCCATTGTATTAGTGATCTCTCAAGGGTCAGAAATAGTTAAAAATTTGCCCAGAGAGTTACAGAGTATGAGAAGGGGCTTGGGAAACAGTCCTTCTAGCCACAAAGGAAGAACTCTGAACAAAGGACCCCTTTCAGGTAGTCTGGGGGTCCCCTTGCTGAGGCACTGAGTTGTCGGTTCCTGCTGTGCCTCTTGTTGCTTTACTGGTGCCAGAGGGACCCATGCCCTTTGGAATGCAAGGCATGGGTGCCAGTTCACAGCCTAGACAACATTAGTACTACTTGCCATCTCATGAAATTAAGAGCAATTAACAGAATTAATAAATAATAAAAAACCCCGAACAAACCCCCGGAAAAATGTACCACATCTATCTGTTGTGCAGAAATGACAAAATATCGTGGAAGCTTTTGCTAAAATTAGTACAATTGAATGAAAATAGTTCAGCTCAAAATGGCATATTCTGAAATTACCCATGGCTGAAAGAAAACCTAATGACATCTTTCAAATCACGTAGTGTTTTATATGAAGTTCATAAATAATCATCACTGCCGTATGCACTTCATATAACTTTTAGTATGTTAGCTCTCTCATTGCTTTGGTGAGCCAAAGCAATATGATTAGCTCTTTTTCTGAAAAGGCACATTTAATTTTGTGTTGCAGCATTTTTGAAAGTGCTTACATGCCTATGGAGGTGGAGGAGCAACAAGTTTTTCAAATACAGAGAGGAGTTAGGTACTGAAGCTCTCTCTGATTCTTTGGAAATCTGAACACTTTTCAAATTGTCCTTTTCATCATTTTGAAAACAGCAAGCATTGCAAGTACAGCTTTTTTTCCCTCCAATCCGACTCAATATTTCACCAGACCCTACTGCATCAGACCAGACCTTCATTCACATTGTTTCACACAGCAAAAGTAATAAATTCACTTACTTGTGCAAGTCTTGTTATATTTAGGATTCTCTTGAGGAAATCCTTCCAACCGGCACTGGAACCTGTGCTGCCAAAATTCCTGAAACCATGGGTTCCTGTGATTAGTTTCCGGCCGAAGCTGTAGGTAGTAATCATCAAACCATTTCACGTCTGGAGACTGCAGCTTGATTGTTATCCCACCAACAGCTTCATTCTGGTACCCTTCTGTCACATCGTACCTGTCTGCCCAGCCATCACTGCAGGGGTAAAGGAAAGGGACACAGCATTGGCCATTCAAAGGAATAACAGAAGAGCTTCCTTAACATCAAAAATCAGAGCCTGAGAGCACACACACTTTAGCTGTTGTGGTTCTGAGTGGAGTCTTGTAAAGCACCTCTAGCTCTTCAGGAGGAAGAATTCAGTGTTTTGCTTACATTGGCTTGATATCAGGACCTTCTACTTAAGTTATTATCCTCCTCATCCTCCAGATCAGGTAATTGAAACAACATAAAAAATCACAGATCCTGAAATCTGCTGTGTAATTAAATGCATCTCTTCATCAATTAACCTCATTGAGCTGTGTGGAGAAAACCTTGAGTTCAGCATTTCCCTGACACTGGGTTGATGCTACTCTTACTTGAGAGGATGTGACTTTGAGGACAGGACCTCTCATTGTGCAAAGGGCAGGACTGTGCTGCAGACCATGTCCATACTTCTTGATGGAGCATGCCACAAACAGCCAGGAGCAAGCCTTGAATGGGCTGGCACTGCTTTAGCAAAAACACCAGCACAGAGACAACATGGCATTGTATCTGAAGCAATTAATCTTCTCTGCAGACATGGCTAATGAAGCTGGGCAGAACATTATGCAGATCCAGATGTTACTCCTATTTCTCTGTTGCTTGCGGCTGGAGCTTTATGGAGTTGTGTGATACTGTACTGCACACAGAATTTTAAAACCCTTCTGTTAACCTTTCAGCTTGCAACACTGACCACAAAGAGACAGAAGCAACTAAAAACCCCATTAAAAAAAAAAAAAAAAACACAAAACATCATTAATTTCTCAGGATAATTTCCCTCTCCTTGTTTTCACAATGGATTTTCTTGGAAGTACTGCATTTATGAAGTTTCACTCAACCCTAAAAATGTACATAATCTCATTAGATCATTTCAGATTTCTTCTGTTTTACTGTGAACATGATATTTCAGTTTTTCAAAAGCCCAGGCCTTACAGTCAGAGACTTAGAGAAGAATCTAGATTAGCTTTTTTCCCCCTCTAAAAAAATCATGGATGTTGACTATGGAGAGTACCTTTAAATCCTAAAAGTTGAATAACTGAAGGATAAAACATAAGCTCAACTTGTTTTATTTTAAAACAACATGATTTGTTTAAAGTTAGCCCTTCTGTAAGTTAGTCATCCTGCAAGTGATGTAGGTGACCTTTATGTGTGTGGATCTGTTGTTCTATTTTGATCATTCACTGCCTGTCTTAAACTTTTCTTCTGCACTGCAGACCAGGCAGGAATCCTGCTGGAGACACCTGGTCCCCAGGACATTCTTTATGCTGTGCACTCAGCTGTCCTCACACAGAGCAAAAGCCCTGAGAGAGTGTCTCCTGCACAAGACACTATTTCAGCATAGCCTGGACTCTTGACTACATCTTCTTAGCACAGCTACAATGTCAGTAAATAGAAGCTTCACCAGGGGAAAAAAAAAAAAATCCAGTGTCTGGAATCAAAATGAAGGAACCATTAAACATACTTCAGATTTTAAATACACTGATTTACTCAGCACAGAAGAGTAAAATATGCATTCACCAAAGGAGAAAGATGAGCTTTGCTGTTTATCTTGAAGATAACATGGAAAATTTACCTTCCAGCTTAGGCATTAACATAGGTGTTAACATTCCCAACTGCACTCAAGTGGCTCAGGAAGACAACACCCACTTCCACCAGGAATGTTTACTGGACAGAGTTAAAACCCATTATGGGTTGTTTTGTGATAAAAGCCACAGAAGGTGTTTTAAATTTATGACTGATTTAACCTTTCTTTAAAAGATTCATCTTGTTCTTTGGCAAGTTTTTAAGCAGTTTTATCCACCCTCAGGAAACCTGACAAGTTTTTGAATGCAGGAAGGTTTGATAGGTTTTGTAGTGTGGGATTTAAAGCCATGCTGTCAGTATCCCAGCTTTATGAGTTGTCTCATAGAAAATCTAGAAAAAAAAGCTTGTTTTCTTGTAATTAATTTCTTTATCATTTTCAAAGGAGCAATTTTGCAGATCTAATCCAGCAGGGTGCTATAAAATTGACAGTATTACTTTATGATTAGCGATCCCCTTTAAGAAGATTTACAACAAAGATATCATTTTATACCTTTAAATTATTAAAAAAGATGAAAATGGCAACTTCATATTACATGACCCTCCTTCTCAACTTTTCTGCAGGAGAGCTTAATTCAACAGAGATGCTTCTTATTCAAAGTAATGTTTCAGCTTAACTTCTTGAGCAAAAGGGGTTTAAGAATATTATATAAAACTACTCAGAGTGTGTATTGTACAGACAATGATGTAGACATAACAAAGCCTTGGATAATGTGGCAAAGCAAATGCTAAAGTACTATCTCAAAGCTGGTGAAAGTGGAGTAGGTAAACAGGAGAGAGTGAATATTAAAAAAATCTAGTTGTTAGTTTCAGAGATGAAGGGTGAACCAAAACCTGAGATGATCTAGAAAACAGGCTTGGTTGAATTAAGTGAAGATTTATAGCCTAAAGAACCAAACACATTTTGGTGCTATTTGTCTTCAGGTACATCAAAAGCATCAGCAAAAAGATCACAAATTGTTTATCATATTGAGATAAGCATTCAGGGCTTAAACTGAAAAGAGAATGACTCATCTTAGACACCAGGAATGTTTTCTCACAGTAAAGAGAATAAGCTTGAAGTGAAGACTCTTAGGGGTGTCAGAGAGCAAGACAGACAAGCATTCATCTGATATAAATGTCCCTGTCCTGGTGAAGGGATGACAGTAGGCTACCTGACTTCTTGATATTCACTATGCATTAGAAGTTGTTGAAATTTGACATATGTCTGGGAATGATGATTTTGTAAAACCCAGCAGGTTAGACAAAAAATTCAAAGAAAGTTAAAACAATAACTTCACAGTTTCCCCAGCTTCTTGTAATGTTTTACCTTAGTTATTTTTTCATTATCATGTTTTTTCTTTCTCTATAGTTGCTATGGGAAGCAATAAGAAAGAGAAATTTATTTAGGCAAAATGATGTGTTAGGCTATACACACAGCTAATTCCAATGATGCAGTTAGAAGCGTGCACTGGGTCAAAATTACTCTAAATGAAAATGAAACTGTTTCATCTGTCTTTTGTTGGGTGAAAGGAAGGTTTTTATATCTAATCCCCAAATAACACTATCTCAGTATAATTAAGATAATCCTTTGAGGTTTTAAAACAGAAAAGAAATTCTACATTCCCTAATTCAGACATTTTGGTTGACAGTCTGAAGTAGACACAGATCTGGCCGTTTAAGGCCACTTGCTCAGTTTTGACTATTCATAACATCAATCTGTAATGTTGGCCCTATATATAAGACTTGTGGCTTCCATTGTCCAAATGACCTTTGTCATGGGATATGACACTCCAAAACCAATGAGATGAGATATCATATTTAAACAACTACAAAATGATTTGCACAAACTGGCATTCCTACAAACTAAATAGACACAGATTTAATTTTTAAATATTACGAATCTTTTATACTTCTTAAGACATTTCTTAATTCTCAGCTAAAGGGTTTATAATATTGATTTCAGTGAATATTGTCAGATTCTTGAGAAGCCTTTCAAGGAAATAAGGAAATTCTGCCAGATTTTAGGGACAGCTGGACTAAAAATGTTTTGAAGTGGAAAATCCTATACTGATGAAGAGATTAAATAAAAACTATAACTTACTATTTTTCCATTCAGTGCCACAATATCCTTTGAGGACAACTTCAGATTTAAGTACTACTGAACAATGCCAGTGGTTATGGTTTTGTTTCATTCCATCAGCATCCTGCCAGAGTTGGAACTTTGCTGTTCTGAGAACCAAATTACACAAAACAATACACGACCTGTGATTTGAAGACCATTAACAATGGTCTGCTTCAAAATTTAGCAAGAGAATGTGTTGGATAACACAAGAGGAGAAGAACAAGCAGGGACACTGTGCAAATTGACAGTCCCTGAAACTATGGCAACCCTTTACCTTCACTATTTTGTGAATATTAGACAATCAACTATTTTAATTTTATTGTAGTAACAAATTTAGCAACAATAAGTTGCAAATATGATTTTTTGGCTACTGGAGATAGTTTTGTTAGCTGCTCACTTTTAAAAAAAAGTTGCTATTGATAAGCTATCAAGGTATCAGGTATATACTATCAAGATCTATCCAGTACTATTAAGAATATACTATCAATATATAAAGATTTTTTGGGAACTGACTAAGTAAGTAAGTAACTAACTAACTAACTAAGATGGTGGAGTTCTCTGCTCTAGGCTGCTGGCAGTCCTGGGTGGGACAAGGTAGCAGGGAGAGATGTAATGCTAAACCAACTACAACTACAGTCTGGTGGACATCCAGAACACCAGCTGGAGGTGGTGTTCCTGCAGAAGCTCCTCCCCATGTTGCCTGATGCCCTGTTTTTTTATACCAGTTCTTTAGACCATAGAAAGCTGAAGAGATGTCTACTAGTTTGGTCCATTAAGTGATTCACTATACTGAAAAAAGTTTTCAGCTCTTGGCTCTGGACAAATTATGATCAGTAAACTGCTGTGAGTTAGTACCAGCGAGGTGGCAAATGTAGCTTTAGGATTTCTGTGAAAACCACCTGGAGAATTCAGCACACATTCTAAACCTCTATTTCTAAGATTATACAAAATACAAAGAGACACATGTGTACAACAAAAATAGACTCCCTTTTGCAAACTGTTCCACTTATTTTCTACACTGAAAATGCAGCAGGGCATTGGAATCTGTTGAGCTGATTTCTTTTTCTCTGAAGTCCCTTTCAAGCTATAGCTAACATTATTACAGTTAATGAGTGCATTCATTAGGCTGTAGACTGGTCTCTTTTTTGTTATGCAAAAATCTGTTTTTAGGCAGGCCACATAATAATGACAACTGCTGTTCTGCCCACATCTAATCACTCTCCTGCCAAAAAAATCTTACCGATAGCATTTGAAAAAATATTTTTCCACCTGTGTAGGAGTTTTTGTCTAAGGACTTGCTTTAATTTTCCTTTCATTGTATTTCTCTGCTCTTCCAACGTTTTTTCCATGTATTTTAACAGCTCTAAAAGTATTAAAGAGTCCTCACGCCCTTCTCAAAGCACTACTGCTCTTGATAAGGTAAATTTTTTGGTTAATACTGAGGGGAGGGTGGCATTGCTTTTGCTGAGCAGCTGTAAACGGATGCATTTTGATGAGTTCATTTTATAATAACTGTGCATGCAATGAATTCTTGTTTTTCTGCCTCAATTTTTTTAGATTGCTGATCTTTTTTTTTTTTTTTTTTTTTTCCTTCTTTTTTTTTTTTTTTTTTCTTTTTTCATGCATACCATAAAGAGAAATAAATTTAAGGCTAATTCAAATGAATGAAATGACTTGATTATTTTTAGGCAGTATGGCCCACAGTTTTCTACAAGATGATAGCTAGAAGTAGCTATGCAGTGAATTTGGCAGATACCTTACGCAGGGGATTACTGGTACTAATTACTTGCTGAGTATAGAAACTTCCCCAAGCTGAGAAAGGTTGTGATGGCAACTTGAGGGATCGGTAGCCTATAGCAACATCTAATTTGCATGAAAACAGAGAGCTGTGCAGCTGTGTTCATCTGTAGTTCAGAGCTGCAAAGTAATTCAGCCTGACTGTATTCGGTTGTACAACAAAATTCAGTTTCCAATGAGTGATTCCTAATTCTTTACGTTTGCTAGGTGTCAAAACTGATCATTTTAACTGAAGTTATATTTATACATGTAATGTCATATGAGGTGCCCCCCTAAGTTGAAGGGAAATTTGCCTGAAAACTCCTGAAAACACCAAGAATACTCAAATTGTGCAATATGCTCTTTGATTCTCAAATAATTCTTTCATGAGGAGAAGGAAAATATTTGACATATTTCCAAGAAGAAAGACATTTTGGATATCTAGACAACTTGGTTTTCCTAGGATTAAATGGTAAGCCGTGCTACAGTTGAAGTCCCTTACTTTTTTTGCTACATTCACTCTAGATCAATTATTTGTAAAGGCTTTGAGGTTTGTCTAGACAGAATAAACCTAGTTTTATCCAACTTTTCTTTGACAAGCTGATTTCTAAATTTGCTGTCATTCAGGGTGTCTTCCTGAAGTGCCCAGCTGTTCCTAGGGACTCAGTGCTACCTTGGGACGCTCTGATAATGCTGACAGTGTCATGACTTGGGTGCTGCTGTCAGTTAGAATCAAAACGAGAGCTCTGTGGGCTAAAGACGAAAGGGCAGTGATGGAATGTCTTCTTGTGATCTGTATAGAAATAAGGATGTCCTATCCTAAGGTAATGCTTGTCCATGTTCCAAGCAGGCAGTTCTGACACTGTGTGCAGTCTCCTGGCTATAGCTACCAGGAGAAACTGATAAGCCTTTAATAAAGGGCAGGGAGGGAGGAGAAAGCAGGCTCTTCATGACAACATGTCGTGAAAGGAGGAATGGGAAGCACCGTTCTTCAGGTTTTGCATTAGATAAGGATGGTCAAAAGAGAGTAAAACCAAATGAAGGGATGTTCCCTGTAGGAATACCTAAAATGTGTTTGGGAATGGGCCGTCAGACATCAGGACTGCTTCCATCACTGTTTTCTACAGGATAAAAAAGATTACTTCATATCCTTGAAGTGTATTTTCCAAATATGGCAGCAGCTTTTCTTTTCAAGAGTATTAATGCTGTTGAGTCATATTTATAATTCACTCTAAGCTCCTCTGCAAACTGTAAACTTCTCCTAGTGACAGCCTAAAAGCCACCACTTACATAATGTCAGCAACAGAAGAAAAACAGGAAAGGAAAAAGAATGGTTCATGTCTAAGCCACTTCAATTTCATATGTATTTACTGTGAAAATACAGATTTTTATCTTCTCCAGAATGCCAAACTTCAGGATAGCTTCAGGGCACAAAAAGTAGTGTCCATTGCTATATTATGTAATCTACAAAAAAAAATTTGTATAAACAAATACCAAAAAAAGTCATGAACAAGAATCAGGGCTTGGCAGAAAATATAAGAGAATACCTACTGTCTTGAAATGCTGTCACAAAGCTATTTGCTGTATATCCTGTGCCCCTGGAATGGAAACAACTCTGGGATGACCCTAAATGCAGAAAGATCCTCAGTTTGTTCTACAGCAGCACAGATATAGAAACCAGTGCTGCATTTCTATTCATGATTGCTTACATGGATTCAGAGGATTTTTTTATTACATCAGGTCCACCAGGAGAAAAATAACATATTCTGAATCAGAGTTATCTTATGATAGTAATTTACTAAGGCTGCGCACAGTGGTGTGCACTGATGGAATGATTCCCCATTAGACATCCAGCCACCACTTTTAGGGACATACAACAATAATCTATAAGATAAATTCAAACATAATCATATGAATGAACAGATAACCTTGCTACTTTAAAAATATTTCAGAAATGGGAAAAAAATTGTTTATGTGAAGCCATTTACTTTTTTGACAGAAAATGTAATACATATGATTTATACATGTATGTATACATGACTTATACATATATGTAATACATATATGATTTATATATGCAAATATATATACTTTTTTTTCCTGTGAGTATATATTTACAGGATTTTCAGCCTGAAAAAAAAAGTAGTATGCAAGAATCTCTCATGTCTATACATCAGCTATTATGTGCTTTTAAAGTGTATTTGTGAAGTTATTAAACTATGCTATGAAATATAATTCAAAACAACACTTGAGATGTTACCTCTTATAGAATAACAGTTTTAGTAATAAATAATGTACTTGATGTATAAACAAGGAACAGTATGACTACATCAGTGTAAATTAACATATCTAGGTATTTTATAGAGAAGTAAACATTAAACAAAAATGAGTTTAAAAGTTGAACAACACAATATAAAATTTAAAGAAGCATAAGTACATTTCATATTTCAGTAGTCATTCTTAATGGCAATGCATATGTTAACACTAAACCTTATTTTTTTGGAGAGAATTTGTTTATGACTAATCAGAAGCTTTAGGATGAACCTTTGAACATGGAACAGAAAGGTAAGGATTGTATGTTAACAATATTATTTATATTTTAGGACCTATTTTAAAACCATGCCTACCTACAAAGTTTCCACTGGTCTAATAAATAGAATGGAGGTAAGCAGAATATTACTTTCTAAAACATCTTTAATCTCCAGACTTTGCTGTATACTCTAGTAAATCCAGAGGGACTAATACAAAATTTCTAGTAGAACAATGCATAGCAAATTCTGCATGTGCAAAGGTTTTAAAATGACAGATGTTATGTAGGACTTTTTCAGAGAAAGAAAAAGGAATTTCAAGCCCATAAATGCAATAACTAGCATATAGTTATATAATAAAAACCAAAAATAAATTAATATTCACAGTCCCCCAGGGAGTCAGTAATTTAAATATTTTTTTAACATCCGGTTCAGCAAATGGAGTCAAATATGGAAAAGGAAACTGAACTAGACCTAGAATAATGACATAAACAGTGTAAATATACTGAAATTCTCTTCCTGCTGAAATCAGCTGAAGCTTTACCACTGATGTCACTGAGGACTGCCTCTTGCTTAGATCAAGACATAACTCTAGCTAATTCAGTGCCTGCCCTCAGAAAATATAATGTGTGATGACTAGTTCATCCCATCCAGTCACATTGGCATTATCCATGGATATACAGAGAATTGAGTTATAGAGCAGCTTTATGAACCCTTCATCTTCTAAAGCTCTATTCAGAATAATTCCAGCGTCATGGGCTATAAACATGACGTTCTTTTAGCCAACCGTTTGAGGAGGACTCATGACTGTCAGAAAAAGAACATCATTAGACAGTCATTGGCTTCAGAGAAAGTAAATGTGTCAAAGACCTTGCAGTCTGTCTACTCCTTGCTCCACAGCACTCAAAGCCACCTTCCTCTTGAAAAGAGTGTGTCATGTTAAATATGCTGACACCTCAGAGCTGTGATGCAATATGGACATCACAAGGTTTGAGAAGTCTGGATGAAAGGATTCATCACTGCAGCAAATCACAAATCTTTTACAAGAATCAGAGCTAGTCAACACAGAAATATATTTACATCTTGGTGGCACAAAGTAATCCAAAACCAGAGTGACTTCTATTGTTGTATCTCTTTAGGTAATTGGGTCTCTTTGAAAAACTTGGTCTAGTGGAAGGTGTCCCTTCCAACCCAAGCCATTCTATGACTTTGTGATTTCTTTCGCCAAAGCAGTTTGTATTTCTCATTGCTACAGATTTAGAACCATCATTTCCAAAAGTGAATCCACATCTATGCAGTCAACTAATTTTATATCCATTTGCCCAGAGCTTAGAGTTAGACATTTTAAGTAAGTGACTGTAACTCCCACAGTGAGGATTGATTCCTGTGTGGCCATCCACACAGACATGATAGAAATTTCTTTACTATTCTCAAAACAAAGCTCATGAAACCCAGAAATCTCCCACTAATGGTGTTCAGTAAAATTTTTTTACGTACAGTCAAGGCCCAGAAGAAGAATTTGAATAAGTTTAGCAAACACCAGCTCGCATGTTCTACCATTTTAAAGGGTGAGCATTTATGTCAGCAACATGAAGAAATAGAAGTCTGTCTTGAAGTGGTCTTTAGGATCATTTCAATTTGGGTGAAGGTAAGTGTGTAAATCATAACACCTGCTTACAAAATGGTATTCACCTTTCAAACAAGTAGAGAAAACCTTAGAAATTCACAGCCAGTGGCTTCTTTGCCATCTCTTGGTGTTTTGGTATGTCATTAAAAAAGTAATTTCTCTCAGCATAAATATTGCTGAGATTTCTTTGCACTGTGCTAACCCATGTGGAGGGCGAACATTTTTAAAATAAGGTGAGAGAACTAACAGATATGAAACCCATTAGATCAGGACCATTGAATTTTGCCTCGTTTCTCTGTTAAAGTGGGCCTGATTTTCATTGAATAGCACTTTTATGATTCCTTTGTTGTATTGAGTTGACACAGATTTGCCTTAACAAAAATAAAATGAAGCCCATGGGTGATCTGTACCCTAAGTGTGTAGTTGCCTTCTGTTTTAGAAATTTGCTTAAAAATACAAGTAGTCAAAATATAAAGTTGAAAAAATGCCATTCAAAATATGCTGAGAGAAAAAGCAAAAAATTGTGATAAGATGATCACATCTCAAGTAAAAATGCATAAATTAACACATTATCTGTGTTTAACTGTAAGTCTGCAAATAAAGGATCAGGATATACTTCTAACCTACTTTTGTTGAAGTTACTGAAAACAATGCTTATACTCATGCAAAGCCCTTAAGACATCATAATCAGGCTTTAGGTTTCTGAAATGTGGCTATGGCTACCACCACTGAATCCTGCCAGTGAAGTTTGTCAGCACCTCCACAGCATGTCTGTCTTTGAGAACACAATCTATCACTAAAACTGTTCACTCATCTACAAATATTTAAATCTGCTTTGGAGTTTTTTTGTCTTTAAATCTATTAAAACAAATCTTTGAAAATAAAGGAATCCTAATGAAAATAAAGGCCTACAGAAAAAAAATATAGTATATTGGGGTTATGTAAAAAGCTAAAATATGCATTCTGTAATACAATAACACAATTGGTTGTTATTTGACAAATTCTTTCAAAAATTTCATTGCAAAATGTGTTCCAGAATTAACTTACACACAGATCACATGGATGATATAAATTTAAAAAGTAGTGATGCAAAATCAATACCTGATTCTTTTTTTGTAAAATAAATTGTAATTTCATTAAATACATGCTTGTCTGTCTTGCAATTATATATCACAGATTTAAAAAATCTGAAAATTTGAAAAAAATATTGTTGTTTGAAAATTGACATTTAAGACATACCTTGTTAATATTTCAAAGTGACATGAAAGACATAGGGCAAGGTGATATGATTCCATCAGCAATTTTTTATTGGTTTCCTTAGTGTATCCATGACCTAAACCAATGATAACTTATGATGATAGAGACTAATCTATCATGATTTATCTGTTCATGCATAGCAAGTCTTTTCCTTGTGGCAACACTCTAAGTGAAAACCTCCAACTGAAGTAGCAAAGTATGTTTCCAACTAAAATGGCTCACATATGATAACACATTTTCTATCTATTCCTCTGTAAATGGCACAATAATTGTATCCCTAATTTAAACTCTTATTTACACATTTACATTTAAAACACTTTCATTCAGGATTCTTTCTCAAGGGCAAGTGTCTTGATGATTGCAACTGTTTATCACTAGCTTCATGGGCAACATAAACACTATTTATTGCTGGGAGTAGCTTAATGAATTTTCTTGTTTGACTGTATTTGAGCCAAATCCTAACATGAATATTCCACAGGAAATTTGATTCCAAATTTTATATATGGAGAGAACATTTTCCAGAAATTTGACTTGCCTTGGTCAGCATGAACAGAGAAAAACAAACCCTCTACATCACAGCTTTGTTTTCATATCTTGAACTTTTAGTTCCATAATTTAGTTTCCTCATTTTAGTTCATTCTTTACAATACTCTAGATATTTCATAACATTTTATGGGGATATCTTGGTAACATTGCAAATACTGAAGAAACAGCTCTTTGTCAAACAAACAAACAAACAAACAAACAAACAAAATGGAAAGAGCTGAATCCATATCCGTGTTGCCAAGCAACAGCTTTCAACTATGTAAATATAAAAAAATATAGAAGGAAATACTAGAGTCAAGGTGGGAACTATGCCAAAGCAGATCACTAAGCCACTTGAACATTTGAATGTACTTTCTTGAATCAAAGTGTCAGTAGAAAATCTTCTGTTTCCCTGGCTTAAAAGAAATGTTGATTGAGGGCATAGACTTGCTCTCCTAACTAGAAAAAGCACAATAAAAGGTAAAGTGAGAAGTGACTCTGAAAAGGGTTAATATTAGTAGGTTATAGTGCCAATGTGAGTTTGAAGGACAAAATCATATAAGTGCCAGGAGAGCTTTTGGTTGTAACAGCAAGTTTCAGTAGCAGCTTTTCTCAACAGAATGATGTAATTTAAATTTTGTCATAATAAACTCATAGAAGCTCTGTTTTAAATAGAATTATGCCAAGGAGAAAAATAAAAGAGAACTTTTTAAAAGAGCATTTTGCTTGTTTGGCTTAAAAATCTTTTGTGCCATAACCTATTGCTAAATCACTTGAAGACTTCAGAAGTACCTTACAAGAGTAAATAAATAGATGTACCTGACCTTTTCAAAGAAAGCTTACAAGAACTTTTCAAAAATGCACTGTATAGTCCAATATAGTAGTCTTGGAGGTTTTAAGAAGAGCAAAGAAAGCAATTTGAAGAAAAAAAAAAGTAGAAAAAAATCTTCTAAATTCTTCATGTTGAGAGACATTTAAAAATTTAGTAGATTCATGTATGTCAATTTTAATTAATTTTCATTTCAAAATCTATTGAAATACTTTTTCTAATCCATTTAACCCCAATCAATTTGAAACAAAGCTGCTGTGATTTTTTTTTTTTATCAGATAACTCTTTCAGAAAAACTGACTATCAATATGAAACCTAGATATTCAGAATAGTTTTATTTGACTGCCACGCTGTGATAAGTAAATAAAAATGGCCTGGGTACAATGAGTATTTTGTTTTATAATTTTTAAATCTGTGTTGCTTCAAATAAGATACATTGTATTGTTTCAGTACTTTTATTTACTTCTTTTTTTTTTAATTCAGTGTTAAAGACTGTCCTGCATATTCTTAACAATTAGTAAATATATCTTAAGAATATATTCACTTATTTTCATTTGTCAGTATCAGCCAGAACTCTGAGTGCCTCAACAGAGGATGCCAAGGTTTTATTGGATGACGATTCTTAGTTCCTGTTGTATTCAACATCCTGGCATGAATATTTGTTTATACTACTTAATAAAATGAAGCAAATATTCATCATTAGATCTCTTTTTGGCATTCCTTTTCCTATAGGTATCAAGCTAATATTATTTTTAATAAAATACTGTCTGCACCAATTTATTAATTGAAAATGTGAATGGACATGACTAAACAATTTGGTGGTTAGACCGTTAAGTTTGGAAATAGAACCCTTAGGCTGGAAAAAGACCTCTAAGGTCATTGAGTCCAACCATTAACCCAGCACTGCCAAGTCCATGACTAAAACACATCCCTAAGTGCCATGAGAACATCTTGATGATTTCTATGTAGTAGAACAGAAATACTGATGAGACTGAAGTAGCTCAGAATAACTTCTAAGGAACTTACTGATAGATCAATTTCTATCCTGACTGGAGGGAGAGAGGAGGAAGGTAAATATTATTCCCAGGAAAGTAAACACAGTGAAGGTTTGTGCAACCACAGTCTCATGGCTGCTGGCTTGTCACAGGTGAAATAACTGCAACATTCTACCACAAATTTTTGTTTAGCATGTTTCTCCAGAGATGTGAGTCTCTTACTATCATGCTATCAGTCCATGCATGCCTCTGCCCTCTGCAATATCCTGGGAAACTTACACACAGCCTACATAACACAAATACAATAGACCCATGGTGGTCTCAAAGACATGAACAAACACTGTGAAAACCAGCTGTTGGAGAGAGCAAAGCAGCCATTCCTTCTGAATATGCTATGTAAAGACACATCATCAGCACCAAGGAACTCCTGTGGTCTGTGAGTGGGCAGTGACAAAAAGCTTACAATATTTGCTGTCACTTGCCCAGCGAAGAATGCATATTCATAGGAAAAACAGCTTCTCCAGTGCAGTGGGACAAAAATTTAGCAATGTATTGTGTTTGTTGTGTTGCCATAGTTCAGGTTTCCTTGAGCCTGTTGTAGGGACAGGAAGGGCAAGAAAGAAACACTGTTGAGTAAATAAACAGAAAAAAAAAGCTCATCTTGAAAAAATGTTGTGTTTGAAATAGTGGCAGTATGTAGAAGGGGTAGAACAGCAGTCCATGTACTGCAGGTGGCTGGTAGAGCCCTGGGTGTGTGGACTGCATGGTACCCAACCTTGAGGGGTGGCTGCTTATTGGACACGCAGCTACTTCGTACTCTGAGACAGAAATTTCAGAAGCAGACAAAAGTGAACTGTAATTTAGTCCATCTAGTCATGGACTAAATTTTAACACAAGTTAAAATTAGGTCTACATGGCAAAGATGGAGAGAAAGGCAAGCCATGTGTCTCTGCACAAGGCAGGGGGTTGGAGCTAGATGATATTTAAGGTCCCTTCCAACTCCAACCATTCAACAATTCTATGATTCTATGAACCTTGGTGTAAGAAAGTGACAATAATTTTGGGCCTAAGCATATCAGCAAAACATTTTCCTTAAATAAATAAGTCACATACTGCATTATTTCTCATTTTTAAAAATTTCCTTAACTTGCACTAGAAATGGAATTATAATAAGTAATATGGCATGGGGAAATGTAAAATAAATATGCAATTAATACAGCAACAAACAAACAAAAAAAAGTAATTGCCAATGTAGAATTTTTTCAGGAAAGAACCTAGGGACATACAGAAACCAGTTTTACTTTAATTCCTTCCCATTGTTTACAGAGATTAAGTTGACTGGGAGAGATATGTTAATTTGGGAAGAAACATCTAAATGCAAGATGCTATTGATGATATAGTGCCATCATAACTGAGGTCTGAGGAGGCACCGTGCCAATGGCTCCACCTAATGTTCAGGCCAGTGATGTCATGAAGAAGCCACTCTCCTCTGACAGGTTACACAATTGTTTGGATTTTTTTTCTCTCTTTCTGACAGTAAATTAGGAATTCCACTAATTCCATTTGGCTGGAATAGTACAGGGCGTTACAGCTGAGTGTCTATCCACACAGAGGTGCGGACTACTTTTGATGAAATAAAGTAACTTGTGCTGATAATTTCATAGTTCTCAAAAGTTTGGAAACTTGTAATTACTCTTATGCTTGATTATAAAGCAAGATTATATAATCACTGTATTTTGTGACATTTGAGGGTTTTATTTTGAATTTATATTCCTAAATTCTCTGCTGTGCTGTGGACTATCTAATCCTATACAGGTTTGGAAGAATGACATTCGAATTAGTTTTAATGGGATAATGCATTTGATTTCTTAATTGAGAAAGATAATTAGTGATAGCAATGATCAGAGTACACTTGGAATTTGGGAATTTATTTCTGAACTCTTTGTGGGTTAAGAACCCAAGACTCATGGTTGTCTGGATTTGTCACACATCTATTTATATCCACCTATATTTTTATAATTGTTTTAACTACTTGATTTGCTCATAAAGAAGAAAGATGAAAAAGAGTTGTAGGAACATGAAGAGACAAAACTGCTTTAAACAACACCTTTTTTTTTCAGGAGAAAAAGAAAAAAAAAAAAAAAGAGGTAAATCAAAATACTTTTCTTGTAAGAACTTGTTTCAAAATAGACTCAGCAGCCAGGGTCTGATACAGCTAATGACTTCTTATATTTTGATTTTTTTATAGCCAAGACTGCCTTCTAAAGATCTGCCAAAAGGATTGTAAAGGTAATTTAAGTATTTTGTGAGGATTTTTTGTCCCAGAGAGGCTTCTAAAATAAAAGCACAACCTTATCTGAGATCCTTATATTAGTCACAGAAAGTTTAGAATCATAAAAGAGTTCTCGAAATTGCTTGGTGTTCTGAAATCAAAGTGCCTATGTGATGAAAAAGAATTAGGCAATAAGAATTGAAGGAAAAAAACCTTATGAGACAAATAAAAATAGTTTCTAAAAAGAAACATATAAATTTAATTCTCAGAAAAAAAAAATCCAGCCTAATCCCCTGAAATTCTTAAGGGAAAAAAAAAAAGAATATCAGATTCCCATACTCATGCAATTAACAGTGCCAGAAGTACTTATTGTTTTAAAATGACAAAAATGAAGATAATGCAAATAAGGACTGTCATTTAAAAAAGGAATGGGAAGAAAGACATGAAAATACCTGAATATGAGTTATTTTCCTAATCTGAGGCAGAGGTTCCCAAACCATGAAGTATGAGCCAAGTATATGGACACAACTGAAACTAATAAATTCTTCTGATGTACACTCTCTCAGTGGAATCTGTTCTCAGTGGTGTGAAATTTGGCTTATAAAAACTGGGAATAATTGATCCAGAACATTGCCTGCATAACATCCTTATGTTTCTCAGAAGGCTATACTTAGTTTGGCTATAGCATCAGTATTCTTTGACTAAAATAATTAGAGGTCAAGCTACCAAGAGTCTTGAGACAGCAAAACAAAACAGAAAGCTTTGATTACAGCTCGTGTAACAGGGCAAGGACTGAAGGCATGGGGAACATAATAGAGGTGTTTTATTTTGTTTCTCTTTTGTTCATGGGTTTCTTGGTGTTTTCCAGCAGATTGCTGTCAAATGTCTTGGGACATTTTCATGGGACTGTGTTTGGCACAAAATACTTGGATCATTCCCTGAAAATAATTAACATTTTAAGATTTTACTCATCCAACCAAACCAATATAACCAACAATATTTTATGCTCTTAAGTATCTGCTCAGCTTAAAGTGCAACACTTCCAATAGGAAAACAACAGAGAATTCTGGTTTTATTTTAGTGTTTGCTGATCTTGAAATTATTTCTACATTGCAGGAAGTCTTGTCTGTAAAACACACACACAAAAATGAATTTAATAATACAACAAAAGTGCAGCCACATTGCCAAACTGTAAAAGAAAAGTAACTCGCAAATTATTCAATCTTGAATTTCATGGCATATGTAGCATAAATTAAAAAAGGAAGAAAACTATGAAGACTGCAACAGAGAAAAAAAAAAGTAAAGGTTATTTACAGTGAAAGTATAAGAAAATTACTGCAGTTAGTTAGTTCTATGTGGGAGGGATAAATTTTCCTTTACTTTATTCTCTAAGATGCTTTTAACTGCCAAAGGACAACAGTAAAACATTCCAGAAAAGAGGTAGCAGCAGTGCCAACTCCAAATCTAAAAGGAAACATTACAAAAGTGCTATTTATATTAGTAAATATGGGGTGGTGAAATGCAGGGGAGTTCAAGAAATAGAGGTTGTATGGCTAACCATGGTCATTGAGCAGCATTCAAGTGACTCTTCTTAGTTTCATCTTCCTTTGACATGCCTTTTACTAATATTTATTGCTTTTGGCATAGTCATCTATCATTCCATGAGAAACCATGGTGCCAGAATTCCATGTCTTTGATATGATGCTGTCTCTTTGATCTGGTGTCCTTTCCCAACAGAACATGCCAGGCTTTGTCTGGTCCACTTTATTTAAACTTATCCTTGAGGTGTTCTTGACCTAGTAGCACATTAAGAAGCTCAAGTTATTAAAACAAAGCTCTCATTGATGCTGGGCATTCATCAGAATTGAGACCTCCTTGGACCTGAGAAGTTACAATGGAGCACCTGTTCTTTCTGGTTTTATTTTTAAAGATTTAATCTTGAAAGACAAAGATTTCTACTGATGTATATGTGTGCTGTGTAAGATGCTGATTCATTAGAACCAGCTATAAAAGTACCATGGATTTGATTTAGATATCTTTCATAAAGCAATTGCAATTCCAATTGTCATCAACTCCAAATTGAAGTATAATTAGAATTGCCTACTGTATTATAACTTAATTCAGAGTATGCAAACTCAACTTCTTCTAGTAATTTATAAAGAATAAGATGTTAATTTTATCCTGTTCCCTGGAACTTTTGCGATAACTGCTTGGAGGGATAGACAATGCAAACTCTTAGGTGAAACTGAATAATATCTTTTCTTCATGAGAACTGACATGAAAAATTTAACAGAAGTATATTTATTTTTTCCTTTTAATAAAGAAAAAAAAAGAAAAAGGTATCTAGGCTGAAATATATAAACCTCACTTCCATTGAAAAAGATGTAAGGCAGTAAATCTCTGTCTCATTTTATCAAAAGGTTTGCAATTCTGTGAACTTTGTGACAGACAATTTTCACTCCATCTCTTAAAAGACAGACATTCCTAATGGTTTCAGTTTTGTGGTGGGGTACATTGAAGTGTTGGGTCATGACTGTGTCCTCTAAGGCATGAAATAATTAATAGCTGCCTACAGTACTGAACAGTGGGTCTCCAATTCTATTCGTATTATATTCTATAATGTAAATTCAGAAAAATCTTTAATTTCTGAATTCTTTCTAAGTTGGTTTTGCTCTTGTCTTATTTTACATGACTAAGATTATATCAAAAAAGGAACTTTATGATATAAAGATTCATGGCTGGTCCTTGCTTTCATCTTCTGCATGATGACTATTTCACACAAACTATAACTTCAGTCCTGGGAAGATCCACAAATCCAGTCAACATCTCTTTGCATACCATTCAGACAGCCTTTCCACTTAGTGTTTAATATTCTTTCTCCAACCCAGTGTAGCCCACTTCACAGGATGTACACCAGCCTGGATGAACAAGGAGTTATGAAACCTTCTTAACATTTTTTTTTCCAAATCTGTCTTGGGTTTAGGGCATTTGCTTGACACACGTAAGTTCAGTCTCCTGTGGACCATGGAGAATCCAGAAGACAAGCTTCCTATCTCCTGGACAAGTGCTGTAAATATTAAGCTATTACATGCAAGGTAAGTATTATCTTTAACAACCTATCTCAGCAAAAGTAATAATGGTAAGTCTTCATGGGGGTAATCCATTCAGTAGGTGTTGGGCTTTATGTTGCACATTTGCTAATTAAGCCTGTAAGAGGATTGAGATACATGAATCTCCAGCTTGCAAACCTCCTTTTGGTCATGGGATATGATGGCATATCATGACTTTGGTCAGGTCTGTGGAGGCAGAACCACACCTCCCAATGACAGGGCCTCTCCCATCTCAGAGCAGTGGTCAGGCAGGAGAATGAGACAGCAAGGTGAGCTCTGAGACCTGAAGAACTTTGTTCAGTCTGAAGTGATGAGAACCATTGTGCAATAGGATAAGACCAGTAGGGAGCTGATGAAGGGAATATTGCTTGTTGTCCATATATAGCTAACAATAATTAAAACTTAAGAGTCTATTTCACTCTTATCCTGGGCTTCTCCATGCTACTCCACTGGTATTTAGGGGCCTTTCATACACAGATCTAATCAAACCTGATAGAATTCTTCCCTTGAAAAGCTGTAATCAACATAAAACCATCATACTAACCTTGTTCTGGCCATATGAAGGGATATACTGAGTAATAAAAGAGAAAGAAAAAGGTCAACTACTTTTCCATCATTAAGCAGGCAGTTATGCCTTGGAGCAAGAATGCAGATAAAACTACTGCTCAAATTTGACCTGTGCAGCAGCCTGAGAATTCAAACAGCTAGTATGATCTGAAGTCCTTGTAATCAGTTCAGTCTCATCTCATGAGGCATTTCTGAAAATTTCAGTATGAAGCATATTCATCATTTCTATGATTTAACTCAGATAATTCTCAAACACAAGGACACCTGGGTTTACATCCCTGTGCAATATCACATTGATTTTACTGAAGATTTCACTTCAGATGTGAATGAGCCTGGGGCATTCACCACACGTGTCAAATAAAGTAGCAGTTACCTGCTATAAGCCAAGCAAAGTAGCTCACATAAAACTTGTGAATACTACTCAGATTTCTTTAATCTTCTATGTAGAGTGATGTGATATAGCAATTTAGGATCCTGCCTTGATTTGTTTATTGGACTTGCAGTCTCAGCCTGGAAGCAAGGTGTTATGGTATAAACTGAACAGAGATTTTAAGGAATTTCCCTTAGCATAGACTACAATGCCTGGAAAGACACTCAAAAATGAGTGATGACTGCATGGGGTGCTGGAAGCACTAGAGTAAGAATGGTGTCACAAGTTGATTGTTACAAAAAAAAGTGTGAGGATGAGAAAAGAGCACTGATTCCAATCAGTGTCACATACTCTCAGAATAGCCCATTCCAAAATAACACTACTTAAGCTCCTGCAAATGAAGCAGCAAGAGCTAAAAATGAAGAGCAAAACCCGCAAGTTGTACATAAAAACATCCTTTTCAATGAAGACTCATCATGTAGTGAGTATGGAATACATAGTAGTGAGACATGGAATACAGCAAGACATGCCAGCCATGCTTTGGACAAAATGCAAGGAAGATAAAGAGGGTTTCTACTCAGCATTTGGAAAAAAGAAAGAAACGTATCCCATCTTAAAGAAAATAGTGGAATGATATTTAATTGTCTTGCTCACCAGAGATGCACAGAGTTAAACAAATAAATCTGTGAATGGTTTAAAGAGATGTTGCAACCAGAGCCCCGTTCCCAAATTCCTGTAGCTTGCTTGGTGGCAAGAATCTCAGCAGTGGACTAGGGCTCTGACATACTAAGTACTACATAACCAGTGAATAAAACTACAGTTCGTGTCCCAAACCAGCTATGACATAAGAGAAGATTTTGCTTTGGAGGGGTGGGTTGAATGGGTAGTGATGCAGGATTACCTTTGCATATGAAATCACTTTCACAGATACGGGTGTTTCAGGTGCCCAGCTTAGGGGCACTTTTAAACAGTCAGCCAAGTGGCCTCAAGAACAGAAAGTCTGTGCAAAGAAATAGAAATTATGAAGATGGATGAATGCAGCTGAGTTTGGAAAATGTTCCTTCTGTAACTTAACTACAAGCCAGGGGCCATTCTGGTGCATTGCAGATTATTAAAAAACCCAAGAGCAGACCCCTCTCTTTTTGCAGAACCACCTACTTGGGAGCTGTAATTTTTATTTTAGGCTCACTGAATCAGTAAACTAGGTTCCTTTTTTTGATTCAGCCATCAGACCTGATTTATTTAAAATACTTATCCATTAAGCCCATATTGCAGTACCTAGGAGAATAAGGAAGTAAGTAATACTTCAGGTAGTTGTAAATTAAATAAATAAATTAGAAGGTACTACATAGCTTAGCATTCTATATTTCAGCATT